>NC_055995.1:99617075-100276146 GCF_018446385.1 Zingiber officinale | reverse complement strand
AAAGAATAAAGTTCTGGTGGATTTCATCTTGGTAGATCATCGCCCACACGATATCCAAGAGGAGGAGAGGAATACAATAGAAAATCAAGAGGTTTGTAGTTGTAAAGAAAGGTATAATTAATTATTTATTTCCGCTGCATAATTAGTTTGTGTTCTTTGTATGGATCCTGAAATACCAACACAAGAGGCTATCAATTTTGTGTTTCAATTTTATGTTTCTATTATGGTCTCTATAGTTAAACCTAAGATTACTATAAGAAGTTTAAATATTTAATTTCTTTGAAAGACTTTGTCTAGGAAGTGGTGAATGCTCCCATACCCAAGAAGACCGAGTGTCTCACCATGTTTAACCTGGAAGCCAATATTTGAAATAGATATTTAATCAACTTCTGTAATATGGTTTAACTTCTGAAGAACACATGGGTTGAACTTGAAGTAAAAATGTCAAGTTTTGTTTCCAATCCAAGTTTAACTTCTGAAGAACAACTTGGATTAATAATGTTAAGTTTCGTTTGCAATCCAAGTTTAACTTCTGTAGAGCACATGGACTGCTAGGAAAAGTTCTGTTCTTGTACAAATTTTTGAACAAGGGAAACAGAACGGAATTCCAAGTAGAACCCAATAGATAGAATGTAATATGTCAATACCACCACAATGTAACCGAACTCCTAGGACTCTTCATAAAACAAGTTAATTACTTTCTCTTTACTAGTTCTCGTTTCTGCTTCCCAATCTCTTTTCTTTAGATAACTTACTGTAGGACCGTTGGGCCGACTAGAAGGTGGATTGAATAGCCCTAAAAAAAGAAACAACCCTTCTCGACTTTTCAAATTAACCAACACTTGAAGAATAATAAAATAAACAGAAAATAATTAAAAGACGAGGCATCGGATTTGACTTGGTTACAACCGGGGAGGTTGTTAATCTAAGGAAGATGATCACACTACTATCTCCTTCAGGCGGAGAAGCCTCTTTTACAGCAGTGTAGGCATAGAAAGAAAGAAGCTAATCTAAACAGTGGAAACACACAAGTGTTGTTACAATTTCTAAATTGATGTTAAAGCTTCTGGACCAAGGCTATATTTACAGCCTTGGTCGGGACGCCTGAAAGGGTTCCGGGCACCCTGGGGGGATAAAACTTTATCCCCCAACGTTCAGATCGCGAAAGACTCAATCTGGTTAAAGATGGACTTCCGGGCGCCCCAGTACGTTCCGAGCGCCCCAGAGGGGTCTGAGCACCCCGGTACGTTCCGGGCGCCCCGGTCAGCTCCGGGTGCCCCGGACCCAAAAGTCAACTCTGGTTGACATTTTCGGTCTGGGTCCTCTACTCCGGCTCTGGTCGCCTCGATCTGGGTCTTCAAATCCGGATCCGCTCGATTGGGTGATCTCGGACATCCGGAAAAAGGCTCACCCGAACCCAACTTTCGGTCTTCTCGAGTGGGCTTCCACTCCAACTTCTCGTCCCTCGGAATCACTGCGTTCTTCCTTCTCATCAGCCAGTGTACTCATCCGCAGTCTTCGTCGCTCGGTCGCACCCCGTGCCGACCTTCTCGCTAGCTACATCTCTTGCTCTCCGAGCAATCTTCCGCTCCGGCTTTCGTCCCTCAGAACAACCGCACGCTTCCTTCTCGTCCGTCGGTGTACTCTTCCACAGTGCCTCATCCCTCAGGCGCACCACGTGTCATCCTTCTCGCTAGTTGCGTCTTCCGTTCGAGTACCTGTGCTCCTAAGCTCCTGCACACTTAGACACAAGGTTAGAAACACACAGGATTTAACTTAACTTGTTGATAACACCAAAACAACCTTGGGGTTCCAACAATCTCCCCCTTTTTTATCTGAGCAACTCAAGTTAAGCTAGGGTAAAAAATAGACAAAAAATAAAACTAACCTAATTTGCAATTTAAGTGAAAAAAGATAGAAAAAATTATTTTTGGTCTACCTCCCCCTAGACTTATACTTTTCCTCTCCCCTTTGATCACATAAAAAAAATTAGGGTTTTGCAAGAAGAATCTAAGGGTAAAACTTAGAAAATTTTGAGACTTAAAAAAAAATTGCAATAATTTTCACTTAAACAGTCTCTAAGTAAAAACAACTTTCTAAGATAGTTTTCTAAGTGAAATTATAAGTTAAAGAATTTTGAAAAAATATTCTGACTTTGGCAACTTTGTAAAAGAAATATTTTTAAAAATTCTAAGTAAAAAAAAATATCAGAGAAAATTTCTAAGTTAAATAATTTTTCACAAAATTTTTGAGAAATTTGTTAAAAATTATTTTTGAAGATTTTTCTAAGAATAAAATTTTAATCAGAAATTTCTAACTTCAGAAAAGCTTTTTTTTTTAAAAATGATTTTTTTTAGAATTTTTCTAAGTTTTTTTTAAATCTTAAAGAGAATTTTTCTAAGTAAAAATTATTTTTGAAAGAAATTAAAAAAATGTTTGAATAACTTTTTAAAGCATTATTTAAATTCAACCTTAATACTTTTTATCAGAAAGTTAATTAAATATTTTATTTCGATATTTTAACTTCCAAGTCGTGGCAAGGCACTAGGCCTTCTTGGTTATTGGAGCAATAACCACTTCCTTAGACAAAGCCTCATAAAGAAATTCACTATTTAATTTTCTCGCTGAAAGCGCTAATTTCGATTTAAAATTTAGGCTAAGCAAGATTTAGGAACTCAATAAAGGTTCCAGCCTACTGGGTTAACCAAATATTTCTTAGGGACATATTTTCTTGAAATATTCCTAATCTGTCCCTTGTGATATCTATAATACCAATTTAAATTTTTAAATTTTTCTAAAAATTAGATGAGCATGCATGGTTTTTCAAATTATCTACTTGAATTTTCAGATCTTTATTTTCTGATTTCAATTTCTCATTTTCTAATTTTGATTTGTCTAATTCTTCTAAGGTACAGGACTTAGCTAGAATTACTTTAAAATTTTTATTTTCATTTTCTAATTTACAGCAATCTTTTGTTAAAAGTTTAATGAACTTAAACATTTTGTCGGGAGGAAGAGATTGTACCTGACTTACCTTGTCGATCTCGTTGTCTGTTTCTCCCCCTGAACTGCTGCTTTCTTTTGACGTGGTTCCCCCTTCATCGATGCTTTCGATGCTCATTTCGGAAGAGCTTGACTCGCAGTCATCGTCTTGATGACTTGCCATTAGAGCAAGTCCGGAGAATGCCTCGACTTTCGAGTCTGACGACGTATCGTCCCACGTCGCCTTTAAGGGCTTTCGCTTTTGGATACGCTTCTTACCCTTCTCCTTGTCCTTGTTCTTCAGCTTGGGGCAGTTGTCCTTGACGTGCCCTTCTTCATCGCAGTGGTAGCAACGGATCGTCCTTTTCCTTTTCCCCTGTGGATGGTTAGTAGATCTAGATTTACAAAGTTTCTTAAATCTTCTTACCATCATTACCATTTTCTCATCGTCGAGAGAAGATTCCGACTCAGGTTCGTCTCTCGAAGCTTTGAGGGCGACATTGTTCTTGGGCTCCTTCATTCCTGCACATCTTGACTCATGCACTTCAAATGTTGAAAAGAATTCTTTTAATGAAACTTTTTCTAAATCTTTCGAAATGTAAAAGGCATCTACTATTGATGCCCATTTTGAATTTCTAGGAAAAGAATTCAGTGCATATCTGAGCGAATCTCGGTTACTTACCTTTTCTCCGAGATTCGAAAGTCTGGTAATGATTTCTTTTATTCTCGAGTGCAGATGCGCGACTGTCTCATCTTCCCCAAGTCGCAGGCTGGTGAGCTGATTGCAAAGAAAATCTCTTCTGGCGAGCTTGGCTTCGGACATCCCTTCGTGCAGCTCGAGGAACTTCTCCCAAAGTTCCTTTGCCGAGTTGTAGTTCCCGATCCAGTTGACTTCTTGAGGCGGAAGAACGCTTAGTAGATGGTATTCTGCTTTTTCGTTCGCCACGAAGTCGACCTGCTCCTTTTTCGTCCAGTGATATTTTTCTTTACCTTCTTATGCTGTAAAACCAATTTCCATTGTTAGCATTAATTCAAAATATGTGGTAAAGAATACCTGCATCAGCTTTTCCCAGGTAGCGAAATTCCCTTCGAATTTCGACGGGTGGATGCTTGGTCCGGCCATCTCGTTGCTTCGTTCGGCGATTAGTCCTCCTGAAGTGTCTTGGCTCTGATACCACTTGTAAGACCGTTGGGTCAGCTAGAAGGGGGGTTGAATAGCCCTAAAAAAAGAAACAACTCTTCTCGACTTTTCAAACCAACACTTGAAGAATAATAAAATAAACAGAAAATAATAAAAAAATGAGGCACCGGATTTGACTTGGTTACAACCAGGGAGGTTGTTAATCCAAGGAAGATGATCGCACTACTATCTCCTTCAGGCGGAGAAGCCTCTTTTACAGCAGTGTAAGCACAAAAAGAAAGAAGCTAATCTAAACAGTGGAAGTGCACAAGTGTTGTTACAATTTCTGAATTGAAGTTAAAGCTTCTGGACCAAGGCTATATTTATAGCCTTGGTTGGGGTGCTTGGAAGGGTTCCGGGCGCCCTGGGGGGATAAAACTTTATCCCCCAACGTTTAGATCACGAAAGACTCGATCTGGTCAAAGATGGACTTCCGGGCGCCCCGGTACGTTTTCGGCGCCTTGGAGGGGTCCGGGCGCCCCGGTACGTTCCGGGCGCCCCGGTACGTTCCGGGCGCCCCGGAGGGGTCCGGGCGCCCCGGTCAGCTCCGGGTGCCCTGGACCTAAAAGTCAACTCTGGTTGACCTTTTCGGCTCAGGTCCTCTACTCCAGCTCTGGTCGCTTCGGTCCGGGTCTTCAACTACGGATCTGCTCGCTTAGGTGATCTCGGACATCCGGAAAAGGGTTCACCCGAACCCAACTTCCGGTCTTCTCGAGCGGGCTTCCGCTCCGGCTTCTCGTCCCTTGGAATCGCCGCGTGCTTCCTTCTCATCTGTCAGCGTACTCATCCGCAGTCTTCGTCCCTCAGTCGCACCCCGTGCCGACCTTCTCGCTAGCTGCGTCACTTGCTCCCCGAGCAATCTTCCGCTCCGACTTTCGTCACTCGGAACCACCGCACGCTTCCTTCTCGTCCGCAGGTGTACTCTTCCGCAGCGCCTCGTCCCTCGGACGCACCGCGTGCCATCCTTCTCGCTAGTTGCGTCTTCCACTCGAGTACCTGTGCTTCTAAGCTCCTGCACACTTAGATACAAGGTTAGAAACACACAGGACCTAACTTAACTTGTTAATTACACCAAAACAACTTTGGGGTTCCAACACTTACAACCATCAATAGTTTAGCTAATCCTAAGTGAACCATTGCTAGTGCTTATAACCAGTCCTTGTGTGATCGATAATCTTTATTACTGACGATGAATCCGTGTACTTGCGGAATCGTAACAAGTTTTTAGCGTCGTTGCCGGGGACTACATCTATAACATTAGCGAAAATCATATTGGATTAGACTATACTTGTTTTTATTTATTTCTCCTTTTCCGAATTTCTGTATTTCAGAGGTAAATAATTTTATTTTTTTTCTTTATTTTTTATATTTTTATTAAAACGTTAAAATAAAAAAATAATATTATTTCAACTCTTTTCTTTACTTTATTTCATTTTATTTTTCTTAATATTCCATATCTTGTTCTTGCATGTGAAGAGCTAACCTTGTAGGAGATTCAACTACCCCATATGTCTGTCTATTTCGGACTCCCGGTCTGTTCGGATAGGATATGATGTTAAGACCATTAAAGGATTATGGAGCCCCAAAGTCTGCTAAAGAGCTAGGGCCCATTGTGTTTCCAGAAATCCCAACGAAGAATTTTATGCTCAAACCTTCGTTCATCTCTAAAGTTTAAGAAAATCGGTTTGGGGGATTAGATTCCGAGAATCCTTACTTGCATCTCTTAGATTTCCACAGTTATTGCAATACACTGAGAGTTGAGGGGGTTCTGGTTGATTCAATACAACTTATAGCTTTTCTATTCAGCCTCAGAAGTAATGTGAAAGTTTGGTTCAACACTCTGTAATCGAGAAGCATCAGGACATGGGATGAATTAGAGAGAAAATTTTTAAATAGATACTTTCCTCCAAAAAAGATCGCTCAATTGAGGGATCAGATTCTGCACTTCAAGCAACGTGACGAAGAAGCATTGCATCAAGCTTGGGATAGGTACTTATCAATTCTATATTAGTGCCCGCATCACGGTATTGAGAGTTGGTTGATTCTTCACATATTTTACATTGGACTTTTATTCCAGGACAAGAGCGTTTTAGACGCAGTGGCTGGGGGGGGGGGGGGGTACTCATGAAAAAAAGTTTGGATGAAGCACAAGAAATAATTCATATGGTGGTATCAAATCTCAACGAGTGGTCAGGACAAGATGTGCTAAACTTATCTCTACACCTGATCAAAGCAGGAGAGGATATGGGAGAGATTCAGGAAGAATTAGAGGAATCCATCAGTGTGCGGTGCACGGATGTACAAAAAATATTTCCTTGGTATGGAGAGGTCTTATTAAAATCGCCGGGAGGTTTGATATCTACCTCAGCATCATTTATGGAGGAGGACTTGGATGATGACGATAATATTGAAAGAATGACTCAAGAAATTGAGGAAGCACCAGAAGAAGCCATGGTAAACGAGGAAATACAGTTATTAGAACAGGAATCAACCTTGCCCGAGACTGTACCACCTCAAGTGGAGTTAAAACCTCTACCGTCTAACCTTAAATATGTGTTCTTTGGTCCTGATTCCACCTTTCCAGTAATAATTAATGCAAATTTAACTAAGATGGAGACACAAATTGATCAAGGAGCTGAGAGCACATAGAAAAGTAATCAGATACATCATTGATGACATAAAAGGGATCAGCCCTTCGATCTACATGCACAGAATTCTGCTCGAAGAAGGATATATAAATTTGACTGAGCATCAAAGAAGATTAAATCTGAATTTGACTGAAGGTTGTCCCTTTAGTACTACTTGTACCATGACAACCACCAATTTGTTGAAATCCTCTGTTCCCATGGCTATGATCTTAGGTCTTTCGGTATTATCTATCTTTATATTATGGTTAAAATCTTAACTCAGCATTCCCACAGACAATGTTAATTTGGTCCTGTCCATGAATGTTGACTGATGATTCATCGGTGAGCTGGCTTGATGGCCAACTTAATCACCAATAGTTGAATTACAAGGATGACAATGATGTGATATAAAACCCGCATAGAAGAAAAATGATAACCAAAAAAGAGAGTTAGGGTGACGGTCAGGGAGTTTCCCGGCGTTGCCACTCCAACGCTCAAGTTAGAGGAGGGAGATAAAGATTAAGGTTTTGATATATAAAGCGGCGTATGTATATACATACCTAGGAAGTTGTGAAAGACCCTCTTTTATAGAGAAACCACATACCTTTTCCTCTTTTTTTCTTTTACATGGTTATTATTTAATTCCCAAAATAATATAAAATTTAGTCAAGCTGTTGATCAGATTAATAAGTTCTTTCCTTCCATTCTGAATTTTATGCTAGTTATTCCTTAAATAGAGCAAGATTTAGTCATGTCATTGCTTTTCTAAAACAAGATTAATGGACTTTATTCTCGTTTTGATATTTTGTCCCATATTACTAAGAAAACGAGAAGTCTAAGACAATGGTGAGTCAAGAGTCCGGAGAAGGTCAGGAGCCAGAGTCGGGAGCCGGGAGCCAGGAGTCCCGAAAAAGTCAGGAGCCAGGAGTCCCGAGTGGGTTGGGAGCCAGGAGTCCCAGGAAGATCAGGAACTTGGAAGCCCAAGGAATTTCAGGGCCAAGAAGCCGGAGAGGTTCCGAAGCCAGGAAGCCCAAGTGGATCGAGAGCTAGGAGTCTCGAGAATGTTAGGAACCAGGAAGCTCGAGGGACTTCGGTGCTAGGAGGCCCGAGAGGTTCCAGAGCCGGGAAGCCCAAGGGGCTCAAGAGCTAGGAGTTGGGCCTTGGACTTGCCTTTGATACCACTTTGGTAGCTTCATTTGTAGGATCAGTGCGGTTGAGAAAAGAGGGGTGAATCTCGATTTGCTACTTTCTTTTAGTTTCATCATGTGTTTGTTCTATCAGAGTTATTAGTATACAGTGGAATGTAATAAACAAAAAAAACAAGCGGGATTTACTTGGTTCCCAATCCCCTAAGGTCAGTATGTCTAAGGCCTGTGTACTCAAACAGGAGTCCACTAGTGGTCTCCTATCCGGAGGTAGAGAAATCTGTCTTATAGTTTATCAAATACAAGCATAAAATATTAATAAAATAAATATAGCTTGTAATAAAAATACAAACAAACACTTTGTTGAGCTAAACGAGAAGTCCTAAGCGTAGTGCACCCTTCCTAGAGCTTCCTCGATTGCAGAGCTTTGTGTCGTAGCTTTCCTTTTGAGAACACGGAGTATGAGTAGTAGAAGAATAAATATTTTGAATGCAAAGCCTTCGTCTCCTTTTATAGAGTTGGATCAGATCCTTGTTTGGATCAACTATTATCCAGATGAAATCATATCTGGATTAAGCCTTATCTGGATCAAGCCTTATGTTTATCCACATCATCTGGTTTATCCTTATCCTCATTCAAATCATAAAAATGAATTAGCTCTTTTGCCACATCATCTTCCATGTCAACATTTCACAACTCAGCAATTTAGACTGAACCCAGTCGGTCTACCAAACTGCTAGTTCCGTCTACTGAACCAGTTTGGGTCCGGTTCGACCCGAGTCAAGTCCGGTTCACCCATTTGTGTTTGTTTGCTCTCTGTTTTACTTCAAACTCCAAGTTCTTGGAAAACAACCATACACCATACAAACAAGAAACCTATCCTATATCTGTAAGTTTACCTGATCTACTAGGCTTATCTTTTACTTGGAGGTCCTCTTTCAAGTCTACCACTTAAAAGTCAATTCCTTAGAATCAAGCCACACTCCTGTAAGTCTACCTAACCTACTTGACTTATCTTTTACTTGGAGGTCCCTCCTCCAAGTTTACAACCTAAGGGTCAATCTCTTAGGATCATGTCATACTCCTGTGAATCTACCTGGCCTACTAGGCTTTATACTTGGAGTTCAATCCTTTAAGACTTTCCATTACCTAGGGTTATCTCCTCCTAGGGTTTTTCACTGTCTAGTTTCACTCACTAAGACTTTCACCTCTTAATTTCACTCACTAGGGTGTGACTTCACTCACCAGGACTTTCACCACCCAGCTTCACTCATTAGGGCCTAGCTTCACTCACTAAGACTTCCATTACTTGACTTTACTCACCACGGCTTTCCCTTACCTTACCTCATGTTAGAACTAGTCATTCAGTAGACTTCTCACTTACCTAATCTCCAATTAGAACTTACCCTTGCCTAACATCTAGTTAGAATTTTTCCTTGCTAGTCATCTAGTTTTGACTAGACTTCTCTTTTCCAAATATCAAGTCCTATTTGAATCAACCCTTGATAAACTGATTAGAGTTAAGTATATTGTCAAACATCAAAACCCTAGAAGTTGATTGTACCAACATCATCATCCTTTCATTTACTGTCAGTCGGCGCTAATAATACTGTCAGCCGGCGCTCTCGGTAGCCCGTAGTTACTCATGTTAAGTGGCGTCGGCCCCACGGACCACCTCAAGTCCTTCGGCATTTCCATGGCGGGTGTGAAGTAGGGAAGGTGGTCGACAATGAATACAGAGTGATCGGCGTGGCCGGGCTCAGGGTGATTGATGGTTCCACTTTCAGTTTCTCCCCGGGAACTAACCCTCAAGCAACTCTCATGATGTTGGGCAGGTAATAATAAACAACGGAATTTCAGTGAATAAAATTATACTATAGCCTGCGTCTAATTTTAATTATTATAAAAGCATTACTAATCACTAATGAACGCGATGCCGCTGAGTTTTGTGATGATATCTGTAGGTACATGGGGATTCTGATAGGAAATGATGGTGTTGAACCAAGCTTAAGTGGCAGCTCTTTTTACTGATATTTCTAAGTATCATTAAATAAATGTAATATTACAATACTCCTCCTAAATATCGTCTGATATAAAAGAAGATAAATAAATCTGTCATCTTTTAATCAACTGAACTATAATTATGTACTTTAATTTCTCAATCAAACAATAAATTAAATGGATGTATATGAGAGCTAAAACTAGCATGAGAACAGAAGTGAGGGTGGAATGCATCATTAGAAGAGAAGTCCTTTTAGCCCCAGAAGCCGTCAAAACCGCTAAGAAACATGTCGAATAAGAATTGATACGGTGTATATTTGTGGGGTCAGTAAGATGATGTGATTAGAAGTCGAGACCACGGGATGGTCAGAAGTCAGGTTTACGTATAGGTCAGGAGTCAAGCTTACGTGGATGGTCAGAAGTCAAGCTTATGTGGAGGTTAGAAGTTAGACGTACGTAGAGGTCAAAAGTTTAGCCTCCATGGCTGATCAGTAGTCGAGCTTATATGGCCAGGGTCCAAGCTTCAGTTGAGGGGGCGGTCACAAGATAAGAGTATAAGTCGGACAAGAGCTGGCCCTAATAGCGGTCAAGGACAGGGCCCGCAGGCCTGGTGCAGCTGAGGACTAAGCCCACAAACCTAGTGAAAGTAAAGGAAAGAAGACCCTTGGCGCGAAACAGACCGATCAAGCAGGTCGGAACATACAAGCGATGGATAAGTAGGTAGAAGCAGGTCGAGCAGGTCGGAACGTACAAGCCATGGATAAATGGGCAGAAACAGGTCGGGAAACCGACCGAGCGTACAGGTCGGGACGTGCACAGGTCGGGACGTACAAGCCATGGATAAGTAGGCAGAAGCAGGTCGAGCAGGTCGGAACGTACAAGCCATGGATAAATGGGCAGAAACAGGTCGAGAAGCCGACCGGGCATACAGGTCGGGACGTGCACAGGTCGGGATGTACAAGCCATGGATAAGTAGGCAGAAGCAGGTCGAGCGGGTCGGAACGTACAAGCCATGGATAAATGGGCAGAAACAGGTCGGGAAACCGACTGGGCGTACAGGTCGGGACGTGCGCAGGTCAGAACGTACACACACAGACCGTACGAGCCAGGGATAACAGTAGACGAAGGCAGGTCGGGAAACAGACCGGTCGGGCAGGTCAGAACGTATAAACTGTTGGAGTGTATACTAAAAGCCTAACTTTTGTAAACATTTATTTTTGAAATAAAAGAATCACATTGGTCAATATGAGCATTTATTTGTTAAATGTAATTGTTCAATTAATTTAACATGGTGTGTGATGTCACACTCAGAAGATCATGTTGTCGATTCATTATAAATTATAAACAGTTGCTCACAACTAAGATGGAAAGGAACAAACCATCGAAATAGTCGTAGTGTAATTAAGTATTAGTTTATCTTGATTAATAAATTACACTGGTATACTCTAAGTGTATTGAGTAGGACTATTTTAGGTAAGTTCTTTTTCTACTGACTTAATAAAAGAACTAGACCTTAGTTATTATGGAAGTGTGTGCTCTTAATCCTAATATAATAACAAGCACATATATTTAATATTTATTTCTTTGACTTATCAAAGGGTGAGGTTTAGCTCGATAAATCAATATGCCCGATAAGTTGGGAAATGATATTACTTATAGTGTGTGTTGTTGATTATGGAAGGAATCTGTGTCCTAGTTATCTAGGTTGAGAATGTCCCCAAGAGGAGCTCATAAGGATTGTCATGTTAAACCCTGCAGGTGGACTTAATCCGACATGACAATGAAGTTGAGTGGTACTACTCTTGGAGCTAGATATTAATTAAGAAAGTTGTCAGTAACTTACTTAATTAGTGGACATTCGTTATCTTAAACATAGGGAGACTAACACACTCATGATAAGAAGGAGCCCATAATGTAATTTGGGATTGGTGCGGTAGTGCGATAATAACTCTCTAGTGGAATGAGTTATTATCGATGAACTTGAGTTGTGTGTTCGGGGCGAACACGGGATACTCAAGCTCATCGGAAGGTCAAAACCAATTTCTCCTCTAGGTCCCTGTCGTAGCCTCATTAGAACCTCAAGTCCATCCAAAGAAAGACCCATCTTGGTGTCTAAGAAGGGGGTCGGTCCATTGCTTGGTGACCAAGCAATGGCCGGCCACATCTCCTCTTAAAGGGTCGGCCCTATTGCTTGGTGACCAAGCTAGTAGGGGCCGACCACAATATTCAAACATGGAGGGTTATTTTTGAATTATTAAAATCTTCTCTTTGTAGAAAACTATAAGTTTTAAAAGAGAGATTTTAATTTTAAAAATTTTCCTTATTTGAATTTAGCCACATGTTTTAATAGAAAGTTTTAAAACTTTCCTTTTTTAACCATCCTCATGGTTTAAGAAAAAAAAGGAAGTTAAGTTTTAAAATTAAAATTTTCTATCATCATGTTAAAAAAGGAAATTTTATAAGAGAAGTTTTAAATTTTAAAACATGGTTTTAATTTTTAGAACTTTCCTTTTTTAACTCCTACTTTAGGAAAGAGAGCTTGTAAAATTTTATAAAAAATATATTTCCTTTTTCCCCTTGATGAGGTGGCCGGCCACCTTGCTTGGTGCCCAAGCAAGTGGCCGGCCATAATTAAAAATATAAAATCATCACAAAAATTAATTTTGGTGATTGATTCAATCAAGAGGAAAGAAAAGGAAAAATTAAAAAGGAAAAGGAAAAACTCTTGGATGATTTTATTTTTTGTAAAAAAAATTTCCTTATTTGCCTTGGGCAAGTAATATAAAAGAAGGGGTGAGGAGGCTTCATGAGACACAATTCTTATTCTCTTGCTTGGAGATCATCAAGTGGTCGGCCCTCCCTCTCTTCTCTCTTTTCCCTTTTGCTCTCTTCTCCTTGGTGGTGTTGGTGGCCGGATTTTAGAAGAAGAGGAGGAAGCTTTTGGGTGGTGTTCATCTTGGAGGATCGTCGCCCACACGATGTCCAAGGCGAGGCGAGGAATACGGCACAAGATCTCGAGGTCATTAGCTTACAAAGAGAAGGTATAACTAGTAGTTTTCTTCCGCATCGTACTAGTTATTTTCTTTGTAAGAATTCTAGATACAAGAGGCAATTAGATCTAGTTTTTTTCGAGTTTGTGTTTTCTTTTTTTTTCGAATTTGTGATTCGATTGTTCTTTTTGGTTAACCTTGAGTTATTTAAGGAAATTAAATATTAGCTTTCCTTAAAAGGCTTTGCCTAGGCGGTGGTGGTTGCTCCCATATCCAAGAGGGCCATGTGTCTCGCCATGCAGTCCTGGAAGTCAATTTTGGAAATTAATATTTAATGAAATTAATAACTTAGGTAGATTTGAATCAATAGTGTTAAGTTCCGCTTGTGATTCAAATCTAAACCATCAAGAACAGATAAGTTAAATTTTGAATCAATGATGTTAAGTTCCGTCTGCGATTCCTAATTTAACTTCTAAAAGAACACAATAGGTTATTTAAGGAAAGGTTCGACACTTGTACAAAAAATTTTATACAGTGGAACTAGTACATTTTCCTAGGATTAACCAACATAAACCATGGGTCATAATAGACGAAGGCAGGTGGGAAACAGATTGGTCAAGCAGGTCGGAACGTGCAAACCAGGGAGGACAATAGAAGAATGCAGGACAGGAAACAGATCGACCGGGCAGGTTTGGATGGGCAAGCCATGGATAGCAATGGACCGAGGCAAGTCAGGATGCAGACCTTGCATCCAGGCACTACAGGACAAGCAAGCCAAGGAATCGTAACCACTTGTCAGAAAATGTCAGAGAACAATCAGTGTGTAAGGGAATATGCTAACAGTCGGGGCTCGCTACGCCTTTGGTTTTGTCGCCAACCTATCAGGAGAAGCCACGTGTCATTCACCGCCAGACAAAGTCTGACAACCGACATTCCCTAACACCGACCAGGTCCCAGAAACATCCGTCGCAGTATAAAAAGGGATGTCTTGTCCCTTATGCAGGTACGCTCACTCGTCATTTCTCACTAGTCTTTACTTTTCGTCCTTTGTCTGTAATTTCTGGGGAAAAAGTACCTGACTTGAGCGTCGGAGGGCCTGACCCAGGGACTTTTTCCCTAATTTCTGGTCTCTAACGACCCGTGGGCTCGTCTGAGTGTGCGCAGAGCAACAACGTCATCGTCCTGGTCATCTTTCTTTGTCAGCCGCCCGTGAGAACCTTTCCAGGGGGGTGCCAGGTAGATCCGAGGCTTCGGCGACTTTCCGTTAACTTCCAACACACCAAGGCCCGCCTTCATCCGACTCAGCTTCCAGACGAGATCAAATTTGGCACCGTCTGTGGGAACACAACAACCTATTCCGGAACGTGAAGATGAAGGAGTCTGGCCGCATCAATGTTACTATGACCGCCGGAGAATATAAACTTTTCAAGGAGGCCAAGAGGCGAGTAGCCTCCGAGAGGCAAGTGACCGTCTCGCGACCGTGACAAGTTCCTGTTGAAGCTTCCAAGGAGCCTCTCCCTGTGTCAGATCGGGGCTCTAAAAGAAAACAGCTTGAGGTATTTCCTCAGGTTCCTTATCATGAGCCCGGTGTGAGGTAGTATCAGCTAGAGCCCCAGGGTCACGGCCTCAAGAAGGAACAACCACAGTCTCCATGGCTGAGAGCTCCTTGCCCAGAGACTCGAAGAAGGGGAAGGCTCTCATAATACCAGAAGTATTCCCAGAAGATCCTGACGAGAAAGTACCTTTCTCGGCCAGGATTTTAAATGAAAGACTGCCCAAGGGTTATAGAGCCCCGTCGATCGAGGAGTATGACGGGAGCAAAGACCCGGAAGAGCATTTATGAAAATTTAAAAATGCAACCCTGCTGCATCAATACAATGATGCTGTCAAATGTAGAGTTTTCTTGAACATTTTAGCTAGCTCAGCGCTAAAGTAGTTTGATGGGCTACCTCAAGGATCCATCACTTGTTTCTTGGACTTCAAGACGGCCTTCCTGCGTCGATTTGCTAGTTGTAAGAAATATTAGAAGACAGATCATTGTCTGTTCGCTCTGAAGCAAGGGTCAACTGATCCCTTAAGAAGTTATATCAACTGCTTTAATTAAGTGGCTCAAGATGTCCCCACCGCCACTTCGGAGATTCTAATGAGTGTCTTCTCTCATGGATTAGGAGAAGGAGAATTCTTCAGGGATCTCATCAAAAATCCCGCTCGGAATTTTGATGAGATGGTGGAAAAAGTCGTCTGTTACATTAAGGTAGAAGAAGCACAAGCGGCTCGGAGGAAAGCCGAAAGACCCACCTCCCTCTACCAACAGGCCGAAGAGAAGAGTGCCTCAACCACCTCCTCAACCTCTATCACGCGCTCGGGAAGCCAGACCTACTTTCTAGCCCAGGCCGAAGATCAGACCCGCGCCCCGAGTTGCAGCTGTGCATGCTCCCCGACCAGGACCATGGAACAATCGGTATTGCACTTATCATCGGTCTCTCACTCATGATACTAATCACTGTTTTCAGTTTGCTCGGGATTCCAAATGGGCTGCCGAGATGGGCTTACCGCCGCCCGAGCTAGCCTCTTAGTTAATCAAGATGATGGAAGAGCAACGAGCCGCAGCAGGACAGGCCGGGCAATCCCGTCCTGACCTAACAGGACCCAGTACTCATCAACCCAGTCGGGGGAAAGAGCCAGAAGGATCACGAGAGGCCGAGAATAGAGGCAATGCCGCCGTCAGAGAGATTGGCATGATCTCTGGTGGGCCAACTAATAGTGATTCGGGAAGAGCGTGCAAGTCACATGTGCGCCACTTGGAGGTTCACACTGTTTGGTGCAGTCAAGTGCAGGCTGCTGGCCCTGTTATCAGCTTCAAGCCTGCAGACCTCGAAGATTTGGAACTACCTCATGATGATGCTCTTATTATCAAAGTCATCATTGTCAATAGCCGAGTGGCTCGGGTTTTTGTTGATACCAGGAGCTCGGTCAATATTCTATTCAGGACCGCGTTCGAGGAGATGTAGATTGATGTTACTGAACTCCAACCGGTGGCCACATCTCTGTATGGATTTATAGGCAATGAGGTGAAGCCAATGGGTCAGATTAAGCTGGCCATATCTTTGGGCACTGAGCTGTTGGTGCGCACGAGGAGGAGCACTTTTATAGTGGTGGACTCTCCTTCTTCTTATAATGTCATTTTGGGAAAGTCCGCCCTGCATGAACTTAGGGTTGTTGTTTCAACCTTCCATCAAAAAATCAAATTCCCCATGGGCGAGCAGGTCGGGGAAGTTAAAGGAGAACAAAGGATTTCTCGCCGATGTTACATTGATATGGTCCGGGTGGAGGCTCGGAAAAATCAAAGGATGCAAGATGGGGGTGTCCACGCTGTTCAAGAAGAGCTCTTGCTTGTGGCAGAAGAACCCATCCCCTGGGAGGAAATGCAACTATACTTTAACTGTCCTGAGAGTATAACCTGTTTGGCGAGCGACCTTCCTTCTCCTCTCAAGGAAGAGTTAGTTCAATGTTTGATCCGCAATCGGGATGTCTTCGCCTGGTCTACAGAGGAATTACTTGGGATCAGGCCGGAGGTAGCCGAGCATAAGTTACATCTACTACCAAACTCCCGACCGGTCAAGTAAAAGAAAAGAAACTTCTCGGCCGACTAAAACAAAATAATCAGAGCCGAGGTGGACCAGTTCAGGAAGGCAGGCCACGTTCGAGAAGTACAGTTCCCGTCCTGGCTTTCGAATGTGGTTTTAGTGAAGAATCCCAACAATAAATGGAGGGTGTGTATAGATTTTCGAGATCTCAACAGAGCAAGTCCCAAAGATTGCTATCCCCTGCTTCGGATCGATCAAATGGTGGATTCCACGGCCGGCTGCGAGAGGATCTGCATGCTGGATGCATACCAAGGGTATCATCAGATACCTTTAGCGGTGGAGGACCAAGAAAAGGTTAGCTTCATCACGGCTGATAGTACTTTCTGTTATACTATCATGCCCTTTGGTCTCAGGAATGCCGGAGCCACATATCAAAGAATGATGGACAAAATCTTCCGGGAGCAGATCGGGCGCAATGTGGAGGTTTATGTGGACAATATTCTTATCAAGTCCCCATTGGTCGTGAACCTGATTAGAGATGTAGAAGAAATATGCAGGACTCTCCGGCAATATGGGCTGAAGCTGAACCCCTTGAAGTGCCTGTTTGGAGCTAAGGGAGGAAAATTCTTAGGTTACCTGGTGATTGAGCGAGGAATAGAAGCCAATCCAGAAAAAGTTCAGGCGCTACGGGATATGCAGCCTCCTCAGAATTTGAAGGAAACTCAGAAGATGGTCGGCAGAATAACAACCCTGTCAGGATTCATTTCCAGATCTGCAGACCGGGCCGCTCCTTTCTTTAAAGTGCTCAGGAAGGCCTCCAAATTCCAATGGGATGAAGATTGTACCCGAGCTTTTGAGGAGCTGAAGAAGTATTTGGAGACTTTGCCATCTCTATTTAAGCCAGTTATGGGGGAGCCCTTGTGGGTCTACCTATCTGCCACCCCCGAGGTCGTAGGGGCTATACTTGTTAAAGAACATGACAATGTACAACGACCAGTGTATTTCTTCAATCATCTATTGAAAGGAGCCAAGGTTCGATACACGACCCTCAAGAAGTTGGTTTATGGATTGGTCCTTATGGCTCGGCGGTTAAGACCTTACTTTTATCACATCCTATCACGGTTTTGATCAATAGCACCATGGGAAGAGCTTTAAATAATGTAGAAGTTGCAGGCCGACTTATCAAGTGGGCGACGGAGCTGGGGGAATATGATATACAATATCAGCCGCGCACAGCCATTAAGGCACAGGCTTTAGTTGATTTCTTAACAAAGATTCATCAAACCAACTCTGAAGAAACTTGGAAGATATATGTGGATGGATCAGCGAATCACCAGGGAAGCGGGGTCGGGGTCTTGGTAATATCTCCCCAAGGAGATATACTCCAATTGGCGGTTCGATTGAATTTCCGAGCCACCAACAATGAGGCAGAATACGAGGCTTTGTTGGCAGGACTACAAGCAACCCAGCACATAGGGGCAGCCCGGGTAATCATTTATTCCGATTCCCAGTTAGTAACTCAGCAAGTAGCTGGCAACTTTATGATAAATTGCGATAAATTACAAGTGTACTGGGAAGCTTATGAGAAGATGAAAGAGGAATTCGCAGAGGTCACGGTAACCAAGATCCCCAGGTCGAAGAATGAGAGGGCAGATGAGGTAGCAAAGATAGCCAGTTCCTTAACCACTTGGGTGTTGGACTGGTCAACGACACAAACTTTTCTGATAGCTCAGATAGATCTGCAAAATAATAAAGAAGCAACTATTGATTGGCGAGCACCCATGATCAACTATCTCAAGCAGGGTATCTTACCGATCGATCTTGAAGAATCACAACTGATTAGGAAGCAAGCTCATGCTTATGTCATGATCGGAGATCAACTCTATAAGAGGTCCTTCTCTAGACCCTTACTCAAATACTTGGGTATAGAGGAGGCCGACCAGGCCTTACGAGAAATACATCTGGGATGCTGTGGCAATCATGTAGGCGGTCGGACATTGTCTCTCAAGGTACTCCTGGCCGGGTATTTCTGGCTCACCTTACAAAGAGATGCTCACAAATTGGTAAATACCTACTTGTCCTGTCATAAATATAAAATTTAACACACCGACCTACGACTCTGCTGAGAACGTCTATAGTCTCATGTCCTTTTGATCAATGGGACATGGATATTGTGGGACCATTTTCGATAGCGCCAGATCAGAGGCGTTTCTTACTGGTGGCAGTAGATTATTTCTCTAAGTGGGTGGAAGCAGAAGCCCTGGCCCGAATCACAGAAGATGTCATCATTCAATTTCTATGGAAGAACATTCTTTGCAGATTTGGTATTCTTCACAAGCTGGTGTCAGACAATGGAAGACAATTTCAAGGGCAAAAAATCCAGGCCTGGTGCAAGGGGTTTGGCATAACGCAGGCCTTCACTTCAATAGCGTATCCACAAAGCAATGGCCAGACTGAGGTAGTCAACCGAGAAATAGTACGAGGTCTGAAGGTTAAATTAGATCATGCGAGAGGTAACTGGGTGGAAGAGATGTCGAGCATCCTATGGGCTTATCGCATAACACCCCGAGAAAGTACAGGTCTGACAGCATTCCATCTGGTTTATGGCAACGAAGCAGTTGTACCCATAGAAATCGGAGTGCTATCAGTCATGAGGATATTATATGATGAGGGAAACACAGAGCGGCGGTTGGCTGAGCTGGATCTTATTAGTGAAACCCGTGACAGAACGGCGGCTTGGCTGGGTGCTTATTGACAAAGAATGAGGCAAAATTATAACAGAAGAGTGATTCCTTGATTCTTTGGAGAAGGAGATCTGGTCTGGAAGCAAATCAAGCCCGTAGGGGACGTAACCAAGCTAGCACCCCAGTGGGATGGGCTTTACAAGGTCATCAAAACATTATTGTCCGGAGCTTATTATTTACAAGATAACTGGGGCAAGAAGCTAGATCGACCATGGAGCGCCAACTACTTGCGACCTTACAGAGTCTAAAGAAGAATGTAAAGAAAAGTTGGTCGAGCTGTCATTTACTTAACAAACCCGGGTAGCAGACCGGGGAAAAAGCAGATCGGAAAGAGCAAGGAGTGGATATGAAAGGAAAGTGGAAACTGTAGGTCTCAATACTTCTGTTGGAAAAACTAAGCAATTTTAGCAAAACTAAAACTTAGAATGCCAGCGGAAAAATAGCAAAGTACTTTACAAGAAATTGTTAAGTCATTATACACGAATAGTCGATAGGGGTCATTTGAAAGGAGCAAAAATCTCATCCGAAATCTCCTTGAGGATTCGGTCATGATCTAAAAATTTAGGAGGAGGAGCTGAGTTCAAGTAGCCTTGTTCATAAAGTTGGCGCAGAGCCCCAACCGCCCCGTAAATAACAGACGTGGAGAAACGCTACCCTGCTTGTGTACAGAATTCTGGGGAGCGCAAGTATAAAGCACGGCTTTGTTGACAGCGGTCATTCTCCCCATCCTTATAAATAGCCAGGGTGGTAGATACGCCTTCTGCACTAGCTCGGGTCTGAGCCAGTTCAGTTCGGGCGACCAACAGTTCTGTTGCTTGAGATGATAATTGGGCCTCCTGGGATTTTAACTTCTTATCTTGCTCCTGCGCTAAAGTTTCAGCGGCACGCAGCTTTTGAGCCAATTGGTCCATAGCTCGATGATGCTCTAAAGCTTGCTGGTCCATGAGTTGCTGGTGTACAACCTCAACTTGGCTTTTTTCTTCCTTGAGGTCCTTAAGCTTTTGGTCAGATATCGTCAAGGATACTTCCAGACTATTCTTCTTTTTGGTTAGAGCCTTTACTTCAGCTCTCAGGGCGTGACTGGCCTGCACCGGGTTATTCAATTGAAGCTCCAGTTCAGTTACCTTGTCCTGCAGCATCTTATTCTACCGATAAACAACATGGAAGGACTGATTTATTGTCAAGGACTCTGCACAGACCTGGGACATAAAATAAACTTATAATAAGAATGAGGAAGATAATAGTTGCAGTAAGCCATCATAGAAGTTGACCTTGATATATAGTTCAGAGAATCTATCCATCTGGGCAAGGGGTGGCAAAAGTTCCATCTGATGCCTACTTTCTTCCCACACAGTGGCCAGGCGATCTTTCATTGTCAAGGAGCTGGTGGGAACATCACGCCGAGATTGTAGCTCAGCCTCAGAAGGAGCGGTGGTGCGATAATACAGAGGAACAGGTGGTGGAGGTTGTGAAGGCCCTGCAGTTGATCCAGAAGGCCCTACGGTGGATCCAGAAGGTCCAGTGGCCAACACAGAAGGAGCCGAAGGAGGCACAGTAGGGGGCTATGGCGGTGAGGTAACTGGGGAAGGACGATGCGATGGGCCGACCTCAGTGCTCTGAGGCTGCCGCGAGGTAGAACGTTGAGCTGGCGGAGAAGGTTGAGTTGGGGGAGGCTCAACCGGAACTGTAGAGGGATCAGGAAGAACATCTGCCTGGCTCGGGACAGGAGCCTGGGCTGCAATAGGAGGCGAAGGAGGAGAGGTGGTTGCAACCGGAGGTGAAGGAGAAGGGATGGCGGAAGGGCCTGAGTCTGGCATCGAAGGAGGGGCTCGGCGGCGAAGTCTCTGAGACAACGGCTGATCATCCAAGTCAGACTCTTCAGATGGTAGCCGAGCCCTACGCCGAGAAGAAGAGGAGGCGTCATGAGTCAAGCGGTCATTTACCGAGCGTGCTTGACGAGCCGCTTGAGAAGCCTCTCTAAAAGTAGGGCTGACATAGGGAACGTTGCCTGATCTTCGACCAAGGCCCAGACCAGGGATATAAGTAGCTCGGGGAGGATTAACCGATTGAAGAGGAGTCGGGGCAATGGCCCGGGCTGTGTGTGGGGCCCGGGGGCGAACAGGGGTGGTCGCGCAGTCCGGGGGGCGAGTAGGGCGAGCCAAGGGGCAGGTCGGACATTGGAAGACCCTCGGCGAGCAGGTCGGGGTCGAGGATTTGCCGGAGAAGCCCCACCAACTGAGGTCGAAGATGAATAGGGAAACGATCTTCTTTGCAAAATAACTCGACCCCGCCTCATGATTTCCATGTCACTCAGAGGAAGAGGTTGAACCTCTAAGGCACGGGTTAAGACTTCAGCTGCACAGGATAAAGTAGGAGGTCAGTGGCAATAGAAAAAATAAAATATTTTTGAAGCGGTAACAGAATTGAAAGCGAAGCTTACCCAGGGAATGAGGTGTATCTGGAGTAAGATAGCTCAGGCGGAAGTAGGAAAGCAACTCCTCGGACAATAAGTGGGTTAAGTTTAATTGCCATCCCGCTAGGCGAGAGGAAGCCTCTATATAGGAGGTATCGAGATGAAAATCCTCCAGTGGCGGGCTCGGGGAAAGTAAAGATTGTCATCGCAAGGGCTACTCCACCTCCTGGGGAAATCGGATGAAGAAATATTTGTCCCTCCAGCTTGGGTCAAAAGGCGGTAGGGCGAGAAAAAGGCAGTCCGAAGACGAGGCTGGAAGCGGAAGTTGCCTTCTTCCTGTTGCCGGAGGGTGAAAAAGCAATAGAACAAATGGGCAAACCAGGACAACTCGCAAACGTCGCAGAGTACCACGAAGCCGCAGAGGAGCCTTATCGAATTCGGCGTCAGTTGTCTTAGAGGAATCTTGAAGTGGTGGCATACGTCCAAAAAGAAGGGATGGAGAGGAAGACGAAGGTCGACCACAAATTGCTCTTTAAAGAAAGTGCAATATCCATGGGGAGGATCAAAAAATCGGTGTATCCCTGTGGGGATGATCACATGAGCATTATCCCTGACTCTGTAGGTATAGCGCAGGTCATCCCGATCCAGTTCATCGAAAGTGGATGAGCCAGGGTAATACACTGCCGCTAAAGAAGGAAGAAAAGAGGGGATGCCATTAGAAAAGAAACAGAAGGAGAAGGGATCGAGCAGGAAGTTATCAACGCAAAAGCAGAGATTCGGGAATGATACTCGATTCTAGCGGAAGGGAGAAGAAGACGCGCGAAGTCGGGAGGCAAAGCTTGAGGAAATTATTTATAACTGCCAGGCAGAGGGATAGTTTCGTCAGACATCATCCATTGGAGTAAAATAATTGGCGGGAACAAAGAGAACCGACGGATCTTCCTTGAAAATAACGCCCAAGGATATATTTGGAAAAGTACCGACGCGAAGTACGAGGAGATGAATCTCGGGAAAAGACACAATAGTTATGGAAAAGTGCCCTCACTTTGCTGGTCTGGGATTAATCCTCAATTTCCCGGTATGAAGTTAGTCTAACCTGGATTACGAGGAAAAGAACAGACCAGGGGGTATGGCTGAGCCATGGCGGTCAGCAAAGAAAGGCAAGCTAAGCAGGTTGGGATATCAGCACAGACCAGGTTGCTGTGTTTAAGCTAAGCTGAGTGGTCAGCAGAAAAAGGCGAGGAAAGCAAGTTGGGGAAAAAGAGGGATTCCCGACCGGGGTCCAATAAGACAGGCTAGAAGGCCAAAACACATTCTCAGGATCGCAGGTCGTACCGGTCGGGAAATATACAATAAAAGGGTGAACATACTATAATAAAGTTGATAAGCTAAAAGAGAAAATCGAAAGCCGGTGATCATGTCACATCACCAGAAGATTAAAAACAGGAAAAATGTAAATTCAAGTCTGAAGCTACAAGCAAAGCGAGAGTTGGACAGTTGCATTTTTACATTAGAAGTGCAGTGCATAATGACATCTCAAGGATCATTGTCAGGTGGGTCAGCAGGAGGCTCAGGGGGGCAAGGCGCCGCGTCAGCAGGAGGTTCAGGGAGGAGGAATAAATCGTCATCATCTTTAAAGGAAGGAAGCAACCCATCCGGAGCTGTTATCGTGGCGGACTAGTCAGTGAGTTGTATTCAAGGATTCTTGCCGCATATGAGGTTTTGCAGACACATCCTCGAGCGTCTCAGTGGCTCTGGCCAAAGGCTCATATGGTATGAGGTAAAATGGGGTAAGCAAACTATTTTTATTACTATTATTTTTGCTAGAAATATTAGACAAACGCAGGTGTTCTATGAAAACCTGATGATACCTGAAACATAGAGTGTGGGGCTACACCATGAATGGAATGCAGAAAACAGATTTTTATTCCGAAGTACATTTTTCAAGGGTTTACATGGCTACCAGAGCCAGAGGCTTGATCCTTTCTAGTTAGATGAGCTCGGACTTTAATTAGATCTTCTGTAATGAGATCGATGGTACGCTTCAGCTGCCCAATAGTCTCATCTTTGATACGTCCTTCCTCTCTCAAAAGAGCTACCTCATTCTCATGTTTCATTTTCAAGTAAATAATATAATGGACTTGGCTCTGGAAATCAGATTGAGCTTTCAGCTTGAGAGCAACTTCAGCCGGGGTTCTGGATTTGGCGGCCAGCCATAGGCTTTCCATTTCATGAGTAAGGGTCACTTGAAGATCTCTGCTTACAATCATCTCCAGTAGGATTTCTTCTTTTTGAGCCAGTAGTTCCGTCAGAGCTGCAATTTGTTGAAGTGAGGCTTCCTCTTTCTGAGCTGATAATTCCAGTAGATGGGAAGTTTACCGAAGTAAATAAGCAAGTTCGCTAGGCTCTATCGGGGGTTCCATGAAGTCAAGATATTGTGTTGGCAAGCAGATAGCTGGAGGTAAAAGATACTCAGACCTTTTACAAGGAAGGAGAAGATGAAAGGATTCCCTTGGAATTTAAGTGGACGCTTGGGGAACTGTGTGACATTTATGGGAAAGGAGCACGCTCGGGAGTTGAGGAGTCAGCGTATGTGTAGACGGAGCTTGTTCGTCTCCCAAGACGGAGGGAAACTTGGTAGAATACATATGGAAGACAGGTCGGTGGAGAATGCAAGAGCCAAGTCAGGTAACTCAAGGACAGGGGTCTAGTCAGTCGGACTAGAGCCTCCTTCGACTAGACTTGAGAGGGAGGCTTGTGATACGGTGTATGTTTGTGGGGTCAGTAAGATGATGTGGTTAGAAGTCGAGACCACAGGATGGTCAGAAGTCAGGCTTACGTAGAGGTCAGGAGTTAAGCTTACATGGATGGTCAGAAGTCAAGCTTATGTAGAGGTCAGAAGTTCGACGTACATGGAGGTCAAAAGTCTAGACTCCGTGGCTGGTCAGTAGTCAAGCTTACATGGCCAGGGTCCAAGCTTCAGTTGAGGGGGCGGTCATAAGATAGGAGTATAAGTCGGACAAGAGCTGGCCCTGATAGCGGTCAAGGACAGGGCCCGCAGGCCCGGTGTAGCTGAGGACTAAGCCCACAAACCTAGTGAAAGTAAAGGAAAGAAGGCCCTTGGCGCGAAACAGACCGATCAAGCAGGTCGGAACGTACAAGCCATGGATAAGTAGGCAGAAGCAGGTCGAGCAGATCGGAACGTACAAGCCATGGATAAATGGGCAGAAACAGGTCGAGAAACCGACCAGACGTACAGGTCGGGACGTGCACAGGTCGGGACGTACAAGCCATGGATAAGTAGGCAGAAGCAGGTTGAGCAGGTTAGAACGTACAAGCCATGGATAAATGGGCAGAAATAGGTCGGGAAGCCGACCGGGCGTACAGGTCGGGACGTACAAGCCATGGATAAGTAGGTAGAAGCAGGTCAAGCAGGTCGGAACGTACAAGCCATGGATAAATGGGTAGAAACAGGTCGGGAAACCGACCGGGCGTACAGGTCGGGGAAACCGACCGGGCGTACAGGTTGAGACGTGCTCAGGTCAGAACGTACACACACAGACCGTACGAGCCAGGGATAATAGTAGACAAAGGCAGGTCGGGAAACAAACCGGTCGGGCAGGTCGGAACGTATAAACTATGGGTCATAATAGACGAAGGCAGGTCGGGAAACAGATTGGTCAAGCAGGTCAGAACGTGCAAACCAGGGAGGACAACAGAAGAATTTAGGACAAGAAACAGATCGGTCAGGCAGGTTTGGATGGGCAAGCCATGGATAACAATGGACTGGGGCAAGTCAGGATGCAGACCTTACGTCCAGGCACTACAGGACAAGCAAGCCAAGGAATCATAATCACTTGTCAGAAAATGCCAGAGAACAATCAGTGTGTCAGGGAATATGCTAACAGTCGGGGTTCGCTACGCCTTTGGTTTTGTCGCCAACCTATCAGGAGAAGCCACGTGTCATTCATCGCCAGACAAAGCCTGACAACCGAAATTCCCTGACACCGACCAGGTCCCAGAAACATCCGTCGCAGTATAAAAAGGGATGTCTTGTCCCTTATGCAGGTACGCTCACTCGTCATTTCTCATTAGTCGTTACTTTTCATCCTTTCTCTGTGATTTCTGGGGAAAAAGTACCTGACTTGAGCGTCGGAGGGCCTGACCCGAGGACTTTTTCTTTGGTTTCTGGTCTCTAACGACCCGTGGGCTCGTCTGAGTATGCGCAGAGCAACAGCGTCATCGTCCCGGTCATCTTTCTTCATCAGCCGCCCGTGAGAACCTTTCCAGGAGGTGTCAGGTAGATCTGAGGCTTCGGCGACTTTCCGTCAACTTCCAATACACCAAGATCCATCTTCATTCGACTCAGCTTTTGGACGGGATCAAGAATCAATTAATTTTAAGGTCACTTTTGCACTCTATAATTTATAGCCTCAAGTTTATACGGATAGGCTTCCTGAAGTTCTTCTAATTTTATCTGTCAACGAGTAGTTTGTGAGTTGACTAAAATGTATCTAATTAATTAATTAAATATCCGGTTGATTGGTTCTTTTCAGTGTTGTAAGTTTTTTTTTCAATTCAGGAGAATCCATATATATTATTATTATTATTATTATTATTATTATTATTATTTTTGATCATTTTTAATTTTTTACTATTTAAGCTACTTATAGATATCTTTAATAATTTTTATTTTTTTTAATATTTTAGATGGTTTAGAATTTTTAGAATTGTAAATTGTTAATAATTTTTTTTAGAATTTATTTTCTTTTATATAAAATAAAAATTATAATTTATGTATTAGAATTTCGTTAGGATCTGCCGTCTATATAAATATATATTTAATTTTTAAGAATTATTCATCGAATATTAAATAAATTTTTTTTATACAATTATCTTTTCTTGTCTTTTTCTCAAATTACAAGATAATTCTTTATCTTGCCTAGCATAAGTTGATATCAGAGTTGGCAGATTCTGATTGAGGAAGTCGAGCATCCAATCCAATGGAAAGTCGTTGTAGTAATGATCAGATTATGCTAGGTAGGTTCCGACTAATAAAGCCTCGCACCGTGATCATAGTACCCAGATGAGATTGAGAATTTACAGAGACAAGTCGTTGTTAGGATGTATACTAAAACCCTAGCTTTTGGTATAAACATTTATCTAGAAATAAGAATCACATTGGTCAAATGTCTACATTTATGATAAATGTAATTGTTCAATTAATTTATATTGTAGATAACATGGTGTGTGGTGTCACACACAGAATATCATGTTATCGGTTCCTTATAAATTATAAACAGTAGCTCACGACCAAGATGGAAAGGAACAAACCATTGGAAGGTCGTAGTGTAATTAGGTATTAGTTTATCTTAACTATATAATTACACTAGTACACTTAGAGTGTATTGAGTATGACCATTTGAGGTCGTTTCTTTTATACTGACTTTATAAAGGAACAAAGACCTCAGTTATTATGGAAGTGTGTGCTCTTAATCCTAATATAATAACAAGCACATATATCACTTATAGTGTGTTTTGTTGATTATAGAAGGAAACTGTGTCCTAGTGATCTAGGTTGAGAATGTCCCCAAAAGGAGCTCATAAGAATTGTCATCTTAAACCCTGCAAGTGGACTTAGTACGACATGACGATGAAGTTGAGTGGTACTACTCTTGGAGCTAGATATTAATTAAGTGAGTTGTCAGTAACTTACTTAATTAGTGGACATTCGACATCTTAAACACATGGAAACTAACACACTCATAATAAGAAGGAGCCCAAAAATGTAATTTGGGATTGGTGCGGTAGTTCAATAATAGTTCTCTAGTGGAATGAATTATTATTGATAAAATTAAGTTGTGTGTTCGGGGCGAACACGGGATGCTTAATTTTATCGGGAGACCAAAACCAATTCCTCCTCTCGGTCCCTATCGTAGCCTCTTAATTATAGAGTACTATACCCACCTTCTTACCCATCCCATAGGGGCCTGCCAAGCTAGCTTGGAGACCAAGCTAGGGTCGGCCAAAGTTTGGTTCATGGGTTCATAGGTGGTCGGCTTGGTGTGGCCGACCCAAATTAAAATAAAAGGATTTTTATTTTTAAAATTTTTCTTATGTGGATAACATGATTTAAAAGAAAGTTTAAAATTTTAAATCTTTCCTTTTATAAGATTCTACAAAAGATTAAGAGAAGAGCTAAATCTCTTTCCTTATTTGTAGATTAAAAGGTTGATTTTAATTTTGGTAAAAACTTTCCTTTTTAATCATGTTCATGATTTAAAAGAATGTTTAAAAATTAAAAATTCTCTTTTATTAGTTTCTACAAAAAGATTAAGAAAAGATTTGATATCTTTCCTTATTTGTAGATTGAAAAGAGATTTTAAATTTTAGAGATAACTTTCCTTTTTGGAAATTATCCACATGTTTAAAAGAAAGATTTTAATTTATAAAATTTCCTTTTTATTAACCAATCATGAAGGGATAAACATTTTTGAAAAATTTTATAAATTTTCGGAAGCAAATAAGGAAGTTTTAATTTGTGTTTAAAATTTTATTTGCTTGGAGATTTGTATATGGCCTGCCATTGTAAATTGAGAAGAGAAAAATTATTTTTAATTAAATAAATTTTTCCTTTTCATGGCAAAAGAATTAAGGAAGTTTTTTATTTAAATTTCCTTATTTACCAAGACCAAGGATTATAAAAGAGGGGGTAGAGGTGCCTTCATGGGTGAACAACTCTATTATTTTTCTCCCTCTTTTCTTCCTTGGTGTGGCCGGCCCTTCCCCTTCTCTTCTCTCCATCCTTGTGGCCGAACCTCTCTTCCTCCTTGGAGATCAAGTGGTGGCCGGATTTTAGCTTGGAGAAGAAGGAGAGAAAGCTTACATCCCTTGGAGCTTGGTTGGTGGAAAAAGATCTTCATCTTTTGGAAGCATTGTGCTTGGCCAAAACTTGAAGAAAGGAGAAGAATGTGCTTTGGTGGTTTCTCATCTCGGAAGATCGTTGCCCACACAACGTCCGAGGTTAGAAGAGGAATACGGTAGAAGATCAAGAGGTCTTTCTCTTCAAAAGAAAGGTATAACTAGTAATGTTTTTCCGCATCATGCTAGTTTTATTTCTTTGTAAAAATACTAAATACAAGAGGCATACGATTCTAGTATTTCGAATTTGTTTTCGATGTTGTGTTTTTTTTATTTTTTCTTTTCCTTGTGATTTGATTGTTCTTTTCAGTTGACCTAAAGTTATTTAAGGAAATTAAATATTAACTTTCCTTAAAAGGCTTTGTCTAGTCGGTGGTGGTTGTTCCCATATCCAAGAAGGTCATGTGTCTCGCCACGTCAGTACTGGGAGCCAATTTTGGAAACTAATATTTAATGAAATTAATAAACTAGGTGATTTGGATCAAACGTGTTAAGTTCCGCAGGAGATCCAAGTCAAAACCTAAAAGAACAAATAGATTAAACTTTGGATCAAACGTGTTAAGTTCCTCAGGCGATCCAAGTTTAATTTAAAAGAACACATGGTAGCTAGGAAAAGGTTCAGACCTTTGTACAAAATTTTTGTACAGTAGAACCATTAGGTTTTCCGAGTAGCAACCAACAATTGGTATCAGGGCTAGGGTTTTGCCTCTGTGTATTTGGTATTAGTTTAATTATGCACATGTCATATATAATTTAGGCAGGATAATAGTAGGATGTGCTAACTTTGTGGATGCAGGATCCAACTATTATGGCTTATAGTTATTATGTGTGTGATTGGACCCTTGGACATGTCAAGGGCATTTATTGTGTGTGCATGATTGTATTATAAAATACAGCAGGAGCTGTATTTTATTTTATTAGGATTTTATTTTTGATCTAGTTACATGTACATTCCTTTTATGGAATATAGGATCGATGGATGTAAATTTTATTTTATGTTCGATCTAGTTTACATGTACATTCCTTCGAGGAATATAGGATCGAAAATGTAAAATTCTATTTATGTCGCGGATCGAATCTTGCAAGGCGTGGAACCTTTTGAGGACCAGAGGCACAGCGAAACAAGGAGCAAGATGGATGCGACAACTAGACCCGGTGGCAGTGGCCAAAGATGGCAGCAGCTAGGGTTGGCGACACACGGAGGACAGCAATAGATAAAAGCCATAATAGTTGAAAATTAGTTTTTCTGTTTATTGCTTTTTATGCTGAGACTGTGTGTGCTTGTTAGTATGCATGTTAAGTCGACTAGCATAGTCAAAATTCCTCACTTTAAATAACTAAGTGGGAGAGGGATTTATTTTTAAATAAATTCCATGGTCTCCATTACTGGTTTATAAGTGATGCAACAAGCTTGCGCGTTAGCTCTGAGTGCCTTCCTCCATATCGGATAAGCTTGTTTGCGGATCACTAGATTAAACTTCCATTTTGGATGACTATAGGAACTTAATTAAGAGCGTGTGATCTTCCCCATCGGAAGGGGCACAATCTTATTAATGGACTTAGTGTCAAGTAATGGTATACACTTAGGCACGTCTAATAGTATCCTCCCCATCGGAGTCACTGCTATTATTTGTGTGACCGAAGAAAACCAACTATTAATTTGTCAAATAAATTGGTTGACAAGATAATAAAATTAAAAACTCCTCTTACAAATGTTTGATTTTGTATACGTCCACACTATCGTGGCATACAAAATTCAACGGTGTTTGAGGTAATTTTATTTTGTCATAAAGATTTATTGACAAGATAATTAATGGGTAAAACCCTCCTCTTACAAATGTTTAAATTTTGTATATGTCCACACTATCGTGGCATGCAAAATTCACGGTGTTTGAGGTGTTGGTGAATTTAAATAATATTGTTTGAGGAATCAATGTTATTTTTTAAATTCAAAAAGTTTTGACCAAATATTTGATCAAAGATAGATCAACTATTAATTTTATTCGTCATAAAGTAAAGTTGACGAGATAATAAAATTAATGGATAAAATCTCTTTTTTGATTTTGTATACGTCCACACTATCGTGGCATACAAAATTCCTAGGGATTTTAAAAGAATTGATCTTGACCAAATATTTTTGTGATTCTTATGATTTAAAATGTTTGTCAATTCCCTAGTTGTTATACTATAGAAAAGACTTAGTAGTCCCAATTGTAATGATTGAAAATAGGACTTGGACATTAAGGTAGATTGTCTTTTTAGAACTAAGAACAATTTAGGTGTATTTAATTCATTAGTTGAAACATGTCTAGTGGTGTTATCTACCAGAACCTGGAGTGTAGATACAGATGTCATTAATCATGTCTGCAATTCATTGTAGGGTTCCAAGAAACCCGACAACTAAATGAAAATAAAAACACCGTCCACATGGGCATTACTGCAAAAATAGCAGCTGTTACAGTGGGAGAGATTTATTCTCTAATAGCAATAAAATATGGATTATTAGAAATTGTCTTTACATACTAAGTTTAGAAAGAACCTGATTTCAGTTTCTAAACTATTATAGAATAGATATTGTGTCTATTTTGATAACAAAGTTGTTATCAAGAAAAATAGGGAAGTTATCTATTCTGGTATGTTGGTTGACAATTTATAATCCAATAACTCCTACGATGCAACAAATGGAAATTAGTAACACATCTTCTAACTTTAAGAGAAAGCAACCTTCGGAAATGAACCAATTATATCTTTGGCATCTAAAGCTAGGTTATATTAACTTAAGTAGGATTCATTGGTAGCTGATGAACTTTTGGGTTCATTAGTAGTGAAAATCTTTCCAACCTGCGAGTCTTACTTGGAAGAAAAAATAACCAAGAAGATTTTAAGTCAAAGGGGTATGGAGCCAAAGATATGTTGGAGTTGGTTCATTCTGATTTGTGTGATCCTATGACTATCCAGGCAAGAGGTAGTATCGAATATTTCATCTATTTTATAGATAACTATTCAAGATACAAATACATTTACTTAATGTGCCGCAAGACTAAGTACTTTGATTAGTTCAAAGAGTACAAGGCTGATGCGGAGAAACGTCAAAGTAAAAGTATCAAGATACTACGGTGAGATTGTAGTGGCAAGTACCTCTTGGGAGAATTTAGGAGTCACTTATCAGAAGTAGGGATTCAATCCCAACTAACTGCACATGGTACACCCCAACAGAATGGTGTAGAAAAAGGAAGGTATAGGACTCTTATGGAAATAAGAAGATTGATAATGAGTTATTACCAAATTCATTTTAAGGATATACTCTGGAAACGGAAGTGAATATAGTACCTTCCAAAGTCAGAACTCTCTACTCATATAGAATTGCTGAATAAGTGTAAGCCTATTTTGAAGCATATTCGGATTCGGGTAGTCCAGCACATATGCTGAAGAGAGATAATGATAAGTTGGACAGGAATTCACTTGTTTGTGGGTTATCCTAGAGAAATGAAAGTAGGATTATAGTCTTAAAAATTAGAAGGTCATTGTTAGCATCAATGATCGATTTTTAGAAAAGGACTATGTAATAAATCACGTGCCCATAAGTAAATTTGTTCTTAAGGAAATAATAAAGGACATGTCTAACATAGTACCAACTGTACAAGATGAAATATCACAAGAAACTGCAACATGTATCACAAATTGATACACAATTATAGACAGTACATCATCGTAGTGGGAGGGTTGTCAAACAACCAAAAGGATTCATGTTTTGGGAAAGTTTTTGGACTTGATCCCAAATGAACATGAGTCTGATCCCGGAAATATGATGAAGCACTCCAAAATAAAGATGCAGCATCTTGGCAAAGAGCAATGAATACAGAATTAGAATATAAGTATTCTAATCAAATCTGGAAGCTTGTAGAACCACCAGATGGTGTAAAAGCCATTGGGTGAAAATATGTCTACAATAGTAAAAGATGGATAGACAGGAAGGTGGAAACTTTCAAAGCAATGCTTGATGAAAAAGGAAACTTTTTCACTAGTAGTTATGCTTAAGTCTATCCGGATTCTTTTATCTATTTGACAAGTGGATATCAAGACAGCATTCCTTTAAGGAAGTCTTGAAGAAAGCATCCATATAAAGTAACCAGAAGAGTTCATTGCAAAGGGCAAAGAGCATCTTGTGTGCAAGCTCAATCAGTCTATGGACTGAGGCAAAGCTTCAAGGTCTTGGAACATCCGGTTTATCAAAATAATCCAGACCTATGGATTTATTTAGTAAACGGATAAGTCTTGTGTATACAAAAAGTGTGATGGAAACGTGGTGGTATTTCTTGTACTATACGTAGATAACATTTTTGGTAGTTGGAAACAATATCAAAATGTTGTCAGAAGTAAGGGTATGGTTGTCCAAACAATTCAATATGAAGGACTTGGGAGAATGTATATATTCTTGGGATCAAAGTAATAAGACATCGCAAGAAAAGAATATTTTACTTACCCCAAGCTTCATATATCGAAAAAAATCCTTGCTCGTTTTAAGCATGCAGAACTCCAAGAAAGGTTTCTTACCTTTTGGGCTTGGAGTAGCTTTATCTAAAGAGATGTCTCCGAAGACATCAAAGGAGATAGAGGAAATGAAGGCAGTTCTTTATGCTTCGATTGTCGGAAGCCTAATGTATGCTATGCACAAGATCAAAAATCTGTTTTGCCAAGGGCATAGTTAGCAGATATCAAAGTAACCCTGGACAAGGACATTGGACTCCAGTAAAACATATATTGAAGTACCTTAGAGGCACTTAAGATTATATGCTAGCTTACAAGGCAGTTAATTTGGTCCTTGTGGGTTGCACGGATTTTGATTTCCAATCAGATAGGGACAATAGTAAGTCAACCTCGGGGTTTTATGTTTACTTTAGGAGGTAAAATCATAACTATGGAAGAGTGATAAGCATAGGTATTTTTCTGGACTCTACCATAGAAGTTTAGTATATGGCAAGCCTCTGAGGCAGCCATAAAAGTTGAATGACTCAATAACCTCAAGATAGACTTAGATATGATTTTTGGTTTGTCCAAAGATTATTACAATTTATTGTAATGATATTGGTGCAGTAACAAACTCGAAGAAACCATAAGTCTATAAGGCAGGTAAACACAATAGAGCGCAAGTACCACCCAATACGAGAAATCGTATAAACGAGGAGAAGTTGTTGCTGCCTAGATTACATTAGATGATGACCTATAGATCTTTTCACTAAGGCCTTTAAGGCAAGAGCTTTTGATGAGCATGTTGAAGAGTTGGGAATCAGATGTATGGCAGCATATATAGCAGCTTAGTCTTTTAGTATAAGTGGGAGATTGTTAGGATGTATACTAAAAGCCTAGCTTTTGGTATAAACATTTATCTAGAAATAAGAATCACATTGGTCAAATGTCTACATTTATGATAAATGTAATTGTTCAATTAATTTATATTGTAGATAACATGGTGTGTGGTGTCACACACAGAAGATCATGTTATCGGTTCCTTATAAATTATAAACAGTTGCTCACGACCAAGATGGAAAGGAACAAACCATTGGAAGGTCGTAGTGTAATTAGGTATTAGTTTATCTTAACTATATAATTACACTAGTACACTTAGAGTGTATTGAGTAGGACCATTTGAGGTCGTTTCTTTTATATTGACTTTATAAAGGAACAAAGACCTCAGTTATTATGGAAGTGTGTGCTCTTAATCCTAATATAATAACAAGCACATATATTAGATATTTATTTCTTTAATTTATCAATGGGTGAGATTTAGTTCGATAAATCAATAAGCCTGATAAGTTGGGAAATGATATAACTTATAGTGTGTGTTGTTGATTATAGAAGAAATTGTGTCCTAGTGATCTAGGTTGAGAATGTACCCAAGAGGAGCTCATAAGGATTGTCATGTTAAACCATGCAGGTGGACTCAGTCCGACATGACGATGAAGTTGAGTGGTACTACTCTTGGAGCTAGATATTAATTAAGTGAGTTGTCAGTAACTTACTTAATTAATGAACATTCGACATCTTAAACACATGGAGACTAACACACTCATAATAAGAAGGAGCCCAAAAATGTAATTTGGGATTGGTGCGGTAGTTCAATAATAGTTCTCTAGTTGAATGAATTATTATTGATAAAATTAAGTTGTGTGTTCGGGGCGAACACGGGATGCTTAATTTTATCAGGAGACCAAAACCAATTCCTCCTCTCGGTCCCTATCGTAGCCTCTTAATTATAGAGTACTATACCCACCTTCTTACCCATCCCATAGGGGCCGGCCAAGCTAGCTTGGAGACCAAGCTAGGGCCGGCCAAAGTTTGGTTCATGGGTGCTTCAAGGTGGCCGGCCCTAGCTTGGGTTCAAGCTTGGTGTGGCCGACCCAAATTAAAATAAAAGGATTTTTATTTTTAAAATTTTTCTTATGTGGATAACATGATTTAAAAGAGAGTTTAAAAATTTAAATCTTTCCTTTTATAAGATTCTACAAAAGATTAAGAGAAAAGCTAAATCTCTTTCCTTATTTGTAGATTAAAAGGTTGATTTTAATTTTGGTAAAAACTTTCCTTTTTAATCATGTTCATGATTTAAAAGAAAGTTTAAAAAATTAAAAATTCTCTTTTATTTGTTTCTACAAAAAGATTAAGAAAAGATTTGATATCTTTCCTTATTTGTAGATTGAAAAGAGATTTTAAATTTTAGAGATAACTTTCCTTTTTGGAAATTATCCACATGTTTAAAAGAAAGATTTTAATTTATAAAATTTCCTTTTTATTAACCAATCATGAAGGGATAAAAATTATTGAAAAATTTTATAAATTTCCGGAAGCAAATAAGGAAGTTTTAATTTGTGTTTAAAATTTTATTTGCTTGGAGATTTGTATATGGCTGGCCATTGTAAATTGAGAAGAGAAAAATTATTTTTAATTAAATAAATTTTTCCTTTTCATGGCAAAAGAATTAAGGAAGTTTTTTATTTAAATTTCCTTATTTGTCAAGACCAAGGATTATAAAAGAGGGGGTAGAGGTGCCTTCATGGGTGAACGACTTTATTATTTTTCTCCCTCTTTTCTTCCTTGGTGTGGCCAGCCCTTCCCCTTCTCTTCTCTCCATCCTTGTGGCCGAACCTCTCTTCCTCCTTGGAGATCAAGTGGTGGCCGGATTTTAGCTTGGAGAAGAAGGAGAGAAAGCTTACATCCCTTGGAGCTTGGTTGGTGGAAAAAGATCTTCATCTTTTGGAAGCATTGTGCTTGGCCGAAACTTGAAGAAAGGAGAAGAAGGTGCTTTGGTGGTTTCTCATCTCGGAAGATCGTTGCCCACACAACGTCCGAGGTTAGAAGAGGAATACGGTAGAAGATTAAGAGGTCTTTGTCTTCAAAAGATAGGTATAACTAGTAATGTTTTTCCGCATCATGCTAGTTTTATTTCTTTGTAAAAATACTAAATACAAGAGGCCTACGATTCTAGTATTTTGAATTTATTTTCGATGTTGTGTTCTTTTTATTTTTTTCTTTTCCTTGTGATTTGATTGTTCTTTTCGGTTGACCTAAAGTTATTTAAGGAAGTTAAATATTAACTTTCCTTAAAAGACTTTGTCTAGTCGGTGGTGGTTATTCCCATATCCAAGAAGGTCATGTGCCTCGCCACGTCAGTACTGGGAGCCAATTTTGGAAACTAATATTTAATGAAATTAATAACCTAGGTGATTTGGATCAAACGTGTTAAGTTCCGCAGGAGATCCAAGTCAAAACCTAAAAGAACAAATAGATTAAACTTTGGATCAAACGTGTTAAGTTCCTCAGGCGATCCAAGTTTAATTTAAAAGAACACATGGTAGCTAGGAAAATGTTCAGACCTTTGTACAAAATTTTTGTACAGTGGAACCATTAGGTTTTCCGAGTAGCAACCAACAGTCGTATCCCAGCGTCTAACGAAAATGGTATGAATTCATGAAGATCATAAGGTACATGGTCGAGATGATTGATATAGAGACCACATATCTCGAGTTCTTCTACTCGAATTTTATGGTACATCACAGACAAAGAATTTTATTGTTTGGATTGATAAAGTGGAGCGGATCTTTAACTATAAGCAGGTTTCAGATCGAACAAATAAAGTTGATTGCCATCGGACTCAACGATCGGTCATTGACATGGTGGGAGCACTTGCAGTTCTCATGAGACAGACAAGGTAAAACTAAGATCAAGGATTAGGAGAAGATGAAGAAAAGGATGAAATATCACTTTATTTCTTTTAGGTACACTCAAACTTCGTTCTAAGGACGATTAGGTTTTGTCATGGAGAATGATAGTTTCGACGTCAAGATGACCTTGACAGATTTGAAGATGAGTTGGAGGAAAAAGTTGATGAGATACTTTATAGTGATGACCACTTTAATCGTTCGTAAGAATTTGTTGATTGAGAAAGACGTATAAGTGACAAGACCAAGGCTCCAGTTTATGACGAAGATGTTGGAATACGGTTTTTCGAATGGAAAAACAAGGTGCCATCAGTTGATGAAAGTCAGATTTGACTTCAAACTCGAAATCTACGTTTCACGTGGATAAATCTAGACTATTGATTTGCTCAAAACTAATTACGGATGAATGAGAAATTAATTGTTTAAAGTGAAACCCAAAATTAGTAAATGGGGAATAGTCCCACATCTAAAAAAACAAGGAGAGATTGTCTCCTTATATATGTTGATGTGTTATTGGAGTTAACACAAAAAGCACAAGGTGCTCTCTTCCCATGGGTGAGCAGGTGCTCTCACTTGCGAGCCCGCTATGTGTGCACACGCACATGTACGCAATGGGCACTTTGTTGGCGTACTTTGCACTTGGCGGCGGTGACATATCACCTGACTACTTAGGCATGATGTGGCACAGGTACGTGTAGGGAGAGATGACCAGACTGTTGACTGGGCAAACAAGTGGTAGCCATTGGATCGAAGATGGTGATAGATCGTAAGTGATGCGATCTGGAGTGTGACAACTCCAACAGTCGTACGGTTTTTGCATGAAGACCCGCCAGCCACTACGAAAGGTAATTCCGATAGCATGGTCGCACGGAGATTTCCTATGCCGTAACTACGTTCTCAATGCATTGGACAACACGTTGTATAACGTATATTGTTCAATAGAGACGACAAAATCTCTATAGGAGTCACTTGAAAAAAAATACAAAACCGAAAGCGTCGGGTTGAAGAAATTCATCGTCGGTTGATTTTTGGATTTCAAGATGGTGGATTCCAAGAGCGTGACGTCTCAAGTCCAAGACTTGCAACTAATACTGCATGATGTGAATGCTGAAGGCATGAAGCTGAACGAGTCATTCAAAATAGCCGCGGTAATCGAGAAACTTCCTCCATTATGGAAGGATTTCAAAAATTACCTGAAGCACAAGCAAAAGGAGATGAGACTTGAAAACTTGATCCTAAGGCTACAAATAGAGGAAGATAATCGAAAGTTATCCGACTCTAGAGGAACGAAGTGGACAATCGACGAGATGTCCAACCTGACTGAGCCGAATGCCAAGAAGCCAAAGCAATTCAAAAATAAGAACCAAGGCAAGAAGTTCAAAGGCACTTGCTACAATTGCGGAAAACTAGGGCACATCTCCAAAGACTGCAGACACCCAAAGAAACCAACCAAGAGTCAGAAAGATGCTGCGAACCAGGTCGTAACTTCTGACGTCATGGAACTAGATCTCACTGCGGTCGTGTTTAAAGCCAACATGGTGGTGGACAACCCGAAGCAGTGGTGGATCGATACTGGAGCAACATGTCATATCTGTTCTAATAAAGTGATGTTCTCCAAGTATACTCCGATAAGTGGAAAAAGCTCTATATGGGCAATTCCACGACATCCCCGATCATCGAACTCGGGAAAGTAGTTCTGAAAATGATGTCTGGTAAGGAGCTAACACTCATTGATGTGCTTCATGTTCCCGACATCAGGAAAAACCTAGTTTCTGGATCAACACTTGTTAAAGCCAGTTTTAGACTAGTATTCCAGTCCAACAACTTTGTACTTATGAAGAATGGTATCTTCGTAGGTAAGGGGTACTTAGAATAGAGTCTGTTCAAAATGGTTGTAATGACTATACACTGTGAATTTGATGGTAATAAAATAAAAGCTTCCAGCTTTGTTGTTGAGTGTTTTAATTTATGGCATGATCGACTTGGGCATGTCAATAATAAAACTCTGAAACGTCTCGTCAAGTTAAATTTATTACTAAACGTCAATGTTGACAAAACACACAAATGTGAAGTGTGCGTGGAAGCAAAAAATGATGAGACTACCTTTCATGCAGTGGAAAAGTCAACAACTCCTCTAAAGTTAATACATAGTGATCTATGTGACTTAAAATTCGTGCAAACTAAAGGAGGTAAAAAGTATTTTGTTACTTTTATCGATAACTGCACAAGGTTCTATTATGTCTTTCTTTTAAGAAATTAAGATGAAGCCTTAGAAGCATTCAGAACCTATAAAACAGAAGTTGAAAATCAACTTGATAAACGAATTAAAATAATTCGTAGCGATAGAGGTGGAGAATATGGTGCACCGTTTGATGAGTTTTGTTCAGAATCTGGCGTTATCCATCAAACAACGACTCCTTACTCGCCTCAATCAAATGGTGTTACCAAATGTAAAAATCAAACACTAAAGGAAATGATGAATGCCTTGTTGATAAATTCAGACTTACCCCAGAACTTGTGGGGGAAGCTATATTATTGGCAAACCACATTCTCAACAAAATCCCTCACAAGAAAAATGATAAAACACCATATGAACTATGGAAAGGCCGCGAGCCATCTTACAAATACCTGAAAGTGTGGGGGTACTTAGCAAAGGTCCAAGTACCCAAGCCAAAACAAGTAAAGATCGGACCTAAAACGTTCGATGCGATATTTATCAGATATGCTCATAACAGTCGCGCATATCGATTCATAATTCATAATTCACAAATCAGACATTCCTGATATTCATGTGGGAACAACCATAGAATCTTGGAATGCGATATTCTTTGAAAATGCATTCCCAAATAAGAGGGAAAACGTTCCAAGTAATGACAACGAGAGTTCTAATGAAAATGATGTTTCTGAACTTAGTTGTCGTAAAAGGACTATTGACAATCAAAGCGAAGAGCCACGTTAGAGCAAACGAGCTAGAGTTGAGAAATCGTTCGGGCCAAACTTCATGACCTTTATGTCGGAAATGGACCCAAGAACATTAAGTGAAGCTCTCTCTAGTCCCGATGCCCCAATGTTGAAAGAAGTCGTCAATAGTGAAATCGAGTCCATCATGAATAACTATACTTGGAAACTAGTAGACATTCCTCTGGTACCAAATCATTAGGTTGTAAGTGGATACTAAAACGCAAGCATAAAGTTGATGGATCAATTGACAAGTATAAGGTTAGACTTGTAGTCAAAGGGTACAAGCAAAAGGAAGGCCTTGACTACTTTGATACCTACTCACCGGTGACAAGGATTACATCCATACGAGTGTTAATAGCCATCGCAGCACTGTATGACCTTGAAATACACCAAATAGATGTTAAGACTGTGTTCTTAAATGGTGAGTTGAAGAAGAAATCTATATGGAGCAACCCGAGGGATTCGTAGCTCCAGGAAAAGAGGAAAGGTGTGTCGACTTGTTAAGTCATTGTACGGACTTAAACAAGCGCATAAACAATGACACGGAAAATTTGACAAAATAATGCTGTCAAACAAATTCAAAATAAATGAATGTGACAAATGCATTTATATCAAAAACACACCTGAAGGTCATATAATGGTCTGTCTATACGTAGACGATATGCTTATAATAGCAGTAATCATGAGGTAAGTCGGGTACAGTGTCTTTCTCCTACAAATTATTTCAGTTTATAAAATTATTAACAAAAAATTACTATAAATTAGAAAAAGAAATTAAAGAATTGAAATCAACTCTAGCTAAATCTTGTCGATTAGAAGAATTTGATAAAATAAAAAATAAAAATAAAAGCTTGAAAAATGAAATAAAAAATTTGAAAAATTATGCATGCTCAAATATTCAATATATTAGAAAATATAGTGGATTGTATTGGTACCTTAAATACTATAAGGGTCAGATTAGGAAAATTTCACAAAAATACATACCTAAGAAATTTTTAATTAACTTAATAGGAAGGAACCTATATTGGGTTTCGAAATCATATTTAGATTGGATATTTTTAAATTATGACTTTTAGAGAAAATTAAATATTAAATTTCTTTAAGAGACTTTTTCTAGAAAGTGGTTGTTGTTCCAATATCCAAGAATGCCTAGTGCCTCATCATAGTCTGGAAGTCAATTATTGAAATAAATGTTTAATTGACTAACTGTTAAGCATTTAGAAGTTATAAAAATACCTTAATTTTTTGTTAAAAATTAATTAAATATTTTTTAAATTAATTCTTATCTTTTTAAAACAGTTAGAAATTTTTTCTCACTGGTTTTATTATTTTTACTCTTAGATTTTTAAATGAACCCCATTTTTAATATGATCAAAAGGGAGAGTAGGAAAGAACAAGTTTAGAGGGTACTTGCAAATTTTTTTCTTGCAAAAAGGTTAAAAAAAATTTCTTGAAACAATTTTTAGTAAAAATTTTTTTGAAAAATTTTTCTAGCAAATGTTACTTAGAAAAATTCTCTTACCTGCAAATTTTTTTACTTGCAAAATTTGGAAATTTTTTTTAGTTACTCTAACTTAACTTGGGTTTAATCATATCAAAAAGGAGGAAATTGTTGGTACCCATGGTAGTTTTTATGTGATCAACCAAGTCAGGTTAAGTTCAGTTGGTGTTTAACCTTGCGTCTAAATATGCAGGAGCATAGGAGCACAGAAAGTCGAGCGGAAGACGCGGCTAGCAAGAAGGACGACACGAGAGAGAGCCGGCGGGCTCGGTGCATATGAGGGACGAAGTGCTGCGGAAGAGTACACCGACGGATGAGAAAGACGCATGCGATGGTCCGAGGGACTAGAAGCCAGAGTGGAAGCCTGCTTGAGGAGAAGACCGAAAAAAGGGTTCAGTTGAGCCATATTCCGGTTGGCTGAAATCACCCAGGTGATCGGAGTGGCAAAGGAGCATAACGTGACTGTAAGCATTGCTAGAGGCGCCTTCAAAGAAAGTTGAAGGCGCCTTCTAGCCAAGCACCTTCCAACCCTATGGAAGGCGCATTCAACTAGGAAGATTTTACCATTGGTAGTGGATAAACTTTTATCCACTAGCGCCTTGTTGGAGGCGCTTTCCATCCCTATGGAAGGCGCCTTCCAACCCAGGATAAGATTTTTCAAAGGCTATAAAATAACCCCTAGACCTAGGAAATATGACACAACACTTGTAATTGATTCTTCTTGAGTTCTATTCTATAATTGAGTGTGCAAATTGCAACCCATTTGGAACACGGTCGTGTGAAACCACACGACCGTGCCACCCATCCAGAGACAAAGAGGAACACCACCTGTCAAACCACATGGCCAAAGGTGAAGAAGAACTTGGCTTTGTGGATTCCACAGCCATGTGGACAAGAAGTCGAGGCGGTGACATGCCAAAACAAAGTCGTGCTGAATTTTGGGCAGATTGCGACCAATCATAAAATGACAACAACTTTACGATTAGTTAGAGTTATAGGCTGATCTTTATACCAAGACGTAGCTAATTTCAAGATCTATAACTTTGATTCAGGTCCAACAGAGAGATAGCAGAGTCTACCCATGCTAAAAGGCATGGCCGTGCCTCTAAACCGCGGGTTCATCTGGACCTCCGCCCAGACTGCAGACCAAATTTTGAACCATCATAACTTTCGGCTCAGTTGGAGCCAAGGCTCGATCTAAATATCATATTATAGATAATTTCAAGGGATACAAATCTGATTTAAAGGGTGAATCACGAGAAAATCTGGTTTAATGGGTGAAAAATCCAATTTACTGGACCCCTGTAATCTTAATTTTCCTGGGTAATTTTGAGGAGGTATAAAAGGGTCAAGAACCTCATTATTTGACTCATCTTGGGTTTGAAACTTCGTTCCTCTCCTTGGGGAAGAGTTCTCCCCTTAGTGGGGGAACCCTAGAGCTTCATTCACCTCCATCCTTTGATAATCCATCCATCTCCGGAGCAAGGAGGCATCCCCAAGACATCAGAAACATCAACAAGCATCTTTTCTTCCCCTTCTTCTTACATCCGGATTGTAAGTATGTTTTATTTAATATTTTGGAGTTGTTCTTTTTTTCCAATAGAGTAGATCTCCTTTCTAGGATTAGGAAGTATTTGTGATATGATGGAGATGTAAAACTATGTAGATTTGTCATGTTTCTATTCAATGACTTGATTGATTCCTTGTTCATGTTTGATGAAATGTGTGTATAAAGCATATATATATATATATATATATATATATATATATGTATTGCATGTTTTATTAAATGGTTGTGTAGAATTATTGATCCGATAAGGGAAATACCCTAGATCGTATGACCGATGGATGCTAGTGACAAGCAGATCTTATTAACGGGTGTCTAGGGTTTCACATTGAAAGGAGAAGCAAATCTCTCCAAGAAAGTAAGGGATCAGGCGTAATCACTATTTCTATTTATATGTTATTGTGTGGTAGGTGTTCTTGTGATGTATGACCGAGGGGCCCTAGTGACGGGGGTAACCCGTTAACGGACTTCATAGGAATCACTTCCATTTAGTAGCATAGGACATGAAGTAGGAGATCATGCCAACTTGTCCACTTCAGGGGAGAGTCAATAATGAATCTAACTTCTTACAAGAGCATGAATATAGAGGATAAGAACTAAGCAATCTATGTAATATTGCCTAGCATCACAAGGAAACTGAAATCCTAGAATCACATTTCAACCCATTTTTCACATCCTCTTAGCTCAACCCCTCTCAAGATCCACTCTCTCTCTCTCTCTTCTCTCTCTCTCCTCTCAACCTCTACTCTCTTTTGTCAAAATCAACCTTTGTTAGTCTAGATAATTCGCCGTGCGAGATCAATTAGTGCTTAATCAACAGTCCTTGTGGGTTTGATATCTTTGTATCACTGATGATGAAACCGTGCACTTACGGTTCCTAACATAAAGGTGTAAGGCAATCATGACTAAATGTAAAGTCTAGATCCATACAACCTCAAAAAACTATAATATGCTCTTTTCATTGTCCAAAATTTGTACTAGTGAGCACAGGAGCATGGGGATATTGTTTAGATTAGTAAACATTGACAGTACTACATAAACAAAAGCAAAGAACATGACTTAATTTAACAAATAAGGCATATATTTTTTATAGTTGTGCAATAATAAAATGCTACAAATAAACAATGCTACTATATGGGCATTAATAGAGATACCTAGTACAACATTACACCAAGTCTTTGGATTAAATTGTAACTTGCTATTGGTGCTCTTCAAACAACTCATAATTATCTTCATCCATCACATAACGCGCATTCTTTTGGGTCGACACATTATGCACATGATACTTTATTTATGAGCTTCCTTAATTAACTTATGTTTTCAACTATCATTCACAATACATTTAATCGGCCACATAGTGCCTCTTCCTTTGGGCCAACACACTATGCATATGACTTAAAAGTTTAACTTAATTTATGAGCTTCCTTAAACATATATCCAGCATAAGAATGACTTTCCTTTGGTCAATCACTCTTAACATGAATATACATCCCTCTACGCTAATATTCTTAGCCTCCCAAATAGTTCTCATTTTGGTGATAGTATAAGTTCGACTAATCAGCAAGAGCAAAGAAGAATATAGGAAAATATGGTTGAAAACTGAGCTAAATTCATTATATATCGATTGACACCTTTCTTAATTGAGTAAGAATAGATGGGAATCGATTCACACGTGCCCTAATCGATTGCCCAACATTAGCGATCGATTAGTACACAACAATCAATCCCCTAATCGATTTTGAAGGTCATTGTTTGCAATTCATCCACTCTAATTGATTGGTGTAATCGATTGGCGAATGTTAATCAATTCACTGATTAATTCAAAAATCCTCTATGGACAACTTAATGAACTATAATTAATTGCCCAATCGATTAGTGAACACCAATTGATCAGCCGATCCATTCAGAAAATCTCTATGGGCATCCTCAAATTCTATAATCAATTGGATCCTCATGGGAATCGATTGATGAACGTCAATCGATCACCCAATTGATTTTGAAACTCTTTGTTCGCAAATCAAGTTCAAGTAATTGATTAGCTCAATCTATGAACACCAATCGATTAACCTAATTGATTTAGAGCCCTGTTGCAATCTAGCAACCCCAATCGATTGGCCCACTACAACAAAAATATTAAAAGACAACGAATTTTATCTATTGTCGTAGGCCCTTTAAAACTGCTGTAATTGACAATGTTGTTAAAAGTGGGGGCTACGATAACAATTTTAAATAGTTGTCTTTGAATAAAATGACAACAGTTTTGCAATGGTTTAGAATCGTTGTCTTTGAATGAAAAGACAACGGTTTAAAACCGTTATTGTTTAGAGCACTTTTAATAATGCTGCCAGTTACAACGATTTTTGGGACTACGACAATGGTTTTTAACCGTTGTCTTTAAGGGTGATAGACAACAACAACGGTTTTAAACCGTTGTCTTTTAAACTATATCTTTTAATACCAATATATCACATTTCAATATAAATATATAATAAAGGCTCATAATCACAAAAGAAAGAATATTATCTATATCAATGTCATTCAAAATGTTACTTATACAATAATTACAATCACAAAAGAAAAAACATGTCTCATATTCAAATAAAATTTATCCTAATACAAATAAACAAATAAACTCCATTTAAAACTAATGAACAATAACCAAAATACTAGAAACTTGTGATGGTGGTTCATGCCATGTAGGATTGCACTTAATTATTGTCAACCTAAATCCCATCACAATCTTCAACTTGTAGAATTTCATTAGAATCCTCTTTCTCACTTGCTGATTATTTCATGCCAACTTTTTTCAATATTGTTGATCATTAGTTTCATAATAAATCTAGTCTCCCCCACACCAGCTCCATCAAAAAATCCAATTCTTTCTACCCCTTTGATAAGACACTAGAAGATCAACAACTTATTGATATCAAAAGAAATATACTATTATATGTATGAAAAAACTTGTTCTAAAAGAATAATAAATACACATATATTTTTACAACAGTCCCTAGAATTTAAAAAGGTATTAATTAAGTTGTGAGATGAGTTACTTGAATGCTTGCATGGCTGCACAAGTAAAAGTCAAATTCAGTAGGATGACATATCTTAGAATCGACAACAGTCCCTAGAATTTCAAGGATGGAAAGCTCCATTGAGAAAACAAGATTTGAAAAAAAATATACAAAATAGAATTGTCCTGAAAATGATGCATCCATGCTATCAACTAAACTAACCAGGCAATATGTTTCCACTCTTATCAACAAATCGGTGGTCACCGTGAGTGTTAGCAAACAGTCTAGTGTGATTACGTTTTTGGACTACCACAAAAGTCATCAGAATTTCAAGAAGGCTTCCTGCCAAATAGAAAGATTAGCCACAAAAAGTTAAACTATATGTTTTTCCTTCACAGGGAAAGAGGCTTCTCTTAATTTTCAACCTTGGCGCCACTCAACTTTATCAACCCATTGTTCACGTATTGATGATCTTCCAAACCTGGGTAATAAAAAAAGCATCAATCCTGAGCGCATTCTTCCTTTATATATGTTCAATCAAAACAACATGCAAATGGAAAGAAGATATGGAATGAGCTAAAGTAATTCATCCATTCATACTTTAAAATCAAAATAAATAGTATCAAATTAAGAGAGTAATGCCATATTTCAGAATATTTTATAGGAATTGATTGTTGGATGATGATACTTTTACAAGAAGAATATAGCAATCATTCCATGGAGGGGCAACATCCATGTATCCCACGCCAAATAGTTTCGATCAAACATGAGTTGACGATAATATGATTATAAAGAAACTGCAGGACCACTAGAGGTGCATTAAACAGTGATTAAATAATTCATCATTTAATTTACTAACCAAAAAAGCTAGTGATCAGACAGATTAAACTCATATACTGAGAAGAGGATAAAATGGAGGGTTCATAAGAAATTGAGAAGTAACGACTAAAGTTTTCTATTAACGCGGACATCTGATTTTGTTATAGACAAGATTCAGATGTAGAAACACAACAGTGCATTGTGCAATTATAGACAAACTTTCCAGGGTGCCCAGGCTACAAAATTAATTGAGACTGTGTGCACTTGCTGAGACTAGAAACTGATAACCCTTGATCCAAAGCCTCTTTGCAAACATGTGAACCAATGAAACCATTGCCACCCAGTACAAGTAACTGCCATTAGAAGCATATAAATTATATTAAATAAAAAGAGAAACTAGGAAAAGGTTTACAAACATAATAAAATAAAATAAAACAAGGAAATGTCACCTTTTCTAACGGTGGAGGTGACTTTCTTATAGTTTCTACTTCCTCCAATTTATGAGGCTCGTCCACATGATTCGACTCAGTTGAAATTGATCTTTCATATCTCAACAGACGAGCATAGCTGTTTTGATCATTCACAAAAATATGTAAGGAGAGGACACAGCTGAAAAACTAATACATTCCGTGCAGAAAAAAATCTTTCTTTGAAAGGTTCCATCATCAATTTGTAAATAGTGAAGGAAAACGAACCATGTGTCATTTAATCACCACAACACCTTGAACTTTCAGAATCTCACGATCAATATGTACACAACATAAGAACGTAATCAGCAACTGTCTACGACCATGCCTTAGCCTAAAAGACTATTTTTTTCACCACGATCTCGACTCAGGAAGCAATAGAAATAGAAAAAGGAGTACCATTAGACTTGGGGGAAAATGCAATCTTTGCCTAAAAGAAAAAAAATGCAATCTTTGCCTAAAAGACTAATCGAGAAATAAGCAAAGTCCACCCATAATCAGTCTTTGAAAAATTTGGAGCTACCTGAAACAAGACGAAGAGTGTCCCAACCCACAATCACAAATTAGGGGTTGTCGCGAGAAATGCGATGAAGAAATTGTGACGAGGAAAGCGAAAAGAACAGATGAGGTTTCACTACCGATCCACTAGGAACTGCCAAGTTAAGGATGATCTTCTTCTCGCAGTCAAGATTATCATATTCGGAGCTCTTGTCACAACTTTGGTGCTTCGATTTGGAGAGAACCTCGAGGATCACAGCTGCAGGAACCATATCAAATATAAAGAGAGATCTTTTCCAGCCATACTTGAGGAATATCAGTGTAACTGTGGATTCATCCAAAGAGGGAACGAAGATGGGTGGTTTGGCAGAGATGTTTAGCAGGATCGATGGAGATTTTCAGCGGTAGAGGGATTCGACATAAAGGGGTTAGACATAGAGGAGTTAGGAGGAGAGATTCATGGAGAAGGTTTCATTGGAGAGGGGTTGGATGGAGATGTAGGTTTTGGCAGTGTGAAGAGATCATATGGGAGAGGGAAAGAAAAAGGCTTTAGGGTTCGAGAAGGCAGGGAAAACATGACGGCAAAAATATTTCAGGGAGGGAGGGAAAGAAAAACACAGTTGCAAAAAAAAATGCACACAGGCAACGATTTCCAAAACTATTGTTGTAGCCCCAAAAATTTATTATCATAGTTCCAAAAAAGTGCACATAGACAACGGTTTCCAAACCGTTGTTGTAGCCTCCAAAACCCCGTTGTCGTAGTCGCAAAAAGCGCACATAGACAACGTTTTTAAAAATCGTTGTCGTAGCCTCCAAAAACCGTTATTGTAGCCCTAAAAAAGCACACATAGACAATAGTTTATAAAAACCATTATCGTAGCCTCCAAGCAACCCCTCAAAGATAACAGTTTTTATTAAAACTGTTGTAAAAGAGTAAAAGACAAAAGTTTTGATATAAAACCATTGTCTTTTAAGTGTTGTTTAATAAGGATTTTCTTGTAGTGGCCCTCATGCTAATTGATTGGTAAACACCAATCGATTATTCCAATCAATTAAGGAACCTTCGTCGTAATCTGGCAATCCCAATCGATTGACCCTTATGCTAATTAATTGGTAAACACTAATTGGTTTGCCCAATCTATTTGAGAACCTTCGTCGTGATCTGGTAATTCTAATCAATTGGCCCTCATGCTAATCGATTAGCCCAATCGATTTGGGAACGTTCGTCGCGATCTGACAATCCCAATCGATTGACCCTCATGTTAATCGATTGGTATATACCAATCGATTTGGAAACTCTCTATTCGTGATTTTGGGCATCTTAATCGATTGAACTCGTATGGTAATCGATTAGTGAACACTAATTGATTACCAAATTAATTGGTAACTGAAAAACTTGATTTCTGGTCATGATCTTTCAGCCCAAAGAACCCTAAAATCGTGTTCTTCGCAAATAATGAGAAAATCTTGATTCATAGGTTAAATCCTAACCTATCCATGTTACATTCAACAGATACATATCAATTTCACTCATCCATATGAAATTAAATGCAAAAATTGATGTATATATGTAAAATCATTGAAAAATAATCCTTACGCCTTAAAAACTAATAATAAGTTAATCCTTAGTACTGATACAAATTGTTAGAATTATGATACATCAATAATGAACTAAAGAATGCATCTATACCAAGATCTAACTATCATCAATTTCTAAAGCAACATTACAAATTGAAACAATAGTTAGCGAAAGGCTGACCTAAATCCATCGCAAAGGACTATTGCTTCTTGTCGTTAGAGATCCTACAAACGAGAATGATCTTCTACAGGAGTGGGCGGCGGTAATCCATATTCCTTCTCAATGGAAAAGAGAGAAGATCAATGAAGAAGCTCAAACTTGTCCTAATCCATGAGCATCTTCCCTTATATACCAAGCTCATCATACAGGACTATTCACCTTAAAGCTCATCCTACAGGGACTATCCACCTTAAAGCTCATCCATAATTAATAGTCCATTAATGTTAATGAATCGGATTATTTGATCTACACATTGAATCCATATCCATTTAATCCAAACTTCCTTTATATGTAATAAAACATTAGATCATTTAATTAGGATTTAGCTTCTTTAATGATAATTAATTATATGTATTCTTATGAAGATTAAACTCATCCATGTGGATTCAACTTAATCCTACAGTAAGAGTGATATCTCACCAACCTTATCTCATTTACTCATAGTGGAAGCTTATTTCAAGGACAAGAATGGTATGAGACATCAAAGGGATTGGAAAATCTTGGCAAGGTGGATTTTAAGACGAGGAACAGGTGAGACTTTTAGAGAGTGGTGAAGATTTGGAAGTAGACTTTTGGGCATGTGAAAGCATGGTGGCATCACGGCATGGAGGCTTTGAGTAACATCATCAAGGATGATTTGGAAGTTGAAGACTTGAAACAGCTGTGAGATATTACGTGTGAAAAAGTAATCTACCGTTCACACTTTTAGACAAGTTCATCAGCGATAACGATGAAATATTAGGTAAGGGCTACATAGTTGGCTTGGAGAGAGCCTTCAACCAATTAGAGACTCCAAAATAGAGAATGCAGCCATGATCTTGTATGCTCTATATGTAGGTCCCGATACCATCAATAAAGGAGGGATGAATTATCTAAAATTATAAGTATATATTTTCTCGATCTTTTGATTTAAATTATAGTAACACTTAATAAATGAAAATTGAAATGCATAAAAAGAAAATACGAGACAGTCAGATTTACTTGTTGGTAATCATAAAATTGCTAGTCCAAGACAATGTCAGTTCACTAAGATCTCATTCTACGAGCAAATCCTCGGAGGCAGAGAAATTTTATACCAGCGTTGCAATCACAATTATGAAAAATAGAATAATAAATTCTAAGTATAGAAAGTGTTGTTAAATGAAGAGGACTATGACTCTATTTATAATTTATTGGTCGAACTAGTTGTTTTGCTGACGTGGCATCTCCGTGCGCCCTTAGCTGTGCGCCTTATCTACTCGCAACAGCTACTCAATAGTACGATGATAAAAATTCATCCTTGTTTGGACGCCTGAACCCATTTGGGCGCCTAGAGTACTACTAATGTGGACTCGAACGTCATCCACAACAGTGCCTATTTGACTCGCTTCCTGTGTCATCCTTCTCGTCTATTATTTTTTCCATTTGATTTCTTGTATTCCAAAGTTCCTGCACACTTAGACACAAGAATCAAATACAACAGGACCTAACTTAACCCGATTGAGCATATCAAAACTTATCCCGGGGTATTTACAATTTCTCCCTTTTTGATGTGCATCAACCCCATATTAAGTTAGAGTTGAATAAACATAGACTTTATTTGAAAAATAAATTGTCATGAATAATACAATTAAGTGTAACTAAAATATTGCGAGTAAGTCCTCAATTTAACCCTCCAATTTCTCCCATTTTATCACATAAAAGTAGGGGTTAATTTTAAAAAGAAAAAGAAAAAAATTCTAAAAAATTTTCTAAGGTTAATTAAACAATTCCCAAATTTGAGAAAATTTTTGAAGAATTATTTTTGAATATCTAAATTTCTAATAATTAAAGACTAAATTCATAAAAATAATTTAAAAATTATATTTAAGTTTTGAAAAATATTGAAAAAAAATTAATGGTAAAAAAATAGAGTGATCAAAATAAAAAATTTATATAAATATTAATTTTCAACAATATAAATTATTTAATCACAAATATTAATTTTTGAAGTTAAATGATTAAAAATATAATCTAATATCTAAAAATAGTGACAATTTTTTTTTAATATAGAAAATTTCATGCTTATCTATAAAAAAAATTAAAATTTTTAAGGATAATGTCTAGATAATTTTTAATTATAAGAACATTATTTTTGATAAATAATTTAAAATAAATCAGATAACGGTAAAAAAAATATCAAAAAAAATATTTTAATAGAGAACATAATATTTTATTATAGTAAAATAAAGTTTTACAAAAATAACTAGAAAAACATTTTTAATTTTTAAAATATAATTTTTGTTAAGAAATTTATAAAAAAAAATTAATAGTAAAAAAATCTGAATTTTTTCTACTTATAAGTAACAAATTTCTTCTTTATAACAAAAAATAAAATCTAATTAATTTTAAAAAGAAGGGATACAAAATAATTTATTTGATAAATTTAACAATAAAACAATTTTAAGCATGTAAAAAAAATATTAAGGTAAATTTAAAATTAAAACAAGCATAAAGATTTAACTTAAGCATGTCTTAGAAACCCAATATAGATTCCTAATCAGGAACTCTCTTGGAATATATTTTCTTATTACTTCTCTAATTTGACTCTTGTGATATTTAAAATACCAATTTAATGCTTGATGGTACTAAGATTACTCTTAATTCTAAATTTTTCTTTTTAATTTTTAATTTTATATTTCTAATTTACAAGAACCTTTAGAAAATATTTTAACAAATTTATATAATTTATCGAGAGGTAGAGAACGTACCTCACTTACCAAGTCAGTTTCGTTAGTAGACGTTCCTCCTTTATCGCTGCTTTCTTCTGACGTGTCTTCCCCCCTTCGTCGATGCTCATCTTTGATAAAGTCTCGTTGTCTTTTTGGTGATTTGCCATAAGTGCAAGTCCGGCGTATGGTTTAATCTCTGATTCAGATGACGACAATTAGTCCCACGTCGCCTTTAAGTTTTTACAGTTTGTTCGGGTTGGTTTTTTATTCTTGTCCTTTTCCTTCAATTTTGGACAGTTATCCTTGATGTATCCTTCTTCATTATAGTTGTAGCATTTAATCTTTCTTTTGCTTCTAAGATGCTTCTTGGCCTGTGACTTGTTAAAACTATTAGACAGAAAACTTTGAAAATTTTCTTACTATGAAAGCCGCTTTATCTTTATTGAGTGAATCTGACTATAGTTCGTCCTTCTTGTTGGCTGTTAATGCCAAGTTCTGACTTGGATCTTTTTCTTTTCTTGTACCTGCACATCTAGACTCGTGTAATTCTAATATGGAGAATAAATCTTCTAAAGTACTTACCTTTATATCCTTTGAGATATAGTAGGCATCTACCATTGAAGTCTACTCTAGATCTAGAAAAAGCATTAAGTGCATAACGAATTGAGCCTCGATTTGTTACCGATTCGTTAAGGTTGGTAAGTCCGATGATTAACTCCTTGATATTCGCGCGTCGTTGAGCCACCGTCTCTCCTTTTTTCATTTGGAGGGTTGTCAATTGGCTTCAAAGGATGTTCCATCTTGCTAGCTTTGCTTCTGATGTGCCTTCATGAAACTCCAGGAACTTCTTCCAGAGTTCTTTTTGTTGGAATCCCAAGGTTGTTTTGGTGTGATCAACAAGTTAAGTCAGGTCCTGTGTTATTTTAACCTTGTGTCTAAGTGTGCAAGAGCTTAGGAACATAGGTAGTCGAGCGGAAGACGCAGCTAGCGAGAAGGACAGTAGTCCGAGAGACGAAGTGCTGTGGAAGAGTACATCAATGGACGAGAAGGAAGCGTGCGATGGTTTCGAGGGACGAAAGCCGGAGCGGAAGATTGCTCAGGGAGCAAGAGACGCAGCTAGCGAGAAGGATGGCACGCGGTGCGTCCGAGGGACGAAGACTGCGGATGAGTACGCCGGTGGACGAGAAGGAAACACGCGGCGATTCTGAGGGACGAAAAGCCGGAGGGAAACCCGCTCGAGAAGACCGGAAGTTGGGTTCGGGTGAGCCTTATTCCGGATGGCAGAGATCATACAAGTAAGCGGATCCGGAGCGAAAGACCCAGACCGAGGTGGGACTGAAACGGAGCAGAGGTCCCGGACGAAAAAGTCAACCAGAGTTGACTTTCGGGGTCCAGACCAGCCTTTTGACCAAGATCAAGTTTTGACTCGATCTGATCATTGGGGGATAAAGTTTATCCCCCCCAGGGCGCCCGGAACCCTTCGGGGCGCCCCGACCAAGGCTATAAATATAGCCTTGGTCCAGAAGTTTTTCAACAATCACGAGCACTTCATTTCCAAACACTTGTACGCTTTAGTTGTAGTTAAGCTTCTGTTTCTACGCTTCAACGTTGTAAGAGGCTTCTCCGCCTGAAGGAGTTTTTAGTACTTAATCTTCCTTGGATTAACAACCACGTCGGTTGTAACCAAGTAAACACTCATGCCTCTTATTTTATGATTTTCATTTACTGCTTTACTTTATTTATGTAAGTGTTAGCTTAAAGAGTTCGAGAAAGGGTTGTGTTTATAGGACTATCCAACAACTCCCTTCCAACCGGCCTCAACGGTCCTACACTTTTGACAAGTTGTAGCTTCTAATGCGGTTAACTTCTTAAGGTAGTAACACACTTAGTAGGTGGTATTTCGTTTTGCTGTTGGCTACGAAGTCATTTTTCTCCATCTTCGCCCAAAGATATTATTCTGTTTCTTCTCCTTGTTGATCCTTGAGAACTACAAAATCGTATTTGATTATTAAAAGAATTTCAAAATCGATTTTTAGAAATACCTCTATTCGACGTTTCCAGTGTGCGAATTCCCCCTTGAACTTTGGGGGGTAAATGCTTGGTCCGGTCATCATCTCCTTGCTTTAGCAAGTGATTAGTCCTTCTAGAGCGGTCCGAGGCTCTAATACTAATTGTAGGTCCCGGTGCGACTGACAAAGGGGCCCCATATCCGAAGTGAGATCTGAGAGGTGAATTGCCTGAAATTATAAGTATACACTTCCTCAATCTTTCGATTTAAGTTAGACAAACACTTAATAAATGAATTGAAAGATAAAATACATAAAAAGGAAACACGAGATAATTAGCGAATCCTCAGATGTGTGGAAGGCTCGTACAAGCGTTGAAAGCACAACTACGAAAAAAAGAATAATAAATTTGAAATACAGAAAGTGTTGTTAAATGAAGAGGACTAAGGCTCTATTTATAACCTACTGATCGAATTATCCGGTTTGCTGATGTGGCATCTCCAAGCACCTGGACTCGGTCTGGGCACCCTTAGTTGTGCGCCTTATCTGCTCGCAACGTCTACTCAATTGTGCAATGATAAAAATTCATCCTTGTCTGGGCATCTGGACCCGTCTGGGTACTCGAAGTGCTGCTGACGTGGACCTGAAAGTCATCCGCAGTAGCGCCTATTCGACGAGGCGCCCAAAGGAGTCCGGGCGCCTAGACAAGTCAACATAGTGTTGGTTTATCCGGTCTTCTGCTCTAGTCGATTAGGTGATTCTCCGGCCATTCAGAGTTGAGCTCATCCGAACCCAACTCCGACCTTCTCTTCGAGTAGTCTTCCGCTCCGGCTTCTCATCTCTCAGAAACACCGCGCATATCCTTCTCGCTCCACCAACATACTCTTCTGTAGTTTCTCGCGCATCTCTCGAATGCACCGAGCCTATCGACTCACTTCCCATATCATCTTTCTCATCCACTATATTTTTCCCTCGATTTCTTTTATTTTTAAATTCCTACATAGATCCACCAATATTTTAGAAAATTTAATCTAATTTACCATACCAAAATTTATCCGAAGTACTTAGGGGGCGTTTGGTTTAGGGGATTAGGAGTGGGGAATAGGAATGAGAATGAGAATTATTAATTGTCATTGTTAATGTTTGGATTATAGGAATAGGAATACAAATAAGGGAATGAATCATTAAAATTGGGTAATAACTCATTCCCATGTACCTCCCCTTCAATGAGTCATTACCCTATTTTGATCAATCAAAATATTCCCTTATTCCAAAAATACCCTTGATCTAAAACTAAAATTTTCTCCCTTAATATCAAATATCAAAATTTATTTATTTATTTTTTCTTTCATATAACTTCTCTCCTTGTTCTCTCTCATCATATTTTCTTTCTCATCATTTTATCACATACTTTCTCTTTCCTTAATCTCTCCTATCACACTCTCTTCCTTCTTTTTTTCTCATTACACTTTCTCTCTCATCATACTTTCTCTCTCCTCAATCTCTTCCATCACACTCTCTTCCTTCTTTTCTTCTCATTATACTTTCTCTCTCATCATACTTTCTCTCTCCTTAGTATCTCCCATCACACTCTCTTTTCTCTTTTTTTTTCTCATCACACTTTCGCTCTCATCACACTTTCTCTCTCCTCAATCTCTCTTGTCATACTCCCTCCTTTTTTTCCTCAACACGCTTTCTCTCTCATCATACTTTCTCTCTCCTCAGTCTCTCCCATCACACGCTCTTTTCTCTCTTTTTTTCTCACCACACTTTCGCTCTCATCACACTTTCTCTCTGCTCAATCTCTTTTGTTACACTCCCTCCTTTTTTTTTTCCTCAACACACTTTCTCTCTCATCATACTTTTTCTCTTCTCAATCTCTCCCATCACACTCACTGTTCTCTTTTTTTCTCATCACACTTTCTCTCTCATCATACTTTCTCTCTTACCATACTTTCTCTCTCCTCAATCTCTCTCATCACACTCTCTCTCCTCATTTTTTCTCATTACATTTTCTCTTTCTCTTCATCCTCTTCCATCATACTTTCTCTCACATCATATTTTCTCTCTCATCTTCTCTCATCATGCTCTCTCCTATCACACTATCTTTTCTCATTTTCTCTCATCACACTTTCTCTCTCTTCATTATTTCTCATCATACTTTCTCTTATCATTCTCTTTCATCATATTTTTCTCTCGCATTCATCTTTCTCTCACATCTAATTTTTTCTCTTATTTTTCTTTAAGGGTAAAAAAGAAAATTTTGATTTATTCCGATAAAAAATATGCAATTAACCAAAGATTATTTTTAATAATGATATCTATACTCATATTCATTTTCATTCCATAATATAATGATTCTCATTCTGATTCTATTAATAGGAAAGAACCAAACATCATTCTCATTCTGATCCTATTAATAGGAAAGAACCAAACATCTTCTTACAGTATACTTTAACACTCAAGACTAGAAGACACCAATAAAAATATTCATTTACAAGAAAGATTTTTGTTTTCGAACAAGATGTAAGAAGGTCGACTATGTCTTCTTCTTAGTCAATTACACGTGTCATCCTTATCTTATTTAAAGCTGCTCATTGATTAAGGGGCAGTTAGTGAATCATGGATTTGGAAAGTCAAAGAAAGCTCATTTCTGTGGTTGCTGCTGCAATTATTATCTTCTTCTTCCGCTTCAATTGCTTCTGCTATGCTCAGAACTGTAATGTGTCTCTTTTTCTTAATTAATCAATACCTTTTTTTTTTTAATGATCAAGAGCCCTTTTAATTCATGCTAACTATCGTAAGTAGTTGTATATGCATGGTTTGTTCTGAACAGCGCCCGCGTTCGACTTCGTGAAGCATGCGGCAGATGCTCCGCGGGTGTCGTACCACGACTACATCATCGTCGGCGGCGGGACAGCTGGTTGCCCCTTGGCCGCCACCCTCTCGGAGAGGTTCGATGTGCTGGTGCTGGAAAGAGGCGGATCGCCTTACGGGAATCCCAACGTTTCCAACCTCGCTTCTTTGGTCGAGAACCTTGCCTACCTCACCCCGACCTCGCCGGCGCAGCGTTTCGTCTCCGAGGATGGAGTCATCAATAGACGAGCTCGCTGCCTTGGCGGCGGCACCTGCATCAACGGCGGCTTCTACTCGCGCGCCAGTCTCCGGGAGGTGATGGATATGCAATTGAATCCGAAGTTGGCCGACCAGTCGTTCCAGTGGGTGGAGCGAGAGTTGGTTTTCTGGCCTCAGCTGACGGAGTGGACTTCAGCCTTCAGGGCAGGGCTTCTGGAGGCTGGAGTTACCCCTGATAACGGCTTCACCTACGAGCACTTGGACGGCGCCAAGGTCGGGGGGACCACGTTCGACCCAACCGGCCATCGCCACACCGCCGCCGATCTGCTCAAGTACGCCGACCCTGCCAGGATCACCGTGCTCTTGCGCGCCACGGCGCAAGGGATCTTGTTCAGGAACGTTACTGGCCAGCATAAGAACCCGCAGGCGTACGGCGTGGTGTACAAGGACGAAGCCGGCAACATCCACGAGGCCCGCCTCAAGGACTTCTCCGCAGGAGAAATCATACTGTCAGCCGGTGCTCTCGGTAGCCCGCAGTTACTCATGTTGAGCGGCGTCGGCCCCGCGGACCACCTCAAGTCCTTCGGCATCGAGGTGGTCCTGGACCAGCCGATGGTCGGCCATGGAATTGCTGACAACCCATCGAACATCTTGGCCGCGCCTTCGCCGGAGCCACTGACAATCAGTGCGGCTCAAGTCGTCGGAATCCAGCCGGGCTACTACATGGAGTCCTTGACGGGCTTCTTGGTTGCAGCGCTTTTGGGAGACAGCTCCTTCCAAGGCGGCGTAGTAGCTGAGAAATTAGCGAAGCCTCTCTCCCGAGGATATCTTCGTCTTAAGAATCTCGACGCAGAGGACAATCCATCAGTAACCTACAACTACTTCACAGAGCCTGAGGATCTTAGAACATGCGTGGAGGGATTGCAGACGGTCATGAGAGTGATCGATACCCAAGCGTTGTCCGAATTCAGATACCCGAATCAAACGGTGGAGTACTTGTTGGCTCTCACCGCAAGCTTAGTCGTCAATAACAGAGCAAGAAGTGCGCAGGACGCCACTTCGCTGGAGCAATACTGCAAGGACCTCGTGCTAACCCTTAGCCATTTCCACGGCGGGTGCGAAGTAGGGAAGGTGGTCGACCATGAGTACAGAGTGATCGGCGTGGGCGGGCTCAGGGTGATTGATGGATCCACTTTCAGTTTCTCCCCAGGAACTAATCCTCAAGCTACTCTCATGATGTTGGGCAGGTAATAGTCATCTGAATTTCAGTGCTCACAAAATTATACTATGTGTCTAATTTTGATTATTATAAAAGCATGCTAATCACCAATGAATGAACTGCTGCTGTTTTTTGTGATGGTGATATTTGTAGGTACATGGGAGTTCTGATAGGAAATGGTGGTGTTGAACCAAGTGACTGATCCTTCTTACTTAATATAGCCGAGCCTATCCTCTATTTATTTTCACAATAAATATAATATTATAGCAATTTGCATAATAAATGTAATATATGGTAAAAGATGATTCATTCATTTCCAACGTCTCCTCCGTCAATCTATTCCTATGCCAATATAGAAAAGATAAATTATGAATATTACTAATCATTAATGTAGGTGGTTAAGACATGGAAAAGACATATTTGTGCGTGCCAAATTTCGACCTCAAAATCTCATATGATAATATTTTATATTTCAATCAGTGTACTGTCTAATATGATCTATGTTTATGTGTTTTAATTCTCTATGGAGACACTAAATTTATCTACTATAAATGAGAGCTAAAACCATCATTAGAACATAGCCCTTGTAGCCCTAAAAGACGTCCAAATCATAAGTGATTAATCTATGGTTTCTTTTGCACTTTATTTATAACCTCAAGTTTTATATGGATAGGCTTCTACAAGTGCTCCAAATTTTATCGGTCATTAAGTACTTTGTTAGAGTAGTTTGTTTGTTGACTAAAACTTATCCAATTAATTACTTAAATATGTGTATCTTTTGAGTGTCAAAATTAAGTTTAAAAAGACTAAATTGTGCGAGTAGAGAGATTAAAGTCAAATGCACAATAATGGATATGACAATTCTAACTTTTGTAACTTAAAGATAAAGATTGTATATTCTTATAATTTCGGTAAAACAATAGACATTTAGGGCGCTTAGTTCACGGAAGAGAATAAAAATGAGAATAAAATTGATAGAGATGGAGAATGAGAATGAAGGAATTTCAATTCGAATAATATTTTTCCATTCCTTTCATTTTAACCCGTAATGACCCATTCGTTTATTTAGGGGATTGAATCCGTAGGATCAACTATCAATCTTCCAAATCAAATATTAACTTATAATCTCTTTTCTATTCCCCACTCTCATTCCATCAAATCAATCACCCCCTTAAACCTTTTCATTTCCAGCTAATCGACTTACGATTTGACTCGACAATGTTTTACCATTTTTACCCTGATGATAGACTCATGGATTAAATGCTCTGTTTGTATAGCATATCATTTGAAAACTTTATCGTAGACATAATGTTAATCTCATCAAGAAAATTTTAATCGAAAATATAGTTGAATCCATTGAGATAAAAAAAACATAAAAAAAAATTCAACTTTTACTACCTTCTAGTCTAAACTTTCTTAAAAAAGAGAACTTTAAAATCATCACCGCTCACTACTATTGAATGTAAATAAATCTATATATATATATATATAATTTTTGAATTAAAAAAATAATTAAAATATTTTTTAAAAATTTTATTTCTAGGATTCATACTTCCCAATTGAGTTATAATTTATAAATTTTTTTTTAAAAAAAAATTTTATCTCTAGAGTTCAGATTTTCCAATTAGATTATAGTATTTAGTAAAAAAAAATTAAAAATAAAATAAATTTAAGTATTTATGGAGTAGTGTAATATCTTTAGGGGATATATTCATGGATTAAGGATTTATATATAAGAAAATATTGATTTTTTAAAATTTAAAATGGAAATAATAGATATGTATGTTATTATTATTATTTTTTAAATTTTGAATTAAAAAATTAATTAAAATATTTTTTAAGATTTTATTTAAAGATTCATATATCTCAATTGAGTTATAATTTTCAAACTAATTTTTTTTTTTTTTAGATTTTACATCAACGAGAAATATTCTGAATAAAGAATTATGATAAATATTCTGAATAAAGAATTAAATCATATTATTATCTACTTGTCTGTGCAACGAACAGTATTCCTCACACAAAAAATCACTTTCTGCAAAGCTTCAAACGGTTCCAGAAGAAGTTAATATATGCATTTTGTACAATTCTCTCTAGTCAGTATTCCAGTTAAATACAATGCCACCAAAATTTTGCATCACATGCATTCTTTATATGCATAGAAAAAACAAGCGGTAATTTACCAAAAGGCATACTACAGTTAATGTATTTATCAAAAAGCGCATCATAGTTTTGTATTTACCAAAAGGCGGAGTTTGCCAAAGTCAATTCCCAGATTAACCCTCTGGCTAACCTGACAACCGCCTTTTTCAAACACATTTTTCCAAGCATTCAAGCCGAAAGTAGAATAGAAAAATAATTTGTGGTTCAGATACACATCTTCTCACCGTCTCTCTCCCTTCATCCCTCTGTGTGGTGTTATAAACTTGAAAGAAAAAAAAAATATATGAACCCTGCGCTTGTCATTACTGCTCGTGGCGGTTGGCGATTGCAATAGACGAGTTAGGTTTATGGCATAATTGCGTAAGAGTTGCTAGAGGAGACGAAGGACAAATTAAGTTAAGAAGGTCAGCCGAGAAGGACAAACTTCTTGCAAGAGGGAAATTAGTAGAAGCACACATTTAAAGATTTAGACATGTATGTATGGATTTTTTTACTGTAAAATAGGCTAGTGAAGGTAAATAAAAAGTACACCATTTATGTATGAAGGGTGGCAGCAAAAATTGGTTTTATGGTTAATTTTGGTTGTGTGGGGAATAATATTCAATAACACCTGAATTATGATGTAATAGAAGACTTAATCGATTTAATTCATGTTAGTTTTTGACGTAAATAGTTAAGTTTGGCTAAAAATTGTTTATTTATGGTTTAGGGTTTAGTCAGTGGTGGGCCTAGTTTACAAGAAGTATCTGCTTCAAAAGTGGCCTGATATCTATGATATCAGGCCCACCTTGGGCCTGATATCGATAATGTGTTATGTGGTTAAAACTTTACTTTTACATCAGACCCTTCCTAGTTTGAGCAAAATTACAATTTAACTACAGAAAAAGATTATGGAGTTGCAAATTTACTAAAATAGTTTGTAATTTATTTATCAGGGATGATCATATAACCGAGAAAATTCTATCTGAGATATGGAATACTCTTGATGCAACTTCTAGCATTGGACATGCGGATAATGTAGGAGAAGTATCCAGAACAAATATTCCATCATCTTCACAGTATAGTTGTGTGCATAACACAAATAGAAATACAAGCAGTAATTTCACATTTGATCTAAATGAAGAAGCTAGTATTCAAGAAGATGAGGTTATGAACCCGTGTGCAACACTTGTTGATTACTATGAGCCTAGTTGGAGTGAGGAGGAAGGGTATTATAACTGAAATGGAGAGGAAATGCAATGCAATACAGATGTACAAGAATTCTTTGCTGATGATATGCAGATTGAACAATATGAAATATCTCAAGAGCAGTATAGTGACTTAGAGGAGGAGTTCCCAATAGCTGATGATCCATATATTCTAAATTCTCGATTGCTCCAAAGGCCAATTGAAGAGGCAACAGATCAGCATGAATTTTTTGTAGGACAGATATTTCAGTCTCGACAAGAGTTCAAGAATCAACTTGTGAAGCATGCCATGGTTAAACATATGAGATATAACCCAGTTGACACTAGGAAAAATAAAGTAAAAGCTGTCTGCTTCAATCAACCGTGTAAGTGGAGAGTAGTTGCCAGGGGGATGTCGAGTTCATTGTTACGAAATATATAAAGGAACACCAATGTGGGACCATTAGGGAAAGTGCTGATCATCAAGCATGCTCTTCATCCTTTGTAGCTTCTTTTGTTGAAGAGCAATTTCTTGCTAATGAACAATACAAGCCAAGTATGATTATAGAAGATATAAAAGCCAGGTTCGGAGTGACCATATCCTACAGAAAAGCTTACATAGCTCGAGAGAAAGCGATGAAGAAAGTTGTTGGAGATTATGATCAAGCATATAGAGATCTTCCACTATATTTGCGTGAGTTAAGAGTAAGAGATCCTGAAACCTATGTTGCACTACACAGGAATGGGGATAATCAGTTCCAATGATGTTTTTGGGCTTTTGGAGCTTGTAGGAGAGTATTCAGGTCTTATCTGCGTAAATTAATTGGAATTGATGCCACACACCTAAGAGGCAAATATCCGGGTGTGTTGTTGATGGCTACATCAATAGATGCTAATGACAATATCCTCCCAGTAGCCTTTGGAATCGCTAAAGTTGAATGTGGGTCTGCATGGGAGTGGTTTCTGGATCATACGAAGAGATTCTTTAATGTTGATCCAGAGTCAATGAGTATAGTATCAGATAGACATCGTGGCATTATAGCAGCAGTTAGGAAAGTCTACCCTACTGCCCATCATACTTTTTGTTGCCACCACATGTCTTGCAATATGGTAACAGATACTGGGAGTAGGTCAGGTTTAGGGTTGTTTTGGGCAGCTGCTCGAGCAAACACAACACTACAATATGATCTCATAATGCAGTCCATGCTGGAAAAACATCCAGATGCTCATAAGTGGCTTCAGAACATTGACCCTAAAAGATGGGCTAATGCACACTTTAGTGGGAGAAGGTACACAATGCTAACCACCAATTGTGTAGAGAGTTTAAATGTTATGTTCAAGGAGACGCGTGAACTTCCGATAAACAGGTTAATTGATAATACCCGAAGAAAGGTAGCTCAATGGTTCTGTAACCGTAAGGAGGAAGCGTCGAAATGGTATGTAGCGTTGACACCTCATGCTACCAAAGAAATGCAATCAAGGAGGGAGAAAGCTAGACGATATAAAGTCCACCCCTACTCTCAATCCGAAATGGAAGTAGAGACATGGGGTGCTTCGTACATTGTTGATTTGGAGAGGAAATATTGTAACTGTGGGGAGTTTTAAATTTCAGGATTGCCTTGCTCACATGCAAATGCCGTCATAATTCACCGGAACATGGATACCCTCCCATATTGTGAGCATTACTTTCATTCACATAATTGGAAAACGACATACATGGATCGTATTTACCCCTGTCGAAGCAAAGAATTTTGGCCTAGGAGTGTCAACAACATTATAGTGCTATGTCCCCGTAGCCTTGTGCAGCCTGGTAGGCGAAAGAAGGCAAGGATCGAGTCAAAACATAATGGGAAGGTAAAAATCAAATGCAGCAGGTGCAAACAACTGGGCCATAATCGGAGGACCTGTAGAATGCCGCCAGCCCCTGGATCTTGACTGAATTGTAAATTGGAGGAGTTGATGCATATGTTTTGTATGAAGTACATAAATAGGTTTGTAAGACAAACAGTTGTTAAAAGTGATGTTTCTGTTATATACGTTTATGGAGTATTTAGTTTGTGTTACAGTTTTATGGTAGGTATGAGAAGTGTAAACCATCACCTGCAAGGCAGAAATAATACTTCACACCATATCTCCATTGTGTCAAATAAAAATGCGATACATTTCAATTTAACAGGAAGGGGTTCGTAATTTCAAAGTCACATTAATATGTAGTGAAATATAGATGTGTTAAAACATGCACAAAGGGAGTGTAGTAATCCATTCCATAGGGAAGAAAAGAAAATGTGTGCACTGTTCCGTGCCTACTGGCACGGAGCCATACTTCGTAATCCATTGTGTATAAATTATGTTTGACACCATAAATACCATCTCCCCACCAAGACCTTCACAGGGGACTTGATTTCATGAAAATCCAAGTAGGGGAGGGCCATCAGTGGGTTTTGGTCAAAACCCACTGATGGACATAAACACATCAGATTGGATCCATTTCAGCGCTAGTGGTATTCTGGAGTTGCAAGGACTCAGAATCTGGTGGCAAATCATTATTTAAATATTTATAGGTGCTGGGAAAAATTTAAAATACAATCAGCCTCCGTTGGGCCTGATATGCTTGGATATCAGGCCCAACGTGGGCCAGATATCCAAGCATATCAGGCCCAAAGTGGCCTTGGTATGGTATCCTTTCTTATAAATTTATACTATCTCCCCTTTTTCTATAAACTCAAAATGTGCTACCATGCTCCTTATGAAAAAATAAATGGCAACTGGCACGGAGCCATACTCCGTAATCCATGGTGTATAAATTATATTTGACACCATAAATACCATCTCCCCACCAAGACCTTCACAGGGGACTTGATTTCATGAAAATCCAAGTAGGGGAGGGTCATCAGTGGGTTTTGGTCAAAACCCACTGATGGACCTAGACACATCGGATTGGACCCATTTCAGCGCTAGTGGTATTCTGGAGTTGCAAGGACTCAGAATCTGGTGGCAAATCATTATTTAAATATTTATAGGTGCTGGGAAAAATTTAAAATACAATCAGCCTCCGTTGGGCCTGATATGCTTGGATATCAGGCCTAACGTGGGCCTGATATCCAAGCATATCAGGCCCAAAGTGGCCTTGGTATGGTATCCTTTCTTATAAATTTATACTATCTCCCCTTTTGCTATAAACTCAAAATGTGCTACCATGCTCCTTATGAAAAAATAAATGGCAACTAGCACGGAGCCATACTCCGTAATCCATGGTGTATAAATTATATTTGACACCATAAATACCATCTCCCCACCAAGACTTTCACAGGGGACTTGATTTCATGAAAATCCAAGTAGGGGAGGGCCATTAGTGGGTTTTGGTCAAAACCCACTAATGGACCTAGACACATCGGATTGGACCCATTTCAGCGCTAGTGGTATTCTGGAGTTGCAAGGACTCAGAATCTGGTGGCAAATCATTATTTAAATATTTATAGGTGCTGGGAAAAATTTAAAATACAATCAGCCTCCGTTGGGCCTGATATGCTTGGATATCAGGCCCAACGTGGGCCTGATATGAGTGCATATCAGGCCCAACGTGGGCCTGATATGAGTGCATATCAGGCCCAAAGTGGCCTTGGCACTGTTCCGTGCCAACTGGCACGGAGCCATACTTCGTAATCCATGGTGTATAAATTATGTTTGACACCATAAATACCATCTCCGCACCAAGACCTTCACTGGGGACTTGATTTCATGAAAATCCAAGTAGGGGAGGCCCATCAGTGGGTTTTGGTCAAAACCCACTGATGGACCTAGACACATCGGATTGGACCCATTTCAGCGCTAGTGGTATTCTGGAGTTGCAAGGACTCAGAATCTGGTGGCAAATCATTATTTAAATTTCTAAAGGTGCTGGGAGAAAATTAAAATACAATCAGCCTCCGTTGGGCCTGATATGCTTTTTATCAGGCCCAACGTGGGCCTGATATGATTACATATCAGGCCCAACGTGGGCCTGATATCCAAGCATATCAGGCCCAAAGTGGCCTTGGTACTGTTCCGTGCCAATGGCACGGAGCCATACTTCGTAATCCATGGTGTATAAATTATGTTTGACACCATAAATACCATCTCTGCACCAAGACCTTCACTGGGGACTTGATTTCATGAAAATCCAAGTAGGGGAGGCCCATCAGTGGGTTTTGGTCAAAATCCACTGATGGACCTAGACACATCGGATTGGACCCATTTCAGCGCTAGTGGTATTCTGGTGTTGCAAGGACTCAGAATCTGGTGGCAAATCATTATTTAAATATTTATAGGTGCTGGGAAAAATTTAAAATACAATCAGCCTCCGTTGGGCCTGATATGCTTGGATATCAGGCCCAACATATCAGGCCCAAAGTGGCCTTGGCACTGTTCCGTGCCAACTGGCACGGAGCCATTCTTCGTAATCCATGGTGTATAAATTATGTTTGACACCATAAATACCATCTCCCCACCAAGACCTTCACAGGGGACTTGATTTCATGAAAATCCAAGTAGGGGAGGCCCATCAGTGGGTTTTGGTCAAAACCTACTGATGGACCTAGACACATCGGATTGGACCCATTTTAGCGCTAGTGGTATTCTGGAGTTGCAAGGACTCAGAATCTGGTGGCAAATCATTATTTAAATATTTATAGGTGCTGGGAAAAATTTAAAATACAATCAGCCTCCGTTGGGCCTGATATGCTTGGATATCAGGCCCAACGTGGGCCTGATATGAATATCATTTAATAAAGCAGTATTATTTCAAAATAATAATAAATAATCTTACACATAAATCGAGGCGATTAAATAAAATAAATTAATGAGATATCAGGCCCAAGTTTCAATCTGCAAAAGCGCACACTCTCCTGCTTCGGTCTTCATCTTCTTCTCGAAGTCATTCAACGCAGCTCCGTGCCAAAACCCACTCTTCCTTCACCGGCGTTCAAGAATCATTTCCGTACGTAGGTCGGTTGCTCATTTAGTTAAGCTTTCTATAACCGGTTAACCTAGGGTTTGTGTGGGTGTGTTAGAATAAGAGCGTAGTCGTTATTACGGGAACTAAGAGTTGTTTTTCTGTGTGTGGTTATACAGTACCTAGGTTCGCAATGGCAACAAAAGAAGTCTCCACAAGTCTGTGTGCTGATCGACCAAATTATCAAAGTTACGTCAACAGAGGAACAACTAAAAGAATGAACTGGAAAAGTACCATTTGCCACTTCAGAAAGTTTATCTCTTCTGTTAACCCGACTGCAGAACAAGAACAGATGATTCAAGGCACACCTTTTTCCTGGATCCTCGACCTCCCTGATAGTTCTTTTGTAAGAGCTCAGGTACAAAATATGTTTGATAACTGGGATCATGAGGAAAAAATCTTTATCTTCCATGGGAAGAAGCTCAATTTTACAAAGGTAGATGTGGGACTGATTCTTGGCCTACCCGACAATAGAGATATAGTTCGTCTCGATTTAAATGAGGCTTCCAGCGCACTGAACAAGGAGTTTTTCCAAGATTCAGATTGTTCTGCCGAACATTTGGAGAAACTGATTAGGAAGTCGAGATCAAATGACAAGCTCTACTGTCAGCTGTATATCCTGTATTTTTTTACAACTATTTTGTTTTGTGGTAGTAGCAGTGTTCTCAGAATACCTATGCTCTCCCTAATTGACTATATAGATGATTTTGACAACTTAGCTAGGTTTAACTGGTGCAATGTAGTATATAGTTTCATGACTCCTTAATTAGACGTCATTGGCTTGGAGCTTACATTAAGACCAAAACCACAGGTTGCTGATGCAACGCCCAAGACCCCCTTGCTCAAGGGATTTCCAAATATTTTGGTTGTAAGTCCGATTACATATATATCATGATATTTGCAATGAATATGAATTATTTTTATTATCATATTGTAGGTATGGGTGTCTGAGCACATCAACATTATTGATCCAGACCATCCTGAAAAATTGCCTAGAATACTACGGTGGAGGTGGCCTCACTATCATGTTGACACAGTCAAAAAAATGATAGATCATGTAACTGCAGATAAAATTTTAGTAGATTTAATTCCGACAGAATCAGAGTTGGATTTACTACCAAACTGGGCTCAGCCAACTGAGCCTCTTGAGTTGGTTGGCCAAGGATCTTTATAGCAACCCGAAGAAGGTCTACTGCAGTGTGACGATACGATAGATTGTAGTCAGTGCAAGGAAAAGAGAGAAAAAAATTGAAAGTTTAAAACAAGAATTACATAAAGCTACTAAAAGTTTGGAGGAAGCTAATAAAAACCTGTCAACGGTGATAGAAGAAAAGGATAGTCTAGTAGCAGCAAAGGATATTGTGATTGCTGATATGGAAGCTATGCTTAAAGAAAAGGATCAACAAATAAGTGAACTGCGTAAAGAACGAGATACGAGTGGCAACAAGGCTGACACTATAAATTCTGACGTGGATAACAGAATTTTAACTGTAAAAGACAAAATCATAGCCGATGCCGAAAATAAGATTAAAGAGCTCCAACAAGTCATACAAAGCATATCAGGGGAGCCAAAAGTATCAGAAGGCATAGACCCAGCATCAGAAGGCATAGACCCTAATCTGCCTATAATTCCAACTAATTTTCGAGTAGGCCCCAAAAGAAAGAGAACTCAGAGAAGGTTGATATCCCAATGCACCAAAAAAAAAGGCAAACAGGTTGTTTTTAGTGTCGAACCAGATGCTCCTGCACAATCAAAGATAGAAAATACAAGTTCATCACAGATAGAAACACAATGTCATGAAATTAACAAGGTCAAAACCAAAATATTGAAGGTACGGTCGAGAGTAGGTAAGTTGTTATTGTATAATCCTTAATGACATAGTATTATTTTAATTATCTCAGCAAGCGAAAACATTTTTTAAAAAGAGCAAAGATGATGTGATAGCCGATGCATTGTTGAAGCTCAGTCAGTTAAGGTAACGTAGTTGCCAACCTAAATTCTTAACCCACATGTCAACAAAGGATTATTATTGGAGTTTAATGATAATTTTTTTATTTTCAATTTATTAAATACCATTGACTGTATACTTGTGTGTAGGGTGACGGTGCAACCAATATAGGCAAATGATAATTTCTCCTTAGATATGCAATCTTTTATGACAATATTTGATTGGACACGATATACCAATGGGGATTGCATAAATGTTTATTGGAATATTCTTGCTAATGAAGCCAAACACTCTAACTCACCATACCACCCATCCATATTTTGTGGGGTTGGATTCCAAGTATGTCCCTTATCTCATTGTAAATTGTTTACATTATATATTGGATGCAGTCACCATAATAGCTCTATTATTTGCATAGGACTTGTTCGGAATGATGCACGTGGATGCATTGAAACAAACTGCAAAAACTGATGACGACAAGGACATTAGAGATATTTTTTGTCCTCTACATAACCAAGATGATCATTGGCATCTAATGGTCATGGACCTGGAGGAACGACAAATAATTCATTATAACTCTCTTGGCACCACAGAAAATTACACTTCTGTTTTTAATCAAACTGTAAGTAACAAATTTCTTATATCCAATAATCATTGTTTATGTATTAATTACTATGGTTTGATATTTGTAGGTGTTGTTTTTTAAGGAGCTGAACTGGTCATACTATCACATATGTCATAAAGGTTTAGAACCATTCTCCGGGAGAGAGTATAAAACGATGCAAGTTATTGGCCCCACACAAAGGAAATCGTAAGTATTAGTGTGTGTTCCATAATAATTCTATTTGCCTTTTTTATGATGAATTGTGCATTTGTTTTGTAGGTTGGATTGTGCTTTTTTTATAATGCGCTATGCAGAGAGTTTGATGTTCCGGAGATCTACAGACTTTGTATAAGCTGATATGAGAGCTTATAGATTTATACTTGGACACAAAATCATGTCTGACAAAAACTTTAAACTATAGAAATAGTGAACAATTGTAATAATTTATTGTAGTAATGATTTACTGTTTGTGTAACTAAAATTTATGGTGAATAAAAATAATGTAAATTAAATTTATAAAAAAGGATACCATACCAATGCCACTTTGGGCCTGATATGCTTGGAGATCAGGCCCACGTTGGGCCTGATATACACTCATATTAGGCCCACGTTGGGCCTGATATGCACTCATATTAGGCCCACGTTGGGCCTGATATCCAAGCATATCAGGCCCAACGGAGCCTGATTGTATTTTAAAATTTTCCCAGCACCTATAAATATTTAAACAATTATTTGCCACCAGATTCTGAGTCCTTGAAACTCCAGAATACCACTAGAGCTGAAATGAGTTCAATCCGATGTGTCTAGGTCCATCAGTGGGTTTTGACCAAAACCCACTGATGGGCCTCCCCTACTTGGATTTTCATGAAATCAAGTCCCCAGTGAAGGTCTTGTTGGGGAGATGGTATTTATGGTGTCAAACATAATTTATACACCATGAATTACGAAGTATGGCTCCGTGCGGTTGGCATGGAGCGAAGGCCACTGGGCTGATATGTAGATATCAGCCCACGTTGGACTTGATATGCACTCATATCAGGCCCACGTTGGGCCTGATATCCAACGGAGCCTGATTGTATTTTAAAATTTTCCCAGCACCTATAAATATTTAAATAATGATTTACCACCAGATTCTGAGTCCTTGCAACTCCAGAATACCACTAGAGCTGAAATGGGTCCAATCCGATGTGTCTAGGTCTATCAGTGGGTTTTGACCAAAACCCACTGATGGCCCTCCCCTACTTGGATTTTCATGGAATCAAGTCCCCTGTGAAGGTCTTGGTGGGGAGATGGTATTTATGGTGTCAAACATAATTTATACACCATGGATTACGAAGTATGGCTCTGTGCCTGTTGGCACGGAACAGTGCCAAGGCCACTTTGGGCCTGATATGCTTGGAGATCAGGCCCACGTTGGGCCTGATATCCAAGCATATCAGGCCCAACGGAGGCTGATTGTATTTTAAATTTTTCCCAGCACCTATAAATATTTAAATAATGATTTGCCACCAGATTCTGAGTCCTTGCAACTCCAGAATACCACTAGAGCTGAAATGGGTCCAATCCGATGTGTCTAGGTCCATCAGTGGGTTTTGACCAAAACCCATTGATGACCCTCCCCTACTTGGATTTTCATGAAATCAAGTCCCCAGTGAAGGTCTTGCTGGGGAGATGGTATTTATGGTGTCAAACATAATTTATACACCATGGATTACGAAGTATGGCTCCGTGCCATTGGCACGGAACAGTATCAAGGCCACTTTGGGCCTGATATGCTTGGATATCAGGCCCAACGAAGGCTGATTGTATTTTAATTTTCTCCCAGCACCTTTAGAAATTTAAATAATGATTTGCCACCAGATATGGAGTCCTTGAAACTCCAGAATACCACTAGAACTAAAATCGGTCCAATCCGAGGTGTCTAGGTCCATCAGTGGGTTTTGACCAAAACCCACTGATGCCCCTCCCCTACTTGGATATAATAGAAATCAATTCCCCTGTGAAGGTCTTGGTGGGGATATGATATATATGGTGTAAAACATAATTTATACACCATGGATTAGAAGGTATGGCTCCTTGCCAGTTGCCACGGAACACTGCACAGCTTTTCTTTTCTACCGTATGGAAAGTGAATTTTAAAATTGATGTTATTTTATTATTTTGATCAGGCCCCTGTTAGCATTCTTGGAGTTTATATTAGTGGGAGAAAGAATATTGCTTTATTAATTGATACTCATATCAGGCCCACGTTGGGCCTGATATCCAAGCATATCAGGCCCAACGAAGGCTGATTTTATATTGTTTTTTCCCAGCACACATATATATATATAAATAATGATTTACCACCATCTTCTGAGTCCTTGCAACTCCAGAATACCACTAGAGCTGAAATGAGTCCAATCAGAGGTGCCAAGGTCCATCAGTGGATTTTGACCAAAACCCACTGATGGCCCTCCCCTACTTGGTTCTACCTGAAATCATGTTTCCTGTGAAGTTCTAACTGGGAAGATGATATATCTGGTGTCAAAACGTATTTATACCCCATTTCTAATAAGGTATTGCTCCGTGGCAGTTGGCACGGAACCTAGTGACGTGCTCTGGAAACCGACTGTTGGTCCGAGCCTATTTGATTTTTTAAACAATTCCAACCGTTACCATGTTTTCAGTTTTGAGAAGATAGAAATGGTGTGCATTACAACTTATATACATTGTCTCTTTCCACTGATAAGCACCAGCATTGCATTTTGTATATTGTGATTTATATTTGACTAATCACTATGCAATATTATTAATATTCCAGTGACAGTTTCTAATCTTCTCATACACTACATACCACCGTATTATACAACAAAGACTACATACAAAGATATTAAAAGTCCTACACTACGTAATAAGTGCATTTACATTCTATACAAGTTTTTGCCTTACAAGACTGGATATTTAATCCAATGTTTGAAAATATTTATCCCTCAAAATTGCTACCATTACATCAATTCTAATCTTTTTCATGTCTCCTTGTTTGAAGTCCATCTTCATATCATATAGGAGACATCGAATGTATTGCATCACAAAGAAGCCACAGTCAACGCTGTAAAGAACAACAGCATTTTAATTGTCAATATTTTTTTATCAATTATTTATATTCACACGTTCTGCTCGATTTACCTTGCTTGTTGTTGTGGACATTCAATTGTGCGAGAGACCCATCTATCAAACGGATAATGCCTTTCCAAGTTTGGATGAATAGCAGCAACGTGCTCACGACTATATAATTTAAAATCTGATACCTGAAGATTGAAGAGGAAATTTCCATTTTCCATCAACTAGCATTTATATTAAAATACAAACCTACACATTATTATTAGATGCTCACCGCTGCTTCAAATTCATATTTGTATTTACTTCCATTTGCAAGAGAATTGTACTGATTGAACGTCATTGATTTGGTGTCCACCACCAGCAAGTGGAAGTGTGCATTATCACTGCACAAAGGTATAAATATATACCTTACCTCTTTATCTCGTCTATCCGTCTTTATCATGTGTTGGAAGGTAAACTTACTTGACGATTTCATTAATGACTACAAATATGCAAAGTCATACATACATAACCAACTAATAAAAAGAATTCTATTTTTTACTATAATCAAATCAATTCCTTACTGTGAAGAATGTTGAACAATATATATATTGACTTGTTGTATGTGCTTCCAGACGGGAATGCCCCCCTAAATAAAATTTTACAATACGTGTCGATTACATCCCCTCTTGTCAACATTTCTCCATTCACACCAGATAAAAGGGAATACAAATTTAAACAAAAGGGTGGTTCCTCCCAAACTATATCATTTGTAAACCTACAAAGTAAACAAATCATAGATTATTTTTACAAATTTCTTTTTGATAACCTTAGCACAAATATGTAATCAGATATGCATATATTATACTTTACTATTCAACTATTTAATTTACATACTTTATTTCCTCCAAGGCTTTTAACAAGTACGTCACCTCTTCGTCTTGTTTTTTTTTCTTGGAAGACTTAAATTGCTTCTTCACATACTATGCATACAAACAAAAAAGGCAATTAGATAATCCATTATATCTAACAAATTGCAAAGAAATTTGCATATATCGTCTTACAGCAATTGCTTGTTTCCTCATTTTGTCATATTTGGCAAACATTTCTACATCCTTGTCTGCCTCTTCATCAGATTTGTCTTCCATCATTTGTACAATATTAATTTCTTCTTCCATTTCATCCAAAACAATTTTTCCTTTCCCCTTGCCCACAACAACATATTCTTTGACAAATTTTTTTCCTTCTCCTATACTTGTAACTTTCTCCGCAGGCTCACTTATATGTATATTTCTACGCTGCCTCTTAGGTAAAGTTTTGAGCCACAATGGACTATCAATTAGAGTATCCATGTAATCATAGCGACTTATGTCACGTCCTCTCCTACTTCTTGTTGTAACACCTACAGGTTCAATTTGAGGATCGTCTACAGGCTCGCTATATTGAGATTTCATGCCTTTTTTTCAACTATTTTAAGTAACTCTTTCACCCTCTCCTTCAATTGCATGTTCTCCATTGTTAGCTCTTTATTTATGTTTGCTTGAATAATGCAATTACAACAATCCTTATTAATCTGCCTTCCTCCTACACTCACTTCAATTTGTGATGCCTCCATTGCATGTGGACTGTCCTCAACGCCAGCAAGGTTCTCAACCAATGATCTTTCATCTTGGTTAGGGATTAGGTCAATCACAACCTGTAAGAATATTAAACAACATGTTAAAACCATACTTTTTAACCAAACTATAGTCAAAGTATTCTAAATTTACCTCTTCAGATGAAACTTGGTTAATCATTTCTCTCACCTTACTAATATGTGAAGGAATATTCCTCCACTTATTTATTCTGGCTCCTTTTATTTTGTATGGTTTTTGGATTGGAACATGCTCCAAAAACCATGCCTGATTCACCATGACAAGGGTTAACTATTTTATAATTGTTCGCAAAATATTAAAAATTTTCACACAAATTAAACACTTACTGCCAAAAGACCAGCAAATCCCTTTAGGTAAGGGAGGTTGGTGTTAGCATGTTTTGTCTCAGTTGATGAAAATATGTCCCCAATCTTAGGTAATTGTGGAGCCATAAATTCATGGATTGCTTCAACCCAGTTGAATCTATCAAGATTCTCAAAATCATCTACTATATCTATAAGACTTAACGGGACCTTATATGTACTAGAAGAAAATAAGACACAAACAAATATATACAAAATATAGAATTTGCAAAATAATAAAACATCATCTTCGCCTTCAACGCGATTGCCATAAAATTTAAGCAACTCCTCAATTCTTGATCTAGTAGCTTCTTTTTTGTTTGAGAAGTAAGTTAGAAAAAGGTCATTGGATGCTTTAGCTGAATCAATCGGAATTGAAGCTCCTCGGTCTGCAATACCGAGCAGCAATGAAACGTCTCCTCTTGTGAAGCAAACCGGAACACCTGACCAAGTTAAATTATTATTAGACTTCTACCAACACATACAAAAGTATTAGGAACACTGCGGACATGATACAATGTCATATCAAGCACTGATACTCCATCGTATCAGGCCCACGTTGGGCCTGATAAGATGCCGTATCAGGCCCACGTTGGGCCTGATACGATGTCGTATCAGCCCCACGTTTAGCAAAAGCTTAAATTTTACCATACAACTACTTTGTAATTAAAATACAAATTTATAAATTGTACCTGAGATTTTAAAGGTTTGACTACTTGAATCCCAATTTTCAAATATATTTACCAAAATCCCACGGATGTGCTGCATATCTTTTATGTCCAAAAAAATATCAAAGGGTGACTGTTTGATCAGCACTATGTGTCGGTCATGTAAAATAACACCGCCTCCATGCATTCCTTTCTTCGTGGATGGTTGAAAAAAACTTTTAAAGTGACCGAGGACACTGTTCCAATGCAGTTTCTGTCCAACATCAACTGAACCCTATACTTTATAAAAATAAAAAAATTTAAATCATACTAGTTCAGCTTCTCAATATCACAGAGTTTGTAAAATGATAACCTTTACAGCTAATTGATGTGGAGAGGATGATGATTCACCCGATCTACGTCTTTGCGCCATTATGATACTAGCTGATTAATGTAATGTAAACCCTAGAATCCTTCACTGATGGCTCACGAACACTCTTGGTTTTTAATTAAACTGAAATGCTAGCTAGATGGCGCTTGAGAAAAACTCGAACTGATGGCTCACGAACACTAAACTAGGGTTTCACAAGACCGAGCTGCACTCGCATGTCACGAAGGAGGGAGGTACCCTAATGATCGTTTTTTTTTAATATCTAAGTTTTTTAAAAATGTGGTTCGGATGCCTGGGAATTGATGACTGATCAGAGGTGTTGGTTGGCGGTAGGGTTATATTCGGTAATATACATCACTTACCTGCTCCTTTTGGTAAATACAAAATCGTGATGCGCTTTTTGGTAAATACATTAACTGTCGTACGCCTTTTGGTAAATTACCGAAAAACAAGTGATACCTAGATAAAAAAGAATAAATAATATTTGTGAAGACTCGATTTTGGTCATGACATTAGATATTAGATACTAGTGGATACTATACTATGTTGTTATAATATGATGATCATTTATTTAGTCATAATTTCTTTATCTATCTATGATCCTTTACCTAGCTTTTTAATAGATAAATCTTCATCTAGTATGACTTTTCATCTAGTCATGACCTATCACCTAGCCTCTTAATAGATAATCCTTCACTTAGCCATGACCTTTCATCTAGTTATGACCCTTCACCTAACCTTTTAATGGATAACCCTCTATCTAGCCATCTCTTCATATGCCTTGGTCATCCCTTTCATGATTATAAATAGTCAATGCATTGTCTTCTAAAGGCACACTTAAATCATTTATCAACACTTTGTGAAATTCGTCCAAACCTTAACTACATTTTGTGTAAGTTTTTGTCTAAGTTTCGATCAACACGTGTAAGTCCAAGTCCCATATAGTTTATGTCCAAAATCGAAGAAGCTTCTGATAAGATAAGTGAGCTTTTCGTTTTCGACTATAGCTTTGTACGATCTATGCTTTCTTTTCATTATCGATCATTTTATACTGCTCATTTTATTTTTCTGAATTCCTAGATGTACTATTATGACTCAAGTTAGATATGGTAAAAGAGAATTTCTGAAAACATGCTAAGATATGACACCGAAAAGCTTAGGGGTGATGATACCAAAAAGTTTTAGGTCAATGGGGAACTAAAAATTCTGTCAAGATTAAACCCTAAACCTTTGGGGACCAACCCTATATATAATAGATATCTATTATCAGCCTATAGATGATGATAAATATGAGACTATAGGTTCTATACATACAAAGTCTGCATCCAATAATCAAAATCCAATAAACCTAAGTTAAATTACTTTAATGGATTCGATTTGTACTCATATATATATAATTTATAATTAAGCCTACCAATTAAAGATAATAACCAACATTTCACCTATAAGATTTCCCTATAATTGATGTCATTCTACATCTTGAAATATATTGATCTCGTTGTCATTTTTATTAGAGTTGTGATATGCTTTATGTTGGTTGTGAATGCAATATCCATCACATACTTTTAGTTATTTTTTTTAAGGATGATGTTGCCACGCAGTAGCATAGTTATTATAATCATATGATTTACAATTCAAATCACACAATTCTATTTGTATTCAAAAGGATTCAAACTATACGGGTGAATCACTTATTTGTCTCATTTGACATGGTTCAAAAAAGTTTTGGTTAATATTTTTTTTTAACTCGGTAGATTATAATTCCTGGCTCCGCTATTAGTAATAATGATCGAGAATGATGAAATGAAGACTAGAAAAGTATGTGAAAGAAATTATATGAAAAGTCAAAAATAAAAAAAAATAATTATATATACGGGAGTGAAATGTCACAGGGTCTCTCTTTGATAAAAACTTTACGAGAAAAATTAGAGGAGAAGCTCTAAGATATAATAGTGTTTTGATATTCTACGTATCCTACACATTTCGTACCCACTCAATTTTTTTTTTTAATTTAAAATTTTTTGTACTTATTACTATAATCTAATCCATAAATTCTAAAAGTAAAATCTTATTGACACAATCGAGAACTTAAAAAAAATAAACAAAAAAAATTGATCAGGGCAAAGAGAGAAAGAAATGCTATGCTACAGACCACTTGTCATGGATCCGTGCGCGCCCCGACTCGAGGTGCCTCCAATGTATTGGAGGCACCTTCGTCAATTTTTTTTAAACAGAGTTGAGGTGCCTAGATCAAATCCAGAGCCTCAATTCCTTTTTTTTTTAATCAACATTTCCTTAAAAAGGATCACTATATTCCGTGAGTATCTAAAATTATATATATATATATATATATATATATATATATATATATATATATATATATATATATATATATATATATATATATAATTCTTTCTTCTCTCTCCTATAATTGCTTACAACAATCACTATGATACTAGTTTTTAAAAGTGGTGTAGCTGCTGCTACACGTCTGCTATAACATGTGGCAGTCTATAATGTTGTAGAAGTTACTACATAGTAACTGCTACAATATTGTAATAGCTACTACCCTGTAGTAGATACTGTGTAGTTGTACCAGCTACTATACAGTAACTATTACAATATTGTAGCTGCTACTATATAGTAAATGCTACAACGTTGTAGTTGTAATAACTACTATATAGTAATTGCTACAATATTATAGCAGCTACAACGTTATAGTTGTAGGATTGGTGCGTACATGAGGAGGGGGGTGAATTACGTGTATTTTAAAAATGAGTATCTTTTTAAAATACGAGTGTGCAGTGGAAAAATAAAAATAATTAAGCAAAGAAAAATATAATTCGAACACAAAGAGTTACTTGGTTCAGAGCTTTCGGAGAATCCTACTCCTAGACCCACGATCCCTTGGATTGTATCGACGGGCAATCCACTATAAACCTCTTCCAGAACCGCTGGAAGAGGGAATCAAATACAAGTACAAAAAATGAGAAAGTCTAACAACCTATACTTTCCTTTTGCAAGTACGAAAGACGTACAAGAATATTAAATCATTACCAACACTTTAGAAATGTAGAATCTGAATGGGCTTGTATGTCGGTATTGGTCTGCTAGCAGTGGTCGAATGTCTTGGAGCAGTAGTGTAGCAGCAGAGTGTAGCCAAGGCAGAAGGAAAGTTGTTGAAGCTTATAATTAAGCTGTATGTTCTGTTGGCCGAATACTTCTTTTAAAAGGTGTTGAGGGCCCTTCAACCTCCTTGAAAGCACCTCCAATTGTAAGTCTAATAGCCAAACCTTTGGTCGTGATAAACTTTTGTTGGAACCCTAAGGTTATTTTTGGTGTGATCAACCAAGTTAGGTTATGTCCTGTTATGTTCTAATCCCTGTGTCTAAGTGTGCAGAAGTTTAGGAGCACAGGAAGTCGAGTGGAAGATGCGGCTAGCGAGAAGGACGACATGGGAGTGAGCCGACGGACTCAGTGCGTTTGAGGGACAAGATGCTGCGGAAGAGTACACCGGTAGATGAGAAGGACATGTGCGAGATTCGAGGGACGAGAAGTAGGAGCGGAAGCTTGCTTGAGGAGAAGGCTAAAATTGGGTTCGGGTGAGCCTTATTTTGGTTGGCCGAAATCACCCAGGCGAACAGAGCAGCGCGGAAGAGCTAGAGTGGAGCTGCTAGAGGTGCCTTCAATAGGAGTTGAAGGCGCCTCCGCAACCTTCAGACAGAAGGCACCTTCAATGGCTAAAGGCACCTTCAACTAGTCATGGAAGGCGCCTTCCATGGCCATGAAAGGCGCCTTCGACCAAGCAAGTCTGGCCGTTGCGGAAAAGGATAAAGTTTTATCCTTTGTCTCGCTGGAGGCGCCTTCCAGCCCTATAGAAGGCGCCTTCAGCCTACGAATAAGATTTTGCAGGGGATATAAAAAGACCCCTGGAATTAAGAAGTAACAACTTTTGTATTCATTTCCTAGTAATAGTCTGAGCTATTAACGAGTGTAAGAGGCTTCTTCGTCTTCACCGAAGGAGACTTTTTAAGAGTTTTCATTTGTCTTGGATTAACAACCATCTAGGTTGTAACCAAGTAAATTCTGGTGCCTTTTTCTTTAGTTTCTTATTGTTTAATTTTATTTGCTATTGCTACTAATTTGAGTTGAAAGTTCAAGAAGGTGTTTGTTTTAGTGTTTCAGGCAACTCAATCCTCTTCAGCCGGCCTACCGGCTTACTTGTCTAATAACTTTGTCACTTGCGGTCTTTATCCAAGTGATGCCACCTTCCAAGTTCTCCGAGGCACCTTTGTGCCATGCTCTAGGGCACCTCCGACCACATGGGAGACACCTTCGTGCCTTTCTGTGTGGATCCTTGGTCAAGGTAGTCAAGGCGCCTCCACTTGAACAGAAGGCGACTCAAATCACTATTCACTCGAGGCTTGAAGTGCTTTTCATCCCTACAAAATGAGTTAGTCCAAATAATAAACTATACCCTGCAAAACAAAATTAGCATAATAATAAAATAACATTATTAATTAGATCATGTATTTCCAAGACTAGGATCTAGTCATGATTTCAGTTTAGGTTTTCAAAATAGATATAAATTGGACCAGTGCGTAAAGTCTCTAATTGGGACTCGTCCTCACTAGCTCACTCTCCTCTAGTGACACACCTTACTTACCATATAGAAACGCTTGACTTTCCTTTGGCTTATCAGGTGTTCCCGTCAGTTGTTAGGTTCGCAGATCCAACTGAATTTTGACTAACTGTTAGGTCCCACGGACCCATCCAGACTTTCCGCTAACTATCAGCTCTAAAGACCTAGCTGAATTTCAGCCTGGTGTCAGAGCCGTAACTTCCATAAGGCCAGAGAGGTAACCGCCTCAGGGCCCAACCCAATAAAGGACTCATTTTTTTTAATTATACCTAAAACAAAATGAGAGGCATAGATCCTAAATGGCCGCTAAACCTATTCTCACGCCTTCGAGACACGCACCGATGCATGACTCTTCTTTGAATGCAATTTCTTCTCTAGTGTTGCTCTTCTTTGCATGTGATTTTTTCTCTAGTGTTCTTTTCTACCAATGCATGGATTCACTAAACAATAGGTAATTCTAATCTTCTTCTTTGACCATCTTCTTCGTCTTGCAATATGCGACACCAATTGTATCCTAATCGTGCAACAACAGTCATTTGTGTAACCTAATCACGTCAATTCTCACAGTGGCTATCTCATGCAACACGGGTTGGTGGTTGACCTTTGCTCGTGTAACCTAGTTGCACGGCGCGGTGGTTGTTGCACGCTATCTCAGTCGTTTGTGCAAACGACAACTTAATTGCATGGTGGTTACTGTTTGTCTCCTTGCTACTACCAGTCACCGCATTGGTCTCAGTGTTACATGATACACTAAATAAGCTATCAATATTATAGATTGAGAAAGAAATAGTCTGACAATCGGATTATTCAAATTTTATAAATATTTTTATCTCTAAAATAGCTAGACAAGTAGTGTTTATAATAATATATTATTTTTGATTTATTTATGTATTTAGTATATATATTATTTGTAAATTGAACTTTATCATTATTTATCTTAGTAAAATGGTCATTTTTTATATGCACTTCAAGCCCTGTCGAATACAGGTACGGCTCTGCCTGGTGTTAGGTCCTCCATATCTATCAAGTCCTGCACACTTGGTAAAAAGTGTAGATCATACAACATCTAACTTTAATCCATTTGTCATTCATCAAAACCTAAGTTTGATCATTGGTGCTAACTACACCAACAATAGCGACTACTATATATGTTGTAACAACTACTATATAGTGGTAGCCGCTATACACACTAACTGCTGCAACGTTGTAATAGTTACTATGTTGTAGCAGTTACTATGCTGTAGCAGTTATTACGTTGTAGCACCTACTCTGTAGTTGTAAAGGGTACTACACAGTAACTACTACAATATTGTAGCAGCTACTATATTGTAGTAACTACTGTGTAGTTGTAGCAGCTATTACATAATAACTACTATAATGTTGTAGCAGATATTACGTTATAGCAGTTACTACATTGTAGCCGCTATACATTGTAGCAGCTATACTATCTTTAAAAATTAGCACTATAGTGATTGTTACATGCAATCGTAGGAGAGAGAAGAAAGAATTTTATTTTAATTTAAGAGAAAAGGGAAAAAAGTTATTATGTGCAGATGAGAGAGATTAAAAAAAAATAAATTTTGGCGACATCAGAACGTCGACGTCTAATATTGTCATGGTCGCGCATGAAGCCTTGAGCAAGATATCATTTCGCTCTCTATATATATACTTATTTGCTAAACAGAAATACATTAATGTAAATGGGTAACTATATTTATCAAGTAGCTTATATGTTCATATTTAACGAGAGGTGTAGTCAAAATTCAAAACTATCTTATCCTGACCGTCAACTATAATTCATATAATAAATTAATTAATTCAAGAATATAAAATAAAATATGTGAAGTTTAATTTACTGAAAATATTAAACAAAAGTATTTAATATTCAATACATTTAAAATCATGGATTAAAAATATTATTAAAGATGTGCTCTTCAATTCCTTTTAGAATCAAACTTATTAATTAGTAAATCATTATTATTTTTTTTTTGACTAACTTCTATTTAATATAAATGACTATAGAATCTGTTAAAAACTTTTCTTCCATCTTATTATGATAAGTTATTTTAACAAATTTCAAAGCTTAAAATGCTCATTCCGTTATTATTATTGTAAGAACGAAAAGAGTTCAAACAAGGCGAATTAATTTATCAATTAAATAAATATATTAGATTCAATATATAAATAAAAAATATAATTATAATGTATAAATAATTAGAAATAAAAAAAATCATCTGTCAAACAAATTATAGGTTCCTGATTTATTTGTTTTAACTAGGGGTGTAAACAAGTCGAATCAAATATGTAGAAAAATTTAAGGCTCGAATTCGGCTCGAAATAGGTATATTCAAGTTCGAGCTCGATTCGAAGCTCGAAAAATTCAAAATATTTGGTTCGAGTTCGGTTCGAATTAGGGTTCGGGTTCGAGTTTGGCTCGAAATATTCGAACATGTTTGTGAACTATTCGAATTATTGCTCGAAAATAAGTTCGAAAGACTCGAAATTTATTTATTTAATATATATTTAAATTATATTAATAAATATTAAAACTCGCGAGCTGCTCGAACAATATAATTTGGGCTCGAGTTCGTCTCGAAAAAAAAAATTCGAACATGTTCGAGTTTGACTTGAATTCGATAAATTTGAATACGAATCGAATATTTTTCGATCCGGTTCGAAAAACTCGTGAGCCGCCTTGATTCGTTTGCAGCCCTAGTTTTAACTAATCTTCAACATAATTATGAAACGGTTAATAAATTTAAAATTTTTTCATGACCAACAACATCAAGCTTATAGTGATCTAATTGTATTCTCAAGTAGTACAAATCTCGTACATCAAAATCAAGAGGATAGAATTTCTTAATAAGTCGATAGATGTGATTAAGATTAAGAAACTTAAATTTTTCTTTATGTTCCAAAGTACAACTAATTGGATTACAAATTTCGAGTGTCATATCTTTGAATCTACTATTAATCTCTTCAATTTGAAAATCTTTTACAGTAATAAATGATTAACTCATTTTGTTGGCAATAAAACTTCATTCATATAGTTGATCTTCACTAGGAAGAGGAAATGATTCATGTTTCTTTAAACTTTGTGGTTTTAAATAAATTATTTACGGTCCTAGTCTCCTAGCTCGCTAAGGAAACCAAACTGTTGAAAAATAAAAATCCTCTAAAATCGTTATCAACCGAACAAATTAGAATGTTAATATTTAAAAGATCAGACCAACACATTTGGGATATAAAGCAAAGATTAGATCAGGTTTCCACAACCAGCATTCGTACTTTCTTTATAAGTTTTCTCTGCGTGTGAATAACTAACAAATATTTAATTAATCATATTTTATTGGAAATATTTCTTCATTATTATTTTCTTAGTCAATCATGCGTGTTTTTTTTTTTAATTCAGGTTTTTAATTTTTCTACCTTAGGTCATTGGTTCGGTCCTCTGAGATTTTTCATCGATCAACATGATAAACTCGTGAAGTACATATGAATTTTAATGGACAATCCAATATCATGAATAATTCGAGCACATCAAACATATGAGATGTCTTGTGTAAAAATTGAATCCTCATTACATGAGAGTCCGTTCTATCTATTACTTAAAGATGACAATAGGTCGGATCAAATTCCATATTATTTGTTCTCATCTCCATCTCGTTCCCATCTAGTATTCAATTTTCATATCATGGCCATGAGCATTGGATATTCATATCCTATCTACATATCCTAAAAAACCAATCCTCGTATCCAATTATTTAATTGAGTTAAAAAAAATCCATAATACATTACGTCTCCGTCCATAAAAAGTAGATCAGAGAATGAATCATCAGTATGATCCTATTGTAATTGGTTGCGATCTCTTTCTAAGTTCATTGTCTCCTAGATTATAATTTAGGTCGGGACGAATAAACCTAGGACCTCCTGGCTCGACGCTCGATAGCCTGGCCACTTGTCCATCATTGACAGATTTCGATCATCCATCCTAATCTAAATTATAATCTAACATCAATGAACCCAACGAAAAATCATAATTAATTATGATCAGATCATTTACATAATATATATATATATATATATATATATATATATATATATATATATATATATATATATATATATTAACCAGCAGATCTCCCTCTATTGTCCATCGGATTCCGAAAAATTTATCATCCCTCTACCATTGAAACATGTCTAGTAAGCTATGCGTGTAATTCTGTGGCAAAAGGCGAAATCGCTCGCCCCCAACGCCCCCGTCGCTCCCGACCCAAGGTCATCACGAGGGAGGTAAATCACAACATCCTGAACGAGCATGTGACAGGTGGAGTGAATTGCACAGGGACCAGGGATTTACGTCCCGACTACCCTGAGTTTCGACCCCACGACCTTATGTGACAAACATCCTACCATATACCAACTCGGATGACTTGTGGGATCAACATGTAATCCTCAACTTATATAAAGTTGATCAATGATTGATCCAATCATATCGATGCACCGCGAAGCTGCTAATTGATTAAGTTTCAGTTAGTGTGAATCATGGAGTTGGGAAGACAAAGAATGCTCATTTCTGTTGCTGCTGCTGCAATTATTATCTTCTTCTGCTTCAATGGCTTCTGTTATGCTCAGAACTGTAATGTTTTTCCTTTTCTTAATTAATCAATACTTTTTTTATGATTAAGTTCCCTTTTAATCCATGTTAACGATCGTATAATCAGTTGTTTATGTATGGTTTCTGTGAATACCGCCAGCGTATGGCTTCGTTAGGCAAGCGGCAGATTCTCCACGGGTGTCGTTCCAAGACTACATCATTGTCGGCGGCGGGACAGCAGGCTGCCCCTTGGCCGCTACCCTCTCGAAGAGGTTCGACGTGCTAGTGCTGGAAAGAGGCGGATCGCCTTACGGGAATGCCAACATTTCCAACCTCGCCTCTTTCATCGAGAATCTCGCCTACCTCACCCCGACCTCGCCGGCACAGCGCTTCGTCTCCGAGGATGGCGTCATCAATACACGAGCTCGCTGCCTCGGAGGCGGCACCTGCATCAACGCTGGGTTCTACTCGCGCGCCAGCCGCCTGGAGGTGAAGGATATGGGATTGAACCCGAAGCTGGCCGACCAGTCGTTCCAGTGGCTGGAGCGAGAGTTGGTTTTCTGGCCTCAGTTAACAGAGTGGACTTCGGCATACAGGGCAGGGCTTCTGGAGGCCGGAGTCACCCCTGATAACGGATTCACCTACCAGCACTTGGACGGCACAAAGGTCGGGGGAACCACGTTCGACCCAACCGGCCATCGCCACACCGCCGCCGATCTGCTCAAGTACGCTGACCCCGCCAGGATCACCGTGCTCTTGCGCGCCACGGCGCAGAGGATCTTGTTCAGGAACGTTACCGGCCAGCATAAGAACCCCCAGGCGTACGGCGTGGTGTACAAGGACGAAGCCGGCAACATCCACGAGGCCCGCCTCAAGGGCTGCTCCTCAGGCGAAATCATACTGTCAGCCGGCGCTCTCGGTAGCCCGCAGTTGCTCATGTTAAGCGGCGTCGGCCCCGCGGACCACCTCAAGTCCTTCGGCATCGAGGTGGTCCTGGACCAGCCGATGGTCGGCCATGGCATTGCCGACAACCCGATGAACATCTTCGCCGTGCCTTCGCCGGAGCCACTGACTATCACTTCGGTTCAAGTCGTCGGAATCGGGCCGGGCTACTACATGGAGTCCTTGACGGGCTTCAACTTAGTCGCAGCGCTTTTGGGAGGCAACTCCCCAACCGTCCCTTACTTCTTCCAAGGTGGCGTAGTAGGTGAAAAATTGGCAAGGCCTCTCTCCCGAGGATATCTTCGTCTCAAGAATCTCGACCCAGAGGACAATCCATCAGTAACCTACAACTACTTCACGGAGCCTGAGGATCTTAGAACATGCGTGGAGGCATTGCAGACGGTCATGAGAGTGATCGATACCCAAGCGCTGTCCGAGTTCAGATACCCGAATCAAACGGTGGAGTACTTGCAGGCTCTCACTGCGAACTTAGTAGTCAATAACAGAGCAAGAAGTGCAGAGGACGCCACTTCGCTGGAGCAATACTGCAGCGACCTCGTAATGACCATTTGGCATTTCCATGGCGGGTGTGAAGTAGGAAAGGTGGTCGACCATGAATACAGAGTGATCGGCGTGGGCGGGCTCAGGGTGATTGATGGATCCACTTTCAGTTTCTCCCCGGGAACTAACCCTCAAGCAACTCTCATGATGTTGGGCAGGTAATAATAAACTTAATTGTAGTGATAATAAAATTATACCATAGAGTCTAATTTTGATTAATATGAAAGCATGGCTAATTACTAATGAATGTGCTGCTGCTGATGTTTGTGATGGTGATATTTGTAGGTACATGGGAGTTCTGATAGGAAATGGTGGTGTTGAAGCAAGTGACTGATCTTCTTGCTGATATTCAAAAGTGTGTAGCCAATCCTCTATCTATTTTCACAATAAATGTAATATGGTGGCTATAGAAATTAAGAGAAGGAAAAGATCTTAAAATTAAAATTGATACAGAGTATAAGGTCTTATATGGTTAAGTTAAAAACCCCTAAACTCTATTTAAAAAAAAAAAATTTAAATTGCCCTAAAACTATGAACAAATAAATATATAATCTAACAACTCCCCTCAAACTCACGATTCTACAGTTAGAAGCATTGAGAGTTTGTCAGATAAGAAATGAAAACGTGAAGCAGAATGTACCTTGATAAATATATCAACAAACTATAGCTTCGAAGGAATAAAAGGCAATGTAATAGTATCAATATGAAGATGGTGACGAATAATGTGACAATCAAATTCAATATATTTCGTTCGCTCATGAAAAATTGAATTGCGTGTAATTTTGAAGAGTACTCTGATTATCACAATATAACGAAGTATGTTGATGAAGAGAGACACCCATATCCGCAAACAACCAACGCAACCAAACTATCTCACAAGTAGTTGAGGTCATGACATGATACTCAGCTTCTGTAAAATATCTAGAAATAACATCTTGTTTTTTACTCTTCCAAGAAATGAGAAAATCACCCAGAAAAATGCAGAAACCAATGGTAGATTTGCGATCCATAGGATCACCAACCCAATCTGCATCAGAGTATGCATGCACGCAACTCAAGAGATGAAGTAGAAGAAAATAAAAGACTTTGAAATTTAGTGCCCCGAAGATATTTGAGAATACGAAGAACAGCAGCCCAATGAACTGTAGTTGGTGCAGCGATAAATTGACTAACCACATGAATAACATACGCAATATCTGGATGAGTCACGGTGAGATAAACCAAGGTTCCAATAATAGTTATGTACAAGCTAGGATCCGACAAAGGTGAGTCATCAGATGGAGAATATCGAGCATTAGTCTCAATAGGAGTATTAACAACTCTATTATCAGTAAGATGAGCACGCTTAAACAGATTAGATATATACTTTTACTGAGATAAAATATAACCTTTCGGGGAATAAGCAACCTCAATATCTAGAAAGTAGCATAACATACACAAGTCTTTTATAGCAAAACAATGAGCTAAATTAGACTTCAAGGAAGCAATTCCATCAGAATCATCACCAGTAATAATCATGTCATCAATATATAATGATAAAATAATACAACCTGCACTCGTACATCTGACAAACAATACTGAATCATGATTACTATGATGAAAATCAAACGAAGTAATCACTGTAGAGAACTTCTCAAACCAAGCACGAGGTGCTTGTTTGAGACCATAAAACGCTTTATGAAGCCTGCAAACTTCACCAGATTTGTGTGAAATACCAGGAGGAGGTGTCATACAAACTTTTTCATGAAGATTGCCATTTAGAAATGCATTCTTGACATCCATCTGAGATATTCTCCATCGACAAACAGAAGCAACAACAATCAGAGTACGAACAGTTGTCATTTTTGCAATAGAAGCAAATGTTTCTTCATAATTCATGCCATACTCCTGAGAATAACCTTTAGCAACAAGACGAGCTTTGTTTCATTCGATAGATCCATCATATTTAGTTTTGATCTTATATACTCAACGAGAATCAATAGTATGTTTTCTTGATGGCAATGGAACCAAATTCCATGTATGACTCTGATACAAAGCAGTTAGTTCCTCAGCCATAGCACTCTGCCAAAGTGGGTTACAAATAGCTTCTCTATAGGATTCAGGCTTAGAAAGATAATGAATAGATGCAATAAATGAAGCAAAAGAATGAGAATAACAAGAGTAAGCAAAATCTGGTAGTTTAGTAGACTTATGAACATGAGTGGATTGACAACGATGGAGAGAAGGATCTGTTAGGATCGTTTGTACTCGGCTAGAGAGGGGGTGTGAATAGCCGCCCCAAATTCTCGCGTTCTTCCTACAGTTAGGGTTAGTCGCAGCGGAAATACAAGGAAGAAACTAAGGAGAAGAAAAACAAACCGATGTAACGAGGTTCGGAGATGAACTCCTACTCCTCGGCGTGTCCGTAAGGTGAACAAAGCCTACCAATCCGTCGGTGGATGAGTCCCCGGAGAACCGGCTAAATATGAGCTCCTTATGGGTGGAGAAACCTCGCCACAACTACTTCTTGCAACAGCAAGATAAGGAGTACAAATACAAGAGAAGCAAGAAGTAAATACACAGCAAATGTAAGCAACGCTTGCCTTCTTTTCGACTATTGAAGAAGCAACAGCTTCTCAGACGCCAACCACAGCAGCACGAAGGAAGAAGCTCACGTGAAGCTTGCGAAGAAGAGCTCAACAAAGCTCAAGCACCAGAACAGCAGCACTGTAGCAAAAGAAGAAGCGATCTACACGAAGATGCCCTTGTCTCCTTTATACTGCGAAGAAGAAGCAGTGAAGAAACTAGCGTTGTGTTGCAGCTAGAACCTGATCGATGCGTGGACCGATCAGACTGATCGGTCCCGAACCGATCGGTCGGTCGAAAACGATACATGCGTACTACGATCGATGCGTGGACCGATCGACAACTGATCGGTCCGACCGATCCCAACTCTTAACTTTGAAGCTCTTCCTTCCGCGACATCGTCTCCTGATCGGGTCGCCGCGATCGAAGCTCTGATCGGTCCACGCACCGATCGGCGTCTTTCGCGGTCGATCACCGATCGGTGCGGCCGATCGAGATACCGATCGATAGCACCGATCGGTCACGGACCGATCAGATAACTAGTGACTTGGTTTTGCCCAAACCAAGTCCCAAGCCTTCAAACCAACATTCGGTCAACCTCGACTGTTGGTACTTCATTCCTAGCATCTGGTCACTCCCTTGACTGCTAGAATTCCCAAGTGTCTGTCAATCCCTTTGACCTACTTGGACTTTCCTCAATACCGGATATCCGATCATCCACGATCCATGGATTTTCCTTGGCTTCACTCACGGACTTTCACCGCTTCACTCACCGGGATTTCCACCTGCCTAACATCCCAGTTAGGACTTTCTCACTGCACAGCTTTACTCACCAGGACTTTCCAACCGCCTAACATCCAGTTAGGACTTTCACCTGGCTTCACTCACCAGGACTTTCTACACTGCCTAACATCCCAGTTAGGACTTTCCCACTGCCTGTCTTCACTCACCAGGACTTTCCAACCTGCCTAACATCCCAGTTAGGACTTTCCCTCGTGCCAAGCTCCCTGCTTGGACTTCTCCGTGCCAAGTCTCCATACTTGGACTTTTCCAGTGCCAAGTCTCCATACTTGGACTTTTCCCGTGCCAAGTCTCCACACTTGGACTTTTCGCGTGCCAAGCTCCCTGCTTGGACTTTTCCAGTGCCAAGTTTCCTGCTTGGACTTTTCCGTTGCCAAGTCTCCATACTTGGACTCTTTCCCGAATCAGGTCAACCAGGTCAACCTTGACCTACGGTTGCACCAATAATCTCCCAAACATCTATTCTTGTCCCATATCAAGAATACAACTCTTCCACGAGTGTCAAACATCAAAATACAACTCAGCTAGGTCAACCTTGACCTAAGGTTGCACCAACAATCTTCCTAAGTCAAACATCAAAATACAACTCGAGTCAGGTCAACTCGAGTCAGGTCAACCAGGTCAACCTTGACCTAAGGTTGCACCAACAGGATCATTCACAACCTCGGGAGATAATTGGGTAGTGGCAGAAGGAGGAATATGTGGAGCGGATATCTCGGGGATCAAAGTACCAGATTCAGTTGAACTACCAGTAGAATTTGTGGGTGAATCTTCTCAGTATCGGTATTGAAAGGATCAATGCAAAGCAGATCTGACTTTGTCATATTATGCGAACTAGCCGGAATAGAAAAGAATGGAATATGCTCAAGAAACACAACATGACGAGAGACATACAATTTTTGACTAACGGATCAAAGCAACGATATCCTTTTTGACTAACACCATAACCCAGAAAGATATAAAGAGTATACCGAGATGCTAACTTATTACGCTCTGCATGCGGACGAAGGACAAAGCAAGTACAACCAAAAACATGCAAAGAGAAATAGACAGGAGCATACCCATACAATTTTTCAAAAGGTGACATCTCTGAATTGTGTGAGATTGGAATTCTATTAATGACATGAGCAGCAGTAAGGATTCCTTCCCCCTAAAAGACACTAGGAACACTAGCATATAATAACAATGAATGGGTTGTTTCAACAAGATGTCTATGTTTCCGTTCTGCCATGCCATTTTGTTCAGGAGTATTTGTACACGAGATTTGATGAATAGTACCATCAGAAGCAAGTAATATGAAAATTGATTCATGGTGTATTCACCCCCCTCCCCCTCCAAATCATAACGAAAACACTTTATGACATTAGAATATTGAGTTTTCACAAGAGCTCTAAAGTTATTGAAAATTGTAAGATAATCAGACCTGTGTTTCATAAGATAGACCCAAGAGTAACGAGTGCAATCATCAATAAATGAAACATAATACCTTGACCCCTCCTTTTGTAGGAATAGGATGTTGGTGCAACCTTAGGTCAAGGTTGACCTGGTTGACCTGACTCGAGTTGACCTGATTCGAGTTGTATTTTGATGTTTGACGAGAATAGAAAAGTTCTATTATGATGTTTGACGAGAATAGAAAAGTTCTATTCTGATGTTTGACGAGAATAGAAAAAGTTGTATTCTGATGTTTGACAAGAATACAAACTTGGGGAGATTGTTGGTGCAACCTTTGGTCAAGGTTGACCTGGTTGACCCGACTTGAGTTGACCTGATTCGGAAAAGTCCAAGTATGGAGACTTGGCACGGAAAAGTCCAAGTAGGGAGCTTGGCACGGGAAAAGTCCAAGTATGGAGACTTGGCACGGAAAAGTCCAAGCAGGGAGCTTGGCACGGGAAAAGTCCAAGTATGGAGACTTGGCACGGGAAAAGTCCAAGTATGGAAGCTTGGCATACGAAGTCAGAGAGGGCTCGGCAGCTCGTTCTCCGGACTAGGTCAGAGAGGGCTCGGTAGCTCGTTCTCTGGACCGGACGAAGTCGGAGAGGGCTCGGTAGCTCGTTCTCTGGACTAGGTCAGAGAGGGCTCGGTAGCTCGTTCTCTGGACGGACGAAGTCGGAGAGGGCTCGGCAGCTCGTTCTCCGGACTAGGTCAGAGAGGGCTCGGCAGCTCGTTCTCTAGATCGGACGAAGTCGGAGAGGGCTCGGTGGCTCGTTCTCCGGACTAGGTCAGAGAGGGCTCGGTAGCTCGTTCTCTGGACCGGACGAAGTCGGAGAGGGCTCGGTAACTCGTTCTCCGGACTAGGTCAGAGAGGGCTCGGTAGCTCGTTCTCAGGACCAGGTAGGGTTTAGGGCTGGGAGCTCTAAACCTGGATCGGTCTGGTGACCGATCCAATGATACGGCTGATTGGTCTGCAGACCGATCAGTAACCAATCAGTGTGGTACTGTGAGTTATCTGATCAGTCTGGAGACCGATCAGGAAGCAACACAGAGGAAAAGGAGAGAAAGGACTGATCGGTCCAGGGACCGATCAGATCCATCCTGGACCGATCAGGATATGGTCTGATCGGTCCAGGCTTAGCCTGATCGGTCTGTGGACCGATCAGGGATCTCCTGGACCGATCAGGTGATCGGTCCAGGCATAGCCGTTGAGTCACAACGGCTATCTCCGTCTTCTTCGCAGAACTCTGTCGGCAGGTGAGCAGGTGCAGGTTATAAAGAGGTCGAGGGCTTCTACAGTGAAAAAAAAAAACTGCTTCTTCCTGGTTCCTTCTGCTCTTACTGAGCTTTGCTGAGCTCATACTTCTTGAAGCTTCGAGTGAGCTTCCTTCGGCTGGTTCAGCTGCTGTTGGGCATCCGTGAAGTTGTTGCTTCATCAACGGACTCCCGTCGACGAGAAGGCAAAGTGTTTTTACATTCGTATTGCTTTTTGTTTCTTGCCTTCTTTCTTGTACTCCTATCTTGCTGTTGCAAGAGATTGTGGCGAGGTTTCTCCACCCAGAAGGAGTTCATATTAGCCGGTTATCCGGGGTCTCATCCACCGACGGATTGATAGGCTTCGTCCACCTTACGGGCATGCCGAGGAGTAGGAGTATCATCTCCGAACCTCGTTACATCGCTGTGCTTGAGGTTTGATTTCTCCATTTACGTTTCTGTTGTTATTTTTCCGCTGCGCTAACTTGATTTGTAGAAAGAAACGTAAATTTGAGGTCGGCTATTCACACCCCCCCTCTCTAGCCGCTATCCGAAGGTCCTAACAAGTGGTATCAGAGCAAAGTTGCTCTTCGTCGGATTAACACCCGGGGGAGCACAAGCTAGAGAATGGATCGACTCGGAGAAGACATCACGATTCCACCCTTTTATGAGTGCTACGACTTCACGTATTGGAAGGTAAGAATGAAGTATTTTCTTATGACTAACCTAGCAAATTGGAATTGTGTACAAGTAGGTTTTATTCCTCCGTTGGATAGAAAGGGAGAACTTCTCAAGAAAAAGAAGTGGACGAAAGAACAAATCCATCAATCCACAATCAACGACGAGGTAACGAAAATCCTTGAATTTTCATTACCTAGTGATATCTTGTGTAAGATAGGTGGATACAACAATGCCAAGGAGTTATGGAACAACTTGGCTAAGTTCCATGAGGAGAGCTCCAATTCAAGTCATGAAGAGGAGTCAAGTGAGCCAAGTAGCTCACATCATGGAGGTAAGGAATTAGAAGTTGAGGGCTACTCAACATCTATGGAAGAAGAGGAGGAGAGTTTTTCTTCAAGATTGGTGCAAGAAGAAGCTTCTACATCCGGAAGGGATGAAGAAGAGAGCTTACATCCATCCTCAACCCTAGGTAACTCAAGCGATTTAATTTCAAGTAAATTACATATAATGTGCTTTGAGTGTAGGGAATATGAGCATTACAAGAGTAAATGTCCAAAGAGGATTAGGAAGACTCCACCGGCACCAAAGGTCAAGGAAGCCGGAGTCCCGAAACGCAAGAGCAAGGAGCACGTGGTGTGCTTCTAATGCAAGCGAAGGGGACATTATAGAATTCAATGTCCGAGGGGGAGGCAACCTCACAAGGACAAGAGACCAAACACATCTATAGGGGGAGCTAAGGCAAACCCTAAGGTATCCTTTAAGACACATTCTTGCAATCCTTATAAGACACATGCTAGTAATTTTATTGCAATTGTCAATAATGATAAGCATGATAATCTTAGAAACCGATACATGTGCTTAGGTGCAAAACATGTTAGCCTAGACAAGAACAATACTAGAAATGCCAACCCTAGGACTAACTCATCTAAGGTTAAGGAAAACCTATGTAGGAATCCCAAAACAACTAGACATATTCCTAGGAATACCTCAAAGAAAAATGACAAATTAAAACTTGAGGTATTAGAAAAGGAAAATCAAGTCTTGAGGTCAAGACTTGACACTTTAGAAAAGACCCATAAGAATTTGGAGAAATCATCCTTAGGGCCTAAGGGTCAAAAGCAAAAGCCCAAGGACATGAGAGGTTTGGGTCACAAACCTAAGACTCAAGTGGTCAAACCCACTTATCATAATGTTCCATTCGATTATGGAACAATACCTAGAGCTAGAAAGACCATCACCAAGGTCACAAGGGGAGTCACCCCTAGAGTTGATCTTGATGAGTCCCAAATGACCAAGGCTTTAAAGCCTAGGAGGGTCATTAGGAGGGTTGCTAGGGAAGTCATCCCTAGTGAATGTTTAGTGAACCCAATGAGCTCCAATAGGTATTGGGTTCCTAAGAGCGTGATTCCATCACGCTAGATGGTTTAGGGTGTGCCAACCTTACTTGAATAGGTAGTTAACCTAATCATGGCAAAAGGTGGCACTTTAGAAATTTTCAAGGTGTAATCAAGCCTTGAAAATGAAATTTAAAATTTTATTCATTCCTAAGGTGATTAGTGTTGATACAGTCTGACCTGGATGTTGTTTTGATGTTGACACTGATTTAAGTTTGAATCAGATATTAAATTAACTCAGATTAATTACTAATCAAGGTTGACTTGGTTAACCTGATTGACCTGATTGGGAAAAGTCCAAGCGAGGAGCTTGGCACGGGAAAGTCCTGGTGAGTGAAGCCAGGCAGTGGGAAAGTCCTAACTGGGATGTTAGGCAGTTGGAAAGTCCTGGTGAGTGAAGCCAGGTAGTGGGAAAGTCCTAACTGGGATGTTAGGCAGTTGGAAAGTCCTGGTGAGTGAAGCCAGGCAATTGGAAAGTCCTGGTGAGTGAAACCAGGCAATTGGGAAGTCCAAGTGTGGAAGCTTGGCATGTATGGTCGGAGAGGGTTCGGTAGCACGCTCTCTGGACCGTCAGGGGTGAGGGCAGCAAGCTTGGAAGCTTGACTCGAGACTCACAGCTTTGGATCGGTCTGCAGACCGATCCAGTGGCACAGTGGCACGGCTGATCGGTCTGTAGACCGATCCAGTTGCCTGATGCAGCGTCGATACGGCCGATCCGATTCTGATCGATCTGCGGGACCGATCGAGGCAACACTCGATAACACTGCGAGTGTATCTTGATCGGTCAGGGGACCGATCGAGCAAAACTCGATAACATCGGTGTATCTTGTCGGTCCGGGACCGATCGGATAACACTCGATAGCACGCGAGTGGATCTTGTCGGTCCGGACCGATCGGATGATCTCGATGGCGCGGTGAATACCGATCGGTCTTACGGACCGATCCAGTGTATCTGATCGGTCCACAGGCCGATCAGGGCTCTGCGAGTCGCGTGAAGGGGTGGATCGGTCTTGGGACCGATCGAGACAAGCACCGATCGGTCACCGACCGATCGGTGACGATAAATAGAGCGTGGATCGATGCGCCGATCCACGGTATGGCTTGTTTTGCATGCGCTTTCTCTTATTGTTTCTGATTCGCAATTGCTTTTACCTATTTCGTTTCTAACCATCTGCTGTAAGCTTTCTCGAAGTTACAGGTTACAGATTACTTGATGTTGGGTGAATTCAAATTAAGGATCATTAGTAGAAGGCGACGAAAAAGCTTTTGCTGTGTCTCGCTGCGGACAAACCAGTTTTGGTAGCAACGACTTGTTTGCGATCTGCTGGCAGCCGTTTGGTCGAAATCAGCTTGACTTGTGCTGATAGGTTCAAGCTCAGAGGTACCAGTGGAAACGAGGATGCCATTGGTGGGAGCTGAGACAATCAGACAAGGAAGAAGCGTGATTGGCGACGTCGTGGACGGTTGCAGGGATTTGCAGGGATTTGCTGCAGGTTTGGCAGAGATCTGTTACAGAGCAGAGAGGCATATGAAGGTGGAGAGGAGAGGCTCTCGTGATAATGCTTTTTGTGCTCTTGCTGTGAAAAACACTGTGGAGAAAAACTCTCTGGAAGATTGAAGCAGTGTGCTTGTTCTTCGCTGATTGTGGCTGTGAGCTTCCTTTGATCATTTCACTTGAGCCACTACTGTAAGTCTTGTGCTTAATTTCTTACTGCTGTTAAAGACTTTGTGGAGAGGTTACTCCACCGAGAAGGAGAATCCTTTAGCCGGATAGCTTCCGGGGTGTGATCTACCGAAAGATCAAGAGGATTCGTCCACCTTACGGACACGCCGAGGAGTAGGGGCAAGTTATTCCCGAACCTCGTAAATCTCTGAGTTAGTGTGCTGTGCTTTCTTGTTTTAGTTTTCTAATTCCGCTGTGCTAACAAAGTTCTTGAAGAAATTTGTGTTTAGTGTTTTTCAAAGAGGCTATTCACCCCCCTCTAGCCATCTAAGGTCCCAACAAGTGGTATCAGAGCCTGGTGCTCTTCATTTCGGCTTAACAACCCGAAGAGCAAAACAATGGCCATGAAGGAGGGATTTAGCACCAACCGTCCGCCTTACTTCGAAGGAGCAGATTTTCAATATTGGAAGGGCCGCATGGAGTACTACCTCAAAACCGACATAGCCATGTGGTTCTCAGTCAAGGAAGGTTTCACACCACCAAAGGATGAAGAAGGTAAGGAACTCGAGTCGTCAAAGTGGTCTACCGAACAACTCCGCAAAGCACAAGCCGATGCCAAGGCTATGGTCACCTTGCAATGTGGAATCGCCAAGGACCAACTCGTCAAGGTAGGTCCGTTCTCAAGTGCAAGAGACCTATGGAACAAACTCATCGAGCTCCAAGAGGGAACTCGAGATTCTCGGATTGCCAAGAGGGACCTATTCTTGAATCAGCTCCAAAATCTAACCATGAAGGACAATGAAACGGTGAGTGAACTTCATGGGAGATTCAAGGAGATCATCAATGGTCTCCACTCCGTGGATGAACGGGTAGAAAACCGTGACCTAGTAAGGTACGCTCTTAAATCTTTTTCTAGGAATGCCTTGTGGTCATCCATGGTAGATGCCTACAAGGTATCCAAGGATCTTTCCATTGTTAAACTAGATGAATTTTTACGTGAGATGGAACTTCATGAGCTTGCTAACAAAGGTCAAAAAGAGAAGGGTATTGCTTTATTTGCAGGACCAAAGAGCAAGGATGGAAGAAGGAAGAAGGAAAAGAAGAAAGAAAAGGAGATTTCCTCATCCACCTCTTCTTCCGAATCCGATGATGAAAGTGGGTCATCATCAAGCGAGATGGCGAACTTCGTAAGGAGGATTATGAGAAGAGGCCGAAGATACAAAGGAAAAGGTAAAACTAATGATCAAAATTTTGATAAATCTAATGTTACATGTTATGAGTGTAGCAAGAAAGGACACATTCGGAGCGAGTGTCCGAAACTAAAGAGGAAGGAGGAGCGAGCCAAAAGGAAGGAGGAAAGAGCCAAGAAGAAGAAGGCTCTCAAGGCCACTTGGGATGAGTCCTCATTAAGCTCATCGGAGGAAGAAGAGAAGATGGAAAAGAGCACTCGGCAATTGGCACTCATGGCAAGGGAAGAGTCAGAATCCGAGAGTGATGACTCAAGCGCTTCAACCACGGCTTCATCATCTTCGGATGATGAAGAGGTAACCTCTTCTCATATAGAAAAGTGTTATAAAACTATCACTCACTTATCTACATTGCTTAAAAAGTCAAAAACAGAAAATAAATTGTTGAAAGAAGAAGTAAAACCTTAAGGACCCTTAGGGAAGATGAGGTCGATGACCTACATCTAGAAGTCCTTGAGGATGAGAACAAGGCCTTAAAGGGTGAGGTTGAGAAACTCAAGAAAATGCTTGAGAAATTCTCAACTAGCTCTAAGACTCTAGACATGATTCTAAATGCCTAAAGGGCAGTTTACAACAAAGCCGGGTTAGGGTATCAACCCAAGGAGTCGAGTTTCATTTCTCTAATGTCTAGAACTCAAAATAGTAGATCACATGTTTCTAGGGTTCATGGAACTAGGAAAGGTATGACCAAGGCATGGGTTCCTAGGTCTTTCGTTGTAGAAGCATTAGGTCCCAAGATTTGGGTACCTAAAACCTCTATTTTTCGTGTATTGTAGGCATTGGTGGGGGAGCATCTATCAACTTGGTTTGTTGATAGTGGATGCTCCAAGCACATGACTGGGAAAAATCACTGTTTACTACCATTCAAAACAAAAGTAGAGGTAATGTGTCTTTGGTAATAATGGTAGCCTTAAGGTTGTAGGAATTGGAGACATTCATATATCGAATGTCTTCATATCAAGAATGTCCTTCTAGTCAAGGGATGACTTTTAATCTCCTAAGTGTCGACCAATTGTGTGATACGGGTTACACAATTGAATTTCATTCAAGTCAATGTTTGATTAAACACATTGACACACTTGACACGGTACTAGTAGGCACAAGGGTTGACAATATTTATCAAGTATCATTTAAAAGTGCTACTAATGCTTTGATTAAGTGTTTCATGTCGAAAGAAGAAGAGTCTTGGTTATGGCATAGAAGATTGGCACATGTAAACATGAAGAACATCTCGAAGTTGGCCAACCAAGGATTAGTGCGAGGCTTACCAAGCATCAAGTTCCACAAGACCAAACTATGTGATGCATGTCAAAAGGGTAAGCAAACAAAAGCTGTCCATAAAGGTAAAAGCAATGTAAGTACATCTACTGCTTTAGATTTATTGCACATGGACCTATTTGATTGCAGTAGTGTAATATCATTGAATGGAAGTAGATATTGTTTGGTAATCGTTGATGATTTTACTAGATACACATGGACTTTCTTCTTGAAACATAAGGACCAAACTATAGATATTTTTATTTCCTTTTGTAGAAGAACTGAAGATGAAAATCGACAACAATTAAAACCATTAGAAGTGATCATGGTGGGAATTTCAAAATCATAGGTTTTAGAGTTTTGTCAAGAAAAGGGATATAGGCATGAGTTCTCTACTCCAAGGACCCCACAGCAAAATGGGGTTGTGGAGAGAAAGAACCGAGTCCTACAAGAGGCTGCACGAAGCATGCTTCATGAGTACTCACTACCGAGCTACTTATGGGCTGAAGCTGTGAATACAGCTTGCTATGTGCAAAATCGAGTTTTAATACATAGGTTTTTAGGAAAGACTCCCCATGAACTTTGGTTTGGGAAACCGCCTACAATTAAACATCTTAGGGTGTTTGGTTGTAAAGTGTTTATCTTAAACACCAAGGACCATCTTGGGAAGTTCACGGCTAAGGCTGATCAAGGGATACTGGTCGGGTACTCTCTTACCAGCAAAGCCTATCGAGTCTACAATGAGAGGACTAAATTGATTGAAGAATCCTCAGACGTAGCATTTGAAGAAATCCCTAAATCAAATGATCAATCAAGGGATGTAGGAGAAATTCAATTCGAACTTAGAAATCTAAGTTTGAATGATCAAAACATTGGAAGAGTCGAAGTTGACTCTGAAGATGATGAGCAAAGGCAAGAAAGTGCTCAATCTGATCTCTTGCCTGTGCCGAGTGAGACCACTCATGAGGCACCGCCAACTCCAAGGCAATCTAGGATAGTCTCTAGTCATCCACAAGACCAGATTGTGGGAGACATCCAACAAGGGGTTAGGACTAGATCATTCTTCAGAAATGAGTCGAATGAGGTTGCTTTGATCTCAGAAATCGAACCTAAACTAGTTGATGAGGCATTGCATGATCCTGATTGGGTCATAGCTATGCAAGATGAGTTAGGTCAATTTGAAAGAAGCCAAGTGTGGGACTTGGTTCCTAGACCTAAGAAGACCACCATTATTGGAACTAAATGGGTCTTCAAAAATAAGTTAAACCAAAAGGGAGAGGTAGTAAGAAACAAGGCAAGACTAGTAGCCAAGGGCTATAGTCAAGTTGAAGGCCTCGATTATGATGAGACCTATGCTCCTGTGGCACGATTGGAGTCCATTCGTTCAATGCTAGCCTTTGCTGCACATAGAGGTTTCAAGCTCTATCAAATGGACGTTAAATCGGCCTTCTTAAATGGTTTCATTAAAGAAGAAGTCTACGTTGAACAACCACCGGGGTTTGTGAATACCGAAGCTCCAAACCACGTGTTCAAGCTCAAGAAAGCTCTTTATGGGCTAAAACAAGCACCTCGAGCTTGGTACGAAAGGTTGTCGACTTATCTATTAGAAAAGGGTTTTGTAAGGGGTCAAATAGACCCAACACTATTTCTTCGTCGAGATGGTGAAAATATTTTTGTAGCCCAAGTATATGTCGATGACATAATTTGTGGCTCAAATAACAAGGGCTATTTAAATGAATTTATCACTCACATGGAAAGTGAGTTTGAAATGAGTCTTGTGGGAGAATTGACATTCTTCCTTGGACTAGAAATCAAACAAACTAGAGATGGCATTTATGTCCATCAAGCAAAATACACTCAAGAGATGCTTAAGAAATTCAAAATGAGTGATTCTAAGGAAGTATCCACTCCTATGGCGACGAGCACTCGTCTTGACAATGATGAGAGTGGAAAATCAGTTGATCTAACGCAATATAGAAGCATGATCGGTAGTCTTCTATATCTCACAGCTAGTCGACCGGACATACTCTTTGCTGTGGGCATGTGCGCTAGGTATCAAGTCCGTGCCAAGGAATCTCACTTAATTGCAGTTAAGAGAATTCTGAGATACCTTAAAGGCACAATTAGAGTAGGTCTTTGGTACCCTCGCATTGAATCATTTGACTTGATAGGTTATACCGACTCCGATTATGTTGGGTGCAAATTGGATCGGAAAAGTACGAGTGGGGTTGCCAATTTTAGGTTCATGTTTAGTTAGTTGGTCAAGTCGGAGCAACATTGTGTTGCTCTCTCCCCGAGGCTGAATATATTGCCATGGGAGAGAGTGTATCACAGTTGTTGTGGATGATACACACCCTAGAGGATTATGGACTCTCTTATAAGGGTGTACAAGTGCTATGCGACAACATTAGCACAATCAACCTAACTAAAAATCCAGTCCATCATTCGAGGACCAAACACATTGAAGTGCGTCATCACTTCATAAGAGATCACGTAGCTAGGGGAGACATTGTGCTCACATATGTTGAGTCAAAGTCAAACCTAGCCGATATCTTCACAAAACCCCTTCCGGAGAATGAATTTAGTCATTTAAGGAGGGAGTTGGGAATGTGTTTGGCTCCTTAGGTCATTAGAACTTCACCATGATCAATAAGGACTATTAAGATGACAAGAGTAATTGGGAAACTGATTTGGGCAATTTGGGGACATCTCACACAAACGATAAGGTTTAACAAATTATTTTTGTTTGCTAGAAATGGGGTGAGATGCTAGGAACAACCAATTTATTCAAAATGTACTATGCATCCCTTGAATAAGTAGGTTGAAGAGACATAAATTGAGTATGGGGAAGGTCATTACATAATTCATGTGTATTTGACTCCTAGATCTTACTCATATATTCCAACCAAGGAATCTTGGTTGGACTTTTGTCTAGAAATTATCTAATCATGATTGATGTGTTGATTGATACTTTGGATTGGTATCTTTAATGATAAGATGAGTTGATAATGTAAGAATAGTAATTTAGGATATATTTTGACAAACTTGAAACTAAACATGACAGGGTTGGATATTTCAGGTTTTGAAACTCTGAAATGTCTGAAACTAACTTGTAACTTAAATAAAAAAAACCTAGAATGTTAGGACTTTCAGAGCGTGCAATTAGGAAATGTTCTTGTTCGTAGATGTTTAAGTTCTGTGTTCTGAATTTGAGAAGTTCTGAATTTTTAGAATTCTCGAGAGAAACGACTGCAAAATCAGTTGTTCGAATTCAGATATCAGAAATCTGAATTATCAGACACTGATCGGTCTCACGACCGATCAGGAGACTCTCTGATCAGTCCACAGTCCGATCAGGGGTCCTCCAGATATCTTCGTGCTTTCTGTTGGCTCACTGATCGGTCCAGGGACCGATCAGGAGGTTCTGGCACGCGACGATTCACATTTGATCGGTCCAGGGACCGATCAGGAGAGTCTCAACCTCTTCAATCTCTCTGTTCGATCTCTGATCGGTCCAAGGACCGATCAGCTCTCTATGGTTCACAGGAAGGCCCCTGATCGATCCGAGCACCGATCAGAGGGTTTCCTGATCGGTCAAGGGGACTGATCAGACCCTTTTTGTGTGCGTTAAAATCGATCCTGATCGGACAGCCGTCCGATCAGATTACACTGTGCGCTACCCCCTCATTAAATCCTCCTGACCTCCTCTCTTCCCGATCTTCTTCTTTCTCACAACCCTAGCCGACCGACGCCCCGACGCCCCTTTCTTCCTCCCGTATTCTCGACCCATCGTCTTCTAAAAGCCGAGGGTCAAAATGGCACCGAGGTAATCTCTCGATCTCTAATCTCTACTGTTATTGTCTTTGGCAGTTCACGTTATCATGTTTCTTACGGTGACTGTGGTTTGTGTTTGGTGGTTTGCCCATGGCCGGTGCTCTCTCTTTGTTTCCCATTGTCCAAATGGTTAGGAAGAAACCCACTAGTGGTGAGGGTACCTCTAAGGAACCAACCGAGAAATCCAAATCCAAGTCCAAAGCTCCTGCTACCTCCCGACCTCAACCGGCTAGTTCGGGGAGATTCCCCAACCAACAATTTGAAAAATCATTTAAGGAGAGGACTTTCAAATTACTCCCTTGTCGATCCGTTGATAAGAAGTTCATGCAGGAATCTTGTCCCTCTATTTTAGAAACCATTGCCTACTCAAGCTCGATTCTTTGGTTTTTCTAGAAAGGGACATCAACTTTGATCTAGTATCTGAATTCTATAACAACCTTCATCGGACTCCTGATGGTAGTTATAGAACAAGAGTGGCTAAGCAAAACGTTGATCTCAACATAATTGCCTTCTTTGAGTATTTAGGTTGTCGTTTGTGTTCGGGGACGGTGTTCTCCATCTATCCTGTTTTGCCTGAACCCGTACCTCATCCTCTTAATGTCTCTTCTGACTCAATCTATGAGTACTTCTTTGGTCATCCGAGACTGGATGGTTTAGATGAGTTAGATGACGACTTTCCTACATTTGCAGCCCTTAGACTCTCTGCTCCTGACTACATCCTTTTCAAAGTTGTCACACAATGTCTTCTACCTATCACCTCTAAACCGTTGGCAGAAATTCGACCATATCACTGTCTGATGCTTTATGGGTTACGTCGACGTCTAGATTTTGATATTATGTCGAGTGTCTATATGTCTATCATATCCCATAGCGAACCGAGCGGCGACAACATCTATATGCCTTTTGGGCATATAATTACTGGTTGGCTCGAGTCCATGGGTATTGACGTCTCCAGGGGGAGGATAGTGAAGATGGTCAGGCAGGATTGTCGACTTGGGAAACGTGCATTTTCCAAGTCCGGAATCCTAAGTCAGGATGGGCCGGTTAGGTGGAAGGATGGGAGGGCACTGGGTGAGCTACCACTTCCACGACAGGTTGCTCGTCCTCCTGCTGCTGCTGCATATGGCGAGGAGGATCCAGATTTGCGCTGGCAGATCGCTGAGCTGGAGAGCCGGTTTGACCGCCACGAGGAGATGGTGGCTGCAGAGTTCGATGGCCTGCGCCTCCAGATTGATCAGCGCTTCGATACTCTACAGAGACAGCAGTTGGCGACACATCAGGCATTTCTAGGATGGATGGCCGGCCATCCACCTCCTCAGCACTCCGCGGGCGAGCTACCCTCAGGCAGCAGCATGCCTCTTCAGGATTCCACTCTTCCAGCTGATGCTGCGGATGATCCTCTTGATGAGGATGTTGGCTGACATTCTCTATGTTTTGATTGTTTTGTTGATACTATGTCTTTGATACATTTATCTGAACTGGATGTTAGCTGTGTTTCTTATATTCATGCTATTTATGATGCTTCACTATTCATGATACACTTATGATGTTTCATATGCCATTGTTTTTCATATACCGTATTTTTTTTATGTGGATTAAGATTGAGGCGTTATTGGTTAAAAGGGGGAGGTGCTTGTCAGTCTTATTCATTATTTTACACCTTTTCGGTGTTTGACAAAGGGGGAGAGAATAATTAAGTTTAGAGACGATTTGACCTCTTTGAATCAATATAAAAAAAGAGGAGAAGGTAACTGAGTTATATCCATCTTAGGGGGAGATCTTAATTTCCCTGAAATTATGGATATGAGCGTTTTTCTGATCTAAACTTAAATTGTGTTGTCAAACAACAAAAAGGGGGAGATTGTTGATACAGTCTGACCTGGATGTTGTTTTGATGTTGACACTGATTTAAGTTTGAATCAGATATTAAATTAACTCAGATTAATTACTAATCAAGGTTGACTTGGTTAACCTGATTGACCTGATTGGGAAAAGTCCAAGCGAGGAGCTTGGCACGGGAAAGTCCTGGTGAGTGAAGCCAGGCAGTGGGAAAGTCCTAACTGGGATGTTAGGCAGTTGGAAAGTCCTGGTGAGTGAAGCCAGGCAGTGGGAAAGTCCTAACTGGGATGTTAGGCAGTTGGAAAGTCCTGGTGAGTGAAGCCAGGCAATTGGAAAGTCCTGGTGAGTGAAACCAGGCAATTGGGAAGTCCAAGTGTGGAAGCTTGGCATGTATGGTCGGAGAGGGTTCGGTAGCACGCTCTCTGGACCGTCAGGGGTGAGGGCAGCAAGCTTGGAAGCTTGACTCGAGACTCACAGCTTTGGATCGGTCTGCAGACCGATCCAGTGGCACAGTGGCACGGCTGATCGGTCTGTAGACCGATCCAGTTGCTTGATCGATCTGTAGACCGATCCAGTTGCTTGATCGATCTGCAGACCGATCAGGCAACACTCAGTAGCACACTGAGTGTATACTGATCGGTCCGGGGACCGATCAGGCAAAACTCAGTAGCACACTGAGTGTATACTGATCGGTCCGGGGACCGATCAGATAACACTCAGTAGCACACTGAGTGGATACTGATCGGTCCGGGGACCGATCAGATGATCCTCAGTAGCGCTGGGTGGATACTGATCGGACTTACGGACCGATCCAGCTGAGTCCTGATCGGTCCACACACCGATCAGGCTTCGGTGGCAGATTCGCGTGAAGGGGTGGATCGGTCTTGGGACCGATCAGACAAGCACCTGATCGGTCACCAGACCGATCAGTGACGATAAATAGAAGCGTGGATCGGTCTGCTGACCGATCCACAGTATGGCTTGTTTTGCATGCGCTTTCTCTTATTGTTTCTGATTCGCAATTGCTTTTTACCTATTTCGTTTCTAACCATCTGTTGTAAGCTTTCTCGAAGTTACAGGTTACAGATTACTTGATGTTGGGTGAATTCAAATTAAGGATCATTAGTAGAAGGCGACGAAAAAGCTTTTGCTGTGTCTCGCTGCGGACAAACCAGTTTTGGTAGCAACGTCTCGTTTGCGATCTGTTGGCAGCCGTTTGGTCGAAATCAGCTTGACTTGTGCTGATAGGTTCAAGCTCAGAGGTACCAGTGGAAACGAGGATGCCATTGGTGGGAGCTGAGACAATCAGACAAGGAAGAAGCGTGATTGGCGACGTCGTGGACGGTTGCAGGGATTTGCAGGGATTTGCTGCAGGTTTGGCAGAGATCCGTTACAGAGCAGAGAGGCATATGAAGGTGGAGAGGAGAGGCTCTCGTGATAATGCTTTTTGTGCTCTTGCTGTGAAAAACACTGTGGAGAAAAACTCTCTGGAAGATTGAAGCAGTGTGCTTGTTCTTCGCTGATTGTGGCTGTGAGCTTCCTTTGATCATTTCACTTGAGCCACTACTGTAAGTCTTGTGCTTAATTTCTTACTGCTGTTAAAGACTTTGTGGAGAGGTTACTCCACCGAGAAGGAGAATCCTTTAGCCGGATAGCTTCCGGGGTGTGATCTACCGAAAGATCAAGAGGATTCGTCCACCTTACGGACACGCCGAGGAGTAGGGGCAAGTTATCCCCGAACCTCGTAAATCTCTGAGTTAGTGTGCTGTGCTTTCTTGTTTTAGTTTTCTAATTCCGCTGTGCTAACAAAGTTCTTGAAGAAATTTGTGTTTAGTGTTTTTCAAAGAGGCTATTCACCCCCCTCTAGCCATCTAAGGTCCCAACAATTAGGATGTGCCAACCACACTTGAGGAATTTTCTAGAGTCAATCTAATTGGCACATAGTGATCTAAAAATCTTTAGTATATGATTTTAGATCTATTACACTTAGGAATATAGAATTTATGGCAAAATGATCAAAATTACCAAAAATGACAACTAAAGCTAGAATTAGGTATCTTCTATACCTTTACATGTTATTTGCCATATATTGTTTGACATATGCCATGTCATGACATCATATTTAGTTTATTGTCATTTGAAATGTCATGATAATGCTTAGGTTAGTTAAATGTCCTACTTTAGTTAAGTTTCATACTTTATACCATGACATCATGACATTGACACATGTTTCCACTTATGATATTATTTTATGTCATGTCATCATCTCTTGCATGTATGATCAATTAAATTGATTTAAGGATAAAAACACAATTTGATATGGAGTTCAAATTGTTGTTTAGAAAATGCATGAGAACTTAGCTTAAGATGACCTAAACCCATATCTCACATCAAAATTGACTTGGATGTGTTTAATACACCTTAGATGTGTGTGAGATATTAGGATTATGAGTTAGGATCAAGGTGCATAGCTCTTGTACCTAGATGAGCCTAGTTCGTAATTGAGGATCATAGGGAAAGCTTGTGTACAAGTCATGTACATTTAGCCCTAAGATTGTGGTCCTAAATTGAATGTTTTAAAATCATTTCAAAATTGATTTGAAAAACCTTGATGAAGCTTTTCTAGTGATAGCATTCATCATTGAGCAAGTTGATACAAAGATGGATTAACCTTGAGCTATTTCAATGTTTTTCTAACTTTGTATCAAGATTTGAAAATGGAAGTTATTTTCATAGAAAACTATTTTTCCATGATAATATATGTTATGAGGAATGTATCCTCAAAATTTTACAATTTTTGGAATTTTCTGTGATTTTTTAGGGGTTTCTGAATTTCGGGAGAAAAATCAGAAATCTCTATTAGAGATTTGTGGACCGATCAGAGGGGATGCTGATCGGTCCAGGGAGGTCTGGATCGGTCACTGGACCGATCCAGGGAAGTGTGGATCGGTCTGGTGACCGATCCAGTGAGGTCTGATCGGTCTGGTGACCGATCAGAGCGTGCCAAAATGCTGATTTTCGACTATGTTGTCTGAAATTTCAGCTGAAAGTTAAAACACAGTTTGTGTTTTGGATTTCTAAAGGTTTGAAACTCTCCAAGACATTGTTGGTGCAATGGTCAAGGGGGAGTTGACCTTTAGGGGGAGTTTTACCTATTAGTCAAGGGGGAATTGACTTTTAGGGGGAGTTTTTACTCTAAAGACTTGAGTGATATGGGATTATCACTAAGTTGATTGTTGACTTTAGTATCAAGGGGGAAATTGAGGGTTTCAATGAAAGGTATGGGACTTTCATTAGGAAGAAACTCTTGACTTTGATTCACTCTTTTTGATGTGTGTCAAAAAGGGGGAGAATGGGAGAATGTCCAGAGAATGTTCAAGAAAGAACATTGGAAAACCTAAGTTAGGTTATCGGGTTAACCTAACTTGATTATGATTTTTGTCAAACATCAAAAAGGGGGAGATTGTTGGTGCAACCTTAGGTCAAGGTTGACCTGGTTGACCTGACTCGAGTTGACCTGACTCGAGTTGTATTTTGATGTTTGACGAGAATAGAAAAGTTCTATTATGATATTTGACGAGAATAGAAAAGTTCTATTCTGATGTTTGACGAGAGTAGAAAAAGTTGTATTCTGATGTTTGACAAGAATACAAACTTGGGGAGATTGTTGGTGCAACCTTTGGTCAAGGTTGACCTGATTGACCCGACTTGAGTTGACCTGATTCAGAAAAGTCCAAGTATGGAGACTTGGCACGGAAAAGTCCAAGCAGGGAGCTTGGCACGGGAAAAGTCCAAGTATGGAGACTTGGCACGGAAAAGTCCAAGCAGGGAGCTTGGCACGGGAAAAGTCCAAGTATGGAGACTTGGCGTGGAAAAGTCCAAGCAGAGAGCTTGGCACGGGAAAAGTCCAAGTATGGAGACTTGGCACGGAAAAGTCCAAGTATGGAAGCTTGGCATACGAAGTCGGAGAGGGCTCGGCAGCTCGTTCTCCGGACTAGGTCAGAGAGGGCTCGGTAGCTCGTTCTCTGGACCGGACGAAGTCGGAGAGGGCTCGGTAGCTCGTTCTCCGGACTAAGTCAGAGAGGGCTCGGTAGCTCGTTCTCTAGACCGGACGAAGTCGGAGAGGGCTCGGCAACTCGTTCTCCGGACTAGGTCAGAGAGGGCTCGGTAGCTCGTTCTCTGGACCGGACGAAGTCGGAGAGGGCTCGGTGGCTCGTTCTCCGGACTAGGTCAGAGAGGGCTCGGTAGCTCGTTCTCTGGACCGGACGAAGTCGGAGAGGGCTCGGTAGGTCGTTCTCCGGACTAGGTCAGAGAGGGCTCGGTAGCTCGTTCTCAGGACCAGGTAGGGTTTAGGGCTGGGAGCTCTAAACCTGGATCGGTCTGGTGACCGATCCAATGATACGGCTGATTGGTCTGCAGACCGATCAGTAACCAATCAGTGTGGTACTGTGAGTTATCTGATCTGTCTGGAGACCGATCAGGAAGCAACACAGAGGAAAAGGAGAGAAAGGACTGATCGGTCCAGGGACCGATCAGATCCATCCTGGACCGATCAGGATATGGTCTGATCGGTCCAGGCTTAGCCTGATTGGTCTGTGGACCGATCAGGGATCTCCTGGACCGATCAGGTGATCGGTCCAGGCATAGCCGTTGAGTCACAACGGCTATCTCCGTCTTCTTCGCAGAACTCTGTCGCCAGGTGAGCAGGTGCAGGTTATAAAGAGGTCGAGGGCTTCTACAGTGGAAAAACTACTTCTTCCTGGTTCCTTCTGCTCTTACTAAGCTTTGCTGAGCTCATACTTCTTGAAGCTTCGAGTGAGCTTCCTTTGGCTGGTTCAGCTGCTGTTGGGCATCCGTGAAGTTGTTGCTTCATCAACGGACTCCCGTCGACGAGAAGGCAAAGTGTTTTTACATTCGTATTGCTTTTTGTTTCTTGCTTTCTTTCTTGTACTCCTATCTTGCTGTTGCAAGAGATTGTGGCGAGGTTTCTCCACCCAAAAGGAGTTCATATTAGCCGGTTATCCGGAGTCGCATCCACCGATGGATTGATAGGCTTCGTCCACCTTACGGACACGCCGAGGAGTAGGAGTTTCATCTCCGAACCTCGTTACATCGCTGTGCTTGAGGTTTGATTTCTCCATTTACGTTTCTGTTGTTATTTTTCCGCTGCGCTAACTTGATTTGTAGAAAGAAACGTAAATTTGAGGTCGGCTATTCACACCCCCCTCTCTAGCCGCTATCCGAAGGTCCTAACATAGGAGAGGGTCCCCACACATCAAAATTGATAAGATCAAATGAAGCAGAAGAAAAAGAAGACTTTTAGAAAATCGTAAGACAGAAAATTTGGCCAGTTTACAACCACTACAATCAGAAATATCAAAACTTTTTAAAGGTCCTCATGCTCCTGTAAAGGCTAAAAACTGCAAATGAGGCGTTGAAACATGACCTAAGCGAGAGTTCTACAAGTAAATATTAAAAGATGAACGACTCAGATGAAAAGACGATAAATCCACAGTCGAAGCTACAACTTCTGGTAATTTGAGTTGATCTAAAACATAGAGTCCTCCTTACTTATGGTCTATCCCAATCAGCCTATGAGATTGCGGGTCCTGAACATAACAATTGAATGAAAAAAAATAGACTAGGTATCCAGACTCACATAATTGACAAACAGAAACAAGATTTAAAGTAAGCATCGGAATATAATAAACATTAGTAAGAGATAAAAAAGATGTAACCATTGAACCAACAACTATTAATGACATAGGAGTACCATCAGTAGTCACAATAGATATAGATAAACTGGGAAAAAAGAAATAAAAGATGAGAAATTGGATGACATGATGGGAGGCACCAGAGTCCAAAATCCACAAGGATAAAGATATACCTGAAATACTAAACGACGGCAAACCTATATAAGAGGAAGCTGATATGACAAAGGGATGTGAAGCAAGGAACTGTTAAAACTGCTCAAACATATATGAATCAGATTTCCATGAAGCATCTGCACGACCAGACATGATGACAAAACAAATACTTTTCAGAATAATCAAACTGTAAGGATACACATTTGTATGATCCGTAAAAACTGATGTCAGGACGACCCGTGACCATACAAAGAATTTGAGACAGAAAAGGATATCAAATGTAGAAATCAGTAGCACAGGGCGTCAATGTCAAAATCAGTAGAAAATGGCGTTAGTGCTAAAATCGGCAACATAGGGCTTCGACATCGAAATCAGTAGAAAAGAGCATCGACGTCGAAATTGATAGCACAGGACGTCGGTGTCGAAATCGACAGAAAATAGCATCAGCATCGAAATTGGCAGAAAATAATATCGACACTGAAATCGATAGGACAGGATGTCGGCGCCAAAATCAACTACAACAGGACAAAAAATAGATGTCGGCGCCGAAATCAATAGCAGCAGTAGGATACGACAGCGGCAACAAGAAGTAATAACAGGGGGCGGTAGAAAAAATTAGATCAGAGAAGGAGAACCACTATGATACCATGTAGAAATTAAGAGAAGGAAAAAAATTAACCATATTATTGGATCTTAAAATTGATACAGAGTATAAGGTCTTATATAGTTAAGTTAAGAAACCCTAAACTCTATAAAAAAAGGAAAAAGTTCAAGTTGCTCTAAAAGCTATAAACAAATAAATATATAATCTAATAGTGAACGCAAGGAATGGATGTTTCGGCATGGGAATGACCTGAGTCATGTCAAATTTATAGTACAAAATGTTCCAGACCTCATGGCAGCATCTTCTCCGACGATAGCTCATGGCGGCGGCGTTGTCTTCTCCGACGACAGCTCATGATAGCAGCGACGGTGGCATCGCGTGTCGAAAAGGTAAAAAGCAACGACGAAGGAGGTATTTTGGGGATGACAACAAAGACATGCGACGAAAAGAAAGCGGTTTAAAAAAATTGTATGGAATTAATTGAAACCCTAACCTAAGTCAATTAATTTCCTATTTAAATTGATTTAATTAAATGTTAACTGAATTATCCTTTAAAAATATTATATAAAATCTATTTTAAATTTTAATAATTCCTAAATAAATTTTATACATTTAAATTTATTTATTTTACATGTCATTAACTAATTATTATTATTAGTTAAATTATTATTAATATTATTATTCATTTAATTACTAAATTCATTCTAATAAAAAATTCAAATGATAAATTTTAATTATTTTTTTTATAAATTCGCTCGTCATATTTAAAACAGAAGTTGAATAAGAATTCAATAACGATCGTTTAGATGAACCATATTTAAAACAGAAGCTGAATAAGAATTGATTAATATCTAAGAGGCGTCAAAACCACTAGGGAACATGCTGAATAAGAATTGATTAATTTTAAGATATCTTTTGCACTCGATTTCAAATTTTATATTGATAGGCTTCCACAAATTTGAGCTAAATCGTTAAGAAAATTTAACGGAAGGCATGGAGATAATAATAATAATAATAATAATAATAATAATAATAATAATAATAATAATAATAATAATAATAAAAATTTGACTGCCTTCTAGTAGAAACTTTCTTCATAAGCAGATGGTGAAATTCTTGGTTTGTCATGTTTGTATTGTTCACGAGTATTGCAATTGATATTGGAGAGCATGTCTTTTGTTTTTTTTTATGACTTGACCACTTATATGTCTAGTGGTTATCGGTAATTTATTTTTTCCATGATTTATCTTTTTCGTATTGATCTAAGGACAGATTGACAGAGGCGCTGGGACAAACGAATCGTCTTTTACCAAATGCATGAGTATTACAATTGACACCTCTAGGGCATAACCAAGTCGCTAACCATGTGACAAATTTACAGCATGAGTATCGCAATTGACATCAGTGACTAATTTGATATTAGTAGACAATAGTATAGTAGTTGATGTTGACGCTGACAATAATTATGGATGTAAACCAAATCAATCGGCAACATGTTTGTTCAACTATTTTGATAGTAATGAAAGCTCAGATATTTAAGTGTGTTAAATGAGTTGTGCATTAATAGGCAATGGAAGTAGCTGATGTTGATCATTGCATGTCTCGTTTTGGCTGATGTTAACGGTGACAACAATTATGGGTGTAAACCAAGAGGGATTTTACCCGGGGTGACATCCATGCGCAATGCGCCTTCATTCTTGGAAGCACCTCCAATACAGAGAGCCGCCCATACACGTTGCACACAGATATTATCGTCCAAGATATCAATTTAACGGAGGCACCTCCAATGCAGAGAGACGCCTACAGATCGTCTAGGATATTAATTTCGTGTAAACCAAATCAGCTTGAACATATTTGTTCAACCATTTTGATAATAATGAAAGCTCAGATAGTTGCAAAGTCTTTATGATGTAGCTTTTAAGACGACTACAATGATTGTGACTGAGTTATTGAACCAAGGCCATGTGCAGACCTAATAGCAGGACAGTATTTGGCAGACGCTCTCCCTCCTTTCATTGTAGCAATGGTGATTCAATAAATGTATGGAAAGTGCAATAATGAGCTAAGGCCATGAGCAGACGTAATAGTAGGACAGTATTTGTTACGATTCGTTCATTGCACTCATCCATCAAGATCATCTACTTTGAGTTTCTTCTATCTTTTTCTATCATTGATGCAATGTAGGGAGATGAAAGTTGGAAGTCTGTCTACAGAAATATGTCTAACTAACCACAAAGTACATTTATATTGAAAGTGATAATGAAATATACAGATAAAAATTTGATATTTTCAGAAGATAAAGTGATGTTTACAGGTGAGGTGGTGATGTACAGTTGATAGGAAGTTATTAAAGATGATTTAGCACAATATTGGATAGTAAATCCAAGTAATTTGTTAAAAATATAGAGCGAAAGGTTTTTGTTCGTAATATTGCTCGCCATGCCAAGAAATCAAAGTATCAGTTTCAATTATCAGATAGCATCATACACTTCATAAGTTCCCCATGCAAAGAAATTAGTATCTGATAGCATTCTCCTTCAATTCTAGAGTCTGATGCTATTTCAATTTGTGACTGAGATCTGAAACTGAAACTCAGTTCTTATCACAGTTGTAAACACATCAATTTTTAAACTAGTAAACCATTGACGAAACGAAGTTTAGAGACAGGTAAACACATCAGTTGGTAAACAAATTCAGTTCTGAAACAGTGAGCATCACAAACTCAGTTCTGCAATGAAACTGAACATCATAAACATATTCACTTAGACTGAATATCATAAACTCATTTCTGAAACCGAGATAAACAGATTCAAAAACTAATCTGAGAAACGCTTTCAAAAAAACCATATTATCTGAGCTGAAAATTATCACTAGATTCAGTGGCAAACACATCATTTTATCTGATAAATGAAAACTATCAATCACTCACAACAATCTGATAAACACTATCAATCTAATAAACATATTCAGCCACAGATTGACGAACACCAGCTTCTTATACACAGCAGTCAGAGAGACTTATATTTAGACTCAATCCCAAAATCTATTTGGTAAGTAGTTATAAGTGCACCAAATAGTATTCCCATAGTTAAGTTCAGTCCAACAATCAAGACGCAAGAATTTTCAATAATAAAGTGACCATCAGGGAAAATTCAAAAACCTCTACACAAGGTAAACTGATTGATTGATAACTGGCGAAACTTGTAAATAAAGATCTACATCTAATCTGGCTAAAAACTGATACAAAACAGAATTAAATTGCAGTAACCGCATCAGAGTCAGAAATATGGATTGTAAATGATCAAATCTGGTACAAATCCTTAAACAAATAGCAAATTATTAGATTGCAAGCAAATTGCATTTTAAAACTAAAATAGATTGTAAACAATTGACAAAACATTAAACTTTGAAACAGAAATTCAAATTGTTCATCATGTTTACAGTCACATGTAACTACAGTGCCATTTTAACCTTGTCTAGTTAACTTGCCATCAAGCACAGACCAAAACAACCTATGATCAAAATAACTGACGGACTGAAACAAAACTTGTTAATTGACCCCATCTACTATCCTCCACTCTATGCCAATCATCTTTTGAAGTAATATGAACCTCTGGTCCGACTTTAGCAAGTGATGTAGGACAAAACTCAATCTTCAACAGGTCATAATTTTTAACTCAGATGTTAGATCAAGGCTCTGTTTGCTCTCACGCTCTTTCAAAGATCTGCATTTGTTATGGGTGGAACCCGTAATTGTCAAGTTTCGGATCCAAAAAACATCGTGTATGACTTTTCGGAGGATCTGAACATCTTTTTTACTATTTTTAATAATTTTTATTTTTATGATATTTAGGATATTTTTGATATGTCGAGTATTTAAGGGTTACAGTTTGTCTATATAAACGTTCTGTTTAACTATTTGAGGGATTATCTTAATTATTCAATAAACTTTCCGTTTTGGGTAAAACCTAGAGACGACGTGCGACTTTCTCTTCATTTTTTTAAATTCTCTTCTTATTTTCTCCACAAATCCTCTTTCTCCTCGGCTCATAGGATAATCATTATTCTGTCCGACGTTAATTAGTATCAAAGCACATCAGATCCAATGGAAGATCATCATGGTTGTGATCGCAGTCGCAACAATAGACATGTTCCAATTGAGGAAGACAAGAACCATGGCCAAAGCGTTTAAGACATGATTGAGGATTTACATAGACAAGTTGCATATTTATCCTAGCGTCTAGCCATGCAAAATACAGAATCTCATTCTCATCACAAGAAAACTCCGTCTGTTGTCCTAAGGCTTCTCTGCTATAGAGAAACTGTAGATGTTGATCACTAGATTGAGTCCCCTTAATCTGCTCAACAATAGGTGACTGTGCAACCATGGACATTAGTATCCCTAGTTCTGTCTGTCTTCGCTCTACCAATCTTAACTAGAAAAACTCTGTATCAATTCTGTAACCATAACTCGGTGACAAGTCAAAACTCCTCGAGGTTTCCTACTCAAAGCATCAGCCACCACATTGGCTTTCCCTGCGTGATAGTTAACAGTACAGTTATAATTCTTTAAGAATTCCATCCATCTTCTCTATTTAAGGTTCAACTCCTTTTGAGTAAACAAGTACTTAAGACTCTTATGATCTATGAAGATCTCAAAAGTGATCTTATACAAATAGTGTCTCCAAATTTTCAATGCAAAAATAATGGCTGCTAACTTTAAATCATGAACTGGATAATTCTTTTCATGATCTTTCAGCTGATGAAAATCACATGATTCTATCTGTTCATGCTGCATCAGAACTGCACCTAATCCTTGATACTATGCATCTCTAAAGAATACAAATCCATCTTCACTATAAGATAATACCCAAACGGATGCAGTTATCAGTTTTTGCTTAAGCTCCTAAAATCTAGCCTCGTAAGCCTCTCTTCAAGTAAATTTCATTCTTTTCCTAGTCAGTCAAGTCAACGACATAGCAATGCTGGAAAAATCCTCAACAAGTCCTCGGTAATATTTAGCTAATCCAGAAAACTATGAACTTCCTATACTATCTTCGACTGCTCTCGGCTTGTAACAACCTCTATTTTCTATGAGTCCACTGAAATACCTTTATTAGAGACAATGTGTCCCAGAAATTCCACAAAGGATAATCAAAATGCGAATTTACTGAACTTCGTATAGAGATGTTCTCATTGAAGCATCTCCAGAACTATACGAAGATGTTGTTCAAGTTCCTCTTCGGATCAAGAATATAACACAATATCGTCAATGAAGACAATGACAACTAATCCAATACCCTAGGAATATCTAGTTCATCAAGTTCATGAAAATATCTAGAGTATTGGTAAGCCCAAATGACATTATCAAGGACTCATAATATTTGTACAACGGGCACACTCAACCATAAGATCACTGACAACGGGCTTATAATATGATCACCAATCTCAAATCATCAAATCTATAAATATCACTCACGTGCTACTCCTCATGTCACTATCAACGACGATTACATAACAATAGACCGTGTAGTCAGATATCCACTACTAGATCATCAGATCGTACATATCACAAAATCTGCTTTCACCATATCCATCAATCCCAAATTATCCTCGACATCAATCAACCTTGATAGCTTCATAAGTAATAATAGAATAAAAGAAAATCATTCATCCTTCTTTTTGACAAAGAATATCAGAATTGTACTAAAAAATAACTAAATCACGAACTTCGCCTGACTTTCAGGTGGAAAGCTAAGGAGTTCACCCTGAAACATATCTAGGTATTCTCGAACCATACAGATATCAGAGCGAAGTGATGTACTATCCTTGTTAAATCTCATTAACGATAGTAAATATCTTCGACATGAGATAGTAACTGCTTGGCTTATATTATCGAAACAAAATACTCTTTCATCATTAGTCTCAACGAATACCACAGATGGTTGGTCCGGGGTTGCATGGTTACTACCCTTACTCAACTGTTGAGTATAACACAATAAATACCAACTAGTGCATGTCAAGAAGTATGTCAAATCTCATCAACTACTCAAATATTCACCATAAGAGAATGACAATTCAAAATCCAAAGGGTCACTTGACCTCTTGACTGAGGGTTTACCCATTAAGAGGGTATCACCACAACTCTCAAAATCGTGCCCATAAATATCCTCTGGTAAATGTCAACAAGACCTTTAGTAAATGATCATGTGACCAAGGTCTTGAACTATTTGATGGAGACAAAATTAGTTGAGCCGACTAACCATTGTCCTATCACCCATCATACTACAGTTGCTCTACTTAAGGTTCACGAACCTCTAACAACAAGCTATGCACACAATAGTAGAGGAGCACTATCAATAAATAGCTGGTGGAAATAACTGTCAATCGACGCTCTGTTCCTCGAAGATCATCTTCTTAAATTTCCACTCAGTAACAGTTGGATCTCATAGGTATTAAGCAACTAACACCACTTTCCCCACATCCTCGTGAATCATATATCCCAATGTACCTTCTAGGTTATCTAACCATATACAACCGATCCATGAGTTAAAATCTCCCATAGCATAGCATTGGGCGAGTCAACTAACCATCGTCTTATAAACCATTATGCTACGGGTTGCTCCGCTTATGGTTCAAGAACTCCTGATAATGAGCTATACCAAACGAGGTAGAGAGTACTCTCTCTCAAAAACACCTCAAAACAATCACCAAGTGATGCCTTGTTCTAAAAAATTATCTTCTGCGTCTTTCTTCATGTGGTGCTTGGTCAAAGTCATATATCCGAATATACTCTCCAAGTTATTCACCAGTGTAACGGATGTATCTCGTAAGTATTAAATAGCTAGCTCTACATTTGTCCACCCCATTGTGGATCATATATATAAACGTACCTTTTAGTTTATATAAGCACGCATGAGTGGTCCATAGTCAAAGTCCCAATGAAAGAATACATCGATCGTCTACTAATAGAGCCACTAATGGTATACAACTAATTCAGTTCTTTCTACATCTGTACAAATCATGTACTCAAATGCGCCTTCTAGGTTATCTAACCAAGCACAAGTTGTTAGTACCCCAAGGTAGTTTTAATATGATCAACCAAGTCAGGCTAGGTCCTGTTAGTTTTTAACCCTGTGTCTAAGTGTGCAGGAAGTTAGGAGCACAGGAAGTCGAGCGAAAGACAGCTAGCGAGAAGGATAGCACGGAAGAGAGCCGACGGGCTCGGTGCATCTGAGGGACAAGGTGCTACGGAAGAGTAAGCGAGCGGACGAGAAGGAGGCGCGAGACATTTCTGAGGAACGAGAAGTCGGAGCGGAAGATTGCTCGAAGGATGGAAATTAGGTTCAGTTAAGCCCTATTCCGGATGGCCGAGATCACCCAAGCGAGCGGAGCCGGAGTGGAAGACCCGGACTAAAAAGTCAACTTCCAAGCGCCCGGACTTGGTCAAGGCGCTCGGAACCAAAAGTTAGCCAATTTACGACGTGGCGCATCCCGCTGCATCGGGGATAAACTTTTATCCCATTCTAGGCGCCTGGAACCCTTCCAGAAGCTCCAGCAGGACTATAAAAGCAACACTGCTCCCAGAAGTTAAAGATAACAAGAAAAAGAGAAAGAGAACACTTGTAAATGATTTCTTTTATCTAGATTCATATTTTAAGTATTTCAATTGTTGTAAGAGGCTTCTTCGCCCGAAGGAGACATTAGTGCGCTTACCACTTCCTTAGATTAACAATCTCCCCGGTTGTAACCAAGTAATTTGTTGTGACTCCTTTTTAATCAGTCTTTTACATTTTATACAAGTGTTAATGTTAATTAAGTTATAAAAGTTCGAGGAAGGTTGCTTTTCTTTGCAGGGCTATTCACCCCCCTCTAGTCGGCTGCCCAATGATCCATCAAGTGGTATCAGCGCCAAGTTACCTCAGAAGGACTAACCACAGACTGAAGCAAACAAGAAATTGTCAGAGCTAGCATCTACCCACCAACGTTCGTGGGAGAGTTCACATTTTGGAAGCGACGAATGGAGGTATTTCTTAAAATAGATTTTAATATTTTATTAATAATAAAATATGGTTATAAAACACCAAAGAACATGAACGGAGAAGAACTCGAAGAACACCTCTGGACCAAAAAGCAGCGCGACGATTTTACGTCAAACAGTAAGGCTGAATTTCATCTTATAATTGTACTACCGGTTGAGGATCTCTACAGAATCGGCAACTAACAAAGTGTAAAAGAACTTTAGGAAAAGTTCTTGAAGCTCCACGAAGAATCAAAAGAAGCTGCATCCAACTCCTCGATGGACACTGAATCATCGTTAGAAGAATCTGAACTCGAGGAAATCACCGGAACAACTCTAATAGCCAAGTACCTGCCTGAAGATAAAGAAACCTCTTCTGATATGAGCATCGATGAAGGGGGAGAGTCTTCAGAAGAAAGCAGCGAAGATGGGGGAGCATCGGACATCGAAATAATAACGGTAAGTAAGGTATGTTCCCGATCTCCTGAAAAACTATTTAAGTTCATTAAAGTGTTTTCTAAAAGTATGTTTAATTTAGAAAAAGAAAATGCAAAATTGAAATTAACTTTAGAAAACAGAATAGAAGATTTTGATAAATTGAACCTTGAAAATAAAAATTTAAAAACACAAATAGACAAATTAAAAAATGACTATGCATGCTAAAATATTCCTCGAAATTCAAAATTTAAAGGACTAAGCATCTTACAATTTCACAAAGGTAAAATTAGAAAATTATCAAAGAAGTATATCCCTAAAAAATTTCTAATTAACTCAGTTGGAAAGAACCTATATTGGGTTCCAAAGTCATGTCTAAATTAATTCTTATGCATATCATATTTTTTAAAATAAATTATTTTGCATGATTTCTGTTAGAAATTAATTAGAGGTTAATTTTTCCGAGAAAAATAATTTCGTCACTTATCTCAAAGAAAATTTTCAAAATTTTCTAATAGTTAAATTACTTTTTATGAATCATTTAACAAAAAATTATATCTTTCCATTTGAAATTATCTTGCAGAGCCAATTTACAAAATTTTATTGTGTAGAATTCTATCATTTTTTTAGCACAATTTTTTTTTGAAATTTTTTGACCATTATTGATTTTTTTTTTTTTTTTTTGTAAAAGTTACTTGTTAAAATGCATTCTCAGCAAATATGTCATGATTTTTCGTGATTGACAACTATTTTTAAGCATATTTTTTCAAAGTTTTTTTTAAAACTTAATCCAAAATTTTACACTTTTATATTTTACTGGAGTTTTTTCCTTAGACTTTTTAGACCCTCCAAGTAATATGTTTAGCATACTCCACTTTTAAATGTGATCAAAAGGGGGAGTAGTAAGATTAAGTCTAGGGGAAGGTTAGTACAATTTTAAATTTTAATTTTTGTACTTGTAATTTTTTTTGCAAACATTATAAGTGTTATCTGTTTATGATTTACCTTAACTTAATTTGAGTTTGATCATATCAAAAAGGGGGAGATTGTTAGTACCCCAAGGAAGTTTTGATGTGATCAACCAAGTTAGGTTAGGTCCTATTGGTTTTTAACCCTGTCTCTAAGTGTGCAGGAACTTAGGAGCACAAGAAGTCGAACGAAAGACACAGCTAGCGAGAAGGATCACACGGGAGAGAGCTGACGGACTCGGTACGTCTGAGGGACGAAGTGATGTGGAAGAGTACGCGAGTGGATGAGGAGGCGCGTGGCGTTTCCAAGGAATGAGAAGCCGGAGCGAAAGATTGCTCTAAGGCTGGAAGTTGGGTTCGAGTGAGCCATATTCCAGATGGTCGAGATCACCTAAGTGAGCAGAGCTGGAGCGGAAGACCCGGACCAAAAAGTCAACTAGAAGTTGACTTTTTGGTTTGGGTGCCAAGACTCCGGGTGGTCTGGGCGCCCGGAACCAAAAGTTAGCCAATTTGCGACGTGGCGTGTCCCGCTGCGTCGGGAATAAACTTTTATCCCATTTCAAGCGTCTGGAACCCTTCCAAGCGCCTGGAAGCCTTCCAGGCGCCCCGAGCAGGGCTATAAAAGCAACCCTACTCCCAAAAGCTAAAGATAACAAGAAAAAGAGAGAGAACACTTGTAAATGATTTCTTGTGTCTAGCTTCGTATTTTGAGTACTTCAATTGTTGTAAGAGGCTTCTCTACTCGAAGGAGACATTAATGCACTTTCCACTTCCTTGGATTAACAACCTCCCCGGTTGTAATCAAGTAATTTGTTGTGCCTCTTTCTTTTTAATCAGTCTTTTATATTTTATGCAAGTGTTAATGTTAATTAAGTTATAAAAGTTCGAGGAAGGTTATTTTTCTTTGCAGAGCTATTCACCCCGCCCCTCCTCTAGCCGACCACCTAAGGGTCCATCACAACCCAAGAGTCGAAAACTCCATGAGACAGAGTAAATTGATCCTCTACTAATTGAGCTAATAGCGGTATACATGCTCTATCTCTCGCCCAACTAGTAGTTGTAGGAGCTAGTACTAATGACGGTATGGTAGGAGGAATCCTTTGAGACTATAACACCTGGTATCCAACAAGGAATGACAGGATTGATCTCCGCTATCCGACTTGATATCAGTCAGCTCTTTAGGAGAATTCACCTTCTTAGCAACATATCCAGGTCCTATCAATTCAATAGGTCGTTTCCGTGGTCAACTCGGACCATGGCTGTGAACAGTGACTGACCCACTATGTGTCATTCTTGTTGCAGACAACTAAATAAGTACTCATAGGCATATATATAACAATAGTTATACAACCTTACCTCTTATACCTTGGAGATGTCCTACCGTTGTCTAGTCCTAAAACCCAAAAAGTCACATCGAGGAAGCAAATCATGAAATCCAAAACACGAAAAATATACCACGTAAACATGTGGCTCTGATACCAATAAATTGTCATGTCCCGAAGGAGTCTATGCCCAACAAACGAACAAAACTCCCCCCTTATAACAACGTATGAAACATGGATACATAGCTACATAGTTGTACAAGTATAATAACTACAACCCACATAGCTGGAAACATACATAATCATATAGGATAATAAGAAGCCCACACAATTGAAACAAAAACACAACGGAAGACATAAGGTAGGACACCAAAACTAAAATGAAAGACTGCTCGGCTTAAACATTACAAGCACCAAAAACAGTAAAGGTAGCCACAAGACTAAACACCAATTCTAAGTCAAAATTATTACAATACTGAATCCATAAGGAATCTAAGGAAATGCGGGGCAAACATAATTTTTTAACAAATATACTAACGATTATACATTTTTTACCCCGAACGAGTAATAAATATTTGATTCTTGTTCCAAAAATTTATAAATGTCAGTGTATTGATTAAAAATTATGTTTGAGCCTATTAGTAAGATCAAGAGATCGATATGAACCCATAGAAACTTGTTTCATATCATTCTGAGCTCTCTAGAATCATCTTCCAATTTTTAAAAGTCTAACCTAAAAAAAAATTGGGACGAATTTGAAATTCCGTCCCAAATTTGCGACGAACTTCTGAGTTAGTCCTAGATTTGGGACAAATTTCTAAGTTCATCGTAAAATTTAATTTTTTAAAAAATCAAAATAAATGCGTATAAAATATGGAAGATGGACCTACAGAGCTCGGAATCACATGAAACAAGTTCCTATAGGTTTGTATCGATCTCCTAATCACAATGACGACCTCAAACATTTTTTCACACAATATATTTAGGTGAGTGATTTTTCAATATCAAAATCACCTAACCATTTTCAAACTCTAACTCTTTTTCACCAAGTCTTAAGGTTTATAGACTCCATCTAATTATTATTACAATTAGAAAAAATTTATTAGTTATGTGAGGCTATCATTGTGATCAGGAGATCGATACGAACCTATAGGAACTTGTTTCATATGATTCGGAGCTCTCTATGTCCATCTTCCGTATTTTAAACACATTTTTTTATTTTTAAAAAATAATAATTTTTGCAATTAACTTGGAAATTCATCCCAAATTAGGGATGAATTTCTAAGTTCGTCCCAAATTATTTTTTAAGTTATACTTTTAAAAATTGAAAGATGGTGTTAGATAGCTCAGAATGACATGAAATAAGTTTTTATGAGTTCGTATCATTCTCTTGATCTTATTAATGGGGTCAAACATAATTTTTAACAAATATACTGATGATTATAAACTTTTTACCCTGAACGAGTAATAAATATTTGATTCTTATTCCAAAAATTTATAAACATTAGTGTATTGGTTAAAAATTATATTTGAGCCCACTAGTAAGATTAGGAGATTGATACGAACCTATAGAAACTTGTTTCATGTCATTCTGAGCTCTCTAGGGTCATCTTCGAATTTTTAAAAGTCTAACCTAAAAATAATTTGGGGACGAATTTGAAATTTCGTCCCAAATTTGCAATGAACTTCTAAGTTCATCCCAGATTTGGGACGAAATTCTAAGTTCGTTGCAAAATTTAATTTTTTTCAAAAAAATAAAATAAATGCGTATAAAATGCGGAAGATGGATCTAGAGAGCTCGGAATCACATGAAACAAGTTTTTATGGGTTTGTATCGATCTCTTGATCACAATGATGGCCTCAAATATTTTTTTTACACAATAAATTTAGGTGAGTGATTTTTGATCAAAATTACCTGACCATTTTTAAACTCTAACTCTTTTTCATCAAGTCTTATGGTTTATAGACTCCATCAAATTATTATAATGATTAAAAAATTCTATTAGTTATTTGAGGCCATCATTATGATCAGGAGATCGATACGAACCCATATAAACTTGTTTCATATGATTCGGAGCTCTCTAAGTCCATCTTTTACATTTTAAACATATTTTTTAATTTTGAAAAAAATAATTTTTGCGATGAACTTGGAAATTCATCCCAAATTAGGGACGAACTCAGAAGTTCGTCCCTAATTTGGGACGAATTTCCAAGTTCGTCGCAATTTTTTTTTTTAAGTTATACCTTTAAAAATTGGAAGATAACCCTAGAGAGCTCGGAATGACATGAAACAAGTTTCTATGGGTTCGTATCATTCTCCTGATCTTATTAATGGAGTTAAACATAATTTTTAATAAATATACTGATGATTATAAACTTTTTACCCCAAATGAGTAATAAATATTTGATTCTTGTTCCAAAAATTTATAAACATTAGTGTATTAGTTAAAAATTATGTTTGAGCTCATTAGTAAGATCAGGAGATCGATACGAACCCATAAAAACTTGTTTCATGTCATTCCAAGCTCTCTAGGGTCATCTTCCAATTTTTAAAAGTCTAACCTAAAAAAAAAATTGGGACGAATTTGAAATTTCGTCCCAAATTTGCAATGAACTTCTGAGTTCGTCCCAGATTTGGGATGAATTTCTAAGTTTGTCGCAAAATTTATTTTTTTTTAAATCAAAATAAATGTGTATAAAATGTGGAAGATGGACCTAGAGAGCTCGGAATCACATGAAACAAGTTCCTATGGGTTCGTATCGATCTCTTGATCACAATGATGACCTCAAACAATTTTTTTACACAATATATTTAGGTGAGTGATTTTTGGATATCAAAATCACCTAACCATTTTCAAACTCTAACTTTTTTCATCAAGTCTTAAGGTTTATAGACTCCATCTAATTATTATAGTGATTAAAAAATTTTATTAGTTATTTGAGACCATCATTGTGATCAGGAGATCGATACGAACCCATAGGAACTTGTTTCATATGATTCAGAGCTCTTTAGGCCCATCTTCTGCATTTTAAACTCATTTTTTTTATTTTTGAAAAAATTAATTTTTGCGACGAACTTGGAAATTCGCCCCAAATTAGGGATGAACTCAGAAGTTCGTCCCTAATTTAGGATGAATTTCTAAGTTCATCCAAATTTTTTTTAAGTTATACTTTTAAAAATTAGAAGATGGCCCTAGGGAGTTTGTAATGACACGAAACAAGTTTCTATGGGTTTGTATCATTCTCATAATCTTATTAATTGGGTCAAACATAATTTTTAGCAAATATACTGGTGATTATAAACTTTTTACCCTAAATGAGTAATAAATATTTGATTCTTGTTCCAAAAATTTATAAATGTTAGTGTATTGGTTAAAAATTATGTTTAAGCCCATTAGTAAGATCAAGAGATCGATACGAACCCATAGAAACTTGTTTCGTATCATTCCGAGCTCTCTAGGGTCATCTTCCAATTTTTAAAAGTCTTACCTAAAAAAAAATTTGGGATGAATTTGAAATTTCGTCCCAAATTTGCAATGAACTTCTGAGTTCGTCCTAGATTTGGGACGAATTTCTAAGTTTGTCGCAAAATTTATTTTTTTTTAAAAATCAAAATAAATGCGTCTAAAATGTGAAAGATAAACCTAGAGAGCTCGGAATCACATGAAACAAGTTCCTATGAGTTCGTATCAATCTCCTGATCACAATGATGACCTCAAATATTTTTTTCACACAATATATTTAGGTGACTGAGTTTCAATATCAAAATCACCTAACCATTTTCAAACTCTAACTCTTTTTCACTAAGTCTAAAGGTTTATAGACTCCATCTAATTATTATAATAATTAAAAAAAATTATTAGTTATTTGAGGTCATCATTGTGATCAGAAGATTGATACGAACTCATACGAACTTGTTTCATGTGATTCTGAGCCCTCTAGGTTCATCTTGTGCATTTTATATGCATTTATTTTGATTTTTGAAAAAATTAAATTTTGTGACGACCTTAGAAATTCGTCCCAAATCTGGGACGAACTCATAAGTTCATCGCAAATTTGGGACGAAATTTCAAATTCATCCCAATTTTTTTTTTAAGTTATACTTTTAAAAATTGGAAGATGACCCTAGAGAGATCGGAATGACACGAAACAAGTTTTTATGAGTTCATATCAATCTTCTAATCTTATTAATGTCAAACATAATTTTTAACGAATATACTGACAATTATAAACTTTTTACCCCGAACGAGTAATAAATATTTGATTCTTATTCCAAAAATTTTTAAACGTTAGTGTATTAGTTAGAAATTATGTTTGAGCCCATTAGTAAAATAAGGAGATCGATACGAACCTATAGAAACTTATTTCGTATCATTCCGAGCTCTCTAGAGTCATCTTCTAATTTTTTAAAGTCTAACCTAAAAAAAATTGGAACGAATTTGAAATTTTATCCCAAATTTGCAACGAACTTCTGAGTTCATCCCAGATTTGGGATAAATTTCTAAGTTCATCGCAAAATTTATTTTTTTTCAAAAATCAAAATAAATACATATAAAATGCAGAAGATGAATATAGAGAGCTCGGAATCACATGAAACAAGTTCCTATGAGTTCGTATTGATCTCCTGATCACAATGACAGCCTCAAACATTTTTTCACACAATATATTTAGGTGAGTGATTTTTGGATATCAAAATCACCTAACCATTTTCAAACTCTAACTCTTTTTCAGCAAGTCTTAAGGTTTATAGACTCCATCTAATTATTATTACGATTAAAAAATTTTATTAGTTATTTGAGGTCATCATTGTAATCAGGAGATCGATATGAACTCATAGAAATTTGTTTCATATGATTCGGAGCTCTCTAGATCCATCTTCCGCATTTTAAACATAATTTTTTTTATTTTTGAAAAAATTAGTTTTTGCGACGAACTTGAATTTCCAAGTTCATTTCATTTTTTTTTTAAGTTATACTTTTAAAAATTAGAAGATGGCCCTAGAGAGCTTGGAATGACCGAAACAAGTTTCTAGAGGTTCGTATCATTCTCCTGATCATATTAATGGGGGCAAACATAATTTTTAACAAATATACTGATGATTATAAACTTTTTACCCAGAACGAGTAATATATATTTGATTCTTGTTCCAAAAATTTATAAACATCAGTGTATTAGTCAAAAATTATGTTTGAGCCTATTAATAAGATCAGGAGATCGATACGAACCCATAGAAACTTGTTTCGTGTCATTTCGACCTCTCTAGGGTCATCTTCCAATTTTTAAAAGTCTAACCTAAAAAAAAAATGGGACGAATTTGAAATTTCGTCTCAAATTTGCGACAAAATTGGTGACGAATATATATTTGTTGGCAATTAGCAACAAATCCAGAAATTTGTCGCAAAATTGCATAAAATTTTCAACAAAATTTATACTTCGACGCTGATTGGCAATGAATTCTGCGACGAAAATATATTTGTTGCTAATATCTGACGAATTTATTTTGTTGCTATTTTCATTGCTAATTAGCGAAGATTTTGGTTTTTGTTGCAAAATCTATTACAAATTTGCAACAAATATTATTCATCCCAAATATTCATCCCTAAATTGTAATTTTTTTTGTAGTGAGAGGCGAACCTTTCGAGTATCACTTGGTTGATTCGAATTCCACTCCTCATCACTTGGTCGCTTGCTTGTTAATTCCAAAAGAGGCTTGCCTTGTGAGATTATTGTCACGCCCCAAGTAGTCCTTGCCAGAAGAAATTTTGACAGCATATTCTCTGTACGGGTGACAATTTGAAACTTCTAGATACCTCAGCCAACACGGCCGGAACAATATATATAAATAATAAGCAATATCCACGCAGTTTAATAATAAAACTAAACTAATACAACGATAAGGAAAAATCAAGTCAAAAATCCTACTCAACTACACCCATAAAGCTCAAAACTTATATCCTACTCCACTACACCCATAAAACACAAATCACAACGATAAAATCAACTCACCTCTTCTGTCGTCCAGGTAGGCATGTAGCAAAACATATCCAATAAAACCCATCGACAATAAAATCATACAATATCCAAGTGTCAAAAACCAGAACAAGTCTAGATAGTAATAAGAAAACCAAAAGATAAAAACACACATCCTCGCGATCTGCAGGGGACTAGCGACTGGAACTCCTCCGGACAGCCTCAACATGAAAATAGTAAAAATCCACGAGGTGAGTCAACTCCTCAACGGGTAACTACTGATATGCATAATAAAGAAAATAACAAATAGCACTAATCATGCGTACAGTCTCCTGATATAAGAAGGATAAATGCAAACTGAAATAAATAGGAGAACACTGTACTAACCAGGACCTGGTGTATGGATAATAAACTGAGAGGTATAGAAATCTTATATGCATGTCAAACAAATAGATACATCCAATATACAGTAAATAAATGCAGCAAACACAAGCAATAAATGCATTAATGCGTATGATGCCAATGACATGTCCTAGTCACCCCTACTGCCAGTTAGCCATCTCACACACGATGGTGAGACCGAGTGGGTAGGGTTGTGACAACCGTGCACTCTGCCATCACTGTTCCTGATGAGTGACCGAGTGGACGGGATGCTGTCGGAGTACACCTATCCTCCTACCCCAAATCATAAGTGGGGGAGCTCAATGCTCTCATCTCTCTGAGACAATCCAGAAGAGGGATCCCTAACGTGCTACCACGCTGCGTCACGCTACCCATAAGTGGACCAGCGAAGCACTGACAGAGAAAACTACCACACACCCTGCATGATTACCACTAACCCATGAGTGGTTGTGTGTGCATATCCATGAAACTGGCGATGAACTTAACAATAATGGGGCTACCAATCACACAATATGCAATCATGCAGATGATGCATGCCACTAAGCATAACGATCCTAATCATATCTACCTCCATAAAATATGTACCAAAAATATACATGGATCAAATCAGAAGATCTAGGTACACAGGTCAGATATGGTATCAAATAAGTCTGGTATATCCTATGGCATGGTATATCATTACCTTTATGATCATAAGTAATCTGAAAGTATAAACATGAATACAAACACGAAACAATCAAAGCATGCACAAGAAATGGGCAATGACATACCGATGCAGATATAAAACATAATCATTACTATTTGTTAAGAAATTACTATGCATATCAAATGACAAATCTAAAAGATAAGTCAAGGTACCCGGCTCCAATAAAAAAGGTCCAATCCGATTCAAATCCGACGTCGAGATGCTCGTCTCGCGTTAAAGTCCTGTGTTACCAATATAAATATATTTTATTTAGCTACAATTCTTATAAATAGCTAAATAAAATCTCTAACCCTAAATTAGGGTAAAACCCTAATCACATGACCATCATCCTGCCTAAACAAAATTGATGATCAATTAGGGTTAGTTACCTAATCCCCAATCAACCATTAATAAAAACCTAATTACTTTTACACATAAACAACTAATTACGTAATCCATAACCTACCCAATTCAACACATATATCAAATCCCTACCCTTACCTCAAGTTGACAGTCGTTCTTACTGCTAGAATCAAAGAGTTGCTGGAAGGAATGACTGTCAGATCCAAGAATAAACCCACAGCAAGTCTTACTTCACGTTACGATCACACTTCCAACACCACAGCAAGTCCTGTTGGAAAATCTATTACAAATTTGCAACAAATATTATTCATCCCAAATATTCATCCCTAAATTGTAATTTTTTTTGTAGTGAGAGGCGAACCTTTCGAGTATCACTTGGTTGATTCGAATTCCACTCCTCATCACTTGGTCGCTTGCTTGTTAATTCCAAAAGAGGCTTGCCTTGTGAGATTATTGTCACACCCCAAGTAGTCCTTGCCAGAAGAAATTTTGACAGCATATTCTCTGTACGGGTGACAATTTGAAACTTCTAGATACCTCAGCCAACACGGCCGGAACAATATATATAAATAATAAGCAATATCCACGCAGTTTAATAATAAAACTAAACTAATACAACGATAAGGAAAAATCAAGTCAAAAATCCTATTCAACTACACCCATAAAGCTCAAAACTTATATCCTACTCCACTACACCCATAAAACACAAATCACAACGATAAAATCAACTCACCTCTTCTGTCGTCCAGGTAGGCATGTAGCAAAACATATCCAATAAAACCCATCGACAATAAAATCATACAATATCCAAGTGTCAAAAACCAGAACAAGTCTAGATAGTAATAAGAAAACCAAAAGATAAAAACACACATCCTCGCGATCTGCAGGAGACTAGCGACTGGAACTCCTCCGGACAGCCTCAACATGAAAATAGTAAAAATCCACGAGGTGAGTCAACTCCTCAACGAGTAACTACTAATATGCATAATAAAGAAAATAACAAATAGCACTAATCATGCGTACAGTCTCCTGATATAAGAAGGATAAATGCAAACTGAAATAAATAGGAGAACACTGTACTAACCAGGACCTGGTGTATGGATAATAAACTGAGAGGTATAGAAATCTTGTATGCATGTCAAACAAATACATACATCCAATATACAGTAAATAAATGCAGCAAACACAAGCAATAAATGCATTAATGCGTATGATGCCAATGACATGTCCTAGTCACCCCTACTGCCAGTTAGCCATCTCACACACGATGGTGAGACCGAGTGGGTAGGGTTGTGACAACCGTGCACTCTGCCATCACTGTTCCTGATGAGTGACCGAGTGTACGGGATGCTGTCGAAGTACACCTATCCTCCTACCCCAAATCATAAGTGGGGGAGCTCAATGCTCTCATCTCTCTGAGACAATCCAGAAGAGGGATCCCTAACGTGCTACCACGCTGCGTCACGCTACCCATAAGTGGACTAGCGAAGCACTGACAGAGAAAACTACCACACACCCTGCATGATTACCACTAACCCATGAGTGGTTGTGTGTGCATATCCATGAAACTGGCGATGAACTTAACAATAATGGGGCTACCAATCACACAATATGCAATCATGCAGATGATGCATGACACTAAGCATAACGATCCTAATCATATCTACCTCCATAAAATATGTACCAAAAATATACATGGATCAAATCAGAAGATCTAGGTACACAGGTCAGATATGGTATCAAATAAGTCTGGTATATCCTATGGCATGGTATATCATTACCTTTATGATCATAAGTAATCTGAAAGTATAAACATGAATACAAACACGAAACAATCAAAGCATGCACAAGAAATGGGCAATGACATACCGATGCAGATATAAAACATAATCATTACTATTTGTTAAGAAATTACTATGCATATCAAATGACAAATCTAAAAGATAAGTCAAGGTACCCGGCTCCAATAAAAAAGGTCCAATCCGATTCAAATCCGACGTCGAGATGCTCGTCTCGCGTTAAAGTCCTGTGTTACCAATATAAATATATTTTATTTAGCTACAATTCTTATAAATAGCTAAATAAAATCTCTAACCCTAAATTAGGGTAAAACCCTAATCACATGACCATCATCCTGCCTAAACAAAATTGATGATCAATTAGCGTTAGTTACCTAATCCCCAATCAACCATTAATAAAAACCTAATTACTTTTACACATAAACAACTAATTACGTAATCCATAACCTACCCAATTCAACACATATATCAAATCCCTACCCTTACCTCAAGTTGACAGTCGTTCTTACTGCTAGAATCAAAGAGTTGCTGGAAGGAGTGACTGTCAGATCCAAGAACAAACCCACAGCAAGTCTTACTTCACGTTACGATCACACTTCCAACACCACAGCAAGTCCTGTTGGAATTCTTCCTCACTGTCGGTTCAAGATGAGGAGATCACAAATCAAAAATACCTAATTCCGGAAACTATTTATGTACCTTACCTTCAAGATCGCTGGAAATCAGAGAAAAGAAAAGCAAGATGGTGTCGCTCGGTCCTAGCAGTGGCGGCTAGGGCACATGGACAACGATCGCCGGTGCTAGGGTAGAAGGGAAGGTTGGCGATGCTCTGCCGGAAGAGAGGAAGAGATGGGGAAACAGAAGCTTGGACGGCGTTGCGAGAGGTGAGGGAGGAAGGACCGGGAGGGTGGCGATCAGCGCCGTCGCTCAGCGAAGTGGCAGAGGAAAGGGAGGTGTGCGGTGGTGGAGAGGCTAGGGCATCAGCGTCGGCTGTGATCGGAGGAAGATGATCGAGAAGAGGAATGGGATGGCTTTAAATCGCGAGGGGGAAACCGTCGTCGGTTAGGGCAAATCGACGCGAGGAGTGGCGTTGGGTGAGGCTCGACACGCGGGGGAAGGGAAGAAACGAAGGAAAGAATAAAAGAAAAAGAAAAAGAAAAAGGAAAGGAATTAAAAAAATAAACATTTCCTCGCTTAAATAGGGTAGCCTAAACAGGCTTTTCCGGGGTCGAATATTTATCCCCGTAAACTCGTCATACGGTCTCCGAAAAATTTCAAAATTTTTTCTAAAAATTTAGAAAAATTCCCTTATGGTAATTCACCCTTTTTTGGTATTTTACATTCTCCCCCACTAATAAAAATTTGATCCCCAAATTTCGTTATCTACCATCAGTAAGTACTAACAACAGATAAAGAGTATAAATGCTGAACGGTAAATTGAACCACATACCTCAAGTGAAAAGGTGGGGGTATCGAGCTCGGATCGTATCCTCGAGCTCCTAGGTATCCGCCTCGTCCTAATGATGTTGCCATCCGACTTTAACCAACCAGATAGTCTTGTTCCGCAGCTGACGCTCTTTCCGGTCCAGAATCCATACCGGAACCTCCTCGTAGGTAACGTCGGGCTGAACGGGAACTGAGATATCTGTCAGCACATGTGTCAGGTCAGGTACGTATCTCCTCAGCATAGACACGTGGAATACGTCGTGGACGCCTGCCAGGGATGGTGGTAGTGCCAAACGATAAGCTACTACTCCAATCCTCTCCAGGATCTGAAAAGGGCCAATGTACCACGGAGCTAGCTTACCTCTGAGGCCAAATCTCTTCACCCCTTTCGTGAGTGAAACCCGCAGAAATACATGGTCACCAGTAGAGAATTCCAGGAGTCTCCGTCTCCGATCAGCATAACTCTTCTGACGGTCCTGCGCCTCTGACATCCTCCGTCTGATAGTACGGACCAACTCTGCCTCATGCTGAGCTCTATAAGGTCCCAACAGCTAGGCCTCCCCAACCTCATCCCAGAGGGTGGGTGTCCGACAAGGCCTACCATACAACACTTCAAACGGTGCCATCTGAATAGCCGAATGAAAGCTGTTGTTGTAGGCTAACTCTACCAATGGCAAATGGTCCTCCCAGCTGCCTCCAAAATCCAATACACAAGACCTCAGCAAGTCCTCTAGAGTCTGAATGGTCCGCTCTGACTGTCCATCTATCTGCGGATGGAAAGCTGTACTGAAATGGAGCTAAGTGTCCAAGTCCTGCTGCAGACTCTGCCAGAACCAGGACGTGATCCGTGGGTCTCTATCCGAAATAATACTCAATGGGACACCATGCAATCTGATGTTCTCCCGGCAATACAGATTTGCCAATCGATCCAGGGAATCAGTCTTCCGGATCGCTAAGAAGTGCGCGGGTTTGGTTAATCGATCAACGATTACCCAAATCGCGTCATGGCCTCGTCGTGTCCTCGGCAAACCCACCACAAAGTCCATGTTAATGTATTCCCATTTCCACTCAGGAATAGGAATCCATTGAAGTAATTCGGCAGGTCTCTGGTGCTCAGCCTTCACCTGCTAACAGATAAGACATCTTGCTACAAATTCCACGATGTCTTTCTTCATGTCGTTCCACCAGTAGGAATGCCTCAAATCTCGATACATGTGGGTCCCACTTGGGTGGATCGCAAATCGAGAGAGATGAGCCTCTTGAAGTAGCTCCTATAAGACCGGGTGAGACTGAGGTACGCATAATCTGCCTCGGAAATATATAATACCCTCCTCATCTCGTGTGAACTCGGTCTGCTGCCCGGAAGCTATCTGGCTACCAATAAACTGCAAATGCTGATCACCGGCCTGGGCCTCTCGGATCCTCGTCTTGATCGACGACTGAGCAACCATGGTAACAAGAATACCCTATTCTGTCTGTCCCTTCTCCTCAAGGCCTAACTCGGAGAAACCCTGAATCAAGTCTGTGACTGAAGCCCGGTGGCAAGCCAAAGTCCCTCTGGACTTCTTGCTGAGTGCATCGGTAACCACATTAGCTTTCCCTAGGTGATAGCTAATGGTACAGTCATAATCCTTCAGGAACTTCATCCATCTCCTCTGCCGGAGATTAAGTTCCTTCTGGGTGAAAATATATTTGAGACTCTTATGATCCATAAGAATCTCAAAGGTAATGTTGTACAGATGATGCCGCCAAATCTTCAAAGCAAAGATGATAGCGGCTAGCTCCAAATCATATACTGGGTAGTTCTTCTCATGCTCTTTCAACTGACGAGAAGCATAGGTGACTACCATGTCGTGCTGCAAAAGAACAACGCCCAAATCCTGAAGAGATGCGTCGGTGTAGAGCACGAATCCGTCCTCTCCGGAGGGTAAAACCAAAATCGGAGCCGACACTAATCTCCGCTTCAGCTCCTGGAAGCTGGTCTCGCAACTTTCTATCCAAGTGAACTTCATGCCTTTCCTGGTCAGGCGTGTCAGCGGCATAGCAATCCAGGAGAAACCCTCGATGAACCGTCTGTAATATCCAGCTAGTCCCAGAAAACTACGGATCTCCTGTACTGATTTCGGTTGCTCCCAACTGGTGACAGCCTCGATCTTCTGAGGGTCTACTGAATACCTCTGCTAGAAACCACATGACCCAGAAAACCGACTGAAGATAGCTAGAAGGCACACTTGCTGAACTTTGCATACAACTGATGTCGTCGAAGAGTCTCCAGGACTGTGCGAAGATGCTGCGCATGCTCCTCTTCGAAACGCGAGTAGACCAATATGTCATCGATGAAAACGATAACAAACTGATCAAGATACTCCAGGAATATGCGGTTCATCAAATCCATAAATACTGCTGGAGCATTGGTAAGCCCAAATGACATTACCAAAAACTCATAATGGTCGTATCTAGTACGGAATGCTGACTTCTGAATATCAGATTCTTTAACTCTCAACTGATGATATCCGGACCGCAGATCAATCTTAGAATACACTGAGGTACCTCTGAGCTGATCAAACAAATCCTCGATCCATGGTAAGGGGTACTTATTTCTGACGGTCACTACATTCAGCTGTTTATAATCTATGCACAATCTCAGAGTACCATCCTTTTTCTTGACAAATAATACCGGAGAACCCCACGGAGAAACACTAGAGCGAATGAATCCCCTATCCAATAACTCCTGGAGTTGGACTTTTAGCTCGTCCAACTTTTCCTGTGCCATACGATATGGAGCTTTCGATGCTGGCGCAGTCCCCCGAATCAGCTCAATAGCAAACTCCACTTGCCTTCGGGGTGGCAAGCCCGGTAGCTCATCTGGAAATACATCTAGATATTCTCGGACCACCGGAACGTCTGAGAGCTGGGAACTACTGCTGTCGTCAGTATTAATCATAGACACAAGAAATTCCTGACAACCATGTGACAGCAGCTTCTAAGCATGAATCACTGAAATGATCGATATGCCATCGTCCCTGATGCTAGTGAAATCCCACGAGGGTTGGTTCAAAGGTCGAAATGTGACCACCCTCGTCCGACAATCAACCGTGGCATTATATGTAGACAACCAATCCATACCAAGGATAATATCGAACTCGACCATTTCCCGCACTAATAAATCAACCATAAGTATCATGTTGCCAAAATCTAACGGGCAACCTCTGACCTCCTGAGTGACGTCCAATGAATCACCGGACGGTAGGGAGACAGTCAGTCGCCGTGGTCTAAGAGTAGGTAGTCTACCTATATCCTTCATAAAGGCATGGAAAATAAAAGAATGTGAGCTACCAGTATCTATCAGCATATCAGCGGATAATGTATAAAGTAAAATCATACCGCGGAAAATGGATCCGTCGGCCCGCTGCGCATCCTCTCTGGTAACCGCATGAATATGTCTGGTCTCTAGCGGTGGTGGAGGTGGTAGTGCTGCCAAAGGCTGCGGCGCCTGAGTCTGAGCCTGCCACTGTGACGGTGCCGAGTACTGAGCCAGAGATGGATAGGTAGACTAAGACTGATACTGGACCGACGGTTGGGGCTGTGACTGGTACTGGACCAATGGCTGTGGCTGCAGTTGATACTGCCCCTGAGTCAAATACTGTGATCCCAGAATAAAGCTCTGTGATACTATGAGGGCACTGGAGTGCTCCTGTCCATGCATGCCATATGCAGCTGCTGCCGGGGGAGCTGCCCTCTGCTGGCTATGCGAAGATTGGGCTCTCCGCCCTCCTCGATAAGTCCCTGTCTGACTGGGCTGTCCCTCATGACCAGACACTCTAGAAGCCATATGCTGAGCCTTCAGCGAACAATCTCAGCTCAGGTGCTCGGGCAGTTTACAATAATAGCAAACCGACTATCCCAGGGAGCAGGCTGTGGTGAGGTGGTCTCTAGACCCACATCTAGTGCAGTGAGTGTCACTGGCGGGCTGTTTCCAGTTCTGCTGAGAAGACTGGGAACATCCTGATGAAGATCGCCCTGACTTCTGAGGTTGCCCAGACGTCCCAGAAGTACCCTGACCTGGCCGACTGCGACCACTCTGCTGCTGTCTGGTCGCTTGTAGTGACTGGGTCTGTCCTGATGCCTGACCCACCTGCTTTCTTTTCCTGTCCGGAAATGCTCTTTGCTGAGCTGACTCAATCATGAGAGCTCTATCCAACGTCTCTAAATAGGATGAACTCCTAAAACCAGCAAGCTTTACTTGCAGATGTCCATCTAGTCCCTGGATAAACTGCTGCATATGGAAACTATCCTCAGTAACTAGTTCTGGATAAAATTTAGCCAACCGATTAAACTCGACATCGTACTCTGTCACCGAGCTGTTGTTCTGTCGAAGGTTCAGAAAATCCTATCAGAGAGTCATCTAATATGCTAGTGGGAAGTAACGGCTCTCAAAAGCCTCTCTGAATCTGGCCCAGGTGATATTCTGCTCGCCTATGATGGAACGTTGCATAACCCACCAGGTGTCGACCTCACCCCGTAAATGGAAAGTAGCCAACTCCGCTTTCTCCTACTCGGAACAAGCCATGTAGAAGAAGGTCCGCTCCATGATCTCTAACCAGGACTGGGCCACACTCGGATCAGTCTCTCCTCGGAAGAGTGTGAATCGACTCTTCATCGACTCTGCCAATGCTGGGATCCGAGCTCATATCGCGACAATATCTGTGAGGTGGGTAGGGACGGCTGCTGGAACTGGTGGAACCACCGGAGCTGGTGCTACAGGTAGTACCGCTGGATAGACCGAGGGAGGTACTCCCGGTGCTGCTGCATAAGTTGGAGCATATACCGCTGGTGGTACTACAGGGTTGATATGAGTGGTCACGGCTGGAGGTACGGTAGGTGGTGGTATCGGAAATGGAGCAACCGATACCGTTGGTGCGGGCGCCAGGTACACTGTAGGTTCAAGAGGCGGTGGTGCCTGGTACGCCGTAGGCTTGACTGGAGCCGGTGCCAGGTATGCCAGTGGTACCCCTGGTGGTACCGTAAATACGATAGGGGTGGGTACAGCGGGTGCAGCCGAGGTAGGTACCTTTAAAGGAACCACCGGGGTCTGAGAGCCCGACGCGCCCGTAGTATCCTGAGTCTGTCCCTGACCGACAGGCTCAAACCCAGTAGGGATCTCTAGCGAGTCTGTTGCTAGAGATTCTAAAGTCCTCTTACGTGGCCGTCCAACACCACGTCTCGCAGCTACTCGTGTAGATCTCCTCATATCTGTTAAGTTATAACACAAATATCACTACAAATATAAAATTTATAAAATTACATTTATACCTATTTGCCGTCTAGAGATGTTCCGTCGCTATCCAGCCCCCATTTTATAACCTCGGAATTCCGTACGAGAAAATCAACGGAAATCCATACAAATCCGAAAATAAATACCCAAGTTTACTAGCAACCTGGGCTAACCCAAAAATCCAAAACACCAAAAGCAAGTATCGTAATCCACTCTGATACCAAATAAATTGGTATCAGATAAATCTCGAAAATCCCAAAATACTAAAACCAGACGTTCTATACTTGTAACAACCTGACTCGCAAAACCAACAATACGAAAACCAAGCATCAGAAAACTTGGCATTGATACCAAATAAATTGTCACGCCCTAGGTAGTCCCTGCTAGAAGAAATTTCGGCAGCATCTCCCCTGTACGGGTGACAATCTGAAACTTCCTACAACATCCAGATACCTCGGCCAATATGACCGGAACAATATATATAAATAATAAGCAACATCTGTTGGAGCAATCCCAATGGTTCGTGGGACCATGTGTTTTGGTGTTTGGGTAAAGGGTTTAAGTTAGGTTTACCCTTGTTATTTGATATGTGTACTTGAGTTGTGCAGGACTGCAGGTGACACATGTGACTCAGGTTGATGGCTTCGGGTCCGGTGAAGGATGGAGCATCCGAGGGACCGTGGACAAGGCAGCAAGGACAAGGGCAGAGGGAAGCGACTTTGAGGCATACGCGAAGGATGGCATTGGGACGAGCCGCGGGCTTGGATGCATCCGAGGGACGAGAGCCAAAGGAAGTAGGCTTGAAGGCAAGAGGTCAAGGCTGCAAAGAAGAGTCAACTGAGTCGTGAGGGTCCGAGTGCGAGAGAAATGTACTCGGGATGGGAAACCCTAAGTTTAGGGTTGTACCAGTTGACTGGTACTGGAACCAGTCGACTGGGGGTGAGCACAGAGAGGTGCTGTGCCCGAAATGGTTGGGATCAGTCGACTGGTAGATAGCCGTTGGAGTGCCGTTGGGCTGGCACCAGTCGACTGGTGCAAGGACCAGTCGACTGGTAACGGGCAAATCAGCAAGGCTGATTTCCCCAAGCTCTATAAGAAGGAGCTTGGTATGGCCGGCCAAGGCGACGAAATTAGACTTGGTTAAAGCCTAATTAGTAGTCACAAGAGTTCTCAAGTGTTTGTGGAATCCAAGAGGTCTTGATGTGTTGTGGTGAGGTTTCTCTACCCACAAGGAGCGACTTGAGATAGCCGGAGTTTCCGGGGGCTAATCCACCGAAGGATCGGGATCGTCCACCTTACGGACAGCCGTGGAGTAGGAGCATCATCTCCGAACCACGTTACATTGACGTGTATTGGTTTGCTAGTTCTTTTCTTTGTCTTTAGCTTTCGTATTCATTGTTTTAGTATTTGTATTTCCGCTTGCGCACTAACGAATACGTAGGAAGCGAGTTTTGGGGGTGCCGTCTATCCAACCCCCCTTCAAGCCGGCCACCGATCATCCAACAATTGGTATCAGAGCGAGGCCGCTCTCCGTTGGACTAACTGCTAAGGAAGCAAAGATGTCCGGCTTGATAGAACCACCGAAGTTCGAAGGAGGAAGCTTATGGGACATCACCTTTTGGATGGTGAAGATGAAGAACTTCTTCGAAACGGATTGGGACACAATGATAGTGGTGGAGGAACCATTCGAAGTCCCTAAAGACAAGAAAGGGAAGAAGCTCCGACCACGACATTGGACGGAGGAGCAAATCACACGGTCAAAGGCAAACGATAAGGTAATATCAATTTTGGTAGATATTTTGCCTTCTAACGTGTTAAGTGATGTAGGTGAGTATGAAAATGGCCATGAATTATGGAGCAAAGTGAAGAAATTTCCATGGGAGGAATTTTTGCCTACACTAGAAGAAGAAGAAGAAAAAGAAAAATCCGAAGAAACGGATGTAGTTGCTCAAGAAGAGGAGGTGGAGCAACCGGAAGTTAAGTCATGCTCAACATTCGAGGAGGAAAAGGAGGAGAAGGAAGATGAGGCATCATCTACATCCTCAATAATTGAAGAAAATTCCAAGGCTAGTGAAGAAGAAGAAGAGGTCTTGGAAGTAGTTAATCTAGCAAGCACCTCCACCGAAGCGAAGTCAAAAGACCATATAATATGCTTCGGGTGCAATGAGAAGGGACACTATAAGAATAGATGTCCTATGGGTAAGAAGAAGGTAACTCCTAAACCCAATCAAGTTATTTTGAATACTAACATGGGTTGTAGGAATAAAGAAGCCCAAAAGAAGAAGAAGAAATGGCACATAGTGTGCTTCACGTGTGGTGAGCAGGGTCATTACCACACCAAATGCCCAAAGAAGAAAGAGCTCAAGAAGCTTGTACATTTAAAGAAATGGGAGAAGAAGAAGAGGAGCTCAAATCAAGGGAGAGCTTCAAGGATAAGGGAGGTATACCCTAACTTGAATCGTAATTCAAATTCTTATATTCCCATGCATGCTAGGAAAAATAATGATAATCATTATATAGCAATGAAGAATTTTGGATTTAGATATCATGATAGGAATAAGGTAAATGCTAGAGATAACCCTAGGAGACCTATGCATGATAACTCTAAAAATGTTAGACCTAAGGAGACTCAAGGCATTAATCCCAAGAAGGGGAGACACATGCCTAGAAAGGGTAGGTCTAGGAATGTCCATGGTGGACATGTTGACTCTAGGGTTAGGAACCTAGAGAGGGAAAATCAAGCTTTGAAGTTAAAGCTTGATAAGTTAGAACAATTTCTTAAGAGATTCAATGTTGGATCTAAGGGATTAAGTATGGTGTTGGGTAGCCAAAAACCCAACAATGATAGATTGGGCTTGGGATACCGATCGAGTCCCTCCAAGGTCAAAAGGAGACCATGTGCTAAGGTGGCACATGATAAGGGCAAGGGAGAGTCATCCAAGGCCAATAAAAAGAAATATGCTAGGGTTGCATATGATTATGGCAAGGATGATGTATCCAAGGTCAAGAAGATAAGGAAATCTTCTAAGGGACATCATTGTGGTATAGCCACAATAGATGAATCACCTAGGGAGATGGCTAAGGTTAAGAGCTCTAGGGGGAGTTCAAAGAGTCAAATTGGGACCCATGGCCAATGGATCTCAGGTGGGTTCTACTTGGGGGTCTAGAGGAGCCATGGAGTGTGCCAAATGGTTTAGAGACGGATTTGAGTCTTAAACCTAGGGATTTGGCACACATGGATTGTGTTTCATGCAAGAAATATGACAATTGGGGTCATATTGCATGATAATTGGTTTTGGATGTATAGATGCCATATAAACCAATGCTAGGTGATCCCGTCCGGAAGCTGAGTCGGACGGAGGCCGGTCGCGGTGGACTGGGCGTTGACGGAAAGTCGTGGGCGGTGCAGGCTCCCCACGGGTGGCTGATGCGGCTGCAGGACCCTGCGCACACTCAGACGATCCCCCCCCCTCACGTTAGAGACCAAAACCCAGGGAAAAAGTCCCCGGATCAGGCCCTCCGACGCTCAAGTCAGGTCCTTTTTCCCCAGAAAAAAGCGGACAGAAGGAGAAAAGGAAAACAGTTGTGGAAAAAAGTGATGAGGGAGTGTGTGCGCGTACCTGCGTACGAGGGATTTCTCCCCTTTTATGCGTCCTCCTGCTAGAACCCGCCCCCCTGTCAGAAAACGTTAGACGCCCGGCTTTGTCCTCTAGTCCTGGACACCTGTCGCGCTGTTATTTGTTGTGAAAGCATCTTTCTGTTAGGAACATCCACCTTCGCACTTGGGTTTTGTCCTGTAATGAGGGACAGCTGGCAGGCTACTACTGGCTATGAGGGCATCTTTTCGTTTTAGGAACCTTCGCCTTCGCCCGCATCGTTGGTATGTAATGATTACCCCTGACGGACCGTTGAGATTCTCCGCTCCCGTATTACTTAGCTCCTCCGATTCATTGTGTCCCCGCACCAGCCTGCACCTGTGGTTCGCATTTCCAGGCCTCCAACTCGCAGACCTGCAGCCCTAACTGTCTAGACATAGCTACGCTGATCTTCAACCTGCATCCTGCGCTTTGTACTTCCTGGCCCTCAACCGCAGGTCTGTAGCTCGGGCTGCTTCTTCCGACCCATTGGTCTATACTTCCAGTTCTTGGCCTCTACTTAGCTCTGTCGATCCCGACTTGCATCCTGTGCTTCGTACTTCCTGGCCCTCAACCGCAGGTCTGTAGCTCGGGCTGCTTCTGATCAGCTCTGCCGCTTCCGACCCATTGGCCTATACTTCCAGTTCTTGGCCTCTGCTTAGCTCTGCCGATCCCGACTTGCATCCTGTGCTTTGTACTTTCTGGCCCTCAACCGCAGGTCTGTAGCTCGGGCTGCTTCTGATCAGCTCTGCCGCTTCCGACCCATTGGCCTATACTTCCAGTTCTTGGCCTCTGCTTAGCTCTGCTGATCCTGACCGGCCTCTGTGCTCTGTATTTCCGGGCCCTCTACTGCAGACCTGTGGATCGAGCTGACTCCGCTCAGCTCTGCCGATCCCAACCCGCTTCTGCCTATGCTGAGCCCTGACTGCCCTGTCAGCCTGCCTTTTTGACCGCCAAGTCGCCATGACTATTGACCGCCACCTCCTCGTGACTTTTGACCGCCACATAGCCTGGACTTTTCTAATCCTTTCCTCTTGGGCCCCTCCATCACTAACCGTATCACAAGCCTCCCCCACAAGTCTAGTCGAAGGAGGACGACAGTCTGACTGACTAGACCTCTGCACATTTCTGTGACTTCGGCCTATCTTTGTGACTTCAGCAGATCTCTGTGTATCTACCTCAGCGTATCTCTATGATCTCAGCATATCTCTGCGCACCCTGCTTCCTGCGTCACGCATCAGCTTTTGTGTCGCGTTGCTTGGGATACCATGCCTTCTTCATTATGTCGCCAGTCGCTTGGGGTGTCGCGCCCATGCCTTTGCTTTGACTTGGCCCCCCGCCTTCTTTATAAAGAGCCTCACGGTCACTTCTTCGCTCTATCCTTCTTCATTCCTGCTTCCCTACTATCTCTTGCTCACCCGCGCTTTACCTGCTTCTTTCCCCCGAAATGCATTCTCCTTCTTTTGACGAAGTTAATCAACTACCTTCCCAAATGCGGATAGATCAGCTCACCTCGCAACTTGCCGAGAAAGAACGCGAACTGGAGTGCCTGTCCAGGGATCGGGCTCATCTGCTGGCTGCCTTGCATGACATGGACGCCCTGTATCGCCTTACCAAATATCGCGTGCATGCAGAAAAGGCGATGAAAGATGAATACCAGTTTGATCTGCAGCACCAAATTAGCCGCCAAGACCGTTTGCAACGAGAGCATGAGACAGAGTTATCTCTCCTCCGTGCGGTTCTTGAGGACAAACAAGACACGCTCGCCCGGCAACAAACAGTCATCGACTCCCTTCACGCGGAGCTGGCCCGGGCCGTGAGCGCGCCTGAATCTCCCGACAGGTCTTCACGCGGGAGTGCTCGTTCCCCAGGGCCAATTCCTTCCACGAGTCAAAGCTGGCCTGGGGAATAGTTATCGCGGTGGCTCCTTTGTCAGGAGGCGTTTCTGCCTGTAGCCTTGGTTGTATCCCTCCCTTGCAGAACTGCGCTGCTACGCTTGTAGATCCGTCCCCTTTTGGCCCAGTTTCTCCTGCTCAATTTTCATCTAGCAAACACGTTTTTAGAAATAGGCCCTTGTGTAAGAGCCTAGAGTCGCTTCATGATTTCTTTTCATGCATGTATTTTGGATAATAAAGTCAATGTAGTGCTTAAAAATTGCAACTGTGATGAACGTGTAAAACCTGATGTCGTAGTTAATATTGGCGCTGTAGGAGTAGGGTAGATGGTGCTTCGCATCCCTTGCCCTGCGTATTTGCTGCATATTTGAAATTTGCGCAAAGTAAAGTTAGATGTAGCTGACCTGATTATGGAAAACGCCCTGCTCAAGGTGAGGCACATCTCTCAGCAAGGTAGTTAGGCATAGGCACCGAGCTCGCTTATGATTTTCAAAGAGGGGCTGATTTTTGATTCTCGCATGGGGCCGACCTGAAAGGTCGTTGGTCGTGAGGACAGAGCTCACTTTTGATTCTCGCATGGGAGCCGACCTAAGAAGGTCGTTGGGCGTGAGAGCAGAGCTCACTTATAACTCGCACTGGGGCGAGAGTCTGAGACTACCGACCTAAAAGGTCGTTGGGCGTGAGCGCGGGGCTCACTTTTAATTCTCGCATGGGAGCCGACCTAAGAAGGTCATTGGGCGTGAGGACAGAGCTCACTTATAACTCGCACTGGGGCGAGAGTCTGGGACTACCGACCTAAAAGGTCGTTGGGCGTGAGCACGGGGCTCACTTTTAATTCTCGCATGGGAGCCGACCTAAGAAGGTCGTTGGGCATGAGGACAGAGCTCACTTATAACTTCGACCTGGGCGAGAGTGCGGGACTACCGACCTAAAAGGTCGTTGGGCGTGTGTGGGGCTCACTTTTAATTCTCGCATGGGGCCGACCTAAGAAGGTCGTTGGGCGTGAGGCAGAGCTCACTTATAACTTCGACCTGAAGGTCATGGGCTTGAGAGCATGCTCTGGGCGTGAGCGTGGGGCTCACTTTTAATTCTCGCATGGGAGCCGACCTAAGAAGGTCGTTGGGCGTGAGGACAGAGCTCACTTATAACTCGCACTGGGGCGAGAGTCTGGGACTACCGACCTAAAAGGTCGTTGGGCGTGAGCACGGGGCTCACTTTTAATTCTCGCATGGGAGTCGACCTAAGAAGGTCGTTGGGCGTGAGAGCAGAGCTCACTTATAACTCGCACTGGGGCGAGAGTCTGAGACTACCGACCTAAAAGGTCGTTGGGCGTGAGCGCGGGGCTCACTTTTAATTCTCGCATGGGAGCCGACCTAAGAAGGTCGTTGGGAGTGAGGACAGAGCTCACTTATAACTCGCACTGGGGCGAGAGTCTGGGTACTCCGGTCCGAGACCGGTGGCGATGGCGCTGGTCCGAGACCTGCTGGACCCTCCTCGCCAGTAACACAGATGTGATGCTCTCTTCAGCCTCCATCTGCCTCATCTGAACCGCCTTAATTACTTCTACCGGGCTGGGCGTTATTCGCCAGTTTTGCGCTCGTTCTGCCGCATCCCTCGTCTTCCTACAAGCATATCATGCATAGTATAGGATGTGGGCGGGAGAGAGGGAACGTGAACCTTATTCGGCCCTGGGCACGCGACGCTCTTCTAGCTTGTGGGAGCTTCGCGTGCCTTTGCATGCTGGTGTGGTAACGAACCGGCCTGGGGGCTGTCTCCACCGAGATGCTTGCCTAGCTACTCCGAGTAAGCAGCTCTCCTGACTGCCAACCCGTGCCTTCCTAACCTTCGCTGATCAGCCCTGTTCCCTGCGCGACCCCTACTGGATTGCCTGGCCCTTGCAGCTCTGTAAAATCTCCTACTCGACCTTACCGAGGGATGCCTCTTTTTTAGAGCCATACCTTGTCATGATTACTCCGCCACGCCTATCTTTAATAGGTTTATTCTTATGCTGACACCTGTCCGTTGCATTTATGGTCCACGCTTCCTGACGTCAGTTTCCATATCTTTTTCGTACGCCTCCGTGCTTACTTCCCTTTAGACGGCGCAGGGCGGGTTACCCAAAAAGATACTCGGCCCGATTCTCGATGCTTCTCAGGCATGAATGGGCTTTATAAACCCTAAAGGTTATCTGCCGCTTTCTTTCCAACGCTTCGTTCTCCTCCTCTCCTCCTCCGTGCTCGTCCTTGTTAGTGCAACTTGCCATCTTCCGGCCTGAGCTCGCGACCCCTCTGCCCTTCTGATCGTTCCTGGCCTGTGATCCTTCTCGCCTCCAACCTTCTTGCTTGCTTCTTCCTCGCGACGATGGATGGTAAGGACCTCCCCTGGTATTCATGCTATCTTTCGGATTTGGACCACCGTGACCTATCGGTATTACAATCCCTTCTGCAATTGGATTCCTCATATGAGCTTTGACTCCCATCACCCAATGAACATCCTTCGTCTCCTCCTAAAGGATGTATCACTGTCTTTAGAGATCAGATTATGGGCAGTCTTCGCTTTCCTTTGCACCCCTTTATTTCAGACTTGTGCCAATATTGCGGCATCGGCGTCTCCCAGTTTGCTCCCAATGTATTTCGAGCTATCTGTGGAACCGTCATCTTATGTCGTATCTATCGAATTTCCTTGACGCCTCACCTATTCCAGCACTTCTACTCTTTTCGGCGAGTCGAGGCGGGGATATTCAACGTTCAGGCCAAGCCGGGCTTTAAGTTCTTTGACGGCCTACCTTCTTCCAATAAGGGCTGGAGGTCCCGCTTTTTCTTTCTTAAACCGCCTTCCCCCTTGGCTGGGTCTTCTCGGTGGCGCCCCCTCCCGGCTTTTCCCCCACATGTTCATGAATCTGCCTGCTTTGCAGCTGCGGACAAGTTGACCGGTGTTCTTGTTCGCTTGTCTGTGTTGATGCTGGAAGGCATTTTATACACCTTCGGTCTTAGTCCCGTCCCTGCAGAAATCGGAGCTCCCTTTGGTAAGTTGTCTATTCTTGCACGCCGCTCTTCGCTAACTGAGGTGCCTTTTCTTTTTTATTCTTGTAGCGGCTGCTATCCTCCGTTCCTTCGCCTGCCAAGAGACGCCCGCAGTTGCTGTCCTGGAAGCCCTGCATCAGGAGCTGACACCAGGCCTACCTTCTGATCCAGCTGCTGCCTTCGATCCTCAACTATGTTGTGATTGCCCCGCCGCTCGCAGTGCTACCCTCTCCCAGCGCTGCAGACCCAGCATTGTCCCACACCTCCGATCAACCTGCGACTGCTTCTTCCCCCACTAGACAGGCTCCTCCTCTCCGTCCTACTCTGCGGCTGCGTGTGACGCGCAATAGCAAACGGACGGCCCCAGTCACCGCCACTTCTCCTCCACCTTCACAGCGCCAACGCGTGGTGGTTCTTTCTTCCCCCTCCAAGTCTTCGGGCACGAGCTCGGCTCAGGAGACAAGTTTGGGCCAGGAACAGGCCTATGACCTGGAGGTGCCAGGCCCGCCGTCAGACCAACTTACTACGGCGCCACTCCAGAGCGTGCTACCTGCCCCGCCTTTACCTTCTGGTGGCCAACCCCTGGATTCGTTGACTCCTCCAGCCTCCTCCCCTCTGATACCAACGAGCTCGGCCGTGCCTATTTCTGAACCGCCCTCCCCGGACTGGGCCTTTAGGGCCCTCTGGAGGCTTCCTTCGGCGACTGACCCGACGAACGTGCCGGCTGCTACCTCATCCCCTTTTTTTGGCAGGGTCGACTTCCACGGGGCCTTGGCCAATTCCTGGCAAGCGGCTCATCGGCAGTTCTGGGAAAGCGAATACCCTCTGGAAGAGCTCGATCAGGTTGCTTGTTCTCTGGTCGCGGTGAGTCCCTTCTTCCCTTCTTTCCTTCTTCTGGGTGTGCGTGTGTGTTTCCATAACCTCCTTTCCCCTCCTATGGGCACTTGCAGACCTGCTCGGCGAGCCTGAGCGTAGTCCAACGAGCGGCCGAGCTAGAACGGGAGAATGTGGCACTCAAGGCCCGTCTCCGGGAACTGGAACCCCCTTCATCTTTCACAGCTCCTTCTGAGCCCTCCCTGGAAGGCCTGGACTCCTGTCTGCATGCCGCCGGGGAATCAGCGGCCTCCGCCCGGGCCCTTTCTGACGCCGCATTCAACAAACTGCGGGCATTGGAGGCGGCCTTAAAGGCGAGTGAGTCCTCTCTGGCCTCTGAAGTGGAACGCCGTCAAGCGGCGACCTCTGAACTGAAAAACCGAGAGGCAGAGTTGCTTGCCCAGTCTAGGGAATTGGCCCTGCTGAAGCAAGGTCGGGATCTCCTACAAACGGGGCTGGCTGAAGCCCAAACCGTGGCCAATGCTGCTGTGGGTCGGGAAACCACCCTGCGAGCTCAGTGGGAAGCTTGCCAGGCCCAGCTTCAATCTTTGCAGGCGGAGCTTTCGCGGGCCCAGGAGGCAGTGTCTCAGGGCCAGAGTGACCTGGCTGCAGCTCGCGCGGAGGCTACCCAGGACAAGGACGCCATGGCAGAGTACCTGGCGGGAGAGCTCGGGCGGCTGAAGGCCTACCGCTTGGCCTATGTTCGTTCTTCCTTTTTCCTTCAGAAGCTGGGGCGCTGGATGGTCGTGCTGCTGAGTTACGGGGCTGCTGGCGGGGTAAGACAAGCCTTCGAGCAAGGTTATTTGCGCGCAGCGCCCCCCGCCACTTTCTTGGATACTGCTCGCCTGGCCCGGGAACTGCCGCAGGACACCTTCCCCTCCTTCGAGGCGGATGACGGGCTCTTCTTCCAGGCTGCTCCTCCTCCTGCTGCCGCTCCAACCCCCGTAGAGGTGTCTCCCCAGGATCTTCCTGCCGCCATCCCCGAAGCTTCTGAAGCCCTTGCCCCTCCTCCTGCTGAACCAGCCGACCCGGCTTCCCCTCGGTCGGCTCCTGATAACCTGTCTCCTCCTTCTCCGAATGTAGTGTAACTAGAACTATGTTATGCCGCTTGCTTTTTGATGCGTTGCTACCGGCTCTTCTTTGGTGGCATTTGTGTAATCGTACTGACCTCGGCCTGCTTATCTCCGATTTCCCCTGCGATCCGACAACTGTGCCGCGTCCCCCACGTACTTGTAGCTTGTTTTCTTTGGGCAGTTGTTCGTTGGTTTCGGCCGAGCTCTGATGATCAGATTTCCCTTGTCTACTTTCCTTCGCTACGTGGCTTCTCCCCCATCGCTGCCCTTCTACTGAGCCGGCTTGGGCCAAAGGCTACCTCGCATGTCCGTGCGGCTCGCTGATTTGACTTATCCGCCTTCTGGTGACCCCTCCGTACACTTTTGTCCTGTTTGAAACAATTTCCTAGGGGGGCGCTTCGTATATCGAGCCCTTGTCTTTCCCTTAATGCCCCTGACTATCTTCTCGAAGCTCATCACAGAGCGTTCCTCGTCTACTCCAGACCCGGCATCTACCGTCCATTGTTAACTTACGAAAATGTCCTCCGCCCACCATACCTATAAGTATCATCTGACTCTTTCTTTCACCATCACAGTAGAGCACTCAAACGTCGCTGCCGCCGACTAATTTCCTCTGAAACCCTGCGGCGATCAGTCCCTTCCCCTTCGACGCTTCTTTGCGGTTGCCCTCTCCACCCTCTAAGGCGCTATCTTCTGCCATGGCCTCTCCTTCCTGGGTCTCTCTGTTGGCGGAGCATTTTTCAGGCGTTTCGAACTTCGCCGAGTTAGATTGGGATGACCTACGGTACACTTATGAAATCCCTGTTAGCTTCCGCCCTATCATTCCTACTGTTGCAAACCTTTACTTCGATCCTCCGCAGGGTTCGTGTACTTTCTTCACTGAGCAATTTGTCTGGCCTTCGTCTACCTCCACATCCTTTCCTATCTGGAGTGTGTCGCTACTTCAACATCCCCTTAGGTCAGTTAACTCCCGACTCCATAAAGATTTTATGTGGCATCGTGATACTCTGTGAGGTTTGCGAAGTTTCCTGGTCTGCTCCCCTCTTTCACTGCTTCTTCGCCCTCGCTCGGCGTGCCGATGGCCTTTTTGACTTTCAAGCTCGCAGTCAAACTGCCTTTTCTCCCGTCTTCCTTCTCCTCACGCCAACTGGAGGAAAAAAAAAATTTTTCTCCGGTTTCCTGAAGAGACAGACTGGCCTATGCATTGGCAACCTGAACTTCCTCCGCCCCCGGCGTTGGAAGAGTTTCACATGGACCTCTCCTATGCTGTAGCGGCGACAAGAATGGAGCTTTGGCGCCGGGATCTGACGAGACTGCTATCTGAAGATATGCTTTCTTTTTTCCGGCTGAATCCCTCCTTCTCCGGGGCGCCGCGCTCATTAGGTAAATCCGCGCTTGGCTCTTCTCTCCTGCTTACGCTTGTTTTCTCTACAAGGATAACCTTCCGTGTCGACGCCTACAGCGGAGGCCTTGCATCGTGCCTCAGAGATTCTGCCCCTGCCTCTAGACGATCTGGAAATAATGCGACGTGGTCGAGTAATCTTGGAGAGGAGGCTACTTCCTTATCCCGGCCCCGTTTCCCCCGGGGCAGCAGTCCAACCCGTTTCCGACCCCACTGCGCATGAAGCTCCTTCTCCACAGGTCGCCCCCAGCGGGGATCGGGGTCACGCTCAGGCTAGCCATCGAGCTAGGCGGGTCTTCCGAGGATCCCCCCGGGCCTCCCGACGGGGTCGCGCGGCTCTTCATCGCGCGGGTCGAAACTTGTCTAGTCAAAGCGCTGCGGGTGGCGATGCCACGGTCCCCTCCCAGGGTCTACCTCGTTCTGACGATTCTGGCTCTGATGGTCAGCCCCAACTTCAAAGACGGCGCCGAAGACCAGGTCTGACTTCTCGCAGGCTCTATGCTGTTCCCTTATCACCGCAGTGTTCCTTGCCGTCATCATGGCTGGCTCTAACATCATTTCCTCTTGTTATTGTTGCGTTATTTCCCTGGCAGCCTCCCCCAACCCCTACAGGGGAAGACCCTCTGCGTTTCGTTCTGCCCCCCTTCCTCAGGAGGAGGACAACCCCGATGATCAACGTGGTCCGGCATCAGGCGAGCCCACTCCCGAGTCGCCTCCTGCTTCTCCCGGCTCGGACGCAGGCCCTTCTCAACCCGCCGGCCCTTCTCAACCTGCCCGCCATTGTTATAGGACCACTATCCCCTCTGAAGCAGCTCAGGCTCGACGACATGATGTCTCTACTAGCGTCTTGGCGATGAAAGGCTGCCTTGGCAGCTTGTGGGCAGAGAGCATGAATCAAATGGGTAGCTTGTCGCCCTTAGCTCAAATGGATAGGTTCTCGAAGTCTTGGGCTAAAGTAAGTACCTTGTTCCTTCTCCTGAATGCGAGTTTGCTTTAACTGAGGGCTGTTATTCTTGGTCCAGACTCACGCAGAGTCCCTGGTGCTGAACCAATCCTTCCACACCCTCCACCATGAAAGCAAAGACCTCCGGGATAAAGTCTCTGAACTAGAGCTACAACTGAATAATCCCGATCAAGCCAGCCACGCCTTGCGAGCCGAGATTCGAGCTCTAACCAACCAGACTGAGCGGCAAAAAAGGTCTCTGACGCAGGTCAGAGACGAGCTCCGAGTTGTACGTGAAGAAAGAGCCGCACAAGAGGCGGGACATCAGCAACAGCTCGCCCATCAGGTTGGGGAGACTCAGTCCAGAGATACCCTGCTACGGGAGAAGGACAATAAGCTGGAGGTTCAGGCAGCTAATTTGGCAGCCCAGGAAGCAGAGCTGTAGGCCTTGAGGGAGGAACTGTCTCAGTCTCGGGCGGCTTTGACGGGAGTGTCTACTGCCTTATCAGCCTATCAAGAGGGAGAAGAAGCTCGTTGCATGCGAAGCCGAATGTCGTATCTGATCTCTCCTGAATTTCTATCCCAGGCTGGGGCACGCTTTGCTATGACCGTGTCATATACGGCGGTTGGAGTTATCAGGCAACTGAACGCGCAGGGCTTCTTGAGCTCCATCCCCCCAGCAGACTTCTTGAATCACAACCTAATCATTCAAGGCTTTCCGGAGGAGATTTTTGCTTCTTTCAAATGATCTGTACTAGCCACTTAAATTGGGAAATCGTTACATGTACATATGTCTTTTCGAGTTTTCACTTTGACTATCCTACTGCCTCCACGCCCCTCGTCTGATCCGACCTACGTCCACAGAGCCAGCCCCCTCAAACTCGATAGGGCCGTAGGTAGTTGGCACTCCAAGGTCGATCCAACTTCCTTCCTTGAGCGTCTTGTAAATAATAGGCTCCCGATGCCAATCTCTTGATAACCTTGTACGGTCCATCCCATTGAGGAGCCAACTTCGTCACTTCCCCTAAGGGCTTTATCTGCTTCCATACCAGGTCACCTTCTCCGAAGAACCGAGGGATCACCTTCCTATTATAGTTCTGTCTCATCCTCTGTCTGTAGGCTTCCAACCTGGCAGCTGTTTGCTCACGAATTTCGCTGATGAAATCCAGTTCAGCCAGCCGCCGCTCGGTGTTCTCTCCGTCGTACATCATCCTTCTTACAGAAGGTATCCCGACCTCCAGGGGAACCACCGCTTCATTACCATAAACTAGATGGAAGGGTGTCAGACCTGTGCTCTCTCGGGGCGTCGTACGGTAGGCCCACAAAATACCTGGGAGCTCGTCCACCCAGCTGCCCCCCATGTGATCCAGCTTGACTTTAAGCCCGCGTACTATCTCCCGATTGACTACCTCAGTCTGACCATTACTTTGAGGATGAGCCACTGAGGTGAAGGCCTGGGTTATGTCGAACCCCTTGCACTAATTCTGTATCCTGTGCCCCTGGAATTGTCTACCATTGTCTGACACTAACTTATGGGGTAAGCCAAATCTGCAAAAGATATTTTTCCAAAGGAATTGGATCACCGCATCTTCAGTGATTCTGGCTAGGGCTTCTGCTTCTACCCACTTAGAGAAGTAGTCTACTGCTACCAACAAGAAGCGCCTCTGCCCGGTAGCCATCGGGAAAGGCCCCACGATATCCATGCCCCATTGGTCGAAAGGGCAGGATACTGTAGAAGTTCTCACCAGCTCTGTAGGTCTGTGCGTCAGGCTCTGGTACTTCTGGCATGATAGACAAGTATTCACCAACCTCTGTGCGTCCTTCTGCAAGGTAGGCCAGAAATAACCAGCCAGCAATACCTTCCGAGCCAGCGTTCTTCCCCCAGCGTGATTACCACAGCACCCCGAATGTATCTCTCGCAAGGCCTGGTCCGCTTCCTCCATATTCAGACACTTGAGTAGAGGTCTGGAGAAAGACCTTTTGTACAGCTGATCCCCAATCATTGCATAAGAGTGGCCTTGCCTCCTGATCATACGCGCTTCCTCGGGGTTGGTGGGTATGGCTCCTTGCTGAAGAAAGCTCATTATGAGCGCTCTCCAATCAATTACTTCTCCCGCGTTATTCTGTAAATCTATCTGGGCTACAAGGAAGGTCTGCGCTATAGATCGGTCGAGCATCCATGTACTCAGGGAACTAGCCATTTTAGCCAACTCATCCGCTCTTTCATTTTCATCTCTAGGAATCTTCGTGACTGTGACCTCCTTGAATTCTCCTTTCATCTTTTCATAAGCCTCCTTATAAACTTGCATCCTTTCGCTATTCACCCCAAATTGCCCGGTTGTCTGCTGCGTTACCAGCTGGGAATCGGAATATATGATGACTCGGCTCGCCCCCACATGCCGAGCTGCTTGCAGGCCTGTTAGTAGAGCTTCATATTCTGCCTCATTGTTGGTGGCTCTGAAATTTAACCGCACGACCAACTGCATGATATCTCCCTATGGGGATATGAGCAGTGCTCCTACGCCACTCCCCCGATGGGTAGCCGATCCGTCCACATAGATTTTCCAGACCTCTTCTGAGTCCGCTGGGTATATTTCTGTCAGGAAATCTGCCAGAGCCTGTGATTTGATTGCGGTTCGAGGCTGATATTGTATGTCATACTCCCCTAGCTCAGTTGCCCACTTGATAAGCTGACCCGCCACTTCCACCTTGGTGAGAGCTCGGCCCATTGTACTGTTCGTCAAGACGGTAATGGGGTGCGCCAAGAAATACGGTCGGAGACGCCGAGCCACGAGAATAAGTCCATAGACCAACTTTTCCAGGGCCGTATACCGAGACTCGGCCCCCTTCAATAGATGACTGAAGAAATACACCGACCGTTGTACATTATCCTGCTCCTTAACTAGCACGGCCCCCACGGCCTCGGGGGTGGCTGACAAGTACACCCAAAGGGGCTCTCCCACAACAGGCTTGAACAGTGATGGCAAAGACTCCAGGTACTGCTTCAGCTCTTCAAAGGCCTGTGTGCATTCTTCCGTCCACTGAAACTTGGCCGCTTTCCTGAGCACCTTGAAGAAGGGCGCCGCTCTATCTGCAGATTTGAAGATAAATCGGGACAGGGCTGTTATCCTGCCGACCAGCTTCTGCGTCTCCTTCAGATTCTGAGGGATCTGCATGTTCCGAAGTGCTTGCACCTTCTCAGGGTTGGCCTCTATCCCTCGTTCGGTCACCAGATAGCCCAGAAACTTCCCTCCTTTGGCCCCGAACAGACATTTCAAGGGATTCAGCTTCACCCCATATTGCCTCAGAGTCCCACAGGTTTCTTCTACATCTTTTATCAGACTGGACGCCAGAGGGGACTTGATCAGGATGTCATCAACATAAACCTCTACGTTCCGCCCGATCTGAACCCGAAAGACTTTGTCCATCATCCTTTGGTAGGTAGCTCCAGCGTTCCTGAGTTCGAATGGCATGACGGTATAGCAGAAAGTACCGTCAGCCGTTATGAAGCTGACATTCTCCTGGTCTTCCTGGGCTAAGGGTATTTGATGATATCCCTGATAAGCGTCCATCATGCATATCCTTTCACAACCAGCCGTTGAGTCCACCACCTGATCGATACGCGGGAGAGGATAACAGTCTTTGGGAGTGGCTTTGTTGAGGTCGCGAAAGTCTATGCACACCCTCCACTTGTTGTTTGGCTTTTTTACCAACACGACGTTAGAGAGCCAAGACGGGAATTGCACCTCTCGAACGTGTCCAGCCTTCAGGAGCTGCTCTACTTCAGCTCGGATAATTTTATTCTGCTCGGCAGGGAAGTTTCTCTTCTTCTGCTTGACTGGCTTAGCCTAGGATATAATATGCAATTTGTGCTCGGCTACTTCTGGTCTGACCCCGGGCAACTCCTCTGGCGACCAAGCAAAGATGTCTCGGTTGCGGCTTAGACACTGTATCAGCTCCGCTTTAAGCTCCGGGGGTAAGTCACTGGCGATGCGAGTGATGCTCTCCGATCTGTCGGGGTGTAGCTGGACCTCCTCCCAAGAGATCGGTTCTTCAGTAATAGGTAGCGGTTCCTCTTGGATAGCGTGTACTCCCCCATCTTGCGTCCTCCGGCTTTTGCGCGCCTCTACTCGGACCATGTCTATGTAGTAGCTACGAGACACTTTCTGCTCCCCCTTGACCTCTCCGACCTACTCGCCGACCGGGAACTTGATCTTCTGGTGAAAGGTGGAGACGGCAGCCCGGAACTCATGCAGGGCTGGCCTTCCCAGGATAACGTTGTAGGAGGAAGGCGAATCCACCACAATGAAAGTGCTCCTCCGCGTGCGCACCAATGGCTCAGTGCCCATGGAAATGGCCAGCTTGATCTGACCCATGGGTTTGACTTCATTACCTGTAAATCCGTACAAGGAAGTGGCTACAGGTTGGAGCTCAGCGGCGTCGATCTGCATCTCCTCAAACGCAGCCCTGAAAAAATGTTGACCGAGCTCCCGGTATCCACAAAGACCCGAGCCACTCGGCTATTAGCAATAACGGCCCTGATTATGAGGGCATCATCGTGGGGCAGCTCTAAACCCTCCAAGTCTTGGGGCCCGAAGCTGAGGACAGGGCCAGATGCCTGCTCGTAGCTGCATCCCACGGCCCCTACATATAGTCGCCGGCTATGTGCTTTACGTGCCCGGCCTGAGTCTCCGTCAGTGGGCCCTCCTGAAATCATACCAATCTCTCGCACAACCACGTTACCCCGATTATCGAGTTCTCCGGCGTCTCTTCGGTCTTCGCCGGGGCCAGCTTGGTTAGATGGGCCAGCTAGGTCGGGCCGGGCCTGCCGAGCACGTCCAGCTGCAGCCCGTTCTTGGGGGGGGCAAGCCTTGCTCCGCAGCTCGCCTGGAATCCCGGGCGAATTGGAAGCAGTTGCTGAGATCGTGTGTCCTGGATCGATGATATGTGCAATATGGTGCTCCCCTTGGTCTAGGCCTGGGCGCTTGTATGGCGGCGACTCGCGGAGCTGGCCTGGCTCCCTGAGCGGGCTGGGGGGCAGGCCTGGGTTGAATGCACTGGAAGGGCTGGGCTGGCTGTGGTGCTCTTCTTTCAGGTCGGTTGCCTGGTGCCACAGTCTTCTCGGCTTTCCGCCTGGCGGCCTGCGCTTCTTCCACTTTGATGTAGCACGAAGCTTTCTCTACCATATCGTCAAAACTCCGGGCGGGGTTTTTGATGAGATCCCTGAAGAATTCCCCTTCTCGCAATCCGTGGGAGAAGGCGCTCATCAGTATCTCAGAGGTGGCAGAGGGGACTTCGTTAGCTACCTGACTGAATCAATTGATGTAGCTTCGCAGGGGCTCCGTTGACTCCTGCTTGAGAGAAAAAAGACAGTGGTCGGTTTTTTGGTACTTACTACTGCTGGCGAAACGGCGCAGGAAGGCCGTTTTGAAGTCCCTGAAGCGGCTGATGGATTCTGGGGGCAATCCATCGAACCACTTTTGCGCCGATCCAGACAAAGTGTGCAGGAAGACTCGGCATTTGACGGCATCGCTATATTGATACAATATAGCCGCGTTCTTGAACTTTCTCAGGTGCTCTTCTGGGTCCTTGCTCCCATCATATTCTCCGATGTTTGGGGCTCGGTAACCCCGCGGCAGGCTTTCTTTCAAGATCTGGGCAGAGAAAGGTACCTTATCGTCAGGATCTTCGGGCAGATCTTCAGCCATGATCACGGCCTTCCCCTTTCCTGAATCCCGAGGCGGGTGTAGAGAGCTTTCCGCCACTGAGGCTGGCGGCTCCTCCTTCTTTGGACTACGCCCGCGAGGTCCGGACCGATGATAATCGCGGCGGGGCTCTCGGAATGAAGCACGCGGGAGTTCTTCCGGCTGCTTCCTCTTTGAGCTCCTGTCAGAAGCGGGAGCTAGTTCTTTGGATACCTCAGGGGCTAGGCGAGGTCGTGAAACTGTGCCTTGTCTTTCGGAGGCGGCCTGCTTCCTCACCTCCTTGAAAAGCTCGTACTCCCCTGCAGTCATAGTTACGTTGATCCTCCGGCTAGAACTTCGACCGGAGTCCTCCATCTTCACGCTCCGGAACAGGTTGTTGTGTTCCCACAGACGACACCAAATTTGATCCCGTCCGGAAGCTGAGTCGGACGGAGGCCGGTCGCGGTGGACTGGGCGTTGACGGAAAGTCGTGGACCCTGCGCACACTCAGACGATCCCCTCCCTCACGTTAGAGACCAAAACCCAGGGAAAAAGTCCCCGGATCAGGCCCTCCGACGCTCAAGTCAGGTCCTTTTTCCCCAGAAAAAAGCGGACAGAAGGAGAAAAGGAAAACAGTTATAGAAAAAAGTGACGAGGGAGTGTGCGCGCGTACCTGCATACGAGGGATTTCTCCCCTTTTATGCGTCCTCCTGCTAGAACCCGCCCCCCTGTCAGAAAACGTTAGACGCCCGGCTTTGTCCTCTAGTCCTGGACACTTGTCGCGCTGCTATTTGTTGTGAAAGCATCTTTCTGTTAGGAACCTCCGCCTTCGCACTTGGGTTTTGTCCTGTAATGAGGGACAGCTGGCAGGCTACTACTGGCTATGAGGGCATCTTTTCGTTTTAGGAACCTTCGCCTTCGCCCGCATCGTTGGTATGTAATGATTACCCCTGACGGACCGTTGAGATTCTCCGCTCCCGTATTACTTAGCTCCTCCGATTCATTGTGTCCCCGCACCAGCCTGCACCTGTGGTTCGCATTTCCAGGCCTCCAACTCGCAGACCTGCAGCCCTAACTGTCTAGATATAGCTACGCTGATCTTCAACCTGCATCCTGCGCTTTGTACTTCCTGGCCCTCAACCGCAGGTCTGTAGCTCGGGCTGCTTCTGATCAGCTCTGCCGCTTCCGACCCATTGGCCTATACTTCTAGTTCTTGGCCTCTACTTAGCTCTGCCGATACCGACTTGCATCCTGCGCTTTGCACTTTCTGGCCCTCAACCGCAGGTCTGTGGCTCGGGCTGACTCCGCTCAGCTCTGCCGACCCTGACCGGCCTATGTGCTCTGTATTTCCGGGCCCTCTACTGCAGGCCTGTGGATCGAGCTGACTCCACTCAGCTCTGCCAATCCCAACCCACTTCTGCCTATGCTGAGCCCTGACTGTCCTGTCAGCCTGCCTTTTTGACCGCCAAGTCGCCATGACTATTGACCGCCACCTCCTCATGACTTTTGACCGCCACATAGCCTGGACTTTTCTAATCCTTTCCTCTTGGGCCCCTCCATCACTAACCGTATCACTAGGGATGCATTGTGGGTTGGTATGGGCAAATGCATCAAAAGGAAGCCAAAACTAGGACTTTAGGTCAAGGTTCAATTGAATCATTTAGCTAGTTTTGGATTTTGTGTCAATCTTGGGATTGGTGATAGATACATTTTGTAATGTATTTTTCCCAAGTAGACAAGGGTACAATAGACCTCTCCACAAAATTTGGGAATTTTTGGAGGTCTAGGGAATTTCTGGTGCATTTCTGAAGTTGGCCTGAAAAGGCTGATTTTTTCAGAAATAGGGTACCAGTCGACTGGTGCAGATACCAGTCGACTGGTAACAATGTTTTTTGAGCACAGAATGGTTTTGTAAGCTCATTTTGACGAGGGCAGTCGACTGGCACTTGGGGCAGTCGACTGATACCAGCCTGAAAGTGTTTTTCAGCGCTGTTCTTGACCATGTCAACTCGTTTAGATGTATGGGATCCAAGGAGGATTAATACATGAGTTTAGGGTCAGTTTGGATGATAAGTTTTCAACAATTGGGATATTGTTGGAGAACTTTTTGGATGTTAGGCAAAGGGGGAGAATTAAGGTTTAGTTGGGAAAACCTTTAATGCCTTTGCGTAGGGGGAGCCTTGGGATAGGTTCTTAAAAAAAGCCCTGTGCATTGTTTCGGCGGTTGCCAAGTGTGTAGCCTTGGCAATGTAAGTCCATTCGGCGGTTGCCAAGTGTGTAGCCTTGGCAATGTAAGTCCATTCGGCGGTTGCCAAGTGTGTAGCCTTGGCAATGTAAGTCCATTTGGCGGTGTAAGTCCAAGTGTGTAGCCTTGACATCGTAAGTCCATTTGTATTAGCATGTTTATTTGCTATATGTTTTCCCTAACTTAAACGTATTGCCAAACACCAAAAAGGGGGAGATTGTTGGAGCAATCCCAATGGTTCGTGGGACCATGTGTTTTGGTGTTTGGGCAAAGGGTTTAAGTTAGGTTTACCCTTGTTATTTGATATGTGTACTTGAGTTGTGCAGGACTGCAGGTGACACATGTGACTCAGGTTGATGGTCGAGGGAAGCGACTTCGAGGCATACGCGAAGGATGGCATTGGGACGAGCCGCGGGCTTGGATGCATCCGAGGGACGAGAGCCAAAGGAAGTAGGCTTGAAGGCAAGAGGTCAAGGCTGCAAAGAAGAGTCAAGTGAGTCGTGAGGGTCCGAGTGCGAGAGAAATGTACTCGGGATGGGAAACCCTAAGTTTAGGGTTGTACCAGTCGACTGGTACTGGAACCAGTCGACTGGGGGTGAGCACAGAGAGGTTCTGTGCCCGAAATGGCTGGGATCAGTCGACTGGTCCTGGGACCAGTCGACTGGTAGATAGCCGTTGGGCTGGCACCAGTCGACTGGTGCAAGGACCAGTCGACTGGTAACGGGCAAATCAGCAAGGCTGATTTCCCCAAGCTCTATAAGAAGGAGCTTGGTATGGCCGGCCAAGGCGACGAAATTAGACTTGGTTAAAGCCTAATTAGTAGTCACAAGAGTTCTCAAGTGTTTGTGGAATCCAAGAGGTCTTGGTGTGTTGTGGTGAGGTTTCTCCACCCACAAGGAGCGACTTGAGATAGCCGGAGTTTCCGGGGGCTAATCCACCGAAGGATCGGGATCGTCCACCTTACGGACAGCCGTGGAGTAGGAGCATCATCTCCGAACCACGTTACATTGATGTGTATTGGTTTGCTAGTTCTTTTCTTTGTCTTTAGCTTTCGTATTCATTATTTTAGTATTTGTATTTCCGCTTGCGCACTAACGAATACGTAGGAAGCGAGTTTTGGGGGTGCCGTCTATCCAACCCCCCTTCAAGTCGGCCACCGATCATCCAACAACATCCACGTAGTTTAATAATAAAACTAAACTAATACAACGATAAGGAAAAACCAAGTCAAAAATCATACTCAACTAGTCCCATAAAGCTCAAAACTTATATCCTACTCCACTACACCCATAAAACACAAATCACAATGATAAAATCAACTCACCTCTTCTGTCGTCCAGGCAGGCATGTAGCAAAACATATCCAATAATACCATCAACAATAAAACGATACAATATCCAAGTGTCAAAAACCAGAACAAGTCTAGATAGTAATAAGAAAACCAAAAGATAAAAACACACATCCTCGCGATCTGCAGGGGACTAACAACTGGAACTCCTCCAGACAGCCTCAGCCTGAAAATAGTAAATATCCACGGGGTGAGTCAACTCCTCAGCGAGTAACTACTGATATGCATAATAAAGAAAATAATAAATAGCACTAATCATCCGTACATGCTCTTGATATAAGAAGGATAAATGCAAACTGAAATAAATAGGAGAACAACTGTACTGGTGTATGGATAATAAACCGAGAGGTATAGAAATCCTGTATGCATGTCAAACAAATGCATCCATCCAATATGCAATAAATAAATGTAGCAAACACAAGCAATAAATGCATTAATGCGTATGATGTCAATGACATGTCCTGGTCACCCCTACTGCCAGTCAGCCATCTCACACACGATGGTGAGACCGAGTGGGTAGGGTTGTGACAACCGTGCACTCTGCCATCACTGTTCCTGATGAGTGACCGAGTGGACGGGATGCTGTCGGAGTACACCTATCCTCCTACCCCAAATCAGCTCAATGCTCTCATCTCTATGAGACAATCCAAAAGAGGGATCCCTGACGTGCTACCACGTTGCGTCACGCTACCCATAAGTGGACCAGCGGAGCACTGACAGAGCAAACTATCACACACCCTGCCTGATTACCACTAACCCATGAGTGGTTGTGTATGCATATCCATGAAACTGGCGATGAGCTCAATAATAATGGGGCTACCAATCACACAGCATGTAATCATGCAGATGATGCATGACACTAAGCATGAAGATCCTGACCATATCTACCTCCATAAAATATGTACCAAAAATATACATGGATCAAATCAGAAGATCTAGGTACACAGGTCAGATATAGTATCAAATAAGTCTGGTATATCCTATGGCATGGTATGTAAACATAAGTAATCTGAAAGTATAAACATGAATGCAAACAGGAAATGGGCAATGACATACCGATGCAGATATAAAACATAATCATTACTATTTGTTAAGAAATTACTATGCACATCAAATGGCAAATCTAAAAGATAAGTCAAGGTACCCGTCTCCAATAAGAAAGGTCCAATTCGATCCAAATCCGACGTCGAGATGCTTGTCTCGCGTCAAAGTCTTGTGTTACCAATATAAATATATTTTATTTAGCTACAATTCTTATAAATAGCTAAATAAAATCTCTAATCCTAAATTAGAGTAAAACCCTAATCACATGACCATCATCCTGCCTAAACAAAATTGACGATCAATTAGGGTTAGTTATCTAATCCCCAATCAACCATTAATAAAAACCTAATTACTTTTACACATAAACAACTAATTACGTAATCCATAACCTACCCAATTCAACACATATATCAAATCCCTACCCTTATCTCAAGTTCACAGCCGTTCTTGCTGCTAGAATCAAAAGTTGCTGAAAAGAGTGACTGTCGGATCCAAGAACAACCCCACAGTAAGTCTTACTTCACATTACGATCACACTTCCAACACCACAGCAAGTCCTATTGGAATTCTTCCTCACCGTCGGTTCAAGATGAGGAGATCACAACTCAAAAATACCTAATTCCGGAAACTATTTATGTACCTTACCTTCAAGATTGCCAAAAATCAGAAAAAAGAAAAGCAAGATGGTGTCGCTTGGTCCTAGCAGTGGCGGCTAGGGCACATGGACGACGACCGCCGGCGCTAGGGCAGAAGGGAAGGTCGGCGATGCTCTGTCGGAAGAGATGGGGAAACAAAAGCTTGGCTGACATCACGAGAGGTGAGGGAGGAAGGACTGGGAGGGTGGCGATCGGCGCCGTCGCTTGGCGAAGTGGCAGAGGAAAGGGTGGTGTGCGGCGATGGAGAGGCTAGGGCATTAGCGTCGGCTGTGATCGGAGGAAGATGATCGAGAAGAGGAATGGGATGGCTTTAAATCACGAGGGGGAATCCGTCGCTGGTTAGGGCAAATCGGCGCGAGGAGTGGCGTCGGGTGAGGCTCGGCAAGCGAGGGAAGGGAAGAAATGAAGAAAAGAATAAAAGAAAAAGAAAAAGGAAAGGAATTAAAAAAATAAACATTTCCTCGCTTAAATGGGGCAGCCTAAACAGACTTTTCCGGGGTCCAATATTTATCCCCGTAAACTCGTCATACGGTCTCCGAAAAATTCCAAAAAAAATTCTAAAAATTCCGAAAAAAAATTCTTATAGTAATTTGCCTTTTTCGATATTTTACAGTTATCAAACATTATCTACAAGGTTCGATCACGAACCGTCAAGTAGGCTTAGTGTAAACTTACTTTTCGTAAAATTTTAATTATGCAATCATGTCTAGCCGTGTTATATCCTTGCATGTGTGTGGTGTGTGTGAAGTAATAATTAAGAATTATTATATTTTTATTTCCGTTGTGCATGTTTACGAAACTTATTTTAGCACACATCATATCTAGCATTCCCCAACAGATATTACTATGAACTCAAGGAAGAGTTCTTTTTAGCCCGAGGGGATTGATGCAGGACCAATATAGGAGGACCCAATCTTCAACGAGTCGTAACTTTTGACTCATATATCATATCAAGCTCTTTTAGAGCTTTGCATTTGTTACTAGTGGAATCCATAACCGTCAAATTTTAGATTCAAAAAACACCATTTAAGGCCTTTTCAGAGGATCAAAACATCCTTTTTGATATTTTTAGTAAATTTTTTATAGTATCTAAGGTATTTTGGTATGTCAGATATTTAAGGGTTAGAGTTTATCTATATTAGTATCTTATTTAGGTGTTGGAGGGATTATCTTGATGAATAAATTTTTCTTTTTCGTTAAAAGCTAGAGATGATGATTTTTCTCTTCATTTTTTTAAAGTCTTTGCTTATTTTTCGTACAAATCCTCTTTCTCCTCTTCTGGCAGGATAAATACTATCCCGTCTGCCCTTGAAAAATCTTCTGAAATTCTTAATAGATATAAGAACTTTAAGTCACTTGAATCCATTTATGTTTTTTTTTCCTTCTAGAAGCACTTTAGGGTCGTCATTGACTTTGTATCAAAAGTACTTAATTCCTCTTACTATAAGTGTTTGGTGATCAATTTTTGACGAACACATGTTCTTAGAAAAAAATCTCTTTTATTTTTAATTAATTTGACAATCGATTATAAATTAACTTCATAATTTATTTTTAACTTAAAAATAAAATTACGAGAGACGTATGAGAGTATACTTAAGATATTTACATTTGTACAAAATGAACACTGAAACACTCCCAGTGACCCCAACTCTATCGATAATAACTTATTGGTTCATGCTAGTTTTAAGACCATCGATGACTTTTGGTAAAAAGTTAACTTTTTCCCCAAAAGACTTAAAATTTGGAGGAAAAAAAAACACAGATGAATTCAAATTTGGAATAAATCCGAGTTTTTTAACGTCATCAATGACTCCTTGGTCAAAAACTCATTGATAAGCATAAATGGCTCAAAACTTTGAAAAACAAATAATTTGATAGACACTAAACACTTTTGGTCCAGGGACATCAAAACTTTTTGACATAAATTCATTGATGACCCTAAATAAGCCTATAGACAAGCTAAATTGTGCCAAGATTTGTGTTATTTAATCTTATTTGATAAGATAACTAAGCTAAAAAATGAACTAAATGGTCATTCAAGTTTGACTTAATTTCTTTCTTTAAACTTTGAGATGGTTTAAGCTTGACTTGTTTAGATATTATTGAAATCTTAATTTGATTTTTTTAAATTTTTTTTAACCTTATTTGATTGGTTAGTAAGTTTGAGATTACAAGTATATTTGTTAATTTTGAGAACTTCTGTATTTATTCATAAGATTGATAAGAACTTTATTAATGTTGATGAAGATGATTAACAAACTTTATTGAGTTCACGATCGGTATTTATGAACATGAAGAGTTGAATATATGTTTTTAATTTTGTTCATTTAGTTTAATAAGAGCGACGAGCCATTAGCGTTTCTGGATTTACCCTGATGGTCAGTAGAAAACTTCCGTGGAGTCGGACTTGTCACTTCCAGGATTAGTTGGTTCGAAAAGTTAAACACATGGATTACCAAAAACAAAAATATAGACAAGCCCATACCAAGATAAATATTAAATTTGTTTTAAGTTCATTTATAGCCCTAGGCCTAAAGGGCTCCAAATCTAGAAAAAGGAATATGACAATTTATCAAACAGCGCACCTAAATTTTTAAATTTATTAAAAGACGTATGTTACTTTAGTGTTTACCAAAAGGTGCACTTTTTCAAATATAATTCTCATTTTACCCTCCTAATAATTTAACTTTTTCTATTGTTTTTCTTTTCTCTACTATTTTTCTCTCTCTTATCTCTCTTCTCTTTTTTACAAGCATGCATAACATATGAATAACATTACATAAGATTTAGTTAATTTTTTAATAATATTTTAATACATTTGAAGAAGCCAAAATAAATAATAGATAGCATATTTGAACTCCTTGCAATCTCAGAAATCCACTGGAACTGAAATTAGTGTAATCCGAACTCTCTAAGTCTATAAGTGAATTTCAGTCAAAATCCACTAATGGACCTAGAGAGCTCTGATTCCTATGAATTTCTGATATTACAAAGAGTTCAAATATAGTATCCATTATTTATTTCAGTTTTTAAGAGTTATTAACATGTAACAAGAAAGAATCATTAAAAAGGCCCACGTTGGGCCTGATATGATTCCATATCAGGCCCAACGTGGGCCTAATATAGAATGATATCGGGCCCAACATTGACCTAATATGGAATGATATTAGGCCCACCTTGGGCCTTTTGACGATTCTTCCATTTTACATGTTAACATTTATGAAAAAATTGAAATAAATAATGGATATCATATTTGAACTTCTTTTAACCTCAGAAATCCATAGGAACTGAAATTGATACAATCGGAGCTCTCTAGATCCGTCAGTGGATTTTGAGCGAAATCTATTGATGGACCTAGAGAGCTCCAATTGCATCCATTTCAGTTCTTATGGATTTTTGATGTTGTAAGGAGTCCAACGATGTTATCCATTACATATTTCGATGTCTCCAAATGTATTGAAATATTATAAAAAAACTAGCTAAAATATAAACTAATTTATATCAAGCCCACATTGGGCCTAATATTAAATTATATCAGGCCAACGTGACTCTAAATTGTAATTACATAAGATAGACTCTTATATATTGCTTTGGAGAAGGGATTTTTTTAGCAATTACTTTTGCTGATGTGATTCTTGCTTTTTGAACTTGGCATTTGGTTAGTACAGAATTAGATCATAGACATACTTTCCTTAATCAATTATAAATTCAAGTATTATCTATATGCAGTTTGAAAATATAATGTTTTGTAGGAAAAAAAATATTTTTATTGAAAAGCAGATACTTCATCTGGTTGAATTCATTTCACAAGTTGTTTATCATATTTGCAGGTTAGAGTTGAAGGAACTGTTGAAAAGGTTTCTAGAGAGGAGTATGAGCAATATTTCCATAGTCGTCCTCGAGGAAGTCAACTTGGAGCAATTGTCGGCAAGCAGGTATATTCTATTTATCTTTATTTTTTTATGTATGGCAATAGAAAACTATATTGCCCAATGTGGGCCCGATGTGGAATGATATCAGGTCCAATATGACCCTGATATCATTTCATATCAAGCCAAACATGGATATTTTTAATGATTCTTATTTATTACATTTTAAAACATTTAAAAAGTTAAAATAAATAATGGATAACATATTTGAACTGTAGGATCGAAAAGAATTTAGATATCTCTACAATTGTATGATATTGTCCACTTAGGCTTAAGCCCTCATGGTTTTGCTCTTGGGCTCTATCCAAAAGGTATTATTCCAATGGAGATATCTTTTCTCTTATAAATCCATGATCTTTCCCATGTGTTTTCGATGTGGGACTATATTTGCACCCTTGCAACCCCAACAATCCCCCCTTCAAACAAAGGATCACAGGCTTCCCACGTCCGATCCTTGAACCACCAGGTCTTCCTGCCCCTCGGTCCACCCGACCTACTAGGACTTCCTTGCCTAGCCGCAACTAGGACTTCTTGCCGGGTGTCTGGTCCTCTTGATCCGAACATAGGAGCCCCCACTTTCTTTGTTTAAGGTCAATATTATACTCACATGACTCAATCAGACCATAGCTCTTGTACATAGTCGGCGGATAAGCCTTCTGGCAGTTTGATCTCTCATACCAATTGTAGGATCGAAAAAAATTTAGATATCTCCACAATGGTATAATATTATCCACTTGGGCCTAAGCCCTCATGGTTTTGCTCTTGGGCTCTACCCAAAAGGTCTCATTTTAATGGAAATATCTTTTCTCTTATAAACTCATGATCTTTCCCTTTTGTTTTTAATGTGGGACTATGTTTGCAACCTTGCAACGCCAACATAAACTCCTTTCAACCTCAAAAATCCATAAGAACTAAAATGGGTGCAATTAGAGTTCTATAGGTTCATTAGTGGGTTTTGACCAAAACTCACTGATACACCTAGAGAGCTATGATTGCACTCATTTCAGTTTCTATGGATTTCTAGTATTGCAAGGAGTTTAAATATACTATCCATTATTTATTTAAGCTTTTCATAGATGTGAACATGTAAAATGGAAGAATCATCAAAAAGGCCCACATTGAGCCTGATATGGAATTATATCAAGCCAACGTGGGTCTGATATGAAACCATATCAGGTCCGACCGGGCCTGATATGAAATCATATCAGGCCTGAAGTGGGTCTGATATGAAATCATATCAGACCCAATGTAGGTCTTTTTTATAGTTTTCTTTGTTACATGTTAACAACTCTGAAAATTTGAAATAAATAATGGATACCATATTTGAACTCCTTGCAACTTTAGAAATCCATAGAAATTGAAATGAGTGCAATCGGAGCTCTCTAGGTCCATCAATGGATTTTGACTGAAATCCACTGATAGACCTAGAGAGCTTTTGATTGCACCCATTTCAATTTTAGTGGATTTCTGAGGTTGCAAGGAGTTCAAATATACTATCCATTATTTATTTTGACTTCTCCAAATGTATTAAAATGTTATTAAAAATCAACTAAATCTTATGTAATGTTATTCATATGTTATGCATGCTTGCCAAAAAATAGAAGAAAGAGAAGATTGCATAAGATTTAGTTGATTTTTTAATAACATTTTAATACATTTGAAACCTAAATACTTTTAAAACACTTTTAAAACAAAGTTATTATTGGTCCTAAATAGCTCCTTTATTTATTTATATATATATACTAACTCAGGAGGTCACTAGCAACACAACATTGTCAATTTGACAAGAATATGAGATTTTTAGAACCATCAATGACTTTTGAAAGAAAGTATTGATAAATAACTAAGTTTCAATTTTTTTTTGCCTTGATTTTCATTTTGATTTGGGGATGTAATAGAGGGAGAGGTAATGCAGGAATAAAAGAATAATTTTAATCTTTTTTTATTGAGTTAGGATTTTAAGAGTATTTTCATCTTTATAGTAGAGTCTTGAATCTATCTAAACACATGTTTAGTTGTTTCAGGGTTAGAAGTTTTTCATTGATAAGAATATGCGGTAGCGTCGTTTCCTTCCAAATGTCGAGTTTAGTTGTCTACCTATTGTCATTTTACATAATCAACAAGGTTTAGAAGATTACTTCCGATATTTATGCTTAAATCAATGGAACTAATTAATAGTTATTTGCTACATCAATTGATATCAAAGTGATGTTGATCTTGTGGAGTTAGTCGTTGTCTCCTTAAGGAATGACGAGTTTTTCTTTTCTATTTCCTGTTATATTTGTATGTGAATCAACAAAGTTTAGAAGATTACTTCTGGTATTTATGCACGAATCAACGAATTTCAATAGCTTTCTACTGCATCACACCAAGAAGACCGCAATGCATCGACAACACTTCTGATGATGATATGACCAGCAATTTGAGGGTAAATTTTCTCCACCATGGGGAGAATTAGGGAACAAAAGAACGATTTTAATCTTTTTATCATTTTTGTTGAGTTAGGGTTTTGAGGGTGTTTTCGTCTTTTCAATGTTAGGGTCTTGAATCTATTTAAACACATGTTTAGTTGTTTTAGGATTGGAAGTTTTTTATTAATAAAAATTTACGGCCGCGTCGTTTCTTCCCAAACATTGAGTTTGGTTGTTTAGAAGATCGCTTTTAATATTTGTGTGCAAATCAACGAAATCGATAGTTATTCATTGTATCAGTTGGTATCAGAACGATGTTGATTTTGTGGAGTCAGTCGTCGTCTCTATCTTAAGGAATGACCAATTTTCCTTTTTTATTTCTTGACAGGGACGGAGCCAAAAATGGTGCCGACATGTATAAATTTATGTTCCTTGTTTCCTGGTATTCGTGCGTGAATCAACAGGGTTTAGAAGATTACTTCCGATATTCATGTGCGAATCAATGGATTCAATAGCTTTCTACTGCATCACTCCAAGAAGATTGTAATGCATCGACAACACTTCAGATGATGATATGACTAACAATTCGAGAATAATTTTTCTCCACCACGAGAAGAATGATGCAAGAACAAAAGAATAATATTAATCTTTTTATTATTGTTGTTGAGTTAAGATTTTGAGGGTATTTTCGTCTTTGTAATATTAGGGTCTTGAATCTATTTAAACACGTGTTTAGTTATTTTAGGATTGGATGTTTTTCATTAATAAGAATTTGTAGTCACGTCGTTTCTTTCCAAATATCGATTGTGGTTGCCTATCTCCTACTATTTCATAAAATCAATAGGGTTTAGATGATCGTTTCCAATATTCATGTATAAATCAACGTAATCGATAGTTATCTGCTACATTAAGATGTATTTCAAGAAGCAAGTGCACCTTTTGTTAAATATCAAAGTAGAAGTATTTCTTAAACTTGCGTCCTTGATACCTTAAATTGTCAAATATATGTAATCTAAAATATTACAAAAATCCAATCATTAGCCAAAAACTTAGGTCTCCATGATGTACCGAGTTGATTAGAGGATAGAGTTACTATAATAAAATAGGGATTAATTTTGAAAAGGTACATGCTCTCGGGAAAAAAAATTCCTCCCGCTCTTAACTAATCACCATTTTTGCTACAATTAGCCAAAAGTTGAGTTTAGGAGAAATGACAGCCCCATAAGACTTTAGTTAAATACTGCAAAACAAATGTTTTATTTATTTATTTATTTATTTATTTGTCACACACCCAAAATAAGTCCAATAAGGTTCTAAAAACTGCAAGTGTATACATATAATGTGTTTACAAATCAATGACCTTAATCCCCTTCATCTTTGATCCGAACTCCCATGTACCTAAACCACCACAAATGGCATGAAGAAAAGGAACATAAGTATAAATTAGCCACGCCATTAAGCAAATTAAATTTAGTTAATTGTTACCTTCCCAGCATCATGACAGTAGCTTGTGGATTAGTTCCCGGTGAGAAACTGAAGGTGGATCCATCAATCACCCTTAGCCCGTCCACGCCGATCACTCTGTACTCGTCGTCGACCACCTTCCCTACTTCACAGCCGCCATGATAATGCCAAATGGTGAGCACAAGGTCCCTGCAGTATTGCTCCAGCGAAGTGGAATCCTGTGCAGTTCTTACTCTGTTGTTCACGACTGTGCTCGCCGTGAGAGCCAGCAAATCCTCCGCTGACTGATTTGGGTACCTGAATTTGGACAACCCTTTGGTGTCGATGGCTTTCATGATCGTCTGCATGGCCTCCAAGCAAGTTCCAAGATCCTCAGGTTTCATGAAGTAGTTGTAGGTAACTGATGGATTGTCCTCTGGGTCGAGTGTTTTGAGACGAAGATATCCTCGTGACAGAGGCTTCGCCAGCTTCTCTGCTATTATGCCGCCTTGAAATGAGTAGCTGTTTTGGTTTCCTTGGTTAGAGATTTGGGCACGTGATGATTCAGGAATCTGGAAGATCAATTTTTAGATTTTAAAGTTTCATTAATAATTTGAAGTGACGAATTTGAGATTACGAGGAGACCTGTGAGGATTTGGCTCCCTGAAGAGCCGCAACCAAGTTGAAGCCCGTCAAGGATTCTACGTAGTAGCCTGGCCGGATTCCGACGACTTGTACCGAAGTTATCGGGAGTGGCTCCGGAGAAGGCACGGCGATGAGGTTCAACGGGTTGTCGGCAATGTCATGTCCGACCATCGGCTGATCCATGACCACGTCGATGCCCAAGGACATGAGGTGGTCTGCGGGGCCGACGCCGCTCAACATGAGCAACTGTGGGCTGCCGAGAGCGCCGGCCGACAGTATGACGGCTCCGGCGGAGCCCTCCCTGAGGTGCGCCTCGTGCACGGTTCCTGCTTCGTCCTTGTACACCACGCCGTACGCCTCCGGCCGCTTATGCCGGCCAGTACCTTTCCTGAACAGGATCCTCTGTGCAGTGGCGCGTAAGAGGACATTGATCTTGGCGGGATTGGCGTACTTGAGCAGATCGGCTGCGGTGTGGCGGTGGCCCATTGGGTCGAACGTCGTACCGCCGACCTTGGTGCCTTCCAAGTGCTCGTAAGTCAATCCGTTATCAGGGGTGACTCCGGCCGCCAGAAGACCCTCCCTGAAGGCCGAAGTCCACTCCGTGAGCTGAGGCCAGAAAGCCACCTCTCTCTCCACCCAACGGAACGACTCGTTGGCCAGCTCCGGGTTCAATCCCATCTCCGTCACCTCCCCGCTACTGGCGCGGGAGAAGAACCCGGCGTTGATGCAGGTCCCGCCGCCGAGGCAGCGAGCTCGTGCATTGACAACGCCATCCTCAGAGACGAAGCGCTGAGCCGGGGAGGTCGGCGAGAGGTCGGCCAGATTCTGGACGAAGGAGGCGAGGTTGGAAACGTTGGGGTTGCCGTACGGGGAGCCACCTCGTTCCAGCACCAGCACATCAAATCTCTCCGACAGGGTGGCGGCCAGGGGGCAGCCGGCCGTCCCGCCGCCGACGATGATGTAGTCGTGGTAGGACACCGGGGGAGCATCGATCGCGCACTTCACAAAGCCGAACGCCGGAGCTGCAACCGGAACCATAATCGACGAATCATGTTAGAAAACATATACTGAAAAAATATATATTTATTTATTAATGAATAATAGAGACGTTTCAGGGAGTAGCAGAAGCCATGGAAACAGAGGAAAATGAGAATTGCAGCAGCTGCAGAAGTGATCAATCTTTGGCTTCCAAACTCCATTAAACTGACACTCAATCAGATTGCTCTATGTGGTTCCTGGATTATATAAAGCATCGAACACTTAATATATTGTAGATCACATGAGTAAATAAAATAAACAAACGCCAGAAAGTTGCTAAATTGACAGACGACTGAAGAACAGGTGGGAATTCACAGCGACGGATGGTCGTTGGGAGTTGGGACTCCTGCTCTCGGGCAAAAATTAGCTGGACTGATTTTGGGAAATATGTGCTAAACTTGTGCAGCTTTTCTAAAATATTTTGAATTTAGGGTTTAAATGATAAGAGTTAATTTTAAAACAGGGAAAACCAGATAAAAGCTAATCGGTTTTTAAATTATATCGCACAATCGAAGTACGAAGTTTTTTTTTTTTTTTTGCCAAATAATTGAAGTACAAAGTTACTATCGAAATACAAAGTTTTTTTTTTTTTTTGTTTTGCGAAAGAATTGAAGTACAAATTACTACAAAGCAACTGCGTACTTCACGTGGGTTGAACTAACAGGAGAAATAGACTGTACTTCAATGATCGGTGAGCTAATTATAATGATGTTGGCAATTAGATTCATCAAATCATTAATTTGAATATGGAAAATAAAAAAATGACTGATTCTATAATAAATTAACCAAAATCAACCAAGCTAACGTACATGATAAGAAAATAATAATCCCCCATGTCTTGGCCATTTGCACTAATGGCTAGTAGTCACACTACAAGAAAACAGGGCTTTAGAAACGGATTTTTAAAACAAAAATAAAATCTGTTTTAGATTTATATAAATCAGAGACAGATTTAATACGGAATTATTAATTCGTTTCATTTTAGTAAATTATATATTTTTTTAAAAAAATTAAGACAGAATTTAAAACAAATTTGAAACGAAATTACATATAAATTTTTATAAACAAAAATAAATATGAATTATAAACAAAATTTGAGACTGTATCATTTCTGTGACAAATATTGTTTATAAATTAATTAAAAGTTAAAACGGAAATAAAATCTGTTTCAGATTTATATAAATCAGAGACAGATTTAATACAGAATTATTAATCCGTTTCATTTTAGTAAATTATATATTTAAAAAAAATTAAGACAGAATTTAAAACAAATTTGAAACGAACATATAAATTTATATAAACAAAAATAAATATGAATTATAAACAGAAGACTGTATAATTTCTGTAACAAATTTCGTTTATAAATTAATTAAAAGTTAAAACGAAAATAAAATCTATTTCAAATTTATATAAATCAGATACAGATTTGTTACATAATAATTAATTTGTTTAACTTTAATGAAATATAATATTTGAAAAGAAATTTAAAACAAATTTTGATACGAAGCTTATACATTTTATTAAAAAAATAAATATGGATTATAAACGGAATTTGTGATCGTTTAAATATTTTTAAACGAAAATAGAATTTGTTTTATATTTATATAAATCAGAGACATGGAATTGTAAATATATTCACTTTGATAAAATATAATATATGAAAAAACTTTAAGAAAGAATTTAAACCAAATTTAATATGAAATTATATATAACTTTTTATAAAGAAAAATAAATATGAATTAGGTTTTCTAACCCTTTCTCCTCATCTTAATTTGGCTTTGGCTTTATCAGAGTAGGTACAAATTCTTTTTCCCCCGCCTCTGATTTTATTTTTCTCGTGCTTGGTGGCTATCTTATACTGCTGCAAAGGTTGCTCGCAGCTGCGAGGTCGACCGTAGTTGTGAGGGCGATCGTAACCACTTAAGGTTGTCTACAGTTGCTTCTTAAGGCCGCAAGGTTCGCGACCTTTTCAATTAGCCCCCTCATGCGACTGTGAGGTCGTCCACCCTACAGTCCCTGAATTCTTATTATTTTTACTAATAATTGTGCACTTTTATTGTAAAATACGACAATAAAAAAATAATAATAATAATTAAATAATAAGATTTAATTGGGAAATAATCTTAACGGAATTTTTAGACATTTTTAGGAATTTTTCAGAGCTCGTAAGATGTAATTGGAGGGGACATATTTACACTTGAGAAAAATCTATTTGGAATACCCAATTTAAGTAGGAGTTGATAAAAGAAATTACTTAGGTTTTAATTAAAATAAACCTAGTTATCTAATTTAATTAATGGTTATAATTCCTCACCGTGCCCTATTCCTCTCTAATCGTCGAATCCTTCCTCACCTTATCTCGTCGCCGCCCCGATTCTTCCTCCTCTCTCACGCCGTGTTTACTCTCTGCTCTTCTTCTTCTCCTCATCTTCTCCAACCGGTGCCCCTTTCTCTTCTTCCGCGTCATCTTCCCTCCTCTGCCGTCGTCTCCTCGTCGCGGAGGTCCTCACCACGCCGATTGTCACGAGAGCACCGTCGGCAGCAGTCCTTCTCTCCGCGAGCCTCACCAACACCAAGCTCTCTGGGCTATCAGGAGGCCCGATCCTCTTCTACTTTCCCCCTTGCGTCTCTGCCCTAGATGCAGCCGGCGTCATCGCATCCGACCACAGTACCTGCAATTTTGGGCGGCTAGCGTCGCCGCCATCTCTTTCACCGGCTGCCACTTCTTCCTCTTCCATCTGCCACCGTCGGAGAGCTGAGTACACAGGAGAGTAGGGTTGTTCTTCCGCGTATCAGCAGTTGCGAGGGGTTACCACGCGTTGCCCCCTTCAATTGTGCCGTGGCCATCCGATCAGCCACAAGGAGGTATGAGATGTTGTCATCTCTATTCCTCTTCCCTGTTTGACAGCCGTCACAACTTATCAACGAATTGGCATCTTCTGGATTGCAGATCCATTGCTGCGGTGACCCCATTTGTGCTTGGATTTGTGCCACTGTCGTGTATCTGTGAATTTTGAGGCGGTGAGGGTTGTTGGACAGATTTACCATCGTCGAAAGAGCCACAAACTGCTGATAAGGGTAGTAATCTGAACCTGATCAGATTTATTAGGTTGTTTCTTTTATCATGTTGGATGTGTGTTATGTTTCTTATTGAATGCTTATATCAAACTTGATCTCCCTTAATTAGAATGCACACACTTGGCTTTAATTGTTTCATGCACCCAACTTGTTTGATAAAATATTCCGTAGTTAGGTTCTAATTTTTGCATGTCATGTGTTCATTTCACGTTCGGTGAAATGTCTCTTTCAATAGTTAGGTTCTATCTGATGCATCTTAGTTTACTTAACTCTTGCTTTGTATTGCTCTTTCAATTGTTAAGTTTTATGTCTTCATTTAAATTCAATTAGGTTAAGTTAGATTAGGTTTCTTTAATGCTCTAGGTTTTGTTCCATGCTTAGTTTCGTTAATTACTTCATGTTGACTATTATTTTCTGCAATTGTATTTTATTCATTAGGTTTGATTTCATAGTTGCTTTGCTATTTCAAATCTTAGTCTTAGAATCCAAAATTTTCTATTATCTTGTATTTGATTTTGTTTTATGTACTTAGAGATTCTAAGTTTAAGATTCAAATTTGAAGAAAATCCTACTTAAGTATTTGTTCACACTGACCTAATTTTTATGGTTTTGTGATGCCTATTGTTTCAGAGCCAAAAGAGTCTTCATGACTTGTTAATTCTTTAGCATTGACAACTATGGACTAATTAGTGGGTGATCATTGATATTGATTATGACTTTTGTATAATTTTAATTTATTTGTATTAAAAATTCTGATATTGTAAGACTTGTTTCATATTTTGATTTGTTAGATTTTCTCAACAAAATTGGTTGGTTCATTAATCTGTACAAGAGAAGCAATTTATCTCATGGAATTCGAAGACAGGGAGGGCAAAAAGAAGAAAATGAAGGCATGCATGTTATTAGCTCGAGGATAGAGGAACAAATTATTGAAAGAGAAAAAAAACTTATTATTATAGAGGGAAGAAAATCTCAAGGAGATGATTTGGAAATGATTCAAGAAATGGAATATACAAATCATTTATATCTAGGAAAATTTGATCTTTATAGTTTGATTATTGGTCAAATTTGTTTGGATAATGTAAATATTTATTTATTTTAATGTTAATTGTATAATACATTTGGAATTAGAAGTTATTTCTTTTTAATAATTTTAATTTATTTGAAATGAAGAATTATTTAAATATATTGATGAAAAATATAAAAATGTAATATAATAATATTTAGTGATAAATTTAAAAATAAAATTATATACAGATTTATAAATAGAATTGTAAACAGATTTATAAACAGGATTAATAACAGATTTAAAATAAAATTAGAGACAGAATTTACATTTGAAATTAATTTTATTTTGTTAACTTGAAACAGATTTATAAACAGTTTTTTCATCCGTTTCAAAAATTAGAGACAGAATATTTCCGTTTCAAAATTAGCTACGGGGCTTTCACTAACGGATTTTTGAGACGGAATATTCCGTCTCAAACTTTCTTTAGAGACGGAAAAATGATTTTCAGAGACAGATTTTTTCGTCTCTAAAGCCCTGTTTTCTTGTAGTGTCACTCGTGATTTACCTCCTCCGTGTTGACCTAGGGACGGGTTGGCGAGGGCGCTGGGGGCGAGCGAATCGCCTTTTTGCCACATGATAAGAAAATAATAATCTTCCCTTATGTGCTAGTCACTATTCCAAAGACTGGTAGTCGTCCGTGATTTACCTTCTCCGTATTAGCCCTGGAAAGGATTGACGGGGGTACTGGGGGCGAGTGTATTCACCTTTTACCATCATGATAAGAAAATAATAATGTCCCCTCGGATGAGTCTAGTGGCTAACGTATGAGGTGTTGTCACAATGAGGTCTGGGGTTCGAATCTCGGCAAAACCGAGGTAAATATCTTCCTTATGTGCTAGTCGCTATTCCAAATGTGAGTAGCCGCCCGTGATTTACCTCCTCCGTGTTGGTCTTGGAAAGGGTTGGCGAGGGCGCTGGGAGCGAGTGTATTCGCCTTTTGCCACAATGATAAGAAAATAATAAGTCTTCTCATAAGATGGTGTGGTGGTGAGACATGAAGTGTTGTAATATGACGAAACTCGCAATGTCTAAAGATATTTTTCTCCCTGCCTTGATCACTTGTACTAATGACTAGTAGTCATCTATAATTTACCTCTTCTGTGTTAACCTAGGGACATATTAACAAGAAAGCTCGGGGCAAGCTTATATCAATTTTGCCACATAATAAGAAAATTAATAATAATAATTTTACCAATCTTCTCTCAATTGATATCTTATAGAACTCTCAAACCTTCTATAATACTAGTATTTGAAAATCACAATGTATTATGTATTATTATTATTATATGAGCAAATATAAAAAAAATATCTCAAATGCATGTTATATACTATAGGAACATTTCGCTGGTTTAGGCATCAGGAGTGATTTCGATCGGTTTATTCAATTTAACTAAATTTTTATTCATCCCTAATGACAATGACAAACTTATGCTCATGAAGATTATGATTCATCTTCTTAGGCCATTACATGGATCGGAGTCTTTGATTCTTATTTCAACACTATCTCGTAAAATTGAACACTAGGTGGACTAGTAGCAATCAAGGAAGATATCATACAAATTTTAAAAATTTGACAAAACAGCTTCTTCCTCTCATCACCAAAGGGAAGTGTCAACCAAAGGGATGGCCAAAAAAATGCTCCTCATGAATCAAGTAGTGTATATAGAGAGAGAAAGTTGTTAGGTTGGGTGACATATGTGGGCGCCTCTCACATGGGGAGGCATCTCCAATCATTGGAGGTGCCTCAGCGCGTGAGAGAGGCCCATGCACTTCGCCCAAGCTAACAAATCGATATATTCGCTCGGTGCACACTCCTGGGTGATCCTCACATGTCCAAACGTCTTGATTCTCAAAAGTGAATCGGAGTGCCTAGAGGTGCATCGGGGTGCCCGGACTTGTGAGAGTCGCCCAGAAGTGTGCACTGAAAGGGTGTGCAAGCTAGATACACACATACAAAATTGATTGTCCAACGCCTCACACAACCATGAGTGAAATCTAACATAGGCTATCTGACGTGGCCAAAACCTAACTTTTTTAATCCCTCTCTTATTTGCATGCAACAACTTTTCTCTATTTTCTTTTAAATTAAATTAAAAAATTTTTTTTCTCCTATGATTGCATGTAACAATCACTGTGGTGCTGATTTTTAAAAGTGTTGTAGCTGCTATAACGTTGTAGCAATTACTACAAAATAACTACTACATGTTGTAGCAACTACTAGCAGTAGCTTCTACAATATATAACAGTTGTTGTGTAGTTATTGCACCGTTGTAATAGCTATTGCATTGTTGTAGCAGCTACTGCACCATTGTATCAGCTACTACACAGTTATAGTAGCTTCTATGAAGTAACTTCTACAATGTTATAGCAGCTACTACATTTGTAGTAGCTACTATATAGTAGCTGCTACAACATTATAGCATCGGTACTACAGTGATTGTTGCATATAATAATAGGAAAGAGAAGATAGAATTTTATTTTAATTTAAGAGAAAAGAGAGAAAAATTATTGCATACAGATGAGCGAGAGATTAAAAAATTGAGTTTTAGCCATGTTAGATCGCCCACATCGGATGTCGTTCATAGTTGCGTAGAAAGCGTCAGGCAAATATATATATATATATATATATATATCAAGAGAGTCCACTTGTAATCCTTTGGTGTTAATAAAAAAAGGTTGGGAGCTTTTTCCTGTACGTTGGTGTGTTCTTGCTGGTGCTTGTCTTGTGCATTCTCTAACACTTCAATGGTGCATTGGTAGACTGAATCAAGTGTGGTTCTTGGTCGCCGCGTAGGAAATTTCTAAGATAGAAATTATCCCTGTGACAACTGGTATCAAAGTGCAAAAGTAGGGTTAGTGGCAACAAAGAAATTAGAGAACGACTTTCTTCTCTTGAATCATTGCTTGGTGCGGTTTCGGATGGAGAGGATGTTTGTAATCTGGTTGCAAAGATGTTCAACTTGGAGGCCAATATGGAGCAAATCCAAGAGTCCCTAATGGAGGAGATGGCGCAAACTTGGACAATGAGGATCTGCGCTATGAGGTTATTGTTTTGTGAAGAGCAATGACTTCTAATGTAGAAACGAAGCCTCATTGTCCGGTGGTTAGAGTTCCTGAACCCAAATCCTTTGGAGGCACATGGAGTGCTAAGGAACTCAAGAATTTTCTATGGGATATGGAGCAGCACTTTGTGGTTGCTAATGTTCATGAAACTAAGAAAGCGACAATTACAAGCATGTATCTTGTTGGTGATGCAAAGCTTTGGTGGCGAACTCACATGGTGGACGATGCAAATGTCGGGCAACATAAGATTGATACTTGGGATCGGTTAAAGAAGGAAATGAAGGATCAATTCCTTCCCGGCAACACCTCATGGCTTGTGCGAGATGGACTAAAACTCCTCAAACAGAGTGGTTTTGTGCAAAACTATGTCAAAGAATTTAGTTCTTTGATGTTGGATATTCAGAATATGTCCGAGGAGGACAAATTGTATAACTTCTTGTATGGTTTGCAACCCTGGGTACAAGTTGAACTTCGAAGGAAAAATGTGAAAAATTTACCTAGTGCACTTGTTGCTGCCGATGCCGTGGTGGATGTTCACATGAGAAAAGATAAAACAGTTCTTCATCTTCCAAATCTAATTTTATCCACAAGGAGAATGGAAGAAGGAGGGCAAAAAAAAGGATCTGGGGAACAAGCAAGGGAAAGGAAAGACGGAACATTCGGTTGCCCGAGGAAAGGATAACTTGAAGAATCAAGGTTATTTCTTATATAATGACCCTCATTTTACCAAAGATTATCCAAAACATGAGAAGTTAAATGCCCTCTTGGTGGAGGATAAAGGGGAAAATTATGAAGAGGAAATTGCTACTCTTGTTAAGCCTTTATAGTTGCCAAATCCAATTATTGATTATGAGTCTATTGAATTACTAACCAATATGTCATAGGACATTATGCGGGCTCATTCTCTACTCTTGTACATTTCCATCTAGTTAAATGGGAAAAGTGTGAACGCTATGGTAGATACAAGGGATACTAATACCTTTGTGCTTGCTAAGTTGGTGAAAGATTATGGGATGTCAATAAGCAAATGCCCAAGCTACATCAAATCGGTGAATGTCAAGGCGTAGGCAATTGTAGGTATGGCTTACAATGTACCTTTAACTTTTGACACTTAGGTTGGAAAGGCAAATATGATGGTGATTCCGTTTGAAGATTTTCAAATAATCATGGGTCTGAATTTCTTACGAAAGACAAAGATAGTGTCCATGTCTCACTTGGAAGGAGTAATGGTGATGCAAGAGTTAAATCCTTGCTTTGTCCATAGGGCTGAGCATTCGGTCAAAACCGAACCGACCGAACCGAATAGACCGAAAATCGAATAGACCGAAAACCGAATAAATCGATTTTTTTTTCAACCAACTGAACCGACCGAATTCTCTATAAAAACCGAACCGACCGAACCGATAAAAGATCGGTTAATTCGATTTTTGACCGAATTAACCGAATTAACCAAAATTTAAAACTTTATTTGATCTTAATTAAAAAAAAGAGATTTTATTTTATTTATTATATTTATAAATAAAAATAAATTAATAAATATTTTTATTCAGTTTAATCGGTTTATTCGGTTTAACCGAATTACAAAACTTAAAATCGAAACCGAACCGAATTCACTGAAAAACCAAACCAAATTTAAAAAAAAACGAAAACCGAATTAACCGAACCGAATTCCTAAATTCGGTCGGTTCGGTTCGGTTAATTCGGTTTTACCGAATTTTTGCTCACCCCTATTTGTCCCTGGTATGCATCCTTATGGTAAGGGCCAGAAAAAAGGGAAGATGGACATCATATATGCAATGTCACTAGAGAAAGGCTTAAAGTGAGGCAAAATAACTTATTTGGCTACCCTAATTAACATGAAACTTGACAAAAATGTTGAGTTACCTGTTGGTGTTAAAGACATTTTGTCCAAGTTTAAAGACGTGATGCCTTCAAAATTGTCGAAATGTTTGCCACCAAGGAGAAATGTCGACCACAAAATCGAATTTATCCTTAGTGTTTTCCCTCCTGTAAGTTCACCATACCGTATGTCTCCTTTAGAACTTACTGAATTATGCAAATAATTGAATGAACTATTGGAGGCAGGGTATGTCTGACCATCCAAGGCTCCTTTTGGTGCACCGGTTTTGTTCTTAAATGGTAGCATTTGATGTGCTTATCATTTTAGCTATAGTAATATATTTTAATTTAAAATTACATTAGATGGATGTAAAGATAACTTTCCTAAATGGTGAGTTTGACGAGAAATCCATATGATACAACTAGAAGGTTACATTTGATGTGCGTAGATTATATATACTTTTATACTTGCTTTGATGCACATTCACTTGCTTTCTTTGCATATGTTTTATGCAATTTTATCCCTTTTATCATATTTTCAATATAATTACTCTCTTTATCAAAGACCTACTTTTTATTTGCTTTTATTGGATGCATTTCTAGAACTAAAACGATGTTGAGATGTGCTTCAGAGTGATCAAAGAAGAAAAAGTAGAGCTTGGCCGTGTTGAGACGGACAGGCTGTGTGGAGATCAAATAGCAGGGCTTGGCTGTGTGGTTTCAAATCTCGATCGTTTAACTAATTCATTGTGATTGGTCTCTAGTGCGTATATCCAATCCCTGTAGATTTGATATCTTTTATTACTTGACAACAACTATGCACTTGTAGATTGTACACATCAACATTGTTGAAGACCAAGAGGAGCAAATACGTAGACTTAAAAAGTCTATTTATGGTCTAAAGCAAGAGTCAAGATAATCGAACATAAGATTTAATAAAATTATTTTATTTTATATTTTTGAAATGATCAATAAAGATCATTGTATATATTTAAAGAGGGATAAAAGAAAGTTTATTATCTTATCATTATATGTTCATGATATACTAATAGTTGATCATAACAAAGAGTTTATGATGAAAGTCAAAGAAATATATGGAAGAACCTGAGTACATCTTAGAAGTAAATATCATAAGAGATAAATCAAAAAGACTTTTGGGTTTATCTTAAGAGACTTATATTGCTAAGATGCTAACACACTTCAATATGTCAAATTACAATATTAAACCGATACTTATAGCAAAAAGTATTATTCTGAGTAAAAGTATGTCCTAAGACTCCTGCGGAAATAGGTCAGATAAAGAAAAGATCATATATCAGTGTCATTAGTAGTTTAATATATACTATATTGTGCACATATCCTGATATCATCTATATTGTTGGCTTTAGTTAGCCATTTCCAATCAAACCCGGGGCTGAGACATTAAAAAGTGGTAAAGAGAATATTCAGATATCTTAAATGGATAATAGATTATTGTCTCTATTTCTAAGGATCTTACATGAGCTTGAAACACTACACAGATGTAGATTGGGTTGGGAATCTTGACAATAGAAAATCCACATTTAGTTATATCTTCTTTTTGAATGGTGGAGTCATCTCATGGAAAAACAAAAAAGAAGCTTATGTAGCATGTAGGATTGATGCGCTAGAGGGGGTGAATAGCGCTCGTAGCTTTCACATTCATTTTAAATCAATCGAACAGAGAAAAGGTAGCAGAAATAAAGAATCAACAAACAATCGCAAACACACCAAGATCTACTTGGTTCAGAGCTTGTGATGACTCCTACTCCAAGGTCCGCACTTGAGAGTGTTTTAGATGGGCAATCACTAATTAATCACAAAGAGTACAAGTACAAATTTAGATGGTTACAAGAAATTAGGCAAGTAAAGTAAAGAATACCGACAACTTTGGAGAATGTAATCTTTGTTGGTCGCTACTCGGAATTCTGTTCTGCTTCCCCTGTACAAAAATTTGTACAAGCACAGAACTTTCCTAACAACCTATGTGTTCCTCATGAGTGAAACTTGAATTGGAAACGGAACTTAACATTTTTACTTCAAGTTCAACTCATGTGTTCTTCAGTAGTTAAAACTTGGATTGCAAACGATACTTAAAATTATTAATCCAAGTTCATCCCATGTTACAGAAGTTGATTAAATATCTATTTCAAGGATTGACTTCCAGGTTAAACATGGTGAGACACTTGACCTTCTTGGGTATGAGATCATCCACCACTTCCTAGACAAAGCCTTTCAAAGAAATTAGATATTTAAACTTCTTACAGTAACCTAGATTTAACTACAAAAACCTCAATAAAAGCACAAGATCAAAACACTAAATCGAAACACAAAAATGAAACACGAAATTGCTAGCCTCTTGTGTTGGTATTTCAGGATCCATACAAAGAACACAAACTAATTAATTCAAAGCAGAAACAATTAATTAGTTATACCTTTCTTTGTAAACAAAGATCTCTTGATCTTCTACTGTATTCCTCTCATTCTCTTGGACGTCGTGTGGGCGACGATCTACCAATATGAAATCCACCCGAACCACTTCTTCTCTTCCAAGAAATTCCGGCCATCAAAGAATGTCAAAATAGGAAACTTTCTTCTCTTCTTCTTCCCCTCTAAGCAAACCGGCCACAAGAAGTTGGAGATTGATGTGCCGCCGGCCTCAAGGGAAGAAAACAAAAGGAGAAGAGAAATAGAGAGAGGGTCGGCCACCAAGGAAAAGAGAGGGCTTAGAGAGATGTGTGTATCTCCATAAGGCACCCTCTACCTCTCTTTTATAATCCTTGGTCATGGTAAAAAAGAAAATTTTAATAATAATTAAAATACCTCTCTTTTAAATTTCCTATTGTGATGGCTATAAAAGGAAAGTTATAAAACTAATCTATCTCTTTTAAATAATGTAGAAGGCTACAAAAAAGAAAAGATTAAAATAAAAATTTCTCTTTTAAATCATGGTTATAAAAAAGGAAAGTTTTGTCAAAATTAAAATCTCTCTTTTAAACATTATAGATAACTATAAATAAGGAAAGATTTTAACAAAAATAAAATCTTTCTTTTAATCCTTTGTAGATAACTGTAAAAGGAAAGATTTTAAAAATTTAAAACTCTCTTTTAAAACCATGTGGATGGCTATAAAAGGAAAGATTTTGACAAAAATAAAATCTTCCTTTTATTTCTTTAGTGGATGCTAAAAAAGAAAGTTTTAAACAAAATTAAAACTTCCTTTTAATCCAATGACCGGCTATAGCTTGGGCAAAAGAAAAACTTTAAAATTAAAATCTCTCTTTTAAATCCTTTCATGTATGGCTATAAAAGGAAAGATTTTAACAAAAATAAAATCTCCCCTTTTAATTCCTTGTAGTCAGCCCCTTGCTTGGGCACCAAGCAAGGCTTGGCCGACCATCTCTTAGGCTCCAAGCAAATGCTTGACCGGCCCCCTTGCATCAAGCAAGGATGTGTCCGGCCCATTACTTGGGTAAGAAGTGGACTTCGTGGATATAAGGCTTTATAGAGGCGACAACAGGGACCAATAGAAGGAATTGGTTTTGGTCGCCCGATGAGCTTGAGCTTCTTGTGTTCGCCCCAAACACCCAACTCAAGTTCATCAATAATACTCATACCACTAAAGAGTTATTATTGAACTACCGCACCAATCCCGTATTACATTATGAGCTCCTTCTTATCTCTTTGTGTTTAAGATATCGAATATCCATTAATTAAATGAGTTACTGACAACTCACTTAATTAATATCTAGTTCCAAGAGTAGTACCACTCAACTTCATTGTCATGTCGAACTAAGTCCATCTGCAGGGTTTACATGACAATCCTTATGAGCTCCTCAAGGAGACATCATCAATCTAGATTACTAGGACATAGTTTCCTTTTATAATCAACAACACATCATATAAATAATATTATTTCCCAACTTATCGGGCCTATTGATTTAATGAATAAATCTCACCCATTGATAAATTAAAGAAATAAATACTAAGTATATGTTCTTGTTATTATATCGGGATTAAGAGTACGCACATCCATAGTAACAGAGGTTATGTTCTTTTATGCAGTCAATATAAAAGGAACAACCTCAAATGGTCCTACTCAATACACACATAGTGTATTAGTGTAATTTTATAGTCAAGATAAACTAGTACCAAATTACAATACAACCATTTCAATGGTTTGTCCCAATCCATCTTGGTTGTGAGCTATTATTTATAATTTATAAGGAACTAATAACATGATCTTCTGTGTGACACCACACACCATCTTATCTACAATATAAATTAAATGGGCAACTGCATTTAACTAAATATAGACATTCGAACAATGCGATTCTTATTTCAAAATAAATGTTCATTTAATAAATGTTCATACAAAAAGCTAGGCTTTTAGTATACATTCTAACAATCTTCAGCGTAGTCAGTATTGGAGCAGTTTCTGAGCATCGTGGAGGCGTTTTCTAAGTAGCACGCAGAAGCAAAAGTTGTTCAAAAAGTTTTTTGTTGAGCCATTAGTTGAAACCTACTTTTATAGCCTATTCCGGGCGCCTGGATTCCTTCCCAGGTTCCTAGACAATGCTGACGTGGCGTGCTCTCATCAAAAGTTGATCGACAAAAATTATTTGCTTCCAAGCGCCCGGACCCCTTTCGAGCGCCCAGACAGTGACGTAAGCTCATCCAATCCTCATGCTCTAGCTTGGCGAAAAGATGACTTTTGGCAGTTCAGGAGCTTAGAGCAACTCTGAGCGCCCGGACCGTGAGGGCGCCTGGCCGAGCGAGGATTGCCCAGGTTGCTTCTTGGAGAAGGCAGTCCGGGCACTCGGACCAACTCCGGGCATTCAGACTAGCTCCGGGCGCTCGGACGAACTCCGGGCGCTCGGACCAACTCCGGGCGCTCGGACCAACTCCGGGCGCTCGGACTCCAAGTGCTCGAAATTCCTCCGGGCGCCTAGACCCCCATATTTTGCCAACTTCAATTTCCTGTAAAACAAGGTTAGTTCAGGCAATAATATGTTAGACCTCGTGGTTGTTTTGATATGATCAACCAAGTTAGGTTAGGTCTTGTTTGATTTTGATCCTTGTGTCTAAGTGTGCAGGAGCTTAGGAGTGCAGGAAGCCGAGCGAAAGACGCAGCTAGCGAGAAGGACGACACGGGAAGGGAGCCAACGGGCTCGGTGTGTCCGAAGGATGAAAGAACTGCGAAAGAGTACACCGGTGGACGAGAAGAACGTGCGCGACGTTTGAGGGACGAGAAGCTTGTTAATACAGTCTGACCTGGCTGTTGTTTTGATGTTGACACTGATTTAAGTTTGTATCAGATATTAATTAAACTCAGACTGATTAATGATCAAGGTTGATCATGTGGAGAGGAAAAGTCCAAGTACGGATACTTGGCACGCAAAGTCGGAGAGGGCTCGGTAGCTCGTTCTCTGGACCGGACGAAGTCGGAGAGGGCTCGGTAGCTTGTTCTCCGGACTAGGTCAGAGAGGGCTTGGTAGCTCGTTCTCTGGACCGGACGAAGTTGGAGAGGGCTCAATAGCTCGTTCTTCGGACTAGGTCAGAGAGGGCACGGTAGCTCGTTCTCTGGACCGGACGAAGTCGGAGAGGGCTGGGCAGCTCGTTCTCCGGACTAGGTCAGAGAGGGCTCGGTAGCTCGGTCTCTGGACCGGACGTGGAAGTCGGAGAGGGCTCGGTAGCATGTTCTCCAGACGAGGTCAGAGAGGGCTCGGTAGATCGTTCTCTGGACCAGGAAGACATTAGGGTTTAGGGCTGGGAAGCTCTAAAACCAACAGAGGCATTGGATCGGTCTGTTGACCGATCCAGTGATACTTTGGCTGACTGGATCGGTCTGTCGACCGATCGAGTGATACATTAGTTATCTGATCGGTCTTGTGACCGATCAGTAACCACACAGAAACATTCTGTGGATTATCTGATCGGTCTCGTGACCGATCAGTAACCACACAGAACATTCTGTGGATTATCTGATCGGTCTGTGGACCGATCAGTATGTAGCGATAGGATTCAGAGCAATAGGGGGGATCGGTCTGTGGACCGATCCACCCATAGGCTGATCGGTCCACAGACCGATCAGCATCATCCCATACCGATCAGGATGTGTCCTGATCGATCTGGAAGGCTATGGATCGGTCTGTTGACCGATCCACAAAGATGTCGTTTGTCTTCTGCTATTTCTCTGCGATTTCTGATTCACCTGATCTAACCATCTGCTGCAAGCTTTTTGAGTTACAGGTTGCAGGTGTCGTGCCAATGCTTAATTTCAAATTAAGCTCCATCAGAAGAATAAGGCCAAGTGCTCTTTCTGCTGTGTTTCGCTGCAAATGGTGCAATTGGAGCGTCAACGTTCACTGGCTGCGATCAGTTGGCAACAGCTTGACTCTTGCTTATTGGTTCGAGCTCAGAGACACCAGTGAAGACCATGGATGGTATTGGTGTGAGTTCAGAGAACCAGATGAGGAGGAAGAGTGATTGGCGATGCCTGAGTTGGTCGCAGTGATTCGATACAGGTGATAGTGATTCGGCTCTGGCTGAAGACAGTGAGAAAGAAGCAGAATAAGAAGAAGGCAGAAGAGAGGTTTGGTAAGGATTTTGAAAAACTCTCTGTCGATTAAGCAAGAGTGCAGTGTTGTTTGAGCTCTTGTCTGAGGAATTCCTTCTGTCTGTCCTTGCGTTTTGCTTCGTGGCTGTAAGTTTATTGTTCATTCCTTTTGGCCACTGAACTCTGTAAGTCTTGTGCTTCATTTCAAATCTTTTCTTTGACTTTGTGGAGAGGTTACTCCACCGAGAAGGAGAAATACTTAGCCGGAATTTGTCCGGGGTGTGATCTACCGAAAGATCAAGGGATCGTCCACCTTACGGACACGCCGAGGAGTAGGGGCAAGTTATCCCCGAACCTCGTACATACTTGTGTAAGCTGTGGGTTGTTTTCTTTCCTTGCATCAGTTTTCTTTTTGTTTATTTCCGCTGTGCTAACAAACTTTTGTGAGGAGATTAATTGATTTTTTAGTGGAGGCTATTCACACCCCCCCCCTCTCTAGCCATCCGAAGGTCCTAACAAGTGGTATCAGAGCAAGGCGCTCTTCATCCGGATTAACACCCTAAAGAGCAAGAAGATGACTATGAAGGAAGGTTTTAGCACCAATCGTCCACCCTACTTCGACGGAGCAGACTTCCAATATTGGAAGAGCCGTATGGAGTATTATCTCAAGACTGACATCTCCATGTGGTTCTCGGTCAAGGAAGGGTTCACACCTCCGAAGGACGAAGAAGGTAAGGAACTAGAGTCGTCAAGGTGGTCCGCCGAGCAAACTCGCAAAGGACAAGCCGATGCCAAGGCGGTGGTCACTCTACAATGTGGGATAGCCAAAGATCAACTTGTCAATGTAGGTCCATTTGTGAGTGCAAAGGATTTGTGGAACAAGCTCATCGAGCTCCAAGAAGGAACCCGAGACTCTCGGATCGCCAAGAGAGACTTGTTCCTAAACCAACTACAAAATCTCACCATGAAGGAGAACGAAACGGTAAGTGAACTACACGGAAGGTTCAAAGAGATCATCAATGGTCTTCATTCCGTAGATGAACGCGTAGAGAATCGCGATCTTGTAAGGTACTCTCTCAAAACCTTTCCGAGGAATGCCTTGTGGTCATCTATGGTAGATGCCTACAAGGTCTCCAAGGACCTTTCAATTGTTAAGTTAGATGAATTCTTTTGTGAAATGGAACTTCATGAACTTGCTAACAAGGGTCAAAAAGAGAAAGGTATTGCCTTAGTTGCAGGAGAAAAGAGCAAGGATGGAAGAAGGAAGAAAGAAAAGAAGAAGGAGAAAGAGATTCCTACATCCTCATCCTCTTCCGAGTCTGATGATGAAGGTGGATCATCATCAAGCGAGATGGCCAACTTCGTAAGGAGAATCATGAGAAGGAGCCGGAGATACAAAGGGAAAGGTAAGTCTATTGATCAAAATGTTGATAAGACTAATGTTACGTGTTATGAGTGTAGCAAGAAAGGACACTATCGGAGCGAGTGTCCAAAACTCAAGAAGGAGGAAAGGGCCAAGAAGAAGAAAGCTCTCAAAGCTACTTGGGATGAATCCTCCTCAAGCTCATCGGAGGAAGAGAAGAAGGAGAAAAGCACTCATCAATTAGCACTCATGGCAAGGGATGAATCAGACTCCGGAAGTGATACATCAGCCGCGGCTTCATCATCTTCGGATGATGAAGAGGTAACTTCTCCGCATTTAGAAAAGTGCTATAAAACTATTGCACATTTATCTACTTTGCTTAAGAAATCAAAAACTGAAATCAAATCATTAAAAGATGAAGTAGAACACTTGAAGACTCTTAGGGAAGATGAGGTTGATGACCTACATCAAGAGCTTCTTGAGGATGAAAACAAAGCCCTAAAGAGTGAAGTTGAGAAACTCAAGAAAATGCTTGAGAAATTCTCAACTAGCTCTAAGACCTTAGATATGATTCTAAATGCCCAAAGGGCGGTCTACAACAAGGCTGGGTTAGGATATCAACCTAAGGAGTCTAGTTTCATTTCCTTAGTGTCTAGAACCCAATTTCATAGATCACATGCTTCTAGGGTTCATGAGACTAGGAAGGGTGTGACCAAGGCATGAGTTCCTAGGTCTTTCATTGTAGATGCATTAGGTCCCAAGATTTGGGTACCTAAAACATCGATCTTTCGTGTCTTGTAGGCATTTGTCAAGGGGGAGCATCTATCAACTTGGTTTGTTGATAGTGGATGCTCCAAGCACATGACCGGGGACAAGTCACTCTTTACTACCCTTCAAAACAAAAATAGAGGTAATGCGTCCTTTGGTAATAATGGTAGCCTTAAGGTTATAGGAGTTGGAGATATTCATATATCCGAATGTCTCCAAATCAGAAATGTCCTTCTAGTCAAGGGGATGACCTTTAGTCTCCTAAGTGCCAGCCAATTGTGTGATACGGGTTACACAATTGAGTTTCATTCAAGTCAATGTCTGGTCAAACACATTGACACACTTGACACGGTACTAGTAGGCACAAGGGTAGATAACATTTATCAAGTATCTTTTAAAAGTGCTACTAATGCCTCTGCTAAGTGTTTTATGTCAAAAGAAGAAGAATCATGGTTGTGGCATAGGAGGTTGGCCCACGTAAACATGAAGAATATTCGAAAGCTGGCCAACAAAGGATTAGTGCGAGACTTACCAAGCATCAAGTACCAAAAGACAAAATTATGTGATGCATGTCAAAAGGGTAAGCACAAAGGTAAAAGCGCTGTAAGTACATCTACTGCTTTAGATTTATTGCATATGGATTTGTTTGATTGCAGTAATGTTATTTCATTGAATGGAAGTAGATACTTCTTAGTGATCATTGATGACTTTACTAGATATAAATGGACTTTCTTTTTGAAAAATAAGGATCAAACCATAGATGTTTTTGTTTCTTTTTGTAGAAGAACTGAAAATGAAAATCAACAACAATTAAAACAATTAGGAGTGATCATGGTGGAGAATTTCAAAACCATAGATTTTTAGAATTTTGTCAAGAAAAAGGATATAGGCATGAGTTCTCTACTCCAAGGACCCCACAACAAAATGGGGTTGTGGAGAGAAAGAACCGAGTCTTGCAAGAGGCTGCACGAAGCATGCTCAATGAGTACTCACTACCGAGCTACTTATGGGCTGAAGCTGTAAATACCGCTTGCTATGTGCAAAACCGAGTCTTGATACATAGGTTTTTAGGAAAGACTCCCCATGAACTTTGGTTTGGGAAACCCCCTACAATTAAACATCTTAGGGTGTTTGGTTGTAAGGTGTTTATCTTGAACACCAAGGATCATCTTGGAAAGTTCACGGCTAAGGCTGATGAAGGGATACTGGTCGGGTACTCTCTCATCAGCAAATCCTATCGAGTCTACAACAATAGGACTAAATTGATTGAAAAGTCCTCGGATGTAGCATTTGAAGAAATTCCTAAATCAAATGATCAATCAAGGGATGTAGGAGAAATTCAATTTGAACTTAGAAATTTAAGTTTAAATGATCAAAACATAGAAAGAGTCGAAATTGACTCCGATGATGATGAGCAAAGGCAAGAGAGGGCTCAGTCTGATCCTTTACCTGATACTGAGCCCTTGCCGGTGTCTAGTGAGACCACTCATGAGGCACCGCCAACACCAAGGCAATCTAGGATAGCCTCTAGTCATCCCCAAGACCAGATTGTGGGAGACATTCAACAAGGGGTTAGGACTAGATCATTCTTTAGAAATGAGTCTAATGAGGTCGCCTTGATCTCAAAAATCGAACCAAAACTAGTTGATGAGGCATTGCACGATCCTGATTGGATCATAGCTATGCAAGATGAGTTAAGTCAATTTGAAAGGAGCCAAGTGTGGGACTTAGTTCCTAGACCTAAGAAGACCACCATTATTGGAACCAAATGGGTCTTCAAAAATAAGTTAAACCAAAAGGGAGAAGTCGTAAGAAACAAGGCAAGACTTGTAGCCAAGGGCTATAGTCAAGTCGAAGGCCTCGATTATGATGAGACATATGCTCCCGTGGCTTGATTAGAGTCCATTCGTTTAATGCTAGCTTTTGCTGCACATAGAGGCTTCAAGCTCTATCAAATGGACGTTAAATCGGCCTTCCTAAATGGTTTCAATAAAGAAGAGGTCTATGTTGAACAACCACCGGGGTTTATGAATACCGAAGCTCCAAACCACGTGTACAAGCTCAAGAAAGCTCTTTATGGGCTTAAACAAGCACCTCGAGCTTGGTACGAAAGGTTGTCAACTTACTTACTAGAAAAGGGTTTTGTAAGAGGTCAAATAGACCCAACACTATTTCTGCGTAGAGATAGTGAAAACATATTTGTAGCCCAGGTGTATGTCGATGACATAATTTATGGCTCAAATAACAAGGGCTATTTGAATGAATCTATCACTCACATGGAAAGTGAGTTTGAAATGAGTCTGGTGGGAGAATTGACATTCTTCCTTGGACTTGAAATCAAACAAACTCGAGATGACATTTATGTCCATTAGACAAAATACACTCAAGAGATGCTCAAGAAATTCAAAATGAGTGACTCTAAGGAAGTATCCACTTCAATGGTGACGAACACTCGCCTTGACAATGATGAAAATGGAAAACCAGTTGATCTAACGCAATATAGAAGCATGATCGGTAGTCTTCTATATCTCATAGCTAGTCGACCGGACATACTTTTTGCTGTGGACATGTGCGCTAGATATCAAGTATGTGCCAAGGAATCTCATTTAATTGCAGTTAAGAGGATTCTGAGATATCTTAAGGGCACAATTAGTGTAGGTCTCTGGTACCCTCGTACTGAGTCTTTTGACTTGATAGGTTATACCGACTCCGATTATGCTGGGTGCAAATTGGATCAAAAAGCACTAGTGGGGGTTGCCAATTTTTAGGTTCATCATTGGTTAGTTGGTCAAGTCGGAAGCAACATTGCGTTGCCCTCTCCACGACCGAGGCTGAATACATTGTCATGGGAGAGAGTGTATCACAATTGTTGTGGATGATCCACACCCTAGAAGATTATGGGCTTTCCTATAAGGGAGTGCAAGTGTTGTGTGACAACATCAGCACAATAAACCTAACGAAAAATCCAGTCCATCATTCAAGGACCAAACACATTGAAGTGCGTCATCACTTCATTAGAGATCACGTAGCTAGGGGAGACATTGCGCTCACATATGTTGAGTCAAAATCGAACCTAGCCGATATTTTCACCAAACCTCTTCCGGAAAATGAATTTAGTCATTTGAGGAGAGAATTGAGAATGTCTTTGGCTCAATAAGCCATTAGGACCCCATCATGATCAATAAGGACAATTAAAACAACAAGAGAAAAGGGGAAATTAATTTGGGCAACTTGGGAACATCTCACACAAACTATAAGGTTTAACAAATTATTTTTGTTTGCTAGAAATGGGGTGAGATGCTAGGATCAGCCGAATTATTCAAAATGTATCATGCATCCCTTGAATAATTAGGTTGACGAGACATAAATTGAGTATGGGGAAGACCATTACATAATTCATGTGTATTTGGTTCCTAGATCTTACTCATATATTCCAACCAAGGAAACTTGGTTGGACCTTTACCCAGAAATTATGTAACTTTGGTTGATGGATTGTTTGATATCTTTGATCGATACTTTTCATGATTTTAGTTGAAACTAGGACAAGTCCTTGAAATAATGATAACATTTTGGTTATATTTTGACAAACTTGAAACTGAACATAACAAGGTCGAAAATTTCAATTTTCAAGCCTTGAGTTGTCTGTTTTTTTAAATGTCTGAAACTTTCGGGCTATAAACAATTTCAGACCATAATCTTTAGGAAATAGTTATGCTTGTAGATTCTTCAGAGTCTAGGTACTGGATTTGGAAGTTTCACTGGAGAAACTTATACGAATTATCGAACACCTCTACGAATTTCAGTTACTGAAATTACTGGAGAAATTTCAGTATCAGACACTAATCGGTCTACAGACCGATCAGGAGGTTCCTGGATCGGTCCAGGGACCGATCAGGTTCATTTTGTACGCCAGGAAGCCTACTGATCATCTTCAGATCGGTCTATAGACCGATCAGGAGTTCCCTGATCGGGCCGGGGACCAATCAGGTCAGTCTGGTATGCAAAGGGCTACTAATCGCCTTCTGATCGGTCCAGGGACCGATCAGCAGTCTACTGATCATCTTCTGATCGGTCTACAGACCGATCAGGAGGTTCCTGGATCGGTCCATGGACCGATCAGGAGGTTCCTGATATCTCCTGATCGGACAACCGTCTGATCATTTCAACACCTGGACACCCATCTCTCTTAAATCTTCCCGATCCTTTCTTTTCCCCTTTCATGCGGAAGCCCTAGCCGACTCTTCCCTACACCTCAACTCTTCTCTTCTCTTTGGACGCCGAAGCCCTAGCCAAAGCCCTATCCAAAAGATACTTCAATGGCACCAAGGTAACTCCATACTTCTCTAGAACTACTCACCTTGGCATTTCAGTTTCGTTTCTCACCGTATCTGTACATTTTGTTTTGGCTTTCGGGTGTTGGTGGCTCCTGTGCTCACTTATTTGCCCCATTGTATCACATTGTTAAACCTTAGGAAGAAACAAGTGGGTGAAGGAACCTTTAAGTCTAAGTCGCCTGAGAAGTCCAAGTCTAAGGCTCCCTCCCGACCTCAACCATCTGTCTCCGGGAGATTTCCAAACCACCATTTTGAGGAAGCCTTTAAACAAAGAACCTTTAAATTACTCCCTTGTAGGTCTGTGGATCGAAAATTCATGGACGAATTTTGTCCAACTGTGTCAGAAATCATTGCCTACTACAAACTTGATTCACTTGTCTATTTAGAACGAGATATCAATTATGACTTAGTATCTGAGTTTTATAACAATCTTCATCAAACTAAAGATGTAAGTTATAAAACAAAAGTTGCTAAGCAGACTCTTGATTTCAGTTTCTCAGCCTTCTTTAATTATCTAGGTTGCCGGAGGTGTTCCGGAAATGTCTTTTCTATATATCCTGACTTACCAGACCCCTTACCTTCATCCTTTGATGTCTCATCTGACTCCATTTATGAGTATTTCTTCAGACATCCTAGACCGGGTGGGCTAGATGAATTAGATGTTGATTTTCCTACTTTTGCAGCCTTGAGATTATCTACCCCAGATTACATTCTCTTTAAAATTGTAACAAACTGCCTTTTGCCAATCACATCTAAACCCTTATCTGAGATCCGACCATATCATTGCCTGATGCTTTATGGACTGCATCGGCGTCTCGACTTTGACATCATATCTAGCATCTATTCTTCGATCATCTCCTATAGCGAGCCAAACAGCTTCACTGTTTATATGCCTTATGGGCATATAATTACAGATTGGCTCGAGACCCTTCAGATTGATGTCTCCAAGGGTAGAATAGTCAAGATGGTTAGGCAGGACTGCAGACTTGGGAAACGGGCATTTTTCAAGTCTGGCATCATAGGACAAAATGGGGAGGTTCGGTGGAAGGATGGGAGAGCTCTAGGTGAGTTACCACGGGGACCTCCACGACAGGTTGCGGCTGCTCCTGTTGCTGCTCCTCCTGCTGCTGCTGCTGACGATGGAGAGGCAGATCCTGATCTGCGCTGGCAGATCGCCGAGCTGGAGAGTCGCATTAATCGGCACGATGAGCTGCTAGTTGCTGAGCTCCACGGGCTGCGCGTTCGGATTGATCAGCGCTACGATGATCTACGCAGTCAGCAGTTGGCGACACATCAGGCGATTATGGGATGGATGGCCAGATACCCACCTCCGCAGGATTTCCCGGGCTATCCATCCTCGAGCAGCGGCATGCCACCTCAAGGACCCACTCCTCCCGTTGATGATGCTGATGCTCCTCATGATGAGGAGGCTGATTGATACACATTGTTCTATGATGTCATTTTGAGTATCTATGTTTTGGATACTGTTTGTTGGATACTTATGTCTGACCTGGATACTTGCTGATTTCATATATTTATGCTGCTCATTTTCTTATTTTTCTTTATGTTTCACTTCCTATTGGCTATTAATTTGTTGTTCATATGTCATGTCTTGTATGTCTCTTATTTCTTTATTACTGTCTTATAATACACTTAGAGGGCATTTTAGGTGGATTAAGAAAAAGACAGTATAAGTTAAGGGGGAGTCCTTTAACGTTTTCTTACCTAATTCACACATTTTCGGTGTTTGACAAAGGGGGAGAAGATAACTAAGTTTAGAGATAAATGAAAGTTTGGCTTTAGGGGGAGGATCTTGATTTCTCTATCCTTACATGGTGTTGTGTCTATCTTAGGGGAGGATCTTGATTCCCATAAAATTAGGGAAATATGAATATTTCTGATCTAAACTTAAATCGTGTTGTCAAACAACAAAAAGGGGGAGATTGTTAATACAGTCTGACCTGGCTGTTGTTTTGATGTTGGCACTGATTTAAGTTTGTATCAGATATTAATTAAACTCAGACTAATTAATGATCAAGGTTGATCATGTGGAGAGGAAAAGTCCAAGTACAGATACTTGGCACGCAAAGTCGGAGAGGGCTCGGTAGCTCGTTCTCTGGACCGGATGAAGTCGGAGAGAGCTCGGTAGCTCGTTCTCCGGACTAGGTCAGAGAGGGCTCGGTAGCTCGTTCTCTGGATCGGACGAAGTCGGAGAGGGCTCGATAGCTCGTTCTTCAGACTAGGTCAGAGAGGGCTCGGTAGCTCGTTCTCTGGACCGGACGAAGTCGGAGAGGGCTCGGCAGCTCGTTCTCCGGACTATGTCAGAGAGGGCTCGGTAGCTCGGTCTCTGGACCGGACGTGGAAGTCGGAGAGGGCTCGATAGCTTGTTCTCCAGACTAGGTCAGAGAGGGCTCAGTAGCTCGTTCTCTGGACCAGGAAGACATTAAGGTTTAGGGTTGGGAAGCTCTAAAACCAACAGAGGCATTGGATCGGTCTGTTGACCGATCCAATGATACTTTGGCTGACTGGATCGGTCTGTCGACCGATCGAGTGATACATTAGTTATCTGATCGGTCTCGTGACCGATCAGTAACCACACAGAAATATTCTGTGGATTATCTGATCGGTCTCGTGACCGATCAGTAACCACACAGAACATTCTGTGGATTATCTGATCGGTCTGTGGACCGATCAGTAAGTAGCGATAGGACTCAGAGCAATAGGGGGGATCGGTCTGTGGACCGATCCACCCATAGGCTGATCGGTCCACAGACCGATCAGCATCATCCCAGACCGATCAGGATGTGTCCTGATCGGTCCGGAAGGCTATTGATCGGTCTGTTGACCGATCCACAACGATGTCATTTGTCTTCTGCTGTTTCTCTGCGATTTCTTATTCACCTGATCTAACCATCTGCTGCAAGCTTTTTGAGTTACAGGTTGCAGGTGTCGTGCCAATGCTTAATTTCAAATTAAGCTCCATCAGAAGAATAAGGCCAAGTGCTCTTTCTGCTGTGTTTCGCTGCAAATGGTGCAATTGGAGCGTCAACGTTCACTGGCTGCGATCAGTTGACAACAGCTTGACTCTTGCTTATTGGTTCGAGCTCAGAGACACCAGTGAAGACCATGGATGGTATTGGTGTGAGTTCAGAGAACCAGATGAGGAGGAAGAGTGATTGGCGATGCCTGAGTTGGTCGTAGTGATTCGATACAGGTGATAGTGATTCGGCTTTGGCTGAAGACAGTGAGAAAGAAGCAGAATAAGAAGAAGGCAGAAGAGAGGTTTGGTAAGGATTTTGAAAAACTCTCTGTCGATCAAGCAAGAGTGCAGTGTTGTTTGAGCTCTTGTCTGAGGAATTCCTTCTGTCTGTCTTTGCGTTTTGCTTCGTGGCTGTAAGTTTATTGTTCATTCCTTTTGGCCACTGAACTCTGTAAGTCTTGTGCTTCATTTCAAATCTTTTCTGTGACTTTGTGGAGAGGTTACTCCACCGAGAAGGAGAAATACTTAGCCGGAATTTGTCCGGGGTGTGATCTACCGAAAGATCAAGGGATCGTCCACCTTACGGACACGCCGAGGAGTAGGGGCAAGTTATCCCCGAACCTCGTACATACTTGTGTAAGCTGTGGGCTGTTTTCTTTCCTTGCATCAATTTTCTTTTTGTTTATTTCCGCTGTGCTAACAAACTTTTGTGAGGAGATTGATTGACTTTTTAGTGGAGGCTATTCACACCCCCCCCCTCTCTAGCCATCCGAAGGTCCTAACAAAGCTGGGGTGGAAGCCTACTCGAGGAGAAGGCCGGAAATTAGGTTCGGGTGAGCCTTATTTCAGTTGGCCGCAATCACCCAAGCTATCGGGGCTTCGAAAAAAGAAAAGAAGTCAAAAGGAGCTGGAAAAGCAAGCTGAAGGCACCCTCAACGAAGTGTTGGGGCGCCTCGGCTGCCTACAGGCATGAGGGTGCCCTCATTGCTTTGAGGGTGCCCTCCACATTGTCCAGGGTGCCCTCAAGGCCATTGAGGGCGCCCTCGACCCAGTCTACTTGCCTGTTTCATAGTTGGATGAAGTTTTATCTGATGCCTCAGCTGGAGGCGCCCTCAACCTCTTGAGAGGCGCCCTCAAGACTAGAGATAGGATTTCCATGAGTTATATAAAGACCTCTGGAGCTAGGAAATTATCAGTTCAACTTTGTATTCAATTCCTAGCAACATCTTAGCTTTCTTAGTGTGTAAAAAGGCTTCTCCGCCTACAGTGAAGGAGATATTTCTAGTGGAGTTGTTCAACCGCCTTGGATTAATTAACAACCACCTAGGTTGTAACCAAGTCAAATCCCTGAGTCTTCTTTCTTTCCTTTCTGTTATTTTGTTTCTATTTTATTGTTGCTATTTTAGAGTTGAAAGAACGAGGATGGTATTTTCTTATTGCAGGCAATTCACCCCTCCCCTCTTGCCGGTCCCGCTGCACCAACATAATATATAAAGAAATATAAGTTTTAATAGTCTTCGGACTGTCCGGTCCTAACTTTGAGTTTCGTTGAAACTCTAGGTCGGACCAACGCCTACTATTTCCTTTTCGGGGAATGTATCCTCACCTACTCCTCTCAGGAGAAATTATCTTTTGTCAAATCGGTCCTTCAGACCATCTGAAATTTGCTCAGCATCCAAGACTTTGGGACTTTTCTGTTGGACTTCCGATCCCCGACCCGTCCAGTATTCCACCTGGTATCTGCAACCCCCAAGACTTCCACTAGAATCCGCAATCCTAGGATTTTGCCTGACGTCATCGACCTAAGACTTCTTCCAGACCCCCGGACGAGTACTTCATTGTCTAACCGCAGTTAGGACTTTCCTTTGTCTAAGATCACTTAGGACTTTCCTGCACACTTAGTTCAACTTATTAGATCACAAAACAACTTAACTTTGAACCCTTTTACCATTATCAAAACACAGGTTCGGTCATCTGGTGCTTCCTACACCAACATATCATTGTCAATAATAGAAGATGAATATGTGACTTATGCAATGGCTGTACAAGAAGTCATCTAGTTAAAAAAATTTATGAAGCATCTAAAGATTACTGAGACAATCAAGCTTCCATAGCTTTTTCTAAGAATCTCAAACATCACAATAAGGTCAAGCACAAATCCATTAAGTATAATTTTGGTAAGGCATATAGTTGATAAAAAAAATAGTTTTTGAGTATATCTCTACACGTGTTATGTTTGTTTAACCTTTTACTAAGTTATTGCGTAACGAGTCATTTCAAGAACATATAAAGTCTTTGAGATTTCATAAAATGTAATGTATTGTAAAGATAATCGGATATTATAGGATGTTTGATAGAGGAATATCATTGTTAAATTGGATAAAGTCTCGGTGATATCTTGGTAGACTAAGATTGGTCCTATCACATGGACCATCATCTCTATTGTTAAGTATAAATATATGTAGTCCCCTCGGGACGGTCTAGTGGCTAGCACATGAGGCATTGCCACCATGAGGTCTGGGGTTCGAATCTCGGCAAAATTGAGGTAAATGTTTCCCTTGTGTGTTAGTCACTATTCCAAAGGCTAGTAGTCGCCCGTGATTTACCTCCTCTGTGTTAACCCTGGGACGAGTTGGCGGGGGTGCTGGGGGCAAGCATATTCGCCTTTTTGCCACCAAGTATAAATATATGTAAGACCATTGTTTATAAGATAGCTAATGAAGTTGTGTATGGATATATACCTGTAAATTAGGGTCGCCTTGACAATAGTATCAAGATGAGATCATTTGTAAAATGATAATAATCGGAATAAATATACCCACCATTTACTGAACTTGCTAGAAGCCAGATAAAATTCATAAGTTGAATTCAGGTTTAGGCATTGTATATATCTAGATCAAAATATGTATGATGTTAAATTTGTAAAAAAAAAAAATATACACTCTTTATTAGTAAAGAGAATAACATTGTAACATGTGATTCATACAACATGTGTTATAGCGATAATAATGTTAGGAGAAAAATAAATCTCTGCTTCTCTACTATATGAGAACTTTGATATTATAATATAATATTAATTTTATTATCAATGACTTTTTTTTGTTGTCTATTTGAAGTTTAATCCGTGTATATTATTTTAGCATGTATCCTAATAACTACAAATGATTAAGTTTATGGAGGATGATTTAGTTTATGGATCATGATTAAGAAAGTGATTGATTAAAATGAATGGATTCTAACTAAAAAGAAATATTAAAATTATTCTACATTTTTTACGTTTATTTACTGGTTGATCAATTATATTTTTTTATTTAGTACTAAAAATATCATTGTGAATAATTAAAGTGATTGGAAATGTTGAACATGATATTGATATAATATTCATTATAAGGGATTAGATATATTCATATTAATGTAAATTATTTAATCAAAGATAAATACACGTTATTGATGTCTTGAACAGTAGATACATAAAGTATAATAACTTTTTTAGCTTTAATTATTCAACATACTTATTGTCGTATAAATTATTTTCCTTGAATAAAAGTTGAATGTTCTAATACGGTCTTTAGACTTGCTTGGACAAGTATAAATTGTTGGTAGCGTGCAGTTACCATAACTACCCACCTGGAGTTAATAAAAGCTGCCCATTTCCTTTATTTAAACGTCCAAGTAAAGAGAAGAAGAGGAGTGAAAAGATTTCATGTTTTTTCCAAGAGAAGAACATCCAAAGTGACGAGGGATTTGGTTTGTGAGATGCAGGGGTGATTTGTCATAATCGTCCGCTAAACGTCCAGCAGGAACAACACTTAAGGCATCAATTGTAAGTGTTTGATTAATAAAAATGTTCATGCATTTTAATGACAGTTACACCCTCCTTCGATATATAGGGATAATAATTTCATCCGAACTTAATAAGGATTTAATATCCAATCCGAATAGATGAGGATATAAAGAGATTATCGATATTTGATATCCGACAAAAAATTCGATTAAATAATATATATATACACATATTAAAGGAAAATTCTTTTTTTTAATTCACTAATTATTTTTGTGGTATTAGGAGGAGACTAGGCTATATAGATGTTTTAATAGGATGTTAATTTTAATATGTTTTATAATAGTTGAATAGGAAGAAGAAAAAATATAAGTATAGAAAATATTCGATCTTTTAATGGATATGAGGATATCCATCGGATATCCTATACCCAATGGTTATGAGGACAGAAGATATAGAATCCGACCTAAATTTGACCTATTATCATCTCTATCTTTCGGCTAGACTTGTCGGGATGCTTGTGATAGGAAGGTGGGTAGGAGTTTCCTACATGGTATGATCTTAACTCGGTCAATATAGATTCATGTAGTATCCTCTTGACTTTGATCAATGGAGGTTCCACGTAAGAGAAGGCGGGTCGGGCTCGGCAAGAGCTCGGTGACATTTAGTGAGAACTCGGTAGTACTTATCATGAGTTCGATAGTGTTTTTTAAAGAGTTCAACAGAATTCATGAAGAGATCAGCAATATCCTAAACTCTTCAGCCGAGTTCGGTAAAGTTAAGTCTGAGTAATTGATGCGGATATATCTTAGGGGCATTATAAGAATTAAGGAAGGAGAGAGGGATATTTTAAGGAATTTATTGTTTAGGGCTATAGGAGGAAAGAAGAGGCATTTGTTGGAAGGGAGCTACTTCGCGGTTTTCTTCCGCCCCCATCATGGCCATGAGGCACGCCTACTGGCATCCCGATCGATGCCGCCTCACCGGAGACTCTTGCCAACATCTCACCGGAAACCTCATATACCGCTCTCTCTCTCTCTCTCTCTCTCTCTCGCTTCTTCTTCTCTCTCGACCACCCATGAGATAATCGCCACCTCTCTTCTCCACACCACCGCGACCAAGGAGACGATCGCTTCCGAGCTACCTTCTTCTGCCCGAAGCCAGTGATGTCGGATTCGCGTCTCCACCGCCTCCCGCACGCCCTGTGATCCTATCGCGAACTCCATCGTCGTTTCCTCTAGCAACACCACAGCGTCGTCTCCTCTCCCCATGCCGACGACACCGATGCTGCCCCTCTCCACTTCTTCTCTCCTCGTAGCCCTAGCTGTCAGATCCGCAGCTGGTGTTACAACTCACCGCCATGCCTCTTTCTCCCTCACAGCCCTAGCCACTGGATCAGCCGCCATCGCCACAGTTGCTTCTAACGACCACTGCCGCCCTCGGGGCCACCAGTAGCCAAGCTCCGCCTTCTTCTCCCTCTTTTCTAGCATCCACAGCCACCCACCAGTGATTTCCTCTAAGACGCTACAACATCGCCTCTCTTACTACCTCATCTTAGGCCACCTTTGGCCAGCCGCACTGTCATACACTTCCGAGACTCCGATGTCACTGTTGTCATTATGCTCCGATCTAACCTACCTCCGGCCTTCTAGCCATCATTGTATTCCAACCTTTGAGTCACTGTCGTGTTCCGACCTTCGTGTCGTTATTGTATCCTGGCTTGCGTGTCGATGTCATATCCCAGCCTGGATACCGATGTCATATCCCGGCCTACGTGTCGCTGTCACATCCCGGCCTACGTGCTGATACCATATCCCGGCCTGCGTGTCGTTGTTAGGTCCTAGCCAGCATGCCTCCTTCCAGGTCTAGGTCGTGTTCGGCTTCATGCCATCAGATCCAGCTCCTCGATCGGTGGACATTCATCTACTTTTTTGAGTCACGACAACTCAATCAGTGCCACAACAAGCTCACCGATCCACTAGAGGGTGCCCCCTTGGGCTAAGGTACGTTCTTCATTCTTATTCTATATGCATTTCATTACTCTACTATTAGTTCTGTTCCTTATATATTCGTTAGATCTGCCTAGAGCATCGGGGTACTAGGGACCGGGACAACCCGATCGGTAGCTGCAGGTGGCGTTAGCCAGAGGACTCCTGACGACTTGGTCAACATAGAAGGCAACTTAGCATACCCCCTCCCCCCTCCGGGTCATAGCAATTCAGTCAACATTCCAGCCACATCACCCCGGTAGTCCGTCTGACTCAACTTACAGAGAGGATCAATTTGGCGCCGTATATGGGAATCTCCTCCAATTGTTCTGGAACATGAAGGTAGATGACGTTGGAAGATTCTTGGCCATTATCACAATCCTGAAGGATTCTGACGAACATATTATCTTCTCCTTTTGGTCCATAGGTATTCGGGAGTCGAGAGACTGACTTGGAGCTTCAGCTGGCTGACAGGTTAGTTTTTCCATTATATTTTTTCCACAACTCCACGAATATTCAAGAGTCGAGGGACCGAAGTGGATCCTCAGCCGGTTGGCATGGCTCCTTGATCAAGTACGCTAAGGGCTCTACTCCCCCTTTACTATCACAGGATCTGCTATAGCTCCCTGATAAGAGAGTAAGATCTTAGTTCCTTGATTAAATACTAGGGCCCTAAATCCTTGATCAGATACTAGGGACATAGTTTCCCGATCAGACATTAGGGGCACAGTTCCTCCATCATATACTAAGGACACAGCACCCCGATCAGAGACTCACGGTACAGCTTCCCAATCATAATCTAGGGCCTCGCTCTTTGATTACGGGCTAGGGGTCTTACTCTCTGATTAGGAACTAGGGGCTCGGCTCCCCAATCAAGTGTGCTACAGGCTCTGCACCCTCCACCCATGAGGCTTTGCATCTTCTTATGGCTACATGCTCTGCAAGCTTCACTTATGGGGCTCTGCATCCTCTTATTGCTACAGGCTCTGCACTCTTCGCCCACGATGTTCTGCCTCCTCCTATTGCTACGAGCTCTGCTCCCTCATATTGCTATGGGCTTCACTCCCTTTGATGGTCAGGGATCATATTACTCTCTCCCTGACTTTGTGGGCATTTAGGAGTCAAGGGATCGACATTATTTCTCTCCCGGACTTCATGGGCATTTGGGAGTCGAGGGATCAAATCAGATCCTTAGCCGGTAGACACCACTCCATGATCAGGTATGATAAACGTTCCGCTCCCTCATATTGCTATGGGCTCCACTTCTATTAACTTAAGGGCTTAACCTCCCCGTTCAAGGTCGAGTATCGCCACTCGTCTTGAACCAGAGTATTCACCACCGGTCTCGGACCGAAGTATCACCACTGGTCTCGAACCAGACAATCGCCACCAGTCTCGGACCGGAGTATCACCACTGGTCTCAGATCGAAGTATCACTACTAATCTCAGACCAGAGTATCGCCACCGGTATCACCACTAGTATTGGACCAGAGTATGGCCACCGGTCTCAGACCGGAGTATCGCCACAAGTCTCGGACCGGAGTATCGCCACAGGTCTCGGATCGGAATATTGCCATCGGTCTCAGACTAGAGTATCGCCACCGGTCTCGGACTAGAGTATCACCAACGACCTCTCAATCGGGCTCCAGACTCTTGCCCCAGTCCGAGCTATAAACGAGCACAGCTCTCGCGATCAATGACCTCTCAGTCGGACTCCAGACTCTCACCCCAGTGAGAGTTATAAACAAGCACAGCTCTCGCAACCAACGACCTCTTGGTCGGGCTTTAGACTGTTGCCCCAGTGCGAGTTATAAGCGAGCATAGCTCTCACAACCAATGACCTCTCAGTCGGGCTCCAGACTCTCACCTCAGTGCAAGTTATAAGTGAGCACATCTCAGGCGACCAACGACCTCTCGGTCGGGTTCCAGACTCTTGTCCCAGTGCGAGTAATAAGTGAGAACAACTCTTGCGACCAACGACCTCTAGGTCGAGCTCCAGACTCTCACCCTAGTGCGAGTTATAAGCGAGCACAGCTCTTGCAACCAACGACCTCTCGGTAGAGCTCCAGACTCTCGCTCCAGTGCGAGTTATAAGTGAGCATAGCTCTTGTGACCAAAAACCTCTTGGTCTGGCTTCAGACTCTCGCCCCAATGCAAATTATAAGTGAACACAGCTCTCACGACCAACGACCTCTCGGTCGAGTTCCAGACTCTCACCCCAATGCAAATTATAAGCAAACACACCTCTCACGACCAACGACATCTTGGTCGGACTTTCGTGACCAATGGCCTCTCGGTCTAGATTTCATGACCAACGACCTCTCGGTCGTGCTCTCAGGACTAATGACCTCTCAGTCGGGCACAACGACTAGTCAATCGGGTTTGCTCCTCTGCCCCGCACTCATCGTTCACGTCTCACTCGTCGCTCTTCCCGGCACTCATCGTTCACCTCTCACTCGCCATTCTGCCTAGTACTCATCGCTCGTGCCTCACTCGCCACTCTGCCAGACACTCATCATTCACGTCTCATTCGCCGCTCTACCCAGCACTCGTTGCTCGGGTCTCACTCATCGTTTTGCCCCGCATTCGTCGCCCAATCAATACCTATTTTTACTTCTTGCTTGGTATTTGCATAATCACCTGATTGCTCTGCTCAGAATCGCTCAACCGTCTTCTCGATATCACTCGGTCTCCCTCGGCATTCTACAGATCGCTTACTTGGCATATGCTTGACATTATTTTTTACGTCGCTCAACTCGACATTCCTTATGTCGTTCCGCTTGGCACACCTTTATTCGATTGATCACCCCTTAAGCATCTGCTCGGTCGCTTGCTCGACTTTCCACTAGCTCGACATTCTCTCGATTGCCCAGTCAGTATTTTTCGATGGCCTAGTCATATTTTATAGTCACCCGGTCAACATTTTTCGGTCACCCGATCGAGGTTTACTGTCGCTCGATCAACATTTTCTCGATCGCGCGCTCAGAACCCCTCGCTTGTCGTCTGTCCACCCACTCAATGTTCTCTCGATTGTCCGGACGACATTTTCTCGGTCATGCGCTTAACACTGCTCCCCCATCATCTTTTCACCAGCTCGGCATTCTCCCGAGTGCTCAATCGACATTTCTTCGATCTCCCGCTCGGCACTACTTGGTCTTTCGCTTTGTTCCATTTATGCGCACTCTCGTCATTCTTCCGTTCGATTGGCATTGCTACTGTCACTTGCTCAACACCACTTATGTTGCTCGATCGACATCATCATAGATATGGGCTTTACATTTCACGACGAACCCAACTATCTGACTCTGTACTCGGGAGTGATTCAGTCTTTGCGATGGACTATCTAGTCAGTCAAACTTGCGTCTCCTTCGACTAAACTTGAAGGGAAAGCTTATCATGTGGATATATCTTAAGGACATGAGAGGATTTAGGGAAGGAGAGAGGGGCATTTTAGGGAATTTATTATTTAGGACTTTAAGAGAGAAGAAGAGACACTGTTGGAAGGGGCTGGTTTGTGTTGGATCGATATGCACGTGAGAGGAGGGTGAATCACGTGGTTTTCAAAAAACTCATCTTTTCTTTTTAAAATCCAAAAACAAAGTACGCAGCGGAGAAAGAAATAAGAAAGCGAGAACAAAGAACACAAGAAAACATAGTCGGTTTACTTGGACCGGAGTCTTCGGTGACTCTTACTCCAAGACCCAGGTCTCGCGGACCTATCGATGGGTAATCCACTAAAAAAGCCTCTTCTGGTACCTCCAGAAGAGGGAATCGAGTACAAGAAGATTAGAACAAGTGCAACACACTGTACTTGTCCTTTTGCAATAATTAAGTACACAAATATAACTTGTTACCAACACATAAGGATCAAGTGTAAGAGCATTCGTGTGTTGTTGTCGGTCTACCGGCCATGATCGGAAGTCCTCAGAATAGTCGTCGGCCATAGTATCTTCGTAGCAGGAGCCTAGAGCAATCGGAAGCTCAAACAGATGTGCAGTAGCTCGTATATCAGTATTGTATTGAAGCCTTCTTAAGACCCACTTATATAAGGCATGGAAGGTGCCTTCCATAGCAGTTGAAGGCGCCTTCAACCTGGTAAATTTGATCCTGAACAACCCGACATTTATCCATGACGAAGTCAAAATTTTATCCTACGGAAGGCGTCTTTTATAAACAGTACAAAGGCGCCTTCACTGCTTGAAGGCACCTTCAGACACTGTTCATCCAAAGGAAAATTTGCTCCTTTTGTCCAGCAAAATAATGTTAGTCCAAATAACCTACAAAATAAGTATTAGGATAATAATAATAAGTAATTAGTTTCTATCCTCCCAAGACTAGAAACTGTTGGTGCAGTCAACCTCTAGGGTTTCGATGTTTGACAATATACATAAGTCCGGTCAATTTGACCAAGAGTTAATCCAAACAGGACTTGGTGTTTGGAAGAAAGAAGTCTAGTCAGGACTAGATGACTAGTAAAGGTAAGTCCTATCCAAAGGATACGCAGGTGAGAAGTCTTGGTGAGTGAAGCCAGATCCTAGTGAGTGAAGCTAGGTAGTGGAAGTCCTGATGAGTGAAGCCAGGCCCTAGTGAGTGAAGCTAGGTGGTGGAAGTCCTAGTGCGTGAAGTCAGGCTCTAGTGAGTGAAACTAGGTGGTGGAAGTCCCGGTGAGTGAAGTCGGACCCTAGTGAGTAAAGCTAGGTGGTGGAAGTCCCAGTGAGTAAAGTCGGGCCCTAGTGAGTGGAGCTAGGTGGTGGAAGTCCCGGTGAGTGAAGCCGAGCCCTAGTGAGTGAAGCTAGGTGAAGGAAGTCCTGGTGAGTGAAGCTAGACAATGGAAGTCCTAGTGAGTGAAGCTAGGCAACCCTAGGGAGGTAAACCTAGGTTATATGTGATCGACTGGTTTCTGGTCGACCGCGTGCGTCGACCAGACCAACGAATCTTGAATTCTGTTAACACTATTTTACTGTACTGTTTTATCTATTGTACTAACTCAGTGTTGTAGGGAAGTCCAGCTAGGTTAACGGTCTGACCTAATAGCTGACACGAAGTCCAGACAAGTCTACAAGCTGACCGAATGTCTGGAAAGTAAGTTAAGGTAAGTCACTGGAAGGGAGTGACTTGGTGAGGATGTGTTCCCCGTTCGAGGGAACAATAGACGTCGATCCAACTTAGAACCATTTCGGGAATCTAAGTTGAGATCATGACTATATTCCAGTCTCGGTGAGACGGAATCTAATTACTACTCTTTTACTATTGCAGGGTAGTTTAGCTTTTATTTTACCTCGGACTAACATTTTCTTGTAGGAAAAAGACTTTCTGGAAAAAGGTGGTCCAGGCGCCTGGAAGGTAAAAGTTATCCTGACAGCTAGGCGAGAGTTGATTGGACGGCCGACGTCATGGTCCAGGCACCCCGAAGGGATCCGGGTGCCCGGAGCATGCCTCTAAAAGAAGGCCTCAGTGGAGCATCAAAAATAAGAACAACTTCTTCAACTACTCTTCTACACTCTGCCCCTGCGACGCTACGAAGCTACTTCAACAACTTGTGGTTTAAGTTTTGTTTTATTATTGTTGTCATTATTTCATTTTAAAAGTTCATGTACCTTCTATTATAATCAATTTTGTGAATTATTAGTGATTGCCCAACAAAAGCACTAAACGAGTCCAGGCCTTGGAGTAGGAGTCGACGAAGGCTCCGAACCAAGTAAAACTGATTCTGTGTTAACATTATTTTGTGCTTTTTCCGCTGCGTACTTAATCTAATATTTTAAATCACTATTCATCCCCCCCTCTAGCGAGCTCTACGATCTAACAGAAATTAGTCAAAGTCTCAGATTAGGTATCCAAAATGGACCTAATCTGGACTGACGCCTACTGTCCCCTCAACCAGAATGCGTCCTCATAAGGTCACTTTCCTCCAATGACTTACCTTAACTTACCACTTTGCCAATTGTCCGGTTCGCAGACCCAACTGGACTTCGCGCCAGATATCTGGTTGACCTATTGACCTATCTAGACTCCCTCAGACCTGTCAACTTCTGCACAGTGGGTTAGTACAATAGATAAAATAGCAAAGTAAAATAGTATCAATATATTTCAGGATTCGTTGGTCCGGTCTACCTATCACGGTCGACCGGAAACTATTCCTTCACACATTACCTAGGGTTACCTCCCTAGGGCTGCCTAGGTTAACTCACTAGGACTTCTATTCTCTGGCTTCACTCACCAGGACTTCTTCCACCTATCTTTGCTCACTAGGGCCCCGCTTCACTCACTAGGACTTCCACCACCTTGTTGGTTGCTACTCGGAATACCGTCCTAGTTCCCCTGTACAAAAATTTGTACAAGCATAGAACTATCCTATCTACCCATGTGTTCTACTAAAGTTAAATTTGGATTGAAAACGATACTTAACATTATTAATCCAAATTTTTCCTTTAGAAGTTAAACTTGAATTGAGAACGGAACTTAACATTCTTACTTCAAGTTCAACCGATATGATCTTCCTAAGTTAAACCATATTACAGAAGTTATCAAATATCTATTTCAAAGATCGGCTCCCAGGTCAAACATGGCGAGGCACTAGGCCTTCTTGGGTATGGGATCATCCACCACTTCCTCGACAAAGCCTTTCAAAGAAATCAGATATTTAACTTCTTACAGTAAACAAGGTTTAACAATAGAGACCTCAATAGAAACACATTATCAAAACATGAAATCGAAACGAAAATCGATAACAAAATGATAATTAAAATCGATAACCTCTTGTGTTTGATTTTTCAAGATCTATACAAAAGATGAACTAGTTATGATGCGGAATTAAATAACTAGTTATACCTTTTGTAGCATATAGACCTCACGATCTTCTATTATATTCCTCTTCTTATCTCGGACGTCATATGGGTGACGATCTACCAAGACGAGATTCCACCAAAACCTTCTTCTTCCTTCAAAGTTTCGGCCACCAACAATCTCCTAGAGATACACTACAACAAAAACCTTCATAGACATCGGTTTTCCACTGGTGTCTATTTGATTTTCGACCGATGTCTATGAAGCCGATGTTAAAAGTCTGACATTTTAGACATCGGGTTAAAACCGGTGTAGTATCACTTAACGACACCGGTCTTCGAATCGGTTATTAACCGGTGTAGTATCACTTAACGACACCGTTTCATCAACGGTGTAAAACCGATGTAATATTGTATGTTAATAACACCAGTTTTGGCAGCGGTAAATGACCGATGTAATATTACTTTATAACACCGGTTTTACATCGGTGGAAAACCGATGTAATATGTATATTTTTTAACAGCACAGATTTGATTTTAAAACCGACAATAAAAAAAAAAAACACAAATATTCACAAATTGTACAAATATTCTTCATTCAATAATATCCATAAAATACACAAATATTCACAAATTATATAAATAATCTTCTTACAACAATATCCATAAAATACCCAAACATTCTTTTTACATCAAAAGCTAGCTAATAGATATCAAAATCAAGGTAGAACATTCTTTTAACACATTAAGGTAGAACCGCACTTCAAATGTAATCTAGCATGCATTCAGCCCACTCGAACCGCACTTCGTCAATTTCAACTCTGGAGTACTTGAGATTTGTAAACTGTAAAAACACATAAATCCACCATATGTCAAATAACTAAAACAAATGTGTACATGTATCAAATAAAATAGAATACTGAGTTTTTAAAATAGAATACCGATAGCATCATACAACAAATTACTAGGCATAATAATGGTTGAACAAAGAAATATGACTACACAACAAATCCAGTGAAGGAAGCATAGAAGAACAAAGCTACCTCTGATGAAGAGATCTACTATTTATTGTACTACCTCTGATATCATCTTGGTATCCTGAATATCTTGCACTAAGCCCCCTATTTTCTGTGATTTCTGCTACCAACCAGAAGAACTTCATTGTGATTTCTAAGCCCCCTAGTTGCTATTGTTAGAACTTCTCGAGATGCAGAGAAGAAGATCATTGGATATCTTTTGTTTTATGTTTACATAGAATATATTTACAGATAAACTTTATAGTGGATTATCTTTTCATCTACTATAAAATCAATCATTAGATTACATCTTAAATGAATCATCTATACTAAGTCAACTTTATAATGAAATTCGGCCCCGTGGTAGTGTAAAAAACATGTAACGTGATATGTATTTTTAGCATAATGTAGCATGGTTGTAATCACATGTCCATATTGCTGAGAAATGCTAACTGACAGTGTCCACTGTCCACTAACAAGTAACTTAGCTAATATCTTCAAGGAAATATATTCACATGTTAAAGCAATTTTCAAGGCTGTAAATGAACAGAATGTTTGTGAACAAGCTAGATACTCAGCCTGACAAGTGTTCATTTGTGTTCATTCAGCATGAAAAAAAAACATATATAAAATAAACAAGCTTAAATGCTTGAACATTTGTTGTAAGTTCAATAACATAAATGGGCATGCTTTAAAGCTAGTAGTCTGGCTTTCTCTAAGGTTTGTTTATGATCCTTTTTCTTTAGTTTTGCTATTTAAATGTATGTAGAATATAATACATTTATATATTTCTGATAGTATTTGTGTATGTTGTTATTTTAAAGTTTAAATTATCTAGAAAATGTGAAAATTGAGTAATTGATACAAGTCTCAGTTATTGGATCAAGTAAAATGTTTTCTCTAGTTGCTCTCAGTAACATCTTGGGGTTGGTTCGACAATACACTAGTTTGTTTTCTAATAAACAAGCTTGAACATCGGTGTAGCTCATTTACAACCCTAGCAATTTCAATTGTAATTGTAATTTGTGAATATTGCTTTGACAACTAGGAAATATTGATATGATCAGCTCACCAGTGAAGTATGCAAATGTGAAAATTTTGAAATTAGCTTCCTAATTACCGATAGTCTTTTTTTGACAACCTGCAGCTTTATCAATGATATTCTATGTACTTCATGCATGAAGAGAAGTTTCATTAAGAAACAAAAATAAAGTATCCGCACAGTTGCCATCAAACATTTCTAAAGCTTACCAATCCATGTATATGTTGCCAAGGCTTGACAATGCTTGTGGATGGTTAGGTTGTAAAGCAAAGGATGACTTGGGAAAAATTATTAAAATGAAGTTATTCAACAAGGAAAAAAACTTAAGAGAATAAAAATATCCAAATTAAAAAGTCACCCTATAATGTCCAGCGTCTTTGAGAGCATTCCCCTTTTAATGTGCAAGAAAGTCGATCATTAACTAACCTGGCTCACCATCAAGAAGGATACCACATTTTGACATATTAGACCATTATCAACTTACCAGATTATTGTAAGCTTCAATAAAGGTAGAATCACAGTTGATAGCTTGCTTGTAATGCAGAATTGCCATGTCAAGTTGACTTTGTTCATAATAGATGCCAACAAGGTTTCCTGCGTCCAGATATCCCCAATGCATAGTTGACATAATAAACTCTCTTCAGAGCATAGTTTGCAGCAAAGTTATCCACAAAATCAAAAAGAGATTAACAGTCCAATGACAAATGATAATCAAAGTGAAGAAATAAACAAGTAGATAATAGGTTCCATTATCTTGAGAGTAATATGAATGCAGGTAAAGCAGACCTTGGTGCTCTAGTCCTCCATATGCATAATAGGTCTCCCAAGAGCACACCAAATACTCAAGATTTGGCTGCACATCTTAGAAAATAACTAGGTAGAAAACAAGCCAGATTCGATACAGCCAGGCTTTTAGTGATTGTATTGAAGATTCAAAGCTTTTTACCTGTGAGAGTCCTGCAGGCATCCATCCATTTTTCCTTTTTAAATTTACCATCCCAATCAATAAAGAACCCAAGCATAGATGCTATCATCCAATCACACAGATAATACACAATCAAAAAAATATCTGCTTGTTTCCTCCACTCCTCCAGCACATAAGGGACACGAAAAATCCAAAAAGTCCATGCTTCCTCCTCAAGTTTGACATTATGTTCAGCTTATCTCTAAGTATTAACCATACTAGAATTTTAACTTTAACTAGCGCAAAAGAGCTCCACAAGAGCACTGTGCCAAGGCAGATCCGCTCTTTAACTTCCAAAGCATGGCAACTGAGAAGTTGCCATTACTATACTGATCTCCAGAATCTTACAGCTGATTAGTGACTTAAGTCTCCATTACATCTCCTTTTCCATCAAACATGTACCACAGTTAACTAATAATTTAGCATAGCAATATAATGAAAATTTCACTCTGCTTTCTCGGGGAGAAAAGTTCCGTGCATCTTGAACTTTAAATCAAGCAAAAAAAAAAACCATGCATTTTGAACTAAAATGTAATGAGAAGAGGCAATGCATCTTGAAGACTAATATTTTGCAGGGTTACTAACATGTCATTTACAAACAGGTAAGATGGATTAAAATAGGAAATTATCAAGAAAGTGGAACTCCATTATCAAGAAAGTAGATAATAGGTTCCATTATCACAAGTAGATAATAAGTAACTTATGTTGGTGCAATATCCCTTAGGTCAAGGTTGACTGGTTTGACCAAGCTTGAGTCTTGGTCATAGTTTCGATGTTTGACAATACACGTAGACACATGGACAATGCAGGTGCAGTTGGTCATGTGGGGAGACTCTGATCAGGGACTGATCAGTGTGATTGAAGAAGAGTCAAGTAGGTCAAGGATGACCGGATACTTGACTGGGAAGACCTAACTAGGATGTTAGGCAGAAGAAGGAAAGTCCTAGTGAGTGAAGCTAGGCAAAATGGAAGTCCTGGTGAGTGAAGCTAGGCAGAAGGAAAACCCTGGTGAGTGAAGCCAGGTGAAAGACCTAGTGAGTGAAGCTAGGCAGTATGAAAATCCTGGTGAGTGAAGTCAGGTGAAAGTCCTAGTGAGTGAAGCTAGGCAGATAGAAAACCCTAGTGAGTGAAGCTAGGTGAAAGCCCTGGTGAGTGAAGCCAGGCAAGGGCAAATCCAGATGGATCAAGGATGATCGGACATCTGGTGTTGGGGAAGTCCAAGTAGGTCAAAGGTTTGACCGGATACTTGGCACGAAGAGAAAAGTCCAAGTGGGTCAAAGGGATTGACCGGACACTTGGTGTGGGAAGTCCCAGCAGGTCAAAGGAGTGACCAGATGCTAGGCATGATGTACCAATAGGTCAAGGTTGACCGGATGTTGGTTTGAGAGGCTTGGGACTTGGTTTTAGGCAAAAATCAAGAGCTGGATCGATCAGTGGATCGATCCGGACCTCTCCCAACGAACAGAGAGCCTCTGGATCGATCAGTGGATCGATCCAGAGGTCCCAATCGATCAGTGGATCGATTGGGACACTGCTGCTTCGCGCGATAAGCGCTGGATCAATCCGTGGATCGATCCAGGTGTTTTTCCCAGAGCACAGAGGTGCTCTGGATCGATCCGTGGATCGATCCAAAGCCTCCCCGATCGATTGGGAGCAATCCAATCGATCGGGATCCGACCGTTGGCGTCGATAAAGGCCGCAGGCGCACGATTCCTTCGGCACAACTTTACCGATTCATTTCAGATCTTCACCAGCTCCTCCACAACTCTTCTCAAGCTTGAGATCGCCAGTTCTTGAAGGTTCTTGGAGGCTCTTCCAAGTCAAGAGGTGGATCAAAGCAAGAAGAAGAAACTAGGGTTAGGGTTTGTGCACTCATTGTAAGCTTGTAAGCTTGTATTTCTTTACTACCCTTTCTTCTTCTTGTATTGAGTCTTGTAGGGATTCTCCGCCCTTGGTAGTTACCATAAAGGAGAGTTTTACTAGTGGAGGGTGTGTGCGTTGGTGTGGATCCTTGGACTAGTCACCTCTTGTGAGGTGGATACCAAGTAAACCAATCGTGTTAGCGTGTTTGTATTTGTTTCTTTGTATTTCCGTTGCGCATCCTTGAAGAAACAAGCAACGCCAAACGACGAGCACGCGACGAGCTATTCACCCCCCCCCCCCCTCTAGCTACTTTTGGTCCTAACAAGTGGTATCATAGCAAGGTTGCTCTTCACCGGAATCATCGCCGGAAGGGTCAAGCATAACAAGCAAAGCTAGAGGGTGAAGAAGTTGGAGCAAATTCTTCAAGTTCAAGATTTTATCAAGCTCAACTTCAAGATGCAATTCCAAGATGGACTTGGATTTGACACAAGGGTGGCTCCACCATACACTTCCACGAGTTTCGATTCTTGGAAATCAAGAATCAAAAATTTCCTTATGATGGAGATAGAGCAATGGTTTACTCTAATGGAAGGCTTCGAGGCTCCAAGAAATTCAAAGGGCAAGCTTCTCAAGAAGAGCAAATGGAGCTCAGAGCAAATCCAAAGGTGCGAGGCCAATGACAAAGTGACCAAGCTTTTGGTCAATTTATTGCCAAGCACCATCCTTTGCAAAATTGGAGAATTTAAAGATGCAAAGGAATTATGGAGCAAATTGGCCAAGCTTCATGAAGAGATCCCCTCCACTGTACAAGAGCAAGAAGAATCTAGAGAGGGTGACTCTTTAGAGCAAGACCAAGAGGAGGACTCCGAGGTTGAGAGATGCTCAACCTCCGAAGAAGAGGAAATCCAAGAAGCTTCATCCTCAAGGGAATGCATCGAAGGGAACAAGGAGGGAGCATACTCCTTGTTTCATATTCAAGATGATGAAGCCTCCACCTCTAGGATTGAGGGGGAGCAATCCTTGGTGACACCGGATCAAGAAGAAGGAGAAGCCTCGACATCCGGGTCAAGAGACGAAGAGGAGGAAGAAGATTCTACCTCCACAAGTCAAGCAAAATCAAATGGAGGAGAATCAAGGTCCGTTCAAGAGGAAGCTTCTACCTCCGGATCCAAAGGAAAAGATGTCACCCCTACAAGCAAAGGTATAAATGTTTCAATTAATAATAAAAAACATATTATATGCTTTGAATGTAGGGAACATGGGCACTACAAGAGCAAGTGTCCTAAATTGGCCAAGAAGAAGGGCCAAGTGACACAAAAGGGCAAGGTGAAGCCCAAGGAGACCATCCCCAATACAAAGAAGAGCAAGGAGCATATTATATGCTTCTCTTGCAATCAAAAGGGGCATTACCGAAGTCAATGCCCCAAGGGGAAGAAGATGGTCAAGGCTCATGGAGGAAGCTCAAGTCAAGGGGGAGCCTTCAAGGTAAAGAAGAAGGTAACATTTATTGAGCCTACCCCTTTACATTATGGTAAAAAGCATGATAGTTCAAATTTTTATCATTTTAATGCAATTTACCATAAGAATAGAAAGCATGAGGGCTTTAAGGAAAAGCATGTGACCCTACATGCTAAAACTACCCAACCTAAGGTTAGGAAGGCAGATAGACACTTGGGCGGGAACACTAAGTATAATAGATACATGCCCAAGAACAAAAATGCTCATGAACCAAAACCTAAGGATTTAATGATAGAAAATCAAGTCTTGAGGTCAAGGCTTGATAAAATGGAAAAGACCCTAAAAAGGATGGAAAATATCCTAAAAGGGCAAAATGAGCATAGCCTAGGTCTAGGAGCACAAAGGTCATCTAATGGCCATAGAGGTTTGGGATACAAACCCAAGGCTAAGAAGGATGTGCCCTCTTACCATAGGGTTCCATATAGTTATGAAACCAACCCTAGGTCTAGTGGTCAAGTCAAAAATACTAGGAAGGTTATTCCTAAGAGTATTTTTGCAATAAATGTGACTAAGGCTTCTAAGAAGTCTAAGAAAGTCACAAACAAGGTCACAAGGGAGGCTATCCCTAGAGTTGACCTAGAAAACGTGACCAAGGCTTCTAAGAAGCCCAACAAGGTCACTAGGAAGATATCTAGGGAAGTTATCCCTAGTGAGTACCTAGAGCATCCAAGGAGCACCAATAGGTGTTGGGTTCCTAGGAGCATCTTCTCTACCCCATAGATGGGTTAGAGAGTGTCAACTCCGATTAGAAGGGTAGTTAACCCAACTTTGAGGAAATTGACACTCAAGGAGCATTTTCAAGGTTTTGTTAACCTTTGAAAATGAAATGGAATTATTATTTACTCCTTGAAAGAGTAAAATGTGCCTAATGGTGGAAAATTGATTTTATTTTAAAAAAGGCATAAATTGGGAAAACCTAGAGAAATACCAAGTTGGGATTTTGGTATTCTCTTAGAAATTTTAAGGCAATCCGGGCCTTGATTTATGTGTTTACTCTTGAGGAAAAATCGAATATGCCAACATTTGAGGATATGCTTAATTTTTAAGTGGCATAAACAAATCAAGAGATTAAAGAAATGTCAAGTTGGGTTTTGGCATTTTCTTAAGGAAATTGGGCGATTTAGGGTTTATGCTCTTTGATTTAGCTAAGTGGTTAAGGATACTTAGATAGGTAATCTAGGTATATTTCATTTATGCTAAACCTTGCCATGATTGTTTGCCCATAATATGCCATGACATCATATTTTATTTTAATTTGTATTTTGGCATTCATGACTTATCATGAAAAATACAAAAATACCATGTCATGACATTCATACATCATGTAGTTATAGGAATCTTTCTTTTGAAAGTTATTTTATTTTTGATGTATGCCATAACATTATCATGCATTAGTTTAATTCCTTGTAATTAAGGACAAATGGCATTTAACAACACTTATTAACAAGTGACATCCTAGATGGATGTCTAATATCTCTAAAATGCCTAGATAGATATGCATGATCCCTAGATTAGGGCAAAACCAAAATCTACATCTCACAAAGACTATAAGGTGACTTGTATGTGTTTTAGTGCACATTAGATACAAGTGATATGTTAGGATGATGAACAAAGCTCAAGATGTTGATTTAGTGCATTTTTTTGAGTTTTTAGGTTCATCAAAACACATAGTTATGTGTTTTCCCATCATTAGGAAAGCTAATGTACAAGTCATGTGCATTATGCCCAAGGAACATGATGGGATATTGGTTTTGAAAATGTTTTTTTTAAATGCTTTTGAAAAACCATGGTGAAGGCTATCTTTTGATAGTAATCACCATTGAAGAGTTAGACACAAACTTGAAGAAAACGCTAAAGTTTTAGCAAGTTTTCAAGCTTATGTCAATCTTTGAAAATATGATGTATTTTCATAGAAAACTATTTTTCCATGATTAAGTATGCCCTAAATAATGTCTACACGAAATTTCATGATTTTTGGATTTTTGTAGAATTTTCTAGGGGTTTCTAAAGTTGACTGAAATGGAATTTCAGCAACTATCAGAGCTCCGATCGATCCATGGATTGATTGGAGTGCCTGAATCGATCCGTGGATCGATTCAGAAGGCAAGTCTCCCGCGAGCAGAAGCTCGCTGGATCGATCAGCCGATCGATCCAGGTAGTCTGAATCGATCAGTGGATCGATTTAGAATGGTTCAATCGATTGGAACCCAACTCCAATCGATCCAAGTTGTTGATTTTGGCTGGAAAGGCCTGATTTCAGCATCTTTGAACCTCTTTGAGTCTAGGTAACCATTCCAAACCCCTAAAATACATTTGTATACATAAAAAGGGTGTTTTCGTGTTGAAAACAAGGATGGATTGGTTAAGGAAGGCTAGGTTGAGGTTTGTTTCAAATTTTGGATGTTTGAACCTCAAAACTTCTCAATTTGGGTTTCCTAAAGGTTTAGGGATTCCAAGTCATTGTTGGTGCAATGACAGAAGTTACCACCATGTCTTTAGGGGGAGGGACTCTTTAAAGGCATGAAAATTATTTTTCATAAACCTTGGAAGGTGGTTAACCTTCCGTTGAGAAAATGCTCATGGTTGAGTGTGTGAACTTGATATGGGGAGTGGATATCCTCAGTATTTCAAGTGATCTCAAGTAGTTGAAAATGCTCAAGGTTGGGCATTTGTCTACATTGAGGAAGAACTTAGCGGGACGACTGAAGGATATGGGACCTTCATTATCGTATTGCTCACAACAAGTGAAGTTGTGAACTTTGAGGCGCAACTCTTCAGGGGGAGAGCTTTCAACAATGGATTTGTTGAAGTATGCCCAAAATTGAGGCACGGGTTAATGTGTGCTCAAAGATGGGTTGGTGTGTGCCAATAGGGGGAGAATGTGTGGTTTAAGTTAGGCCTTCATTACCTATGGGGGAGGACATAGGGGGAGAATGAAGGGCTATGAATGGTCCAAACTTAAAGGTATTGTCAAACATCAAAAAGGGGGAGATTGTTGGTGCAATATCCCTTAGGTCAAGGTTGACTGGTTTGACCAAGCTTGAGTCTTGGTCATAGTTTCGATGTTTGACAATACACGTAGACACATGGACAATGCAGGTGCAGTTGGTCATGTGGGGAGACTCTGATCAGGGACTGATCAGTGTGATTGAAGAAGAGTCAAGTAGGTCAAGGATGACCTGATACTTGACTGGGAAGACCTAACTAGGATGTTAGGCAGAAGAAGGAAAGTCCTAGTGAGTGAAGCTAGGCAAAATGGAAGTCCTGGTGAGTGAAGCCAGGCAGAAGGAAAACCCTGGTGAGTGAAGCCAGGTGAAAGACCTAGTGAGTGAAGCTAGGCAGTATGAAAATCCTGGTGAGTGAAGCCAGGTGAAAGTCCTAGTGAGTGAAGCTAGGCAGATAGAAAACCCTAGTGAGTGAATCTAGGTGAAAGCCCTGGTGAGTGAAGCCAGGCAAGGGCAAATCCAGATGGATCAAGGATGATCGGACATCTGGTGTTGGGGAAGTCCAAGTAGGTCAAAGGTTTGACCGGATACTTGGCACGAAGAGAAAAGTCCAAGTGGGTCAAAGGGATTGACCGGACACTTGGTGTGGGAAGTCCCAGCAGGTCAAAGGAGTGACCAGATGCTAGGCATGATGTACCAACAGGTCAAGGTTGACCGGATGTTGGTTTGAGAGGCTTGGGACTTGGTTTTGGGCAAAAACCAAGAGCTGGATCGATCAGTGGATCGATCCGGACCTCTCCCAGCGAACAGAGAGCCTCTGGATCGATCAGTGGATCGATCCAGAGGTCCCAATCGATCAGTGGATCGATTGAGACGCTGCTGCTTCGCGCGATAAGCGCTGGATCGATCCGTGGATCGATCCAGGCATTTTTCCCAGAGCACAGAGGCGCTCTGGATCGATCCGTGGATCGATCCAAAGCCTCCCCGATCGATTGGGAGCAATCCAATCGATCGGGATCCGACCGTTGGCGTCGATAAAGGCCGCAGGCGCACGATTCCTTCGGCACAACTTTACCGATTCATTTCAGATCTTCACCAGCTCCTCCACAACTCTTCTCAAGCTTGAGATCGCCAGTTCTTGAAGGTTCTTGGAGGCTCTTCCAAGTCAAGATGCGGATCAAAGCAAGAAGAAGAAACTAGGGTTAGAGTTTGTGCACTCATTGTAAGCTTGTAAGCTTGTATTTCTTTACTACCCTTTCTTCTTCTTGTATTGAGTCTTGTAGGGCTTCTCCGCCCTTTGTAGTTACCATAAAGGAGAGTTTTACTAGTGGAGGGTGTGTGCGTTGGTGTGGATCCTTGGACTAGTCACCTCTTGTGAGGTGGATACCAAGTAAACCAATCGTGTTAGCGTGTTTGTATTTGTTTCTTTGTATTTCCGTTGCGCATCCTTGAAGAAACAAGCAACGCCAAACGACGAGCACGCGACGAGCTATTCACCCCCCCCCCCTCTAGCTACTTTTGGTCCTAACAACTTATTTGTAGAAAGTGGTAGAACAAATAATGAAGTGTGCAAAATGGATTTATTGATAGAAAGCTTACCAGCCCAAAATGGTGGAACTCCGCACAGTAAGATATAGAGTATAACTCCAACACTCCATATATCAATTTCTGGTCCATAATTCCGTTTTAAAACTTCTGGAGCCATGTAATTAGAAAGAAGGCACTTCATCAAAGGGGGAAAAAATCAGCAAGCAGTAGAAGATGAGGATGATTTGGACCTGCGAAGCTCTTCTTGGCGATAAACAACCTGCATTACCAATGAATGAGTTTTAAGCATCTGAAAGTTATTTATTCCCTCTTTAACTTGTTAAATAGATATTAGATCAAAGTGCAAGTTGTTTGAATAAATCAACATTTGCGGACTTACCATCAGCCTCAACCATAGGATGATAAGGTGTTTTAGGTTCAGTTATTTTCTGCCTCATTGGTTTATTGGCTTCAATTTCATACAAGTTGTCTTCATTCCATCTCACTTGAGGCCTACTAAAAGATATACATAATATGCAACTCTTAAGGTTTATATTATTCAACATGGAGAAATACATAAGTCAGTTTCAGGGAAAAAAAAAGTGACACCTAACCATTTTTTTTAAAAAAAAAATCTGCAGAATTTCTAAATTCTGAATCTAGTCATATGTAAAATCAATTTTTCTATGAAGTTCACAAACTTCTAGAGGTAAATTGGAACATACTAGTAACACAGAAATGAAGCATATTATAATTCAATTATAATCAATTTAAATATGTTTGATGGTGTTAGTCAATAGTTCCCCCGAATTATTTGATCTAGGACAACACCAACTTGTGCCACTATGGTAAATGCCAACATCCTCCGCATCTACACATCTGACCTTGTCAGAACTATCTTTAACTCAGAGCAAACAATATGAAGGCACATAATAGTGAAGACCTTGTCAGAACTATTCTAAATGACCTTGACAATTGAAGTGATTTATAAAATACTACAGTCAACTATCCCAATGTCTTATCTTAATTGGAAGAGATCGCCGATTACATCATGAACCACAAACCAAACTCAAACTATTGCAGCACGCAAAGCGTAGTTCTTTCCTTTCAATTGCTTCATAGTAATAGTAATGGACACAACGGGGCTTGAAAGATCAGTAATAGGAGACATTAAGGAGGTAGACAAAGAGTTTGACTTTTTACCATGTATCAGTAAGGTTCACATCATAGATTAACCTCATATCAGTAAGGTTCAATCCAGTTATCAGTCACATAACATCTATGCATACACTAATATATTTTTGTTAACCATGGATATACTTGCACTTCCAATCCTCTGGATAAAGTTAGCTTCTTTCAATGGCGAGTTAGTAGTTGCACAATATGCAAATAAATCAAACTAAATTAATATAACAAATCTCTTGAACACTTCCATGGTTTGTGTAATCACATAACTGAGTAACAAACACTCTTCATGGTTTACTATACAACTTACGAAGAAGACTTAATGAGAGTTCCTTCAAGAAAAACTGGATAGAAGTGGGATCAAAAAGGTTTCAATACTCTTCATTTCAAAGATGCTATAACTAGATTGAATGCACAGGCAAATAAGTAAAATACAGATTACAAGCAAGAAATCAGCATTATCTCTTTATGAATTAGAACTAATTACTTCTTTATAGTCGTCCATAACACATTTCTAGGAAGGTACTAAAAACAACAATAAAAACCCCCTAATCTTTGGATTAAAAATTAAAAAAAAGGAAGTGTGACTAAGTATAGGAAGCCATAATGCTAATAGATTAAATGAGCTTCAACTGAAGGATTACAAGACCAATTCAGCAAGAAAGTTCACGCCTTTTAGAATTATCCACGGATGAAAGAGAATTAATCCATGGGTTTAAAAAGAAACAATTTTTTTGATTCCATATGAGGCACAAACACGAAGAACCAGCCAAACCAGAAATCTACCCAGATTAATTTGGCCATTTTGTTTCTTGCCAAAAAAATAAAAATAAAATAATCAACCAAATAACTTTGTTCCAGCACATGAATCCAAACAAAACCTAACCATTAGCGATTCCCTAAGGAAACAGAAGACAATTAGGCAAGAATCCAATAAAGAAAAGAGGGGAAATTACCAGAGCGACGATGAAGATTCAACGCAGGACCAGGATGGCTTGCTGCTGGATGGTAATGGTGGTACTATTTTTTCCCAACCAGGATTTGGACCGCGGCGCTTTTGCTAGGGCTCGCGGAGAGGGTCGTGGCTCGCGGCGAGGAAGGTGTCTGGCCGCTGCTGCTTGGGCTTGCGGTGAGGAGACTGCTCGCGAAGAGGAATAGGGTTCGCGGAGAGCTCCAGCTCGCGGATGCTCGCGGCGAGGAAGGTGCGGTGGCTCGCGGCGAGGAAGGTGGCTGGTCGTGAAGAGGAGCTCGCTCGTGGAGAGGGCGGTGGCTCGCGGAGAGGAGCTCGCTCGCGGAGAGGAAGGTGGCTAGGGCTCGCGGAGAGGAGCTCGCTCGCGGGCGGTGCTTTTTTTTTATGCGACGCGGCTTTTTTTTTCTTCTTCCGCGGACTGGACCAACAAAAAAAACAAGCGAGACTGCGAGCAACGTGGCCGAGGTTTCCAAACGCGGACGGAGAAGAAGGGCGTCGATCTAGGAAGGAGAAGAGGCAGATGAGGTTGAGAGAGATGGTCGGAGGTTTAGGTTTAGACGAGAGAGATGGTCGCGTGAGGAAGGGGCGCGATATAGATTTAGGTTTGGAGGGAACTTCACAGTGTTGCAAATTTTGGCTGTGGGAATATTAAAATATTTTATTTTGGTTCATTAACACCGGATTTTAAAAACCGCAGTTAAAATCGGTGTCTATTAACGAAAAAAAAGGCACTCATAGACATCGCCTAAAAAACCGATGTCTATGAGCTAAAATATGCGCTCATAGACACCGGTTTTTGAAAAAACCGGTGTAAAATACTCAAAGACATCGGTTTTTGCTTAAAACCGTTGTTGTTCCACTGATGTCTATGAGGGTTTTTGTTGTAGTGATAAAGAACTTCAGCCACCAACCAAGCTCCAAGGGATGCTAATAAACAAAGCCTCCTTTCTCTACTTCTTCTCCAAGCTAAATCTGGCCACCAAAATATCCCCAAGAGTTGATGCCGCCAGCCACCAAAGAAGAAGAAAAGGAGAAGAGGAAGGATGAGGGCCGGCCACCACCAAGGAAGAGAGGAGAGGAATAATAATAGATGTGTTGTGAGGTGAGGCACCTCTACCCTCTCTTTTATATTCCTTGGTCTTAACAAATAAGGAAAGTTTTAAACATAATTAAAACTTTCTTATATTCCTTGCCAATGTCTAAGAAGGAAAATTTTATTAAAACTTCCTTATAAACCTTTAATGGTCGGCCCCTACTTTGTTCTCCAAACAAGGAAAGTTTTAAACAAAAATTAAAACTTCCTTAATTGTTTCCAGTAAGAAATTTTAATTAAAAAATTTCTTTATTTAAATCCCTTCATGGTTGGTTATAAAAGGAAAGTTTTATAAATTAAAATCTCTCTTTTGAAACATGTGGATGGTTACAAAAAGGAAAATTTTATCAAAAATTAAAATCTTTCTTTAAACTACAAATAAGGAAAGATATCAAACATTTCTCTTAATACTTTGTAGAAAACTATAAAAGGAAAGATTTATAATGTTAAAACTCTCTTTTAAAACCATGACTTCCACATAAGGAAAGATTTAAAATTTATCAAAAAATTAAAATATTCCTTTTAACTACAAATAAGGAAAGATATCAAACATTTCTCTTAATCCTTTGTAGAAAGCTATAAAAGGAAAGATTTATAATTTTAAAACTCTCTTTCAATGTGAATGTGGCCGGCCACCCTTGCTTGGGCTCCAAGCTAGGGCCGGCCACAACTTGAACCCATCTAACCTTGGTTTGGCCGGCCCTAGCTTGGGCTCCAAGCTTGGCTTGGCCGACCACCTTAAGGTGGGTAAGAAGTTGAGTTTGGTGGATCGAGAGGAGGAATTGGTTTTGGTCTTTCAATGAGCTTGAGCTTCCTGTGTTCGCCACGAACACCCAACTCAAGTTCATCAATAATAACTCATACCACTAAAGAGTTATTATTGCACTACCGCACCAATCCCATATTACAATATGGGCTCCTTCTTATCATGAGTGTGTTAGTCTCCCTGTGTTTAAGATATCGAATGTCCATTAATTAAATGAGTTACTGACACTCACTTAATTAATATCTAGCTCCAAGAGTAGTACCACTCAACTTCATTGTCATGCTAGACTAGGTCCACCTGCAGGGTTTACATAACAATCCTTATGAGCTCCTCAAGGGGACATCATCAACCTAGATTACTAGGACACAGTTTCCTTCTATAACCAACAACACACCATATAAATAATATTATTTTCCAGCATATCAGGCCTATTGATTTAACGAACTAAATCGCACCCATTGATAAGTCAAAGAAATAAATACTAAGTATACGTGCTTGTTGTTATATCGGGATTAAGAGTACACACTTCCATAATAATTGAGGTTCTGTTCTTTTATATAGTCAGTATAAAAATAAACTACCTCAAATAGTCTTACTCAATACACTCATAGTGTACTAGTGTAATTTATTAGTCAAGATAAACTAATACCTAATTACACTACAACCACTCTAATGGTTTGCCCCATTCCATTTTGGTCGTGAGCAACTTTTTATAATTTATAAGAAACTGATAACATGAACTTCTGTGTGTATTACCACACACCATGTTATCTACAATATAAATTAATTGAACAACTACACTTAGCATATAAATGTAGACATTTGACCAATGTGATTCTTATTTCTAAATAAATATTTATACAAAAAGTTAGGTTTTTAGTATACATTTCAATAATCTCCCACTTATACTAAAAGACTATGCTGTCATATACCCTGCCATACATCTGATTCTCAACCCCTCTATATGTCCATCAAAAGCTCTTGCTTTAAGGGCCTTAGTGAAAGGATCTTCCAGGTTATCATCTGATGCAATCTAGGCGACAATAACTTTTCCTCGTTATACGATGTCTCGTATTGGGTGGTACTTGTACTCTATGTGTTTACTTGTCTTATGGGCTCGTGGTTCCATCGAGTTTGCTACTGCACCACTTATTATCACAATACACTGTAATAATTTTTGGACAAACCAGGAATCACATCTAAGTTCATCATGAAATTTCTGAGCAATATAACTTCTATGGTTGCCTCAGAGGCTTCCATATACTCAGCTTCCATAGTGGAGTCCGAAAAAGCACCTATGCTTAACACTCCTCCATAGTTATGGCTTCACCTCCTAAAGTAAACACAAAACCCCGAGGTTGACTTATTATTGTTCCTATCAGATTGGAATTCTGAATCCATGTAACCCACAGGGAGTAAATCATTTGCTTGGTAAACCAGCATATAATCTCTAGTCCTTCTTAGGTACTTTAATATATAATTTACGGCAGTCCAATGTCCCTGTCTTGGATTACTTTGATATCTGTTGACCATGCCCACGACAAAACAGATATCCTGTCTCGTATATAGCATACATTAGGTTTCCTACAGCTGCGGCATAAGGAACTGCCTTCATTTCTTCTATCTCTTTTGATGTCTTCGGAGACATCTCTTTAGATAAAGATACTCCATGCCTAAAAGGTAGAAAATCTTTCTTGGAGTTTTGCATGCTAAAACGAGCAAGGATTATATCTATATATGAAGCTTGGGACAAGCACAACATCCTTTTCTTGCGATCCTTTATTACTTTGATCCCAAGAATATGTACGCATTCTCCTAAGTCCTTCATATCGAATTGCTTGGACAATCATGCCCTTACTTCCGACAATACCTTGATATTGTTTCTAACTAACAAAATGTCATCTATGTATAGTACAAGAAATACAACCACGTTTCCATCACACTTCTTGTATACACAAGACACATCCAAACACTGAATAAATCCATAGGTCTGGATTACTTTATTAAACCAGATGTTCCAAGACCTTGAAACTTTGCTTTAGTCCATAAATAGACCGATTGAGCTTTCATACAAGATGCTCTTTGCTCTTTGCAATGAACCCCTCTAGTTGCTTTATATGGATGCTTTCTTCAAGACTTCCATTAAGAAAAGTTGTCTTGACATCCACTTGTTAAATCTCATAATCCATATGAGCAACAATAGATAAAAGAATCCGGATAGACTTAAGCATGGATACCGGTGAAAAGGTTTCCTTATAATTGATACTCTTTTTCAACAAGCCTTACTTTGAAAGTTTCCACCTTCCCGTCTATCCCTCCTTTTCTATTGTAGATCTTTTACACCTAATGAGTTTTTACACCATTTGGTGGTTCTACAAGCTCCCAGACTTTATTAGAATTCATAGATTCTATTTTTGTATTTATTACTCTTTGCTAAGATGCTGCATCTTTATCTTAGACCACTTCGTCATATGTCCAGGGATCAGGTTCATGTTTACCAGGGATCAAGTCCAAAGACTCTCCCAAAACATGAATCTTTCTGGTTGTCTAACAACCCTCCCACTACGACGAGACACTGTCTGTAATTGTACATCATTTGTGACACGTGTTGCAGTTTCTTGTGGTATCTCATCTTGTACAATTGGTACTAGTTTAAACGTATCTTCTCTAATTTCCTTAAGAACAATTTTACTCATGGGCTTTTGGTTCATAACATAGTCCTCTTCTAAAAATCGGGCATTGGTGCCAACAATGACCTTTTGATTTTTAGGACTATAAACCTCCTTTCGTTTCTCTAGGATAACTCACAAACAAGTGAACTCCTGTCCATCTTATCAGTGTCTCCCTTCAGCATATGTGCTGGACTACCCCAAATCCGAATATGCTTCAGACTAGGCTTACGCCAATTCTACAATTCTATGGGAGTAGAGGGTTCTGACTTTAGAAGGTACTATGTTCATTGCTGTTTCCAGAGTCTATCCCCAAAATGAATTTGGTAATTCTGAATAACTCATCATCGATCTAATCATTTCCATAAGAGTCATATACCTTCGTTCTGCCACACCATTCTGTTGGGGTGTACTAGGTGTAGTCAGTTGGGATTGAATCCTGACTTCTGATAAGTGACTCCTAAACTCTCTTAAGAGGTACTCGCCACTACGATCTCACCATAGTGTCTTAATACTTTTACCTTGACGCTTCTCCACATCGGTCTTGTACTCTTTGAACTTATCAAAGCACTTAGACTTGCGACGCATCAAGTAAATGTACCCGTATCTCAAATAGTCGCCTATAAAAGAGATGAAATATTCAAAACCACCTCTTACCTAGATAGTCATAGGTCCACACAAATCAGAATAATCCCAACACATCTTTGGATCTATACTCCTTAGTCTTGAAAAACCTCTTGGTCATTTTTCCTTCCAAGTAAAACTCGCAGGTTGGAAAGTTTTCCACCACTAATGAACCCTAAAGTTCATCGGCTATTATCCTTTGAATCCTACTCAAGTTAATATGACCTAGCCTTATATGCTAAAGATATGATTAGTTCATTTTCGAAGGTTGCTTTCTCTTATTAGAGTTAGAAGATGTGTTATTAATTTCCATTTGTTACATCGTGGGAGTTATTGGATTTATATAAATTGCCAATCAACGTACTAGAACAGATAACTTCCCTATTTTTCTTGATAACAACTTTATTATCAAAAGAGACAGAATATCAAGTTCTTTGAATAATTTAGAAACTGAAATCGAGTTCTTTCTAAAACTTGGTACGTAAAGACAATTTCTCAAAATCCATGTTTTATTCCTATCAGAGGATAAACATCTTCCACTACAACAGTTGTTACTTTTACAGTAGTGCCCATGTAGACGGTGATTTTCCCTTCATATAGTTGTCTGGTTTCCTGGAACCCCTGTAATGAATTGCAGACATGATCAGTGGCTCCCGTATCTACACACCAGGTATCGGTAGATAACACCACTAAACATGTTTCAACAACTAATGAATAAAATACACCTTTATTGTCTCAGTTCTGAGAGGGTAGTCCTCCTTAGTGTCCAAGTTTTGTTTCCAATCATTATAATTAGGACTACTAAGTCTATTCTATAGTATAACAGCTAGGGGATTGAAAAACATTTGAAATCCTAAGAATCAAAAAATATTTGGTCAAGACCAACACCTCAAAATCCTCGTGAATTTTGTATGTCACGTTAGTGTGGACGTATACAAATTCAAACATTTATAAGAGGAGATTTTATCCATTAATTTTATGACAAATAAAATTAATAGTTGGCCTGTCTTCGATAAAATATTTGATTAAAATTTTAGAATTTAAAATAATATTGATTCCTCAAAACAATATCATTTAAATTCACCAACACCTCAAACACCGTGAATTTTGTATGCCACATTAGTGTGGACATATACAAATTCAGACATTTGTAAGAGGAGGGTCTTACCCATTAATTATCTTGTCAACCTTAAATGCCCTTAGCAAACACCATGAATTTTTTATGGCACGTTAGTGTGGACGTATACAAATTTAATTGTTTGTAAGAGGAGGTTTTACCCATTTTATTTTGTCAACATAATTTTATGACAAATAAAATTACCTCAAACACCATGAATTTTGTATGGCACGTTAGTGTGGATGTATACAAATTCAAACATTTGTAAGAGGGGGTTTTACCTAGCTTTATGACAAATTAATAGTTAGTATTCTTTTGGTCACACAAATAATCACTACAACAAAAACATTAAAAGACAACGGTTAAAAACCGTTGTTGTAGGTCATTTAAAACTATTGTAATTGGCAGTGTTGTTAAAAGTGGGGGGCTACGACAACGGTTTTAAACCGTTGTCTTTTAATGAAAAGACAACGGTTTAAAACCGTTGTTATTTAGAGCATTTTTACTGCCAGTTACAACCATTTTTGGGACTACGACAATAGTTTTTAACCGTTGTCTTTTAGGGTGATAGACAACAATAACGGTTTTAAATCGTTGTCTTTTAAATTATTATCTTTTAATACCAATATATTAAATTTTAATTTAAATATATAATAAAGAATCATAATCAAGAAAGAATATTCCTCACATTAATATCATTCAAAATGTTAGTTATACAAGAATTACAATCACAAAAGAAGAAACATATCTCATGTTCAAATAAAATTTATCCCAATACAAATAAACAAATAAACTCCATTTACAACTAATGAACAATAGCCAAAAGACTAGAAACTTGTGATGGTGGTTCATGCCATGTAGGATTGCACTTAATTATTGTCAACCCAAGTCCCATCACAATCTTCAACTTGTAGGATTTCTTGATGGGCCTGAGCACAGACCAATCCAACATATTTTGTCACCTCGAGCTAGTTTTGAGACGAAATAACCTGACAAACCAAATATAATCAAGATAGTAAGGATACATCAAGGCAACTATACATAGAGCAAGAAATGAAGATTGACAAAATTACTTACAACTACAATATAAGGGATAGTTTCTTCCCCAAGATGAGGATGTGTTATGTCAACACCAAATATTATAGTTGGTTAGTCGCTAACAAGAGGAATACGCCTTGACAATGCATCGACAAGAACTGTACCCCTTCCTCCAACCTATGAATCAAGTCTTAGTAACACAAAGCAGAACAAGAAAAATAGATCCACCTTCAACGTACTCACCTTTCCATTGATCTAAAGGCCAACATTGGCAAGGTACTGTTTACTTATCCTGAAAACATGCTTTGTCAAACAACATTGTGAAACTAAACCAAGGCCAGTCTCACATATCTGCTTTTGATCACCTGTAATAACTATAGCATATAATAATAAAGCGAACAAGAAAAGGGAAAAAATTAAAGCTAAAAGGTTCAGCCAATTAATATTTGTCAACAAGCAAAAATATCAAGTTGTGTCGAACAAGATCAAGTGCAAGAAAGACATCATACCATAAAGAGAACCATCATTATCAGGCAATATTACAATGAGCAAATCAAGCTCCTTTCCCTGAGGTTGGAGTATGGTCATTGCATCATAATAGCTTGCTGAAAGTGCTCTTTCAACATAATCAGGCCGAGCAATTAGAGGATGAAGTACAGGATCTAGAGAAAATTCCTATAAAACATATAGATAAAAATAATGATCTATGTGTCTCTTCTTAAAATAAGATAATTAAGAATTAAGTTGCATGTAGTAAATCATATAATGTAGTAAAAAGTTGAAGTCATACCATTCCTGATATGTGTCACATCCGAGCAAGCTCATGACAAAATCCCCTAGTCAAATTATCTTGCACATTCTTTACAGAATTGATACATGTCCAGCTATTCACTCTCCCACCATTTATCATTTTATACAAAGTTTAGAACAAGATATGAAGTAATAAGATGAGCTTAAATCATCCAAATGGCAATCAATGCTCTTCAACCAGATGACTGGTTGGTCACATTTAAATATAGAATTGATGCAGCATCTTTGGCGTTTGGTTTGCATACTACACAAAGAGCTGGTTGAAAGTATTGCAGATCACCCTGCTACCTCATCTACAAGGACATGCACATGTCAAGAAGTGGCAAATGCATACAGTTGTCTAAAATTTTCACTGCTTGCTTTAATTCAACAATCACCGCATAGAGATAGACATTAGATGAATAGTGCAACTATCCAAAAAGTAGTAAATTAAATATATCAAATTTTGATGCAGGCATATTTACGAGAATATTTCATTTCACAGATAGGGAAGATCTGACTTACCCCCTTGTTGTCACCTACTTTGCATTAGCATTAAATTCTTTGAACTCTGCAACATGCTGATCCAAGAACAACTGGATTGTTCGCCAATACCGATCACCGCTAGAGTACCATGTATCCATGTGCATGCCATTTGGAAAATCCACAAATCTACAATCTAGTTATTTTCTATAGCTTTAGAGTGCAGCATCTGCATATGCAAAGGGGGAACTAACTCATCTTGCAACCCAGATAGAAACAATGCATGGACAAAATTAGTAGGATATTACTAATGCATGGACAAAATTAGTAGGATAAATACTTAAAATGTTTTTTCATTTACAATTTAATAAATTGAGAACTTTTACTACAATTGTTCTGGCATTCAACTCACCTTGACAATTTGTGCACATTTACTTGCTTCACCGAGACCAATCATGCTTTCTGCAGATATCTAATATTGAGAGGATTTAATCATTTAACATGATGGTACTGATGTAATTATTTTTCTTTCATCAATAATATCACAACTTACAATCTTGACATATGGGAAATCACTCTCTATACCAATTGTAGCTGCCATTGAAGTTTTGCCACTGAAATAAAAGAATAAATAGCAGATTGAATCAGAAGAAAAGTCAGATTAATCAATTAGAAAGCTGGTTGTAAATTTACCTGCCAGTTGGACCTTCCAAAAGGTATGTAACAAGTGGGCTCTGATTGTCTTTGATTTGCTCCACAAGAAACAGGGCTTTCTCTTGGATGTGTTTGTGCCTCTCACCACAATCGATAATCCCATTAAGCCTGAAAGTCATTTACACATTAAAGATAATGCCACATTATGTAACATTAACAAAATTCAGAGCACAAAAATCTGTAGGCCCTCCTGAACATCCCCAAGTAGAATTGCTTTCAAGGATGTGGAATCAGCTTCAACTGAGACAATGTCAAACTTGAACATACCTGCGTCATTCAAGATCATCCATTGATGCACCAAAAGCTGGTCCAACCTCATGAAGAGCATTCAAAAAATCATCCATAGTGACTTTTATGCTCTCCTCATCCAAGGACTTGGTCAAATCATCGAAGGTTATCTGTCGATTCAAGGCATATGAGACAGCACTTCTAACAACACCTTCTAGTTCAGCCCCACTGTAATTTTTAGTTCGTGCAGCTGCAGTAAGTACATAAAAACATGTAAGGAAATATGCAGCTTAACAAGTCTGTCATTTAACCTCCAAATGATCTAAAAATGTATGCAACCAAAAATCAAACTGGAATACCTAGATGATGAACAAAACAAGAACAAAAACTACAATATCTGAGTCTCCAAAACAAAAGAAAGAATGAAGAAAAGTTTGCCTCTGATTGAATATAAGTAACCCAATCAAAAGGCAACAACTACAAGAATAAAAGTTATTAAAAATTAAGACATCAATCAGCAACAAAATATAGCCTATGAAAGTCTCAAACTATTTGAACAATGAGATTTTAAAAACATTGGCAGGTTCTCTTATCCATTTGTAACAGTTTCACTCCTTCAGTAAACAAAACACTCAAAGTCTTCACAAGGATGCTGACATTTTCTAACAAATATCACATTTACGGCAACAACTGAACTCCAAAAGAAGAAACAAAGAACACATAGAATATTCATCATTGTCCACCAAACAAGATTAAGTGTAAGACAACTCACCTCGAATTTGATGGTTCCCTTCCTCACAACAATGTTTTCAGTCTAGATATCCGGATTTCACTTCTCCTTCCAGTAGAACTGGGAAGCAATCTCCGACCAGAACCAACTGGATCCTCTATCGATTTCTGTACATGTTCTGATACTGAAGATACATGATATTAATGCTGAGAAAAAAAAAGGAAAAACAAGTTTATCCAAGAAACTCAACAAAGTTCCATTTTAAAGTTTTCGCATTCTTCCGAATCGGGAAAAAAACACACAACTAGTTTTGTACAATAGCAAATATCACAATCTACAAGTTTCCACAAAAGAATAAAACTTACATAAACCTAAACAAAGCCAAAACTTACTTACAAAAACAACGGAATGCCCAACAAAGGAGGAACCTTCAAGCCCACAAAACGGAATTAGCCCAAGAAAGCTCGAACCGAAGAGTTCAAGTACAAGTAGCATGCACCTGTTCAGGAGAGGAGACGAGGGCCTGGCTGGAAAATTCTTGTGAGGGGAAGACGAGGTTGTTCTCCTCTGATTCTAGGGACTCACCGAGGATGATGGTGTTAAGGTGTGAGATTCGACCAGCGCCCGAGGGGTGCAGGGACATGGATTCCACATGTCGGAGGTGGTTGGAGAACGCGACGCCCACCTTCGGAGATGCCGCCACCTCACTTGTCGTCATCACACACCGATCACGACACCCTTCGGATGAGGAAGAAGACCAACGAGGAGGGAAGAGGTTTTGGCGAAGAGGGACCGAGCACAAGCAAGGAGAGGAGTCGTCGCTGAGATCTGAGACACCCTAAGCCCTTCGCATCCTCTTCCAGTATGAAGAAGAGGAGACAACAAAAGAAGCGCAGATTCATTCTGCCTTCCTCTTACAGGATGAAGAAGAGCTCGTCGGGAAAGTTGGGGGGATTTTGGTGGCAGTGAGGTGGGATCGAGAAGAGATCAAGAAAGAAAAACGCGAAGTAAATGAAGAGATCGTAGGTTGGAAGGAAATGCTTAGGGATCGAGAAGGTAAAGGGGCGGAATCGGCGGCAAAAAATTTCAGGGAGAGGGAAAGAAAAACTCGGCGGTAAAAAATAACGAAGGGAAAAAAATGGCGAGGGAAAAAATAATGGTATTCAACAACACTTCATAGACAACGGTTTTTAAAAACCGTTGTCGTAACCCCAAAAAAAAGCGCACATAGACAACGGTTTTCAAAAACCGTTGTCATAGCCTTTAAAAATCGTTGTCATAGCCCAAAAAAAAACATAAATAGACAACGGTTTTTAAAAACCGTTGTCATAGGTCAAAAAAATTCCTAAAAGACAACGGTTTTTGTTAAAAAGTAAAAAACAACAATTTGGTATAAAACCATTGTCGTTTGAGTGTTGTTGAATGAGGATTTTCTTGTAGTGAATAGCAGTGACTCCGTTGGGGAGGATACTATTAAATGCGCCTAAGTGTATACCATTACTTGATACTTAGTCCATTAAATAGGATCATGCCCCTTCAGTTGGAGAAGATCACATGCTCCTAAATAATTTTCTATAACCATCTATAAAGGAAGTTTGATCTAGTGATCCGCAAAAAAATTCATCAATTGTGGAGGGAGGCACTCAAAGCCAACACGCAAGTTTGTTTGCATCACTTACAAACCAGTAATGGAGACCGTGGAATTTATTTACTAATCCCTCTCTCACTTAGTATTTAGAACGAGGAATTTTAACATGCATACAAGCACACAAACACAAGCACACACAGCAAATAAAAGCAATAAATATGGAAAAGTAATTTTTCAACTATTATGACCTCTTCCATCACTGTCCTCCGTGTGCTGCCAACCCTAGCTGCTGCCATTTTTAGCCACCGCAATCGGGTCTAGTTGTCGTATCTACCTTGCTTCTTTTTTGGCTGTACCTCTGGTCCTCAAATAGCACCACGCCTCACAAGGATATGATCCGCGACAAAAATAGTATTTTACATTTATTGATCCTATATTCCACGAAGGAATGTACATGTAATCTAGATCGAACACAAAATAAAATCCTAAAACTAATACAGCTCCTGCTGTATTTAATAAATACAATCATGCACACACACAAAAAATGCCCTCGACATGTCTAAGGGTCTAATCACACATAATCACAATAGGTCATAATAGTTGCAGCCTGCAACCACAGAGTTAATCTATTTGCACATTCTACTATTATCATGCCTAAAATATGTATGACATGTGCATAATTAAACTAAAACCAAACACACAAAGGTTAAAATCTAGCTCTGATACTAATTATTGGTTGCTACTCGGAATACCGTTCTAGTTCCCCTGTACAAAAATTTGTACAAGCATAGAACTATCCTAGCTACCCATGTGTTCTACTAAAGTTAAATTTGGATTGCAAATGATACTTAACATTATCAATCTAAATTTTTCCTTTAGAAGTTAAACTTGAATTGGGAACAGAACTTAACATTCTTACTTCAAGTTCAACCGATGTGATCTTCCTAAGTTAAACCATATTACAAAAGTTATCAAATATCTATTTCAAAGATCGGCTCGCAGGTCAAACATGACAAGGCACTAGGCCTTCTTGGGTATTAGATCATCCACCACTACCTCGACAAAGCCTTTCAAAGAAATCGGATATTTAACTTCTTACAGTAAACAAGGTTTAACAATAGAGACCTCAATAGAAACACATTATCGAAACATGAAATCGAAACGAAAATCGATAATAAAATGATAATTAAAATCGATAATCTCTTGTGTTTGGTTTTTCAAGATCTATACAAAAGATGAACTAGTTATGATGTGGAATTAAATAACTAGTTATACCTTATATTCCTTGGTCTTAACAAATAAGAAAAGTTTTAAACATAATTAAAACTTTCTTATATTCCTTGTCAATATCTAAGAAGGAAAATTTTATTAAAACTTCCTTATAAACCTTTAATGGTCGGCCCCTACCTTGTTCTCCAAACAAGGAAAGTTTTAAACAAAAATTAAACTTCCTTAATTATTTCCGGTAAGAAATTTTAATTAAAAAAATTCTTTCTTTAAATCCCTTCATGGTTGGTTATAAAAGGAAAGTTTTATAAATTAAAATCTCTCTTTTGAAATATGTGGATGGTTACAAAAAGGAAAGTTTTTATCAAAAATTAAAATCTTCCTTTAAACTACAAATAATGAAAGATATCAAACCTTTTTCTTAATCCTTTGTAGAAAATTATAAAAGGAAAGTTTATAATTTTAAAACTCTCTTTTAAAACCATGTCTTCCACATAAGGTAAGATTTAAAATTTATCAAAAAATTAAAATATTCCTTTTAACTACAAATAAGGAAAGATATCAAACCTTTCTCTTAATCCTTTGTAGAAAGTTATAAAAGGAAAGATTTATAATTTTAAAACTCTCTTTCAATGTGAATGTGGCCGGCCACCCTTGCTTGGGCTCCAACCTAGGGTCAGCCACAACTTGAACCCATCTAACTTTGGTTTGGCCGTCCCTAACTTGGCCTCCAACCTTGGCTTGGCCGGCCACCTTAAGGTGGGTAAGAAGTTGGGTTTGGTGGATATAAGACTTTATAAATAAGAGACTACAATAGGGACCGAGAGGAGGAATTGGTTTTGGTCTCCCGATGAGCTTAAGCTTCCTGTGTTCACCCTGAACACCCAACTCAAGTTCATCAATAATAAATCATACAACTAAAGAGTTATTATTGCACTACCGCATCAATCACATATTACAATATGAGCTCCTTCTTATCATGAGTGTGTTAGTCTCCCTGTGTTTAAGATATCGAATGTCCATTAATTAAATGAGTTACTGATACTCACTTAATTAATATCTAGCTCCAAGAGTAGTACCACTCAACTTCATTGTCATGACGGACTAGTTCCACCTACAGGGTTTACATGACAATCCTTATGAGCTCCTCAAGGGGACATCATCAACCTAGATTACTAGGACACAGTTTCCTTCTATAACCAACAACGCACCATATAAATAATATTATTTCCCAACCTATCGGGCCTATTGATTTAACGAACTAAATCACACTCATTGATAAGTCAAAAAATTAAATACTAAGTATATGTGCTTGTTGTTATATCGGGATTAAGAGTACACACTTCCATAATAATTGAGGTTCTGTTCTTTTATATAGTCAGTATAAAAGAAACTACCTCAAATGGTCCTGCTCAATACACTCATAGTGTACTAGTGTAATTTATTAGTCAAAATAAGTTAATACTTAATTACACTACAACCACTCCAATGGTTTGTCCCATTCCATCTTGGTCGTGAGCAACTGTTTATAATTTATAAGGAACTGATAACATAAACTTCTGTATGTGTCACCACACACCATGTTATCTACAATATAAATTAATTGAACAACTACACTTAGCATATAAATGTAGACATTTGACCAATGTGATTCTTATTTCTAAATAAATGTTTATACAAAAAGCTAGGTTTTTCGTATACATTCCAACACACCTAGCTTCACTCACTATTGTCTGGCTTCACTCACGAGAACTTCCACCACCTAGCGTCACTCACTAGGGTCTAACTTCACTCACCAGGACTTCTACCACCTAGCTTCACTCACTAGGGCTCGACTTCACTCACCAGGACTTCCACTTGTCTAACCTCTAGTTAGGACTTCTCACTTGCCTATCCTTCTGTTAGGACTTGCCCGTGGTAGCCATCTAGTCCTGACTAGACTACTCTCTTCCAAACATTAAGTCCTGTTTGGATTAATCCTTGGTCAAACTGACCAGACTTAAGTGCATTATCAAATATCGAAACCATAGAGGTTAATTGCACCAACAATTTGTGGTTTTCTTCCTCCACCATCACAGCCATGAGGCATGCCCGCTGCCACCCTCGATTGGCTCTGCCTCACCCAAGGCTCTCGCCGACACCTCGTCGAAAACCTCATATGCCGCTCTCTCTCTTGCTTCTTCTTCTCTCTCGGCCACCCACGGGATACTCGCCACCTCTTCTCCATGCCACCACGACAAAGGAGATGACCGCCTCCGAGCCACCTTCTTCCTCCCCACACCAGTGATGCCAGATCCACGTCTCCACCGTCTCCCGCATGCCCTGCGATCCTAACACGAATGCCACCGCCGCTTCTTCTAGCGACGCCACAGCGCCATCTCCCCTCCCCGTGTCGTTAACACTGACGCTGCCCCTCTCCACTTCTTCTCTCCTCTTAGCCCTAGTCGTCGGAGCTACCGTTGGTGTTATAGCTCGTCGCCACGCCCCTTTCTCCCTTGCAGCCCCAGCCACTAGATCAGCCGCCATCGCCACAACTACTTCCAGCCACTGCCGCCACCCTCCGGGCCGCCAGAAGCCAAGCTCTGCCTCCGTCTCCCTCTTTTTCAGCATCCACAGCCGCCCACCAGCGGTTTCCTCTAGGACGCCACAGCATGGCCTCTCTTGCCGCCTCATCGTAGACCACCTCTAGCCAACCGTATTGTCATATGCTTTTGGGCCTCTGAGGTCACTGTTGTCATTATGCTCCGATCTGATCTATCTCCGGTCTTCGAGTCGTCATTGTATTCCGACCTTTGAGCCGTCGTCATGTTCCGACCTTCGAGCTACCGTCGTGTTCCGACCTTCGTGTTGTTATTATATCTCGGCCTGCATCTCGATGTCATTTCCCGGCCTGCGTACCAATGGCATATCCTGACCTGAATGTCGATGTCATATCTTGATCTACGTGTCACTGTCACATCTCGGCCTGCATGCCGATATCATATCCCGGCCTACGTGTCGCTGTTAGGTCCTTTGCTGCATACCGCCTTTCGGGTCCAAGTCGTGTTCAGCTTCGTGCCATCAGATCCAGCTCCTCGGCCGGTGGATATTCATCTATTCTTCCGGGTCATGGCAATTCGATCAACACCACAACTAGCTCACCGATCCACCAGAGAGCGCCCCCTTCGGCCAGGGTACGTTTTCCATTCTTATTCTATACGCATTTCATTACTCTACTATTGTTTCTATTCCTTATATATTCGTTGGATCTGCCTCGAGTATCGGAATACCAGAGACCGGGATAACCCGATCGTTAGCTGCAGGTAGTATTAACTAGAGAACTCCTGATAACTTGATCAATATAAATAGTAGCCCAACATATCTCCCTCTGAGTCATAGTAATTCAGTCAATATTTTGATCACATTATCTCAATAGTTCATCTAACACAGCCTCCGAACAAGATGAGTAATTAAGATATGTGTGTTAGATAAATAGACGGAAGACGGACAAGTTCAATATTTAAAGAAGGTGCGTTGAGTCGAGAATAGGTGTTAAAGGCTCGTTACACCAACAATTATAGGTGCGGGAAAAAAGGCGCCAGCTACAACAGTTTAGACGATGGAACTTATATAGTCGCTGCCAGAAATGGTATCGCCGCATAAAATAAAAATGCCACATAAAAAAGCGTGATTCTAGTGAAAAGGGTATGTTCTCCTCAAAAACACACACTTTGATTCTTCTATCCATTTTCTCTATTATCCATTGACTTGAGAAAGGGCCGAGAAGAGTCCCATTCATCTAACTCTCTGTCTAAGTTCGTTTCCAGCTACTTACGGTGAGAATCTGCATTCAAACTTGATGTGGATATGAGTTAGGGGCATAACAGGAATTAAAGGGGGAAGAAGGGGTAATTTGGTAAAAGCACTGTGTAAAATTTTAAGAGGAAGAATATAGTGTAGCAACAGGGGAGACTTCATTTTCTGATTCTGCCGCCAACTCCTCTCCTTCTCCCTCATCGCCGGCACTCCCTGTTCCTCCTCACAGCCGCTCCTCTTTTCCTCCTCGCAACACCACCACCGGACATACTTGCCGTTGCCATCGCCTCTCCCTTCACACCGACGCCGTCACCTCCTTCTCCCCCATCGCTGGCATCAGCGACACCAACCCCAACAGAGGAGGCCTTCTCCACCACCAGGAACCAAGGGGAAGGGGTCACCTTCGCTGCGACGCCGACCACCTCGAAGGTCGGTCACCTCTGATGTCGACGGTCACCTGTTCCCTTCTTGACACCAATGACTTTGGACTCGCGGGGCCAGCGTCGTTTCTCCCTCTTGGTGTCGAACCTCGCAGCATCTCGTCTCTACCACGCCGCTTCTTCTTCCTCCTTCGCTTGCCCTCGCCGGTACCCCTCCGCGATCCTCTACTTCGTACGGCTTCAGCGCCTCGTCGTCAGTTCTATCGTATGGGACACTCCACCACCGTCGCTGCTGCCATGAGCGCTAGTCTCTGCTTGACCAAGCCCCGACGCCGTGGAGATCCCTTAGCAACCAGCCATCACCGCCGCAATCACTGCCTGCCCTCTCTGGCGTTAAGGGCTCAATTCTTCGTTGACCAGCCCCTTGTCACCATCATGGACCAGCGTTCAAAGTTGCCTCCAACGTCGCAGACGGCTTCCGAGTTGCAGCCATACCCCATCGCCGTAGATGGTCTCCGATCTACATTGTCGTACATTTTCGAAGCCGATCTAGTATCCGACCCACGTTGACGAGCGTCTTCGGCACTATTCCAGCCATCGAGCCATTGTTGTGTTCCGGCCTTCGCGCCGATCTGGTTTGTGCACTGTGTTCCAACCTACGCGCTGATCTTGTCTGGGTGTCATGTATTGGCCTGCTTGCCGCTATTATCTCCCGACCTACGTGTCGCTATTTATCTCTCGGCCTACGTGCCGCTATTATCTCCCAGCCTACCTGCCGCTATTATCTCCCGGTTTGCGTGTCGATATTTGTATCCCGGCCTGCACGCCGACATTTGTATCCAAGCTTGTGTGTCGATGTCTTATCTCGGTCTGCGTGCCGAGGTCACATTCGGTTTCATGCCATCGCGTTCGGCCCTGCGTCGTTAGACCTAGCTCCTCGTCCGGCACATTCATCTATCTTTCCATGTCACGACAACTCGAGCAGCGTCCCATCCGAGGGCGTCCTCCTGGGCCAGGGTACGTTTTCCGTATTCGCCCCTCATTTATTTTATTATTTCAGTATTAGTTTGTTACTTATATGTTCATTGGATCTGCCTCGAGCCTCGGGATACCAGCGACCGGGGGGGACCCGGTCGCTGGCTACAGGTAGCATTGACCAGGGGACTTCGGAAGACTTGGTCAACATAGGAGCCATCTCAGCATACCCTCCTCCGGGACATCGCGACTCGGTCAACATTCACTCCACCTCACCCGACGGTCCATCCGACTCAGATTCCGGACAGGATCAATTTGGCGTCGTCTATGGGAATCTTCTCCACCTGTTCTGGACGTGAAGATGGACGACGTTGGGAGGTTCTCTGCCATTATCAAAGTCTCGGAGGATCCTGACGAACGTATTATCTTCTACCCTCACTCCATAGGTATTCGGGAGTCGAGGAATTGAGTTGGAGCTTCAGCTGGTCGACAGGTTAGTTTTTCCATTACATTTTTTCCCTAACTCCACGGGTATTCGGGAGTCAAGGGATTGAGACCAACCCATAGCTGGTTGGCACGGCTCCCCGATCAGGTACGTTACAAGCTCTGCTCCCTTTTTACGATTATAGGAGCTGCTATAGCTCCCTGATAGGAGAGTAAGATCTTAGTTCCTTGATTAAAGACTAGGGTCTTCGATTTTTGATCGGACACTAGGGGCCCAGCTCCCTGCTCATATACTAGGGACACAGCTCCCCGCTCATACACTAGGGGCACAACTCCCCGATCATTGACTCGCAGTACGACTTCCCGATCAGAATCTAGGGGCCTCACTCTTTGATTACAGGCTAGGGGCCTTACTCTCTAATCAGGGACCAGGGACCCAGCTCCCCGATCCGATGTGTTATAGGCTCTGAACCCTTCGCTATGAGGCTCTGCATCCTCTTACTGCTACAGGCTCTGCACCCTTCACCATGAGGCTTTGCATCCTCTTACAACTATAGGCTCTGCACCCTTCACCATGGGGCTCAGCATCCTCTTATTGCTATAAGCGCTTTACTCTATTATTATTATATGCTCTGCATCCTCCACCTGTTTTGCATCCTCTTACATCTACAGGCTCTGCTACCTACACCCGCGGTGATCTGCTTCCTTCTATGGTTACAGACTCTACTCCCTCATATGGCTATGGGCTTCACTCCCTTGGACGGTCAAGGTTCAGATTATTCTCTCCCTGACTCCGCGGACATTTGGGAGTCAAGGGATCGACACTATTTCTCTCACCGACTGTACGGGCATTTGGGATTCGAGCTAGCCGGTTGACATCACTTCGCCATCAGGTATGATAAAGGCTCTATCCCCTCATATTGCTATGGGCTTTGCTTCTATGGGCTTCAAGGCTTATCCTCCCCCGATCGGGGTCGAGTTATCGCCACAGGTCTCGGACCAGAGTATCACCATCGGTCTCGGATCGTAGTATCGCTAACAATCTTTCGGTCGGACTTCCAGACCAACTCTCGGTCGGGCTTTCAGAGCAATGCTCGGTCGAGCTTCCAGCCCAATTCCTGGTCAGACCTCCAGACCAATTCCTGGTCAGGCCTCCAGATTTCTTCTTTGTCAGGCCTCTATATTGCTTCTTAGCCAAGCCTTCATATTATTTCCTGGTTAGACCTCCAAATCAATTCCTGGTCAGACCTCCAGATCAATTCCTGGTCAGACCTCCAGACCAATTACTGGTCAGGCCTCAAGATGGCTTCTTTGTCAGGCCTCTATATTGCTTCTTGGTCAGACCTTTAGATTATTTCATGGTCAAGTCTCCAGATCAAGGCTTGGTCAGACCTCCATATCAATTCCTGATCAGGTCTCTAGATTAAGTACTGGTCAGGCCTCCAGATCACCCCCCGGTAGGGTTCTAGACTCTCACCTCAGTGCGAGTTATAAGTGAGCATGCTCTCATGCTTCCAGACTCTCACCCCAGTGCAAGTTATAAGTGAGCATGCTCTCACGTTTCCAGACTCTCGCCCCAGTGCGAGTTATAAGTGAGCATGCTCTCACGCCTCCAGACTCTCGCCCCAGTGCGAGTTATAAGTGAGCATGCTCTCGCCCCAGTGCGAGTTATAAGTGAGCATGCTCTCACGCCTCCAGACTCTCGCCCCAGTGCGAGTTATAAGTGAGCATGCTCTCACGCCTCCAGACTCTCGCCCCAGTGCGAGTTATAAGTGAACCTGCTCTCACGCCCAACGACCTCTTGGTCGAGTCCCAGACTCTTTTCCCAGTGTGAGTTATAAGTGAGCATGCTCTCACACCTCCAGACTCTTGCCCTAGTGCGAGTTATAAGTGAGCATGATCTTGTTAGAACTTTCGAGCCGCAAAACCCACTTTTTGCATTGCGGAAACCTCGAAGCTATCCACGGATCCATGCGAAGATAGATAAATAAAATATTCATGTACATGTTTGTCTACACTAGATCTACCTTATATCTACATGAAAAGGAAGTATTACCCTTGTAGCGATGCCCTTCGCTTATCCCGCTCGTCCAAATGGTTGCCGGATCTCGTAGAGTGTCAAGTGTACACTCCTCTACACGTATCCACACGGACAAAAGGTGGAGAGAACCACTTAGAGTGTGGTAGCACTCTTGAGAGGTCTCAGCAATGGAGGAGAAGGAGAGAAAGAAAGAGAGGAAGAAGAAGAGACATTGAATAATCACACCCTTGCTTCACACACATGTGACCGGCCCCCTTATTAGAGTGTTTTATACCTCCATATAATACCAAGAGTCATGGCTCTTGGTCTTCCTCATGAGGTGGCACACAATGATGTAGCCTTGATGATGTGGAACATCATCATTGGTCGGTCCATGCCAAGTCACAATGAAGTGGCATTTGGTTAAGTCAAACTTGACCCTTCATCTTCCCTCTCAAGTAAAGTCAAACTTGACCTTTTATCTCCCATGGTTGATCAAATCTATCCTTTAACTCAAATCAATTTAATTTAATGAATCTCTATTCATTGGTTTAAATTGACTCAATGAATCATAGTCTAAATTAGATTCATTCGTCACATGAATCAAATTGAGTCCAACTCAATTAGTCTAATTTGGATTACTCTTAATCCAATTTGGTTCATCATATGAACCTAATCCTCTTGGTCCATCATATGAACCTAATATCCATCTAACTGCCCTTTGTGTGTGACCCTATAGGTTCTTGTAATGTTGGCAATGCTCCTAAACCCATTTAGAAATATAAGCAATGAGCGGTATCTAGTAACACATCATTACTAACCAAGTTACAAGAATGTTGAGATCCAACATCACCATTGTGACTACTAATTGTGATTCTCACAATATGTGACAATGTCCTTCTATCCTTGACATCTAAATTGATCAATTGAGGCATAGACCGTGTCATTCTCTAATCAATCTATGTCTTGAACTCCAAGTAGACTCACTCTAATCAAATGAGCTCAATATCTCATATTGGCTTATTTGGGTATGGTCATGCACTTAGTGGTCTCACTCTATCAAGAATCATGATATCACTCCCGTCATATAGGAGGGATAGATCCCTTCTACATTACTCACATCCCTCCGTATAATTTGTTACATACCCAGTACTCGCCTTTATAGTTCACCCATTTACGGGTGACGTTTGACGAAACCAAAGTATGCAACTCCTTATGTAGGGAACCATGGTGACTTCAGGTCCAAACACTGATAGTCATACTAATAGTCACATGAGAAAGTATATGACACTCATATAACGATCCATAATACTTTCTCATGACGGGTCATTCAGTATACATTCTCCAATACATACCCATGTGTCAACTTGATATCTAATATCCATGACTTGTGAGATCAAGTCATCGAGTTGACATACATGCTAGTCTCATCGCATTAACATTGTCCCTGAATGATAATACTTGACTAGGAATGATTAAGAGTAATGTTCTCTATATCATCTCATTATCAATTCAACCAATCGATTGATATAGATAAGAACATTCTACTCAAGGACGCTATTATACTCAGTTATTTGACACCAATACAAGTATAATAACCATAAAGAAATGTCTTTATAAATATATATATATAGGAATATGATACATTGAGTCCATACAACAATCATCACATGATCGGCTCTAGGGCTCTCACTAACAATCTCCCACTAGCACTAGTGTCAATCAGTGTAGGCTCTAACACCCAATGACCTAATGTGACCATCATGCTTTCTCTGTGTCAAAGCCTTAGTCAAGGGATCAGCGACGTTAGCCTCTGTGGGTACTCTATAAATTTTCACATCTCCTCTATCGATGATCTCTCGAATGAGATAGAAGCGTCGTAGTATGTGTTTGGTCCGTTGGTGTGAGCGAGGTTCCTTAGCCTGCGCAATTGCTCCATTGTTGTCACAATTGAGCTCTATAGAATCGACTATGCTAGGAACCACCCCAAGCTCAATAATGAACTTGTGGATCCAAACTGCCTCCTTTGCTGCTTCTGATGCAGCAATATACTCGGCCTCTGTTGTAGAATCAGTAATTGTGTCCTGCTTCGAACTCTTCCAGCTCACAGCACCACCATTCAAGCAAAACATGAACCCAGACTGCGATCTATAATCATCCTGGTCAGTTTAGAAGCTGACATCACTGTAACCCTTTACACCTAGCTCGCCATCGCCTCCAAATATCAAGAAATATTTTTTAGTCCTTCTCAAATACTTAAGAATATTTTTGACCGCTATCTAGTGAAGCTCACCTGGATCTGATTGGTATCTGCTCGTCATGCTCAAAGCATACGAAACATCAGGATGAGTACATAGCATGACGTACATAATAGATCCTATGGCTGAAGCATAAGGGATCTTATCTATGCGGTCCCTCTCCTCTCTAGAAGAGGGACTTTGAGTCTTCGAAAGACTCACACCATGTGACATCAGTAGAAATCCTTTCTTGGAATACTGCATGGCAAACCGTAGTAATACCGTGTCAATATATGTACTTTGACTTAGGCCAAGCAATCTCTTAGATCTATCTCTATAGATCTTTATGCCTAGAATACAGGCGGCTTCACCTAAGTCCTTCATTGAGAAACAATTCCCCAGCCAAGTTTTTACAGACTGCAGCAAAGGGATGTCATTTCCAATTAGTAGTATGTCATCCACATATAATACAAGGAAAACAACTGTGTTCCCAACAACCTTCTTGTAGACACATGGTTCATCTTCATTCTTGATGAAACCAAACTGTTTGATCGCATCATTGAATCGAAGATTCCAGCTCCGAGAAGCTTGCTTTAGTCCATAAATGGACTTATGCAGCTTGCATACTCTGCCAGTATGCAGTGGATCTACAAAACCCTCAGGTTGTGTCATGTACACATCCTCGAGCAAGTTTCCATTCAGAAACACGATTTTGACATCCATCTGCCAGATCTCATAATCGTGGTCTTAAACATGATCCGAATGATCTTAAACATCGCTACTGGAGAAAAAGTTTCATCATAGTCAATACCATGAATTTGCTTGAAACCTTTAGCTACCAAATGAACCTTATAGGTATGCATAAGTCCATCCATGTCGGTCTTTCTCTTAAAGACCCACTTACACCCAATGGGTTTGCCGCCTTCAGGTGGATCAACCAAAGTCTATACTTGGTTGGTATACATGGATTCCATCTCGGATCTCATGGCATCTAGCCATTTCTCAGAATCTGGTCTCATCACAGCTTCCTGATAGGAGGTAGGCTCATTCTCAACGAGCATAACGTCATCATAGCCAGACAAGAGAAATGAGTATCTCTCAGGCTGACGACGTATCCTGTCAGACCTGCGAAGAGGTAGGTCTACTTGAACTGGTTGTTATTCCTCAACTCCTTATGGAACAATCTCATCATCCACAACATTTTGCGGTTCCAGTTCAACTTCCATCAAGGCTTCAGTGCTATGGTCCAGATCTTGAACTTCTTCAAGATCGAACGTACTCCCACTAGTTTTTCTAGAAACAAAATCCTTTTCTAGAAATATCCTAGTCTTAGCCACAAACACTTTGTGGTGACTGGGAATGTAGAAGTAATATCCCTTCGTTTCCTTGGGATATCCTATAAAATAGCACTTATCGGATTTGGGTTCCAGTTTGTCCAAGATTTGACGTCGAACGTAAGCCTCACAACCCCAAATCCTCATAAAAGATATCTGGGCATCTCTCCCAGTCCATATTCTATATGGTGTCTTTATCACAGCTTTGGATGGAACACAGTTAAGTGTGAAGGCTGCTGTGTCTAAAGCATATCCTCAAAAAGATATATAAAGATCTGTGTGACTCATCATAGATCGTACCATATCTAATAGAGTATGATTCCTCCTTTAGGATACATCATTCCACTGTGGTGTTCTAGGAGGAGTGAGTTGGGATAGAATCCCACACTCAGCTAGATAGTCACGAAACTCATGGCTAAGGTATTCACCACCTCGATCTGATCGAAGTATTTTAATACTCTTGCCTAGCTAGTTTTGTACTTCATTCTTTAATTCTTTGAACTTTTCAAAGGATTCTGACTTATGTGTCATCAGATATACATAACCATATCTACTGAAGTCATCAGTAAATGTAATGAAGTACCTATAACCTCCTCTGGCAGCGACATTGAAAGGGCCACATACATCACTATGTATAAGTTCTAACAAGTCAGTCGCTGTCTCGTTGTGTCCACTAAAGGGAGTCTTGGTCATCTTGCCCAGTAGGCATGACTCACATGTCTCATATGATTCAAAATCAAATGAGTCCAACAAACCATCTTTATGGAGCTGGGATAAGCGTTTGTCATTTATATGACCTAAGCGACAGTGCCAGAGATAGGTTTGGTTCATTTCATTTGATTTGAACCTTTTGGTATTTATGTTATAGATGGGGTTCTCTAAGTCTAGAATATAGCGTCCGTTAATCAGAGGTGCACTACAATAGAACATATCATTTAAATAAACTGAACAACATTTGTTCTTTATTATAAATGAAAAGCCTTTCTTGTCCAAACAAGAAACTGAAATGATGTTCTTTGTGAAAGCAGACACATAACAACATTCATCTAATTCTAGTACAAGCCCAGAGGGCAAAGATAGAAAGTAAGTTCCTACAGCAACAGCAGCAATCCGTGCTCTATTGCCTACTCGTAGGTCCACCTCGCCCTTCGTCAATGCCCTGCTATTTTTCAGCGCCTGTACACTAGTACAAATGTGAGAAGCACATCTGGTATCTAATACCCACGATGAATAAATAGAGAGATTGACTTCTATAACATATACCTGAAGTAGAAATCTCATTTCTCTTCTTCTTAAGATCTTCCAAGTATCTTTCGCAGTTCCTCTTCCAGTGCCCGGTCTGACCGCAGTGGAAGCAGGTAGCATCCTTGGCAACCCCTCCTTTAGGTTTCATTACCTTGCCTTTGCCCTTGGCTTGGGACTTTTCCCTTACTTTTAGGCTTGCCCTTGCCTTTATGCTTTTGCACCATCAAAATGGAGTTGGGCTTTACCTTCTTAAAGTTGAGCTCAGCAGTTCGCAACATGCTTAGCAGCTCAGGTAGTGGCTTATCAATTTTGTTCATGTTGTAATTTATGACAAATTGACTGTAACTTTCTGGCAAGGATTGCAAGATCAAGTCAGTGGCCAGTTCTTGGCCAAGTGGGAATCCCAACCTCTATAGGTTCTCTATGTGCCCAATCATCTTGAGTACATATGGACCTACGGAAGTCCCATCTTGCATCTTGCACTGAAACAGTGCCTTAGAGATCTCGAATCTCTCGTGTCTTGCTTGTCCTTGATTTAGTTGACGAAGATGTTCAATCATATCATAAGCAGTCATCAACTCATGTTGCTTCTGAAGCTCAGAGTTCATGGTTGCGAGCATGAAGCATGACACATCTAATGCATCATCTTGATGCTTCTTATAAGCATCTCGGTCGGCTCGCGTGGCAGTGGCAGGAGGTGCCTTCGGAATGGGCGAGACCTTGACGTTTCGGAAGGCTTTTCTCGGTATTTGAAGCCTACAAGTGTCCAAGCACTTGTTGCTTCGCCTCTACAAGAAAAATACTCATAAAATCCATAAAAGTAGAAAAATTACAGAAACTTACAGATCTGAAACCTTTTCGTAATAACAAATACAAACATGTACAAGCTTCGCACATGGCTCTGATACCACTGTTAGAACTTTCAAGCCGCAAAAATCACTTTTTGCGTTACGGAAACCTCGAAGCTAGCCACGGATCCGTACGAAGATAGATAAATAAAATATTCATGTACATGTTTGTCTACACTAGATCTACCTTAGATCTACATGAAAATGAAGTATTACCCTTGTAGCGATGCCCTTCGCTTATCCCGCTCGTCCAAATGGTTGTCGGATCTCGTAGAGTGTCAAGTGTACACTCCTCTACACGTATCCACATGGAAAAAAGGTGGAGAGCACCACTTAGAGTGTTCTAGCACTCTTGAGAGGTCTCGGCAATGGAGGAGAAAGAGAGGAAGAAGAAGAGACATTGAATAATCACACCCTTGCTTCACACACATGTGGTCGCCCCCCTTATTAGAGTGTTTTATACCTCCATGTAATACCAAGAGTCATGGCTCTTGGTCTTCCTCATGAGGTGGCACACAATGATGTAGCCTTGATGATGTGGAACATCATCATTGGTCGGTCCATGCCAAGTCACAATGAAGTGGCATTTGGTCAAGTCAAACTTGACCCTTCATCTTCCCTCTCAAGTCAAGTCAAACTTGACCTCTTATCTCCCATGGTTGATCAAATCTACCCTTTGACTGAAATCAATTTAATTTAATGAATCTCTATTCATTGGTTTAAATTGACTCAATGAATCATAGTCTAAATTAGACTCATTCATCACATGAATCAAATTGAGTCCAACTCAATTAGTCTAATTTGGATTACTCTTAATCCAATTTGGTTCATCATATGAACCTAATCCTCTTGGTCCATCATATGAACCTAATCTCCATCTAACTACCCTTTGTGTGTGACCCTATAGGTTCTTGTAACGTTGGCAATGCTCCTAAACCCATTTAGAAACATAAGCAATGAGCGATATCTAGCAACACATCATTATTACCCAAGTTACAAGAATGTTGAGATCCAACATCACCATTGTGACTACTAATTATGACTCTCACAATATGTGACAATGTCCTTCTATCCTTGACATCTAAATTGATCAATTGAGGCATAGACCGTGTCATCCTCTAATCAATCTATGTCTTGAACTCCAAGTAGACTCACTCTAATTAAATGAGCTCAATATCTCATATTGACTTATTTGGACATGGTCATGCACTTAGTGGTCTCACTCTATCAAGAATCATGATATCACTCCCGTCATATAGGAGGGATAGATCCCTTCTACATCACTCACATCCCTCCGTAGAATTTGTAACATACCCAGTAGTCGCCTTTATAGTCCACCCATTTACGGGTGACGATTGACGAAGCCAAAGTATGCAACTCCTTATGTAGGGAACCATGGTGACTTCAGGTCCAATGACTGATAGTCACATGAGAAAGTATATGACACTCATATAACGATCCATGATACTTTCTCATGACGGGTCATTCAGTATACTTTCTCTAATGCATACCCATGTGTCAACTTGATATCTAATATCCATGACTTGTGAGATCAAGTCATCGAGTTGACCTACATGCTAGTCTCATCGCATTAACATTGTTCCTGAATGTTAATATTTGACTAGGAAGGGTTAAGAGTAGTGTTCTCTATATCATCTCATTATCAATTCAACCAATCGATTGATATAGATAAGAACCTTCTACTCAAAGACACTATTATACTCAGTTATTTAGCACCAATACAAGTAAGTATAATAACCATAAAGAAATGTCTTTATATATATATATATATGATACATCGAGTCCATACAACAATCATCACATGATCGGCTCTAGGGCTCTCACTAACAGATCTCACGCCTTCAGTCTCTCGCTCCAGTGCGAGTTATAAGTGAGCATGCTCTCACGCCCAACGACCTTTCCAGGTCAGTGTCCCAGACTCTCACCTCAATGCGAGTTATAAGTGAGCATGCTCTCAAGCCCAATGACCTCCCAGTCGGTGTCCCAGACTCTCGCCCCAGTGCGAGTTATAAGTGAGTATGTTCTCACGCCCAACGACCTCCCGATCGGTGTCCCAGGCTCTCGCCCCTATGCGAGTTATAAGTGAGCATGCTCTCACACCCAACGACCTCTTGGTCGGTGCTCACCGTTCACTCGCGGCTCTGCCTAGCACTCGTCATACTCACTTTACTCGCGGCTCTGCCCGGCACTCATCATGCGCGTTTCGCTCACCGCCGTTGCTCTGTCGGCACTCACCGCTCACTTATCGCTCTGCTCGGCACTCATCATACTCGCTCCACTCACCGCTCTGCCCGGCACTCATCATGCACGTTTCGCTCACCGTTGTTGCTCGGTCGGCACTCACTGCTCACTTCTCGCTTTGCTCGGCACTCATCACATTCGCTCCACTTGCCGCTCTCCCGGCACTCATCATTCGCAACTTACTTGCTGCTCTGCCCGACACCCACCGTTCGCGTCTCAATCACCACTATGCTCTGCACTCACCGCTCCCGCCTCACTTGCCGCTTTGCCCAGAACTCGTCCCTCGCATCTCCCTCATCGCTTTGCCCCGCATCTGGCACTCGGTCGATATTTTTTCGGTCACGCTCACGACTCTGCTCGCCTATCATTCTCTTTATTGCTTGGTCGTGATTTATTGACGCTCAGCCAGTATTTTTCTAGGTTGTGCTCACGGCTCTGCTCGCCCATCATTCTCTTTATTACTCGGTCGTGATTTATTGACGCTCGGTCAGTATTTTTCTCGGTCGCGCTCACGGCTCTGCTCGGCCATCATTCTCTTTATTGTATGGTCACGATTTATTGACACTCGATCAGTATTTTTCTCGATCGCGCTCACGGCTCTACTCGTCCATCATTCTCTCTATTGCCCGATCATGATTTATTATCGCTTGGTCGATATTTTTTCATCGCCCGATCGTGATTTATTGTCGCTCAATCGCGCGGTCGACACGGCTCGCCCCTCGTCTTTCGATCCACTTGGCATTTTTTGATCCAAGTAGGCCTTATTTGATGGCCCAGTCGCGATTTACTATCACTCGATTGACACTTGCTCGGTCGCGCTCACAGGTTTGCTAGTCCATTAGTCTCTCTATGGCTCGGTCGCGATTTATTGTCGCTCGATCGGTATTTTTTCAGTCGCGCACTTGACATCGCTTGTTCATCATCTTTCGACTCGCTCAGCATTCTCACTATTTCCTGGTCGGTAATTTTCGATCACCCGGTCACAATTACTGATGCTCGGTTGACATTTTCTCGGTCGCACGCTTGACATTGCTCGCCCATCGTCTTCCGACCCACTTGGCAGTCGTCCTATCGCATGGGTACCGTTCAAATGTTCGATCTAATTCTGGGTTGGTTGTCATTCTATTCGACACTCATAGCCTGGTTGACATTTATAGTTTGTGACTCACTCGTCGTTCTATCCTACCCTCGTCGTCCGCGTCTCAGTCGTCGTTCTGTCATACACTCGTTGCTCGTGTCTCACTCGTTGCTTTGCCCCACATTCGTCGCCCGATCGACACTTGTTTTTTACTTCTCGCTCAATAATCGCCCGATCACTCTGCTCAGTATCGATTGAGCGTCTTCTCGATATCACTTGGTCTCCCTCAGCATCTGATCGATCGCTTGCTCGGCATGCACTCCACACTATTTCTCATCACTCGCTCAATATTATTTGAGTCACTTGCTCGGCATCGCCACAGCTACTCATTCGACGTGATAAGACAAGCCCAACAATCTGATTCCGCGCTCGATAGCGATTCTGTTTTGGGTTTGGTCTAGTCAGTCGGACTTGCGTCTCCTTCGACTAGACTTGAAGAGGAGGCTTGTGATGTGGATATGGGTTAGGGGCATAGGAGGAATTAAAGGGGGAAGGAGGGGTAATTTGGTAAAAACACTGTGTAGGGTTTTAAGAGGAAGAATATACTGTAGCAGCAGGGGGAGGCTTCGTTTTCTGCTTCCGCCGCCAACTCCTCTCCTTCTCCCTCGTCGTCGGCACTCCCTTCCTCTTCCTCCTCGCAACCGCTCCTCTTTTCCTCCTCGTGACACCACCACCGGACATACTTGTCGCTGCCATCGCCGCTCCCTTCTCACCGCCACCATCACCTCTTTCTTCCCCGTCGCTGGCATCAGCGACGCCAACCCCAACAGAGGAGGCCTTCTCCGCCACCAGGAACCAAGGGGAAGGGGTCACCTTCGTTGCGACACCGACCACCTCGAAGGTCGGTCCCCTCTGATGTCGACGGTCGCCTGTTCCCTTCTTGACACCAATGACTTTGGACTCGCGGGGCCAGCGTCGTTTCTCCCTCTTGGTGTCGAACCTCGCAGCATCTCGTCTCTACCACGCCGCTTCTTCTTCCTCCTTCGCTTGCCCTCGCCGTTACCTCTCCGCGATCCTCTGCTTCGTACGGCTTCAGCGCCTCGTCGTCGGTTCTGTCGTATGGGACACTCCACCACCACCGCTGCCGCCACGAGTGCTAGTCTCGGCCTGACCAAGCCCCAACGCTATGGAGATCCCTCAGCAACCAACCATCACCGCCGCAATCACTGCCTACCCTCTTTGGCGTTAAGGGCTCAATTCTTCGCTGACTAGCCCCTTGTCACCATCATCGACCAGTGTTCAAAGTCGCCTCCAACGTCGAAGACGGCTTCCGAGCCGCAGCCATCCCCCATCGCTGTAGACGGCCTCCGATCTGCATTGTCATACATTTCCGAAGCCGATCTGGTATCCGACCCATGTTGACGAGCGTCTTCGGCACTATTCCAGCCATCGAGCCATTGTTGTGTTCCGACCTTCGCGCCGATCTAGTTTGTGCACTGTGTTCCAACCTATGCGCTGATCTTGTCTGGGTGTCATGTATTGGCCTGCGTGCCGCTATTATCTCCCGGCCTACGTGCCTCTATTATCTCTCAGCCTGCGTGCCGCTATTATCTCTCGACCTACGTGCCGCAATTATCTCCTGGTCTGCATGCCGATATTTGTATCCCGGCCTGCACGCCGACATTTGTATCCAGGCTTGTGTGCCGATGTCTTATCTCGGCCTGCGTGCCGAGACCACATTCGGTTTCGTCCCACCGCGGTCGGCCTGCATCATTAGATCTAGCTCCTCGTCTGGCACATTCATCTACCTTTCCATGTCACGACAACTCGAACAACGTCCCATCCGAGGACTCCCCCCTGGGCCAAGGTACATTTTCCGTTCTCGCCCCTCATTTATTTCATTATTTCAGTATTAGTTTGTTACTTATATGTTCGTTGGACCTGCCTCGACTCTCGGGGTATCAAAGACCGGAGGGATCCGGTTGCTAACTGCAGATAGCATTGATCATGGGACTTCGGAAGACTTGGTCAACATAAAAGTCATCTCAGTATATTCTCCTCTGAGACATCACGACTCGATCAATATTCTGATCATCTTATTTGACGATCTATCTTACTCATATTTCGAACATGATCAAAACTTAAGAAGGTTTGGCATGACCAAAAGTAACTCATTAGTGGCCGATTCGAGTAAAGGCGTAAATCCAGATCCGATGATACGTGGTGCAACACTAAGTCAACCAAAAGGCGTTCCATGGGAGCAGACCGGAATAGTTATACATTGTATATTATTGTTTGGATAAAAATTAAGAGGACACCTTAAATTATGTAAATCATAAACAAAAGTCGAAAGGATACCCATTATATTATTTATCTCAAAAATACTTATTACTTTTAACGTTATTATAATAGTTACGACTAACTGAGGATTATAATATTGTAATAACGACTAAGTAGGTGTTACAATTGTATAACAATTATTAATTAAGCAGTTGTTACAACTATGACTTTGATTAACTTAAAATAATTTTAATAAAGTTTAAATAATTTTGAATAAGTAACTACCTAATTAGCTGTTTTAAATGTCTACACCTTTTTAAATAACTATTATAATTTAAAATGATTTCGATAAATTTTAAATAAGTTTTACTTAGTTGGTAAATAGTATTATAATATAATAACATTTTATATTTAATAAAGTTGATTAAAATAAAATAATTATTTTTTCTACTATAGCTACTACAAGTTCTGGTAGCTACTTTATAGCTATTACAGCAATGCTAAAATAAGGGATGTTTTGGTACAAAATATATGATAGGGGTATCCTTTATTATTATTATTATTTTATTTTTTTAAAAAAAAAACATCATTTTTAAATTTTGGATGGAATTTTGATTTTTTGTCTTTATTATGTTATAATATAAGAACAGTTTGACATATAAAAGTCCCACAGAGAATCACATATAGCGATTGGACCACACTCTTCTATGAAAATGACAAATCCTTATTTTTATAAAAGATTTAAACTTATCAACTTTACACCCAACCAAAAATGATTTTAAATAAAATATGCAAAAGGAATACTTTAGGTCAAAAAACTAAAACATTATATTAAAAATTATACACAAGATGAGATTTTATTTCTACTCATCAATATTGATGCAATTGACTAAGCTATTCTAACAGTTGAACATGAAATAAATTAGAGTGTTAGACTCAACTACAATGTATTTTAAAAATATTAATTATCCGGATGGATCTTTTTATATACTTTTCTGATTTATTAGATGATCGATGGTAAATTTTTGTAAGGTCAAATTGATCATTCCAAGTTCTATACTACCTAACCTAATTAATTTTTTTTTAATAGCTAGCGGACAAGTGTAAAGATGTCTTTACATAAGCAAATAAGGTTTATTAATATCAGGCTTCTTATGTTTAAGATCACAGTATATCACTGTATCTCGCTATCAGTTCAAACTTCTAGAAAACATTCAAACTAAACCATCCGTGACATTTTGGCAAGATAAACGACTTTCCCCAAGGTATTTAGTTTTGCAAGTGTTCTATTACATACTCCATCACAATTATCAATTCATTCGAGAAGAATGAACTTTTAGATTAAAACTCTCTAATTAACCAAATTACTGGATAAAATCTTAACTCCAATTGCATAAAGATAATATTGGTACAATCTTTCTGAAAATGAAATCGAATGCCATGTTACATGCTGATAGATATCATTCAATGTTCATGTTCAGAAAGAAAGTGAAGCTGGAAATTTCTTTCCAAAGATTGATAAACTATTACTGGCAGATTAGTCAGTGAAATTTATGCCCTTTCAGCATCCGAACTCCCATGTACCTACACAAGGAACAATGTCAAATTGAAGTGATCCGTCGAATGTTCAGTTCAAGAGTTTTAAGATGAAGTTGATTACCTTCCTAACATCATGACAGTAGCTTGTGGGTTTGTTCCCGGTGAGAAAGTGAAGGTAGATCCGTCGATGATCCTGAGAGCATCAACGCCGAGCACTTTGTAGTTATGGTCGACCACTTTTCTCATTTGGCATCCGCCATGGTAGTGCCAGATCGTCATCACAAGGTCTCTGCAGTATTGCTCCAATGAAGTGGAGTCATTGGCGTTTCTTGCTCTTAAATTCACTAATACACTTGCGGATAGGGCTACCAAGCTCTGCACCGACTGATTCGGGTATCTAAATCTCGACAAGGCTCTCGAATCGATCACTCTTTCAACCGTCCTGAGGGCCTCGACGCATGCCTGAACATCCTCAGCTTCCATGAAGTAATTGAAGGTGACTAATGGATTCTCTTCCGGGTCGCGATTCCTCAGGCGAAGAAATCCTTGAGAAAGAGGGCGCGCCAACTTCTCGAATATCGTGCCGCCTTGAAATGAGTTGCTAATCTGACACATGTATATTAAAGAATTGGTGTGAGATGAGATAGAATTGAGCTGTTTGTCATGTTCATTTGTGTGGTTACGTGTACCGGTGAAGTTGCGGACGGCCCGGTGGAGTTGCCCGCCAACAAGGCAGCGACAAGGTTGACGCCGGTCAGGGACTCCACGTAGTAGTCCGGCCGGATTCCGACGACTTGCACCGATGTGATCTCGATTGGTTGTGGTGAAGGGACGATGATGACGTTCAACGGGTTGTCGGACATGCCACGGCCGACCAGCGGCTGATCCAGTACGACCTCGATGCCTAAGGACTCGAGGTGAGGGGCAGGGCCAACGCCGCTCAACATGAGCAACTGTGGGCTGCCGAGGGCCCCGGCCGACAGTATAATTTCGCCGGTGGTGGAATTCTTGAGGTAGGCTTCGTGCACGTTGCCAGCTTCATCCTTGTATACTACACCATATGCCTCCGGCTTATGTTTCCTTCCTGCGAGCAGAGCAGAGCAGAGAAGAGAAGAGCATTCATCAATATCATTATAAATATGATTGATCTTTAATTTCGGAGGAAGCACCTCTGTTCCTGAACAAGATCCTCTGAGCCGTGGCGCGCAAGAGCACGGTGATCCTGGCAGGGTCTGCGTACTTGAGCAGATCGGCGGCGGTGTGGCGGTGGCCATTTTCATCGAACGTCGTCCCTCCGACCTTCGTCCCGGGTAAATGATCGTACGTGAAGCCATTGTCCGGCGTCACTCCGGCCTCGAGGAGCCCTGACATGAAGGCCGACGTCCAACCCGTCAGCCGAGGTCGGAACGCCACCTCTTTCTCAACCCAACGGAACGACTCCTCCGCCAGCTCCAGATTCAGCCCCATCTCCTCCACCTCCTGGCGGCTGGCGCGAGAGTAGAACCCGGCGTTGATGCAGGTCCCGCCGCCAAGGCAGCGCGCCCGTGCGTTGATGACGCCGTCCACGGAGACGAAGCGCTGCGCCGGGGAGGTCGGGGTCTGGTACGCAAGGTTCTGGACAAACAAAGCGAGCTCGGAAACGTTGGGATTCCCGTAAGGCGAGCCGCCTCTTTCCAGCACCAGCACGTCGAATCTCTCCGACAGAGTAGCGCCCAAGGGGCAGCCGGCCGTGCCCCCGCCGACGATGATGTAATCGTGGTACGACACTCGTGGTGCCTCCGCCGCATGCCTCAAGAAGCTATAGCGTGGCACCGCATCGTGATCAGGAAAACAGAATCCGAAGCCCTGAAAACAGAGCAGAAGGGCAACAGAAGTGAGAAATCTCTGCATCGCCAACTCCATAATTAACCTACAACTCCACGGCCGATTGGAGTTGGAATATATCAATCCTGTCGTCGGCGTTATCTATAAATATAAGGCCGGCAGGGATGAGAGTAGTGCACTAAATACATTTATCTCGATTTAGGAGGAACTCGTGGATAAATGGACAGATGAACCAAGATCACGTAGAAACTGATGCATGCGCAACAGAGCAGACAAAAAAAACGTCGTTGATATTCCACGAGCAACCTGCTCCACCCAGAATATTATTGTTTATTGAGAAGACGTGCGTCGAGATATACGTGGATGCATGGAAACAATAAACAATAATATTGTTTATTCTCGAGTTTTTTTTTAATATAATTTTTAATTAGAGGAGGGGGGAAACTGACCTTTCATTTCCAATTCATGTATTCAATTAATAAATATATTAATAGCTAATAAATATCTACATTGTTAGTGTATATGATACTCTATTTTAATCAGATTGAGAATATATTTATGTATCTGTTTATGGTAAAGGGTTAAATAGTTTGACAACTAAAGCTAGGCGTACTTTAGTTGGTAGTCTCTTAGAATATACTTCGATAAATGTACTTCAAATTAATCTTATGATATAACTATATATATATCATTTAGGGATAGATACACTTTGATACTTGCACTATAAACTTTTAAATGGATGCATGTTATATATATTTGTGCGTGATCGTGAGCAAAATCTGACGTGGGCTATCTGACATGATCAAAATCTAATTTTTTTTAATCTCTCTCATCTACATGCAACAATTTCTCTCTCTCATCTGCATGCAACTATAAATTTTTTTAATCTCTTTCTCATATAATTGCATGTAATAATCATCATGCTGCTAATTTTTAAAGGTGATGTAGCTGCTACAACGTTATAGCAGCTACTATATAGAAGTTGCTACAACGTGTAACAGTGTTATTGTATAACTACTATGTTGTAGCAGCTACTGCACCGTTGTAGCAGCTACTGCATCGTTGTAGCAGCTACTGCACCATTATAGCAGCTTCTGCACTGTTGTAGCAGCTACTACACCGTTGTAGTAGTTTCTGCACCGTTATAGCAGCTATTGCACGGTTATAGCATCTTTTGCACCGTTATAGCAGCTATTGCACCGTTATAACAGCTACTTCACCGTTGTAGCAGCTACTTCACCGTTATAATAGGTTCTGCACCGTTGTAGAAGCTACTGCACCGTTGTAGAAGCTACTGCACCGTTGTAGAAGCTACTGCACCGTTGTAGCAGCTATTTCATAGTAACTGCTACAAGTTGTAGCAGCTACTGCATAGTAACTGCTACAAGTTGTAGCAACTACTGCATAGTAGCTTGATCTGGATGTAAACGGGGGGCATGGGGGGTAATTAAGGAGAAGGAGGGGCAGTTGGGACTTTTGACACCTTGAGGGTTTTAGTATTTTTAAGCAACACTGTTCACGCAGAATGGAGAGGTCGGTTCATGTTTTGGTCGTCGCAAGCCAATGAGGAGTCTTCTCTCTCACACACCCTTCGTTGGCGCCCGACGAAGCCGTCGGCGCTGCCCTCCTCCTCTACTCTACCTCCTTTTCGCTCCAGCGCCTTCAATAGGAAAAAGAGACATCGTGTTTGGCTTTCCCACCGCCACCGAGCAGAGGGACGAGGAGCTATTGCCTCCGCCTAGTTCGCCGCCGACCCCGATCACGACACTGCTCCTCCTCCGCGTCTCCAGCGCCGGCCATCCTTGGCCGGTGAGATGGCCTCCTCTCTTCTCGCTCTTCTCCTCGTCCTCGATCCAGGTCACAGTTGGCTGAGGCATGTCGCCGCCGCGAGGGAAGCTCGCCACCTCCTCCTCCCTCATTAGATGTACGGCACCGCCGTCTCCTCCCCCTTTCTCCAGCGCCGACGTCGTCGAGGGACATCGTCGTCACTTCCAGCAGTTGTTGCAACCGCCTCCGGCAGCAACAGCCGCCTCCGGCGACCAGCGCCCAGCTTCGCCGCCTCCAGCGACTACCATCGCCACTGCCTCCGGCGACAACAGATGTCGTCGCTGACATTTCCAGCAGCCACCGGCACTGCCTCCCGCGGGCGTCGCCTCCGACGACAACCACCGTCACCCTTCGGACAGCCGCCATCTGCATGCTCAGGTTTCGTACTATTTATCTACTCTAGCCGGCGAGCCGATAGAGTATTTGGCCTTTCCGTCGTTATTGTACTCCGGCCTTCGTGCCCCTATTCCGGCCTGTGAGTCGGTGTTGTAATTAAACCGTGTATCGTCATACGGATCCCTATCGCGTCCGATTTTGAGCCACAGGAGCCAGTTATTCATCTGGTGGACATCTATCTACTCTTCCCGGCCGCGACGACTCGATCAACGTCGCAGTCAGCTCATCCATCCATCTAAGGGCGCCTCCCCGGGGGTAGGGTACGTCATCGTACTCCTCTTATCTATTTATTTCACTGTGTTGCTATTATTCGACTGCTTATATATCTGTGGGATCTGTCTCGAGCATCGAGATACCAGAGACCGGGGTAACCTGGTCACTGGCTGCAGGTATTGTCGACCAAAGGACTTTTGGCGACTCGGTCAACACAGAAGACAGCTCACCTTCCAGGTCATGGAGATGTGGTCAACATTCCAGACACGTCACACCAGCAAGTTCGTCTTCTCAGCTTCCCGACAGGATCAAATGGGTACCATCTGTGGGAACGCACATGATCTGGAACGTGAAGATGGACGACATCGGAAACTTCTGTCATCCTCATGACCTCAGTTAGTTTTTGCGTTATCTTTTCTCTTTCAGTTATATGATCTACCATAGTTCCTCGATCGAGGACCCCCGTGCCGATCAGCTGGGCGTATATTATCCGAGGCACGGGCTCGATGTCGAAGACCCCGTGCCGATCGGCCGGGTGTATATTATTCGAGCCATGGGCTCAATGTCGAAGACCCCATGCCGATCGGTCGGGCGTATATTATCCGAGCCACGAGCTCAATGTCAAAACTCTCGTGCCGATCGGCCGGGCGTATATTATCCGAGCCACGGGCTCGATGTCGAAGATCCCGTGCCGATCGGCCAGGCGTATATTATCGGGCTCACGGGCTCGATGTCGAAGACCCCTTGCCGATCGGTCGGCCGTATATTATCCGAGCCACGGGTTCAATGTCGAAGACCTCGTGTCGATCGACCGGGCGTAAATTATCCGAGCCACGGGCTCGATGTCGAAGACCCCGTGTCGATCGGCCGGGCTTATATTATCCGAGTCACGGGCTCGATGTCGAAGACCCCGTGCCAATCGGCCGGGCGTATATTATCCGAGCAACGAGCTCGATGTTGAAGGCCCCATGCCGATCGGCCGGGTTTGAGTGATGCTAGAAGACCGTCGAGCGACAACGTTAAACGCAGAGTCGAACCGGCGGCTATAAACACCCGCCCTGAAGACGGTCGAGCGACGACCTTAAACCCTCGCGTCATCGACGGTCGGACGACGACCTTAAACCCGTATCTTCACCGATCAGCTTAGCAGAGCATCTATCTCCCTCATTCGGGGTCACACAGTCTTCACGAGCATCCATCTCCCCCATTCGGGGTCGTACAATCTTCACGAGCATCTATCTCCCCCGTTCGGGGTCGAGCGGTCTTCACTGGCACGGGGCATATCAGAGCATCTTATCTCCCCCGTTCAGGGTTGAGCTATCTCCTATGGCCACGGACAAGAGTATCTCTACTGGTTTTGGACCAGAATATCTCATAGGCTCTGCGCCCGTTCGGCTCACGACTTTCGCTTCCACACGCCTTCTACACACGGGCTACACTCCAGTGCAGCTCATGTGCGACGCACCCGTTTGGCTCACGACTTTCGTTTCTGTGCGTATTCGATTTCACGGGCTATGCTCCCGCTCAGTTTTCGGGCTCCACTCCCGCCCAACGCTGCTTCGTCTCTCGCTCGGTATTTGTCCAGGCGCTCACTGGGCGTTCGCCTGATAGCTTGCTTGGCAACCGCTTGGCATTATTTTTCATCACTCGGTCGACACTTTGGTAGTCGCCTGATCCTACGCCCGATCGTCCACTTAGCCACGCGCTTGTTTTGTACGACATCTTGGTGGTCGTCAGGTCAGCATTTTCTCGATCACCCGTTCGACATCGGTCGCTCGTCTGCCCGGTCAGCATTGTACGACCTATTGGTCAGCATTTTCTCGATCATCCGTTCGACATCGCCCTCTCGTCCGCCCTGTCAGCATTTTCTCGGTCGCCCGGTCGCCATCTTCGCGGTCGCGCACTCGGCATCGCTCGTCCGCTCGGACTACTCTTGGTCCCGAGTGTCGTTCGGTCTACTATCATTTTACTCGTTGCTCGCTGAGCGTTTTGCCGCTCGCTCGGCATCGGTCCAGTGGCCGACTTGGTATTATTTCTCGTAGTTCGCTCAGCATCGCTACCGTCTCTCGTACAACGCTCCCTCAATTACTCGATTCGCCTTTTTCCCGATCGCCCGAGCGGCATCTTCTCGATCGCGCGTTCGCCTCGATCACTCGTCTTTCTACCTGATCAACATTATCTTCGGTGCCTGGACCGCGCTATTTCTTGTCGCTCGCTCGACATTACTTGAGTCACTTGCTCGGCATCGCCACAGCTACTCGGTCGATGTGACAAGACGAGTCTAGTGATCTGATTCCGCGTTCGGTAGCTATTTTGTTTTGAGCTTGGTCTAGTCAGTCGGACTTGTGCCTCCTTCGACTAGACTTGAAGGAGAGACTTGTGATCCGGATGTAAACGGGGGGGGGGGGCATGGGGGGTAATTAAGGAGAAGGAGGGTGCAGTTGGGACTTTTGACATCTTGAGGGTTTTAGTATTTTTAAGGAACACTGTTCACGCAGAATGGAGAGGTCGGTTCATGTTTTGGCCGCCGCCAGCCAATGAGGAGTCTTCTCCCTCTCACACCCTTCACCAACGCCCGACGAAGCCATCGGCGCTGCCCTCCTCCTCTACTCTACCTCCTTTTCGCTCCAACGCCTTCAATAGGAAAAAGGGGCATCGTGTTTGGCTCTCCCGCCGCCACCGAGCAGAGGGACGGGGAGCTATTGCCTCCGCCTAGTTCCCCGCCGACCTCGATCACGACACTGCTCCTCCCCCGCGTCTCCGGTGTCGGGCATCCTTGGCCGGTGAGATGGCCTCCTCTCTTCTCGCTCTTCTCCTCGTCCTCGATCCGGGCCACAGTTGGCTGACGCATGTCGCTGCCGCGAGGGAAGTTCGCCACCTCCTCCTCCCTCATTAGATGTACGACACCGTCGTCTCCTCCCCCTTTCTCCAGCGCCGACGCCGTCGAGGGACATCGTCGTCACTTCCAGCAGTTGTCACAACCGCCTCCGACAGCAGCAGCCGCCTTCGGCGACCAGCGTCGTCGCCTCGTACGACTATCGCTACAGCCGCCTTCGGCGTCCAGCGCCATCGTCTTCGGCGTCCAGCTTCGCCGCCTCCAGCGACTACCGTCGCCACTGCCTCCGGCGAAAACAGATGTCATCGCCGACATTTCCAACAGCCGCCGGCACTGCCTCCCGCGGGCGTCGCCTCCGGCGACAACCATCGTCACCCTCCGGACAGCCGCCATCTGCATGCTCAGGTTTCGTACTATTTATCTACTCTAGCCGGCGAGACGATAGAGTATTTGGCCTTTGCGCCGTTATGGTACTCCGGCCTTCGTGCCCCTATTCCGGCCTGCGAGTCGGTGTTGTAATTAAACCACGTATCATCATACGGATCCCTATCACGTCCGGCTTTGAGCCACAGGAGCCAGTTATTCATCTCGTGGACGTCTATGTACTCTTCCCGGCCGCGACGACTCGATCAGCGCCACAGTCAGCTCATCCATCCATCCGAGGGCGTCATACTCCTCTTATCTATTTATTTAACTGTATTACTATTATTCGACTGTTTATATATCCGTGGGACCCGCCTCGAGCATCGGGGTACCAGAGACCGGGGTGACCTGGTCACTGGCTGCAGATATTGTCGACCAAAGGACTTCTGGCGACTCGGTCAACACAGAAGACAACTCACCTTTCAGGTCATAGAGATGCGATCAATATTCCAGACACGTCACACTGGCAGGTTCGTCTTCTCAGCTTCCCGACATGATCATAGTTGCTACAACGTTGTATCATCACTATCACAATAATTTTTTTTCATGTAATAATAGGAGAGAGAAGATAAAATATCATTTTAATTTAAAAAGAGAGAGAGAAAAGTTGTTGCATGTATATGAGAGAAAGATTAAAAAAAATTTATAGTTGTTGCATGCAGATAAGAGAGAAAAGTTGTTGCATGCAAATGAGAGAGAGATTAAAAAAAAATAGGTTTTGGCTGCGTCAGATAGCCCATGTCGGATTTCGCTCACGATCGCGCACAAAGTGTCACTCAGCATATCAAATCTCATATATATATTTCTGATGCGGTGATAAAGAGGGATCCCATCCCGTAGAAAATAATTACTACGATAGAGGTTAAAGTCAAGGTGATCAACACTCAGATATCATCGGGCAGTTGAGTGATCATGCCCGACCACGGGGAGAAGGTTCCGGTTCGATCTCGGGAGAGAAGGTTCCGATCCGATCCCGCCTTTGACACTGGGAAGTGTCAAATGATCGACGCTCAAGAGAGTAGTGGACGCCAGATGGAAGAGGAGACGATGTGCAAAAGCCGAGCCGAGTAGCTACCCCGCTCGGCCTTGCGATAGGACTCGGTATTGGCACAGTGGAGCTCCAGCCGACCGGACGAGACACAAGAACAGCGGAGTTACAGCCGAGCAGACACATGCATAGGAGTAGCGAAGTTACGACCGAGCGGACGAGACACAGAAGCAGCGAAGTTCCAGCTGAGCGATCAACCCGCTCGGCCTAGCAGCACACTCCCTCTGTTATCCATCGACATTCTTTTGGGAGTTAGTGCCACTGACACCGGGCATGGATAACCAGAAGATCTTACGGCGGGAAGCTTCCATTGTCACTTCAGAGATATGCTCGGCCTGTTAAGGTATTATATCAAGGACACTTTACTCACAAGTCTTTTCAGGAAACCTTTAGAAAGTGTACTCGTCTTGGGGAGCGTGCACGCGCGCTACAGTAACTCTATATAAAGGAGGATCCAAGTATCGGTGGAGGTATGCAATAGATACTATTCATTCTACTGTTCATTCTTGTTGTTGCTCCGCCTTCTACTTCATCGTCGGTGACTGACTTGAGCGTCGGAGGACCAATGTTAGGACCCCTTCCCTGGCTCGGCATTGACGTAATCTTTGTCTTGATTTCTTCTTATTTAATGATAAATAGAGTGTTTTATTTGATTTTCTCTTTATTTAATTATCCATCTTTTCCTCTTTTATCATTTTATTGCTTCATTAAGTGTGTAATGTCAACGCCATTCTTCGAGCCATATGGGTGGTTCACTCAGCTTGGGCTCCCGACCCGTGTAGCTTGTTCTCCTACTGACCGGACTAACAATAATTGTTTACTCAGGTGGTCGATCGGACAAGGCCTCTCCGATCGGCCAATGATCTGCTTCCCTGACGTTGACCGTCTTGACTTTGACTTATACCATGACAATTGACTCGTGTTAGGTAAGCTCTTCCTTACCACCGCATCACTAAAATAAGGGATGATTTGGTACAAAATATATGATGGAGTATCCTTTTTATTATTATTATTATTATTATTATTATTATTATTGTTAAGAAATGACATCATTTTTTAATTTGGGATGCTATTTTTTTTTATTTATTATTTTATAATATAAGGGCAGTCTATATACAGAACTCCCACGAATACAGAATCTCATAGAGGGATTGGACCACACTCTTTTCCTCTGTAAATGATAAATCCTTACTTTTAGAAGAGATTTAAACTTATCAATTTTACACCCAACAAAAAATGATTTTAAACAAAATATGGAAAATGAATACTTTAGGTCTAAAAACTAAAATATTATATTAAAAAATATATATTCGATGAGATTTTATTTCTTCTCATCAATATTGATGCAATTGGCTAGCTATTCTAATAGTTGAACAACAAATAAATTAAAATTTCTAATTCAACTGTGATGTATTTTATTTCTGACTCAACTGTGATGTATTTTAAAAATATTGGTTATACGGATGAGTCTTTCTATATACTTTCTTGATTTATCAGATAATCGGTGGAAAATTTTCGTAGGACTAAGTTGATCATCCCAAGTTCTATATTACCTAGCCTAATTAACTATTTTTTTTTAATAGCTAGCGGACAAGTGAAAAGATGTCTTTACATCAGATATATTTTGAAAATATTAGTTGTCTGAATGAGTCTTTCTGTGTACTACAACGTATTTTGAGAATGTTAGTTGTCCGGATGGATCTTTCTGTGTACTTTCTTGATTTACCAGGTGATCGTCCCACGAGGTTATCCAGAGTAGTTAGTGCGTAGAAGATTGCTCAATGAGATCGTGAGTTTGAATCGCGGGGTAGTCAGGGTGTAAATTCCTGGTCCCCGTGTCCCTCTTCCCACTGCGTACTAGTTTCTCCGGTTACCATGATTAACCTCCCTCGTGATGGCCATGGACAAGGTACGACGGGGGCGCTGGGGGCGAGCGTTATTATCTTTTGCTCAATTGATTTTCCAGGTGATCGATGAAAATTTTTTATAGGACCAGATTGATCATCTCAGGTTCTAGCTTACCTAACCTAATTAACTAATTTTTTTTTTTAATAGCAGCTAGCAGACAAGTGTAAAGATGTCTTTACATAAGCAAATAAGGTTTATTAATATCAGGCTTCTTATGTTTAAGATCACAGTGTATCTCGCTATCAGTTCAAACTTCTAGAAAACATTCAAACTAAACCATCCGTGACATTTTGGCAAGATAAACGACTTTCCCCAAGGTATTTAGTTTTGCAAGTGTTCTATTACATACTCCATCACAATTATCAATTCATTCGAGAAGAATGAACTTTTATCTTAAAACTCTCTAATTAACCAAATTACTGGATAAAATCTTATAAACTTCAATTGCATAAAGATAATATTGGTACAATCTTTCTGAAAATGAAATCGAATGCCATGTTACATGCTGATAGATATCATTCAATGTTCATGTTCAGAAAGAAAGTGAAGCTGGAAATTTCTTTCCAAAGATTGATAAACTATTACTGGCAGATTAGTCAGTGAAATTTATGCCCTTTCAGCATCCGAACTCCCATGTACCTACACAAGGAACAATGTCAAATTGAAGTGATCCATCGAATGGTCAGTTCAAGAGTTTTAAGATGAAGTTGATTACCTTCCTAACATCATGACAGTAGCTTGTGGGTTTGTTCCCGGTGAGAAAGTGAAGGTAGATCCGTCGATGATCCTGAGAGCATCAACGCCGAGCACTTTGTAGTTATGGTCGACCACTTTTCTCATTTGGCATCCGCCATGGTAGTGCCAGAACGTCATCACAAGGTCTCTGCAGTATTGCTCCAATGAAGTGGAGTCATTGGCGTTTCTTGCTCTTAAATTCACTATTACACTTGCGGATAGAGCTACCAAGCTTTGCACCGACTGATTCGGGTATCTAAATCTCGACAGGGCTCTCGAATCGATCACTCTTTCAATCGTCCTGAGGGCCTCGACGCATGCCTGAACATCCTCAGCTTCCATGAAGTAATTGAAGGTGAGTAATGGATTCTCTTCCGGGTCGCGATTCCTCAAGCGAAGAAATCCCTGAGAAAGAGGGCGCGCCAACTTCTCGACTATCGTGCCGCCTTGAAATGAGTAGCTAATCTGACACATGTAGATTAAAGAATTGGTGTGAGATAAGATAGAATCGATCTGTTTGTTCTGTTCATTTGTGTGGTTACGTGTACCGGTGAAGTTGCGGACGGCCCGGTGGAGTTGCCAGCCAAAAAGGCAGAGAAAAGGTTGATGCCGGTCACGGACTCCACGTAGTAGTCCGGCCGGATTCCGACGACTTGCACCGATGTGATCTCGATTGGTTGTGGTGAAGGGACGATGATGGCGTTCAACGGGTTGTCGGACATGCCACGGCCGACCAGTGGCTGGTCCAGCACCACCTCGATGCCTAAGGACTCTAGGTGAGGGGCAGGGCCGACGCCGCTCAACATGAGCAACTGTGGGCTGCCGAGGGCCCCGGCCGACAGTATAATTTCGCCGGTGGAGGAATTCTTGAGGTAGGCTTCGTGCACGTTGCCAGCTTCATCCTTGTATACTACACCATATGCCTCCGGCTTATGTTTCCTTCCTGCGAGCAGAGCAGAGCAGAGAAGAGAAGAGCATTCATCAATATCATTATAAATATGATTGATCTTTAATTTCGGAGGAAGCACCTCTGTTCCTGAACAAGATCCTCTGAGCCGTGGCGCGCAAGAGCACGGTGATCCTGGCAGGGTCTGCGTACTTGAGCAGATCGGCGGCGGTGTGGCGGTGGCCATTTTCATCGAACGTCGTCCCTCCGACCTTCGTCCCGGGTAAATGATCGTACGTGAAGCCATTGTCCGGCGTCACTCCGGCCTCGAGGAGCCCTGACATGAAGGCCGACGTCCAACCCGTCAGCCGAGGTCGGAACGCCACCTCTTTCTCAACCCAACGGAACGACTCCTCCGCCAGCTCCAGATTCAGCCCCATCTCCTCCACCTCCTGGCGGCTGGCGCGAGAGTAGAACCCGGCGTTGATGCAGGTCCCGCCGCCAAGGCAGCGCGCCCGCGCGTTGATGACGCCGTCCACGGAGACGAAGCGCTGCGCCGGGGAGGTCGGGGTCTGGTACACAAGGTTCTGGACAATCAAAGCGAGCTCGGAAACGTTGGGATTCCCGTAAGGCGAGCCGCCTCTTTCCAGCACCAGCACGTCGAATCTCTCCGACAGAGTAGCGCCCAAGGGGCAGCCGGCCGTGCCCCCGCCGACGATGATGTAATCGTGGTGCGACACTCGTGGTGCCTCCGCCGCATGCCTCAAGAAGCTATAGCGTGGCACCGCATCGTGATCAGGAAAACAGAATCCGAAACCCTGAAAACAGAGCAGAAGGGCGACAGAAGTGAGAAATCTCTGCATCGCCAACTCCATAATTAACCTACGACGTAACTCCACGGCCGATTGGAGTTGGAATATATCAATCCTGTCGTCGGCGTTATCTATATATATAAGGCCGGCAGGGATGAGAGTAGTGCACTAAATACATTTATCTCGATTTAGGAGGAACTCGTGGATAAATGGACAGATGAACCAAGATCACGTAGAAACTGATGCATGCGCAACAGAGAAGACAAAAAAAAAAAACGTCGTTGATATTCCACGAGCAACCTGCTCCACCCAGAATATTATTGTTTATTGAGAAGACGTGCGTCGAGATATTATTGTTTATTGAGAAACGTGCTTCGAGATCTACGTGGTTGCATGGAAACAGTAAATAATAATATTGTTTATTCGCGAGTTTTTTTTTAATATAATTTTTAATTAGAGGAGGTGGGAAACTGACCTTTCATTTCCAATTCATGTATTCAATTAATAAATATATTAATAGCTAATAAATATCTACATTGTTAGTGTATATGATACTCTATTTTAATCAGATTGAGAATATATTGATGTATTTGTTTATGGTGAAGGGTTAAATAGTTTGATAATTAAAGGGGTGTTTGGTTGATGGGTTTGAGAATGAGGGAATAGAATGATAGTATTTGGATTGTGGATTTGAGAATGATATTTTGGGAATGATTACTAAATTTATGAGAATCAACCAAACTCATATAATTTGATGAGTTTTATTTCCATTCCACCCTACTATCAAACTTATACCTATAATCATTCTCATCATTTAATCAAATACCCCCTAAAGCTAGGCGTAATCTAGTTGGTAGTATCTTAGAATACACTTTGATAAAGACACTTAAAAATAATCTTATACATAGTCATATATACCATTTAAGGATAAATACACTTTGATACTTGCACGATAAACTTTTAAATGGATGCATGTTATATATACATTTCCATCAAATAGAAGCACAATTACTCTTTGGGCATAGTTTTATCTATAATTTAATCGTTATAGGTGTAAAAATGCATCCTCCTTACCATCATACCGAACTCTTGACTTCATATTTCAGAAGGTAATATTTATCCAATTTATGATGACTAATCCTGAGATGATAATTCTAATCTCATAAAAAATTTTCATCCACTATTAAGATAAATCAAGAAACGTTCATTACAGATGACTCATCAGCCTAACATTATTAAGTCAACCTCCCATTAAGAAAAATTCATCCGTTAATTTATCGAAAATATAATTCCATCCTTAAATATTTGAAAAACTATACCATTGTCCATAAGACAAAATATAAACTTTTAAATATTGGATAGTTATGATATAGTTTAGGTAGATCTTCCCTTATACAGTTGAATAAAGGAAAATTCATGTTGTATTAAAAACTTTAACCAATTACACATTAATAATATTTCAAGAAGCCTAATAAAGGTTCAAATACATGTAACAATTAATTGAAGCAAATTAAATTAGGAGAGGCCTGAATAATAAAAAGGACCTAATTGAGATTAAATTATTAGGACAAATTGTCATAATGAGGATATTTTAAGATGAAAATGGTATCAAAATGGGGATGTGCAAAGTAATTGAAGTGGCACGTTTGTGAAAATGAGGGGGAAAAAAATCTTAATTAATTTGGATGTGATTTAGTAAGTTGGAAAATCAATTTGACCAAAAAAAAACATTCATGTGATGATTCAATTGTTGTACCCATCTATCAGGATGCTGGGACGAGCGTATTCGTCTTTTGCCATAATTATTATACCTATCTCGAAGTCTTATCATAGAAATATTTATTAAAATTGGGCATAGCCTAAGAAAATAAAATAATTTAATAATTATATTCGAGATGATTTGACTATATTTACAACTTAGAGAATATCAATTGTTGATTCATTTAAGTTACATTGATGCTTATAATTAATTTTATATGGAATTTTTTCCATTGATAAAAGGAGGGGTCTGAATCTTATTAAAATAGATGTTCTTTTCTTACTAAGAGTATAATTTACGCGTATTTAAATATCAATCTCTAAAATATTCGTCCAACATTTAATTTTTATCCCTCTTTATTATTCCTCTTGAATAATATAATGTCTCTATATTTATTGTTTGACGCTTCATGTTTGCTCTATGCATGGGCGGATTTAAGGGGTGGCAGGCCTGGGCTGTAGCCCAGGCTTGCTTTGGACTATTCTCTCAACTATTAAGTAGGATAGTAAAAAAAAATTAATATGCCCAATGTACAAATTTAATTTAGCCCAGTCCAAAATCTAATTTTCATTTCCCTCATTCTTTCCAAACATTAAAAGTAATTGAATGATCATTTATTTCATTTTATATAAGTCACGACTCATTAGAGATACACAAAAAATCGAAGAGTTTTAAGGAGTTGGAGCATAGAGGTAAGGATAGAGCTTGAGAACATTTTTAGCCACCCCTCTAATCAATTTCTGGCTCTGCCCCTGGCTCTATGGAATAATCACTAATGCTAACGGTCCTCGAGAAGTTTTTTAAATTATTTTAATATAAAAAATTTTATTACATAGCTTTAATAAATTTCAAAGTGCTAAAATTCAATATTAAATATTTGTATTACATTCTTTTAAAACTAAAATAAAAATATTCCTAAACAAACTATAACTTATAAAAATGAAAAACTTTAACATCGTTTTTATTTTACCTCCACAGCTTACCACCTCATAAATTGTAAAATAGAAATAAAGTACCATCTAGCTTTTTAACACACTAAATAATTCAAGAAACAAATATAACATAAAATTATAATTCGTTACCGTTCTAAACTTTGCTTGATGTCTAGTGTTGATGGAGGAAAAAATAATGTTTTATTTTATTTTATTTATTTGTATACATTGCAAAGGATGAAAATATAATATTCTAAACTAAAAAAGAAAAAAAAAATAAAACAAGTAGGTGGATTCTGAAGAACCAAATGAAAATTACTCACTGATTTATGTAGTTAGCATTTCTTTATAAAAAAGAAGAAAAAACAGGTGGTAATCGAATTTTGCCAAAGCTTCATGATATGCAAAAATCTTCTCTTTTTATGATCAAACCCGTTGGAAAAAAAAAAGAAGACAACAATGAACAACATACATTGCTTACATATCTATTGTGGAAATGTTGCAACCTACAAAATTATGTGTGCGCTAAACATCTTTCCTACATAAAACTTTTGGGACATAGGAACACAGAGTCGACACAGATGCCACCTTTTGTGTGTGTGCAATCAATTTGTGTCAATGAGAACTTGAGCTTGGTGGGTACATCACATTTGTCTACCACAAAATCTCCTACATGGTAGTTTATCCAACTTCCGGGATCACTTAAAGAGCACTGGGATAAAGCTTTTTGACCGTTCGACGTCCATAGCTGGAATTTCACAGGTTTTTTGTCCCACCCGTGGATGTGCTCAGAGTTGCAAATCCGGCGACCAAAACGTTTCGAAGGTAGACCTAGATGAAGTTGGAAGAACAGGCTATAGGTTCCAACAGGGAAGAAGAAATCTATTTCCCCAGCCACCTCAAACCACCAGGTTTGCTGAAGGTATGCGACCGTGTTAAACCTGCAAAGGAAACACCTTTTTCCTTAGGGAAACCATGAATTTGATTGCTGTTGAAGTCTATATTGATATTTAAAGTCCAAAACAATATCAGAGACCAAATCCTTGCCAAAAGTATTTAACTTATGTTGATCATTAAAAGAGATAAAAGAGAATTATCAAAATTATATTGATCGGGTCAAATAATTAAATCAAATCAAATTAGTTTTAGGATTATTCTAATAATTCTGTTATAATTATTAGAATAATTCTCAGAATAATTTTTAGAATTATTCTGTTATTTATTAATTGGTTAATTGACCGAGTACTTGTTTAAATCCTATATATTGTATTGTCTTGAGGGCAAATATCAACAAAACAATAAGATTAATTATTACTCTTCTATTTTATCTTCTTTCTATTCTTCTTTTAACATGGTATCAGAGCCATGATCCTTCGTTCTTTCTCTTTCTCTTAATTCTCCCTCACAAATCCTCTTCCCTTCTTTTTCTGTCGCCGCCCAAGACAAAAGAGGAGTTTCTTTTTTGAAAACGCAAAACAAGACGACAAAAGGACTTCTCCTTTTGTGCTACCGTCGCTGTCCACCGAACGCCAACCAAACCTCGACGTCGACAACAAGTGATTGCTCCAGCCAAGGCTTCTATTTCCTCCAAGGGGAATTTCTCCAGGCGAAAGTCCCCCTTTCCGGCGATCCAGTCTCTCTACAAGATAAGTTATTTTACTTTAGATGTCAAATACTCAACACTATCAAGGATGCCAAAAATAAAATTCAGTCCGATGTCAAATTTGTCGCACCATTGGCCATACTGGAAATTTATGCCCTAAAAGATTTGATTACTCTCGGGTACAATGTCAAATTTGTCACATCATTGGTCATCCTGGAAATCTATGCCCTCAAAGATTTGCCTCAAATTTCATTGGTGGTTCTACAGTCTTAAGACAACCGTCTATTTCACAAGCATATCCTAAAGCTCTCTCATCTGTGCCTACTTGTGGTAAAACCCCAGAGTTTTCATCTACTGATTGGTATATTGACACTGGAGCAACTCATCATGTCACATCGGATTATAATATCCTTACAGATGTAATGTCATATTATGGCTCAGATACGGTTCAAGTAGGCGATGGCTCAGGTTTGCAAATTGCTAATCTTGGAAACACATATAGTCATTTATCTAATCGAACTTTTCACATGCGCAATATCTTTCATGTTCCATCTATCACTAAAAATTTACTTTCTACCCGTCAGTTTTGTCTTGATAACAATGTTATTTTTGAGTTTCATTATAATCATTATCTTATAAAAAATAAAGGAACAAATGCTATTGTGTTTCATGGGAGAATCAAAAATGGCCTCTACTATCTTCAAAGTTCTTCAATCAAAGCTTTTGTTGGTGAACGCACAAATAAACCAGCTTGGCATGCTCGACTTGGTCATCCTTCTCTTCATATTGTCCAGTCAATCATCAATAGGTATGGTTTACCTACTTCCATCACCTCCTCTCCATCTCATTCATGTAGGGCATGCATGGAATCTAAAAGTCATAAGCTACCTTTCTATTCATCCGATTATGTTTCTAATTTTCCACTTGAATTAATTCATTCTGATGTTTGAGGCCCTGCACCTGTTTTATCTAACCACGGTTTCCAATATTATGTTACCTTTATTGATCATTTTAGTAAATATACTTGGCTCTATCCTATGAAAAGAAAATATGATTTATTGGATATATTCTGTAAATTTCAAAATCAAGTTGAACGATATTTTAATCGTAAAATACTTTCTTTTCATTCTGATTGGGGAGGTGAATATCAAGCTCTCCATCGTCATCTTGTCTCTTGTGGAATTGTTCATCGAGTTTCTTGTCCTCACACTCCGGAACAAAATAGCTCTGCTGAGAGAAAATATAGACACATAGTCGAAACTGCCTTAGCTCTTCTTCATCATGCATCAGTTCCACGTAAATTTTGGGATGAAGCTGTTACCACTACTGTATATCTCATAAATCGACTCCCTACTCCATTGCTCAATCACAAATGTCCTTTTGAAACACTTTATAATCAAACTCCTAATTATACTTTCCTTCGAATTTTTGGTTGCGCATGTTATCCATGGTTACGCCCCTACTCCAAACACAAACTTGACTCTCGTTCACTACAATGTGTTTTCCTTGGTTACAACAACTTGCACCATGGTTATCGTTGCTTCCATATACCAACAGGTCGAATTTATATTTCACGACATGTTACTTTTGATGAGACTCTATTCCCTTTTTCAGTATCTTCTTCGATCTCTCCTCCAGATACAGGTGGCACCTTCTTAATGCCACCTAATATTGTCAGAAATGATGGCATCCTAGGTCCTGCTCCGCTCTCTGATAACTCCCCTATACCATCAGAATCACCTCAGGATGCTGCTCCAATCTTGGAAGCCTCGCCGGTCGAAGATAATATGCTCTCTAGTTTTGAATCCTCAGATAATGCAAGTTCGTCATCTACATCACCATGTCAGCCTACTTCCTCATCATCATCGACAAGTGATTCAGATGATAATGCTCCTCGTCGCATGCTTCCCATTAGTGACATTTATGAACGTTGCCCACCAAATGTGACTCGATATCCTCTTCCACGGGCTCTAGTGGTTTCTTCAAAATCTATTGAACCAACTTGTTTTACGCAAGCAAACAAGGATCCAAATTGGCGTAGTGCAATGGCTACAGAATTTGATGCACTTCTTCGCAATGGAACATGGAGTCTAGTTCCACGCACTTCCTCAATGAATGTTGTGGGCTCTAAATGGATATTCCGTCTTAAGTATCGAGCTGATGGCTCTCTTGAACGATACAAAGCTCGACTTGTAGCCAAAGGTTTTAGTCAGCAACCAGGTATTGACTTCAATGACACTTTTAGTCCAATCATCAAGATTACATCTGTCAGACTATTATTATCGATAGCTGTTAGTTCCAATTGGCCTGTACGCCAATTGGACATCTCAAATGCGTTTCTCCATGGTCATCTTGAGGAAACTGTATTTATGGAACAACCACCTGGGTTTATTCATCCACAATTTCCATCTCATGTTTGCCAACTTAAGAAATCTTTATATGGTCTTCGACAAGCTCCTCGTGCATGGTTTCATCGACTATCCAATTGGTTACAATCTCAAGGATTTTCTGGATCAAAGACTGACTCGTCTCTATTTCACAAGTATAATGATGGGTCTATGATATTTTTTCTTATTTATGTGGATGACATCCTGATAACCGGTAATGATCACAAGGGCATCATAACTTTATTAAGTCTTCTCAATCAAGAATTTCCTACTCGAGATTTGGGCATTGCTCATTTTTTTCTTGGTATTGAGCTTATTCCACATGAGGATGGCTATCTTCTCTCTCAAAGCAAATACATTACTGGACTTCTTCAAAGAGCCAAAATGGATGGAGCACGTCCGGTCTCTACACCAATTGCTATAAACAACTCTCCATCTGCATCCTCTCCTGCTCTGTCTGATCCACAGATTTATCGAAGCATTGTTGGAGCCTTACAATATGTCACTATCACACGCCCTGATATTACTTTTGCAGTAAATCGTGCTTGTCAATTCATGCATGCTCCAATTGAACAAAATTGGGATAATGTAAAAAGAATACTTCGCTATCTCAAAGGTACTATTCTACATGGTCTTCTTTTATATCGTCAATCGTCTCGAGATTTACATGCCTATAGTGATGCGGACTGGGCAAGTTCTCCTGAAGATAGACGCTCTACTAGTGGATATGCAATATTTCTTGGACGAAATATTATGTCATGGAATTCGAAGAAGCAACCTACGGTATCTCGTTCAAGTACTAAGGCATAATATAAAACTATAACAAATACAACGTCTGAAATTATTTGGCTTCAATCACTTCTCTTTGAACTTCATCTTGCATCAAATATTGCACCAAAAATTTGGTGCGACAATATTGGAGCAACATATCTCACAGCAAATCCAATCTTTCATGCTCGTACAAAATATGTGGAGATTGATTTTCATTTTGTTCGTGAACGTGTGGCAACTCAACAATTATCCGTCTCTTATATCTCTGCTGAGGATCAAATTGCTAATATCTTTACTAAGCCATTATTCAGACAACGTTTCAACAAGTTAACAAACAAACTCAACGTCAAAGATCTCCCGTTAAGTTTGTCGGGGGGTAAAAGAGATAAAAGAGAATTACCAGAATTGACCGGATCAAATCATTAAATCAAATCAAATTAGTTTTAGGATTATTCTAATAATTCTGTTATAATTATTAGAATAATTCTCAGAATAATTTTTAGAATTATTCTGTTATTTATTAATTGGTTAATTGACCGAGTACTTATTTAAATCCTATATATTGTATTATCTTGAGGGCAAATATCAACAAAATAATAAGATTAATTATTACTCTTCTATTTTATCTTCTTTCTATTCTTCTTTTAACAATCATAACAGATGCACCCTGAAAATCCGAATCAGATGGTGAATTAACTAGAATTTTACCACTATTATACCGGTCGTCATGCAGTGTATCGTTTATTGTCCTTCGTAGAATTGCTCAAGTTGAATGACTATATTGTGAAAAGAAGACTAATCAATCAAACAATTCTGCAAACAGGTTATGAGAAAGGAGTTGCCATTCTGGAACTGGCGAGGCTATCATCAGTGATAATACTTGCTCTAAGATAATACAATAAATGTTCAACGACTATGATCTAATCATAGATAGAAGGAACCACTTGTGTATTGGCTATTGAGATCATGATGATCTGATGCTAGAAGGTTCCAAACTCAATGGTGGGTAAATATGAACAGACTGAAGCCTGCAGGAAATGCTGACTTGAACACAAGAAAGCCACTACTTCAAGGGAGGAGAAAACTCTGCTATAAGCATATTGATACTTTAGATAATTATGCAAACCGATCTTATGCTGAGTTTGTTTGGGTGAAAAGTTAGGAGGGAGGAGTGGAAAAGACATGAAAATAAACACATATGAGGCTTCATCGCTCATATATTTCTAAGTCTCTTTTCCTTCTTCATCCCCTTCCCCTCCTAGCTATCTTTCCATCACAGTAAACCCACCCTTTAAGGTTCAAGCCCCTCATTCAGTGGATGATAAGACCTCATCTAGGTATTAGCAGTCAATAAAGGTATCATATTGTATTGAAAAAACTTTAATGAAGGTAAAAGGAAATATTCAAAGAGTTAGTTTGTTTAGCCATAGACAAGACTCAGTACCTAGATTCCTCGGTTGGGAGGTATTTCCAGTATCGCTTGTCATTGACTCCTGTAATCAGTAATGCCATTGAGGAAATAGACACGAAGATTCCACCCCTGTTCTTCTCCAGCCAAAATTCCTAGTTCACCGTGATTAAAGCTGATCCCATCCGGAAGCTAAGTCGGATGAGAGCGGGATTTGCTGTGCTGAATGTTGACGAAAAGTCGTTAAGATGCTGAGTTAGTAAGTTACCCCCTAGACAAGTGCGCACGAGCGGTGGTACGAAGGGAAGAAAGGTTCAGGATGATGGCGCTATCACTCTGCACACACTCAGACGAGTCACACGGTCGTTAGAGACCAGAAATCAGGGAAAAAGTCCCCGGGTCAGGCCCTCCGACGCTCAAGTCAGGTACTTTTTCCCCAGAAATCATAGAGAAAGCTAGAAAAAGCAAAAGACTGGTAAAAAATGACGAGTGAGCGTCCCTGCGTAAGGGACAAAGCATCCCTTTTTATACTGCAACTGGGGCTTCTGGAACCTGGCGAATGTCAGGGAATGTCGGGTGTCAGACTTTGTCTGGCGGTGATCGACACGTGACTTCCTCTCATAGGCCGGCTGAGAAACCCAGAGGAGTATGGGCCTCCCACTATTAGAATATTCCCTGACATGTGATGATTGTTCTCTGACAGGTGGTTACGATTCCTTGCAAGCCTATTTGTCATGTAGCGTCTGGCCCCCTGACCACCTGCACCCTGGGTCGGCTTCCCGACCTGCACGCTGAGTTCACTTCCTGATCTGATTTTGTTTTTTGTTATCCATAGTATGATCATCCTGACCTGCACGTATGATCACCCTGACCTGCATGTGGGGTCGGATCTTTGACCTGTGTCCGTCTGTTGTCATCCATGGTACGATCGTCCCGACCTGCATGTATGATCACCCTGACCTGCATGTTGGGTCAGATCCCTGACCTGTGTCCGTCTGTTGTCATCCATGGTATGATCGTCCCGACCTGCACGTATGATCACCCTGACCTGCATGTTGGGTCAGATCCCTGACCTGTGTCCGTCTGTTGTCATCCATGGTATGATCGTCCCGACCTGCACGTATGATCACCCTGACCTGCATGTTGGGTCAGATCCCTGACCTGTGTCCGTGACGGCAATCGTATTCGGTATATCCGTTCAATCCATAAGATGATCCCGAGTCACACCCAATCTTTGGTTGCACCTTGTTGGAGTGTATACTAAAAGCCTAGCTTTTGGTATAAACATTTATCTAGAAATAAGAATCACATTGGTCAAATGTCTACATTTATGATAAATGTAGTTGTTCAATTAATTTATATTGTAGATGACATGGTATGTGGTGTCACACGCAGAAGATCATGTTATCAGTACCTTATAAATTATAAACAGTAGCTCACGACCATGATGGAAAAGAACAAACCATTGGAGGGTCGTAGTGTAATTAGGTATTAGTTTATCTTGACTATATAATTACACTAGTACACTCAGAGTATATTGAGTAGGACCATTTGAGGTCGTTTCTTTTATACTGACTTTATAAAGAAACAAAGACCTCGGTTATTATGGAAGTGTGTGTTCTTAATCCTAATATAATAACAAGCACATATATTTGATATTTATTTCTTTAATTTATCAATGTGTGAGATTTAGTTCGATAAATCAATAAGCCCGATAAGTTGGGAAATGATATCACTTATAGTGTGTGTTGTTGATTACAGAAGGAAACCGTGTCCTAGAGATACTAGGTTGATAATGTCCTCAAGAAGAGCTCATAAGGATTGTCATGTTAAATCCTGCAGGTGGACTTAGTCCGACATGATAATAAGGTTGAGTGGTACTACTCTTGGACTAAGATATTAATTAGATGAGTTGTCAGTAACTCACTTAATTAGTGGACATTTGATATCTTAAACACAGGGAGACTAACACACTCATAATAAGAAGGAGCCCAAAAATGTAATTTAGGATTGGTGCGGTAGTTCAATAATAGTTCTCTAGTGGAATGAATTATTATTGATAAAATTAAGTTGTGTGTTCGGGGCGAACACGGGATGCTTAATTTTATCGGGAGACCAAAACCAATTCCTCCTCTCGGTCCCTATCGTAGCCTCTTATTTATAGAGTTCTATACCCACCTATACCCACCTTCTATACCCACCAATAGGGGGCCAGCCAAGCTAGCTTGGGAACCAAGCTAGGGCCGGCCTAGGTATAAGATTGGGTGGTCGGCCCTAGCTTGAACCCAAGCTAGTGGGGGCCGGCCAAATTAAATTATAAAGGAATTTTAATTTTAATTTTTATTATGTGGAAGAAATAATTTATTAAAGAGAATTAAAATTAAAAATATCTCTTATAAAAGATCTACAAAAGATTAAAGAAAGAGATTAGATCTCTTTCCTTATTTGTAGATTGGTGAGATATTTTATTTTCTCTCTAAAAATTATTCACATGTTGTAAAATTAAAATTATAGAAATTTCCTTTTATCAACCATGAATAGATTTTTGAAGAGAAATTTTAATTTTAAAATTTCCGGAGATAAATTAGGAAGTTTTAATTTGTTGATTGAAATTCTCCTAATTTTTCTCTATTGATTGTGGCCGGCCAATACATGGATAAAAAGGAAGTTTTATTTAATACTTCAAATTAATTCATGTCAAGGAAAATTAAGGAAATTTTATTGTAATTAAATTTCCTAATTTGCCTAGGCCAAGGAATATAAAAGAAAGGGTGAGGGTACCTTCATGGGGGACAACCTCTATTATTTTTCTCCCTCTTTTCCTTGGTGTGGTGGCCGGCCCTTCCCTTTCTCTCTTCTCCTCTTGTTGGCCGAAACCTATCTTCTTGGTGGAGCTTTTGTTTGTGGCCGGATCAAGGAAGGAGAAGAAGGAGAGAAAGCAAGTCTCATCTCTAGCATCCCTTGGAGCATTGGTGGTGGCCGAAACCTATCTCTTGCTTGGAGTTCTTGTGGTGGCCGGATACTACTTGGAGAAGAAGAAGAAGAAGGAGAGAAAGCTTGTATCCCTTGGAGCTTGGTTGGTGTTTTGTTCTTCGTCCTTGGTGAAGCTTCTTTGTGTTGGCCGAACCTAGCTAGGAGAAGAAGGTGCTTGGTGGTTTCTCATCTTGGAAGATCGTTGCCCACACAACGTCCAAGGTTAGAAGAGGAATACGGTAGAAGATCAAGAGGTCTTTCTAGAAGGTATAACTAGTAATTTTTCTTTCCGCATCATGCTAGTTATTTATGGAAATAATACCAAATACAAGAGGCTTACGATTCTAGTATTTCAAATATGTTTTTCGAAGTTGTGTTCTTTTGTTCTATTTTTTCCTTGTGATTTGATTGTTCTTTTCGGTTAACCTAAAGTTATTTTAGGAAATTAAATATTAGATTTCTATAAAAGGTTTTGTCTAGTCGGTGGTGGTTGCTCCCATATCCAAGAAGGCCATGTGCCTCGCCACGTCAGTACTGGGAACCAATTATGGAAATTAATATTTAATGGAATTAATAATTTAAGGTGATTTGGGTCGAACGTGTTAAGTTCCGCAGGAGATCCAAGTCTAAACCTAAAAGAACAAATAGATTAAGTTTTGGATCAAACGTGTTAAGTTCCGCAGGCGATCCAAAATTTAATTTAAAAGAACACATGGTAGCTAGGAAAAGGTTCAGACCTTTGTATAAAATTTTATACAGTGGAACCTCTAGGTTTTCCGAGTAGCAACCAACAATTGGTATCAGAGCTAGGGTTTTGCCTCTGTGTATTTGGTATTAGTTTAATTATGCACATGTCATACATAATTTAGGCTGGTTAATAGTAGGATGTGCTAACTTTGTGGATGCAGGATCCAACTATTATGGCTTTTAGTTATTATGTGTGTGATTGGACCCTTGGACATGTCAAGGGCATTTATATGTGTGTGCATGATTGTATTATAAAATACAGCAGGAGCTGTATTTAGTTTTATTAGGATTTTATTTTGATCTAGATACATGTACATTCCTTTTATGGAATATAGGATCAAAATGTAAAATTCTATTTATGTCATGGATCGAATCTTGCAAAGCGTGGAACCTTCTACGGACCGAGGCGCAGTGGAACTAGGAGCAAGATGGATGCGCTAGTCCCGGTGGCGGTGGCCAAATATGGCAGCAGCTTGGGATGACAACACACGGAGGACAACTAGAGATAAAAGCCATAATAGTTGAAAATTAGATTTTCTATTTATTGCTTTTATATTGTCTTTGTGTGCATGTTGGTTTACATATTTAGTAGGCTAGCATAGTTAAAATTCCTCATTTATAAATAACTAAGTGGGAGAGGGATTTTAAGTAAATCCCATGGTCTCCATTATCTGGTTTGTAAGTGATGCAAACAAGCTTGCGTTGGCTCTGAGTGCCTTCCTCCATAACGGATGAGCTTGTTTGTGGATCACTAGAACATACTTCCATTTTGGATGACTATAGGAAGTTAATTAAGAGCGTGTGATCTTCCCCAATGTAAGGGGCATAATCTTATTAATGGACTTAGTGTCAAGTAATGGTATACACTTAGACACATTTAATAGTATCCTCCCCAACGGAGTCACTACTATCACTTGTGTGACCAAAGGGAAACCAACTATTGATTTGTCATAAAACTAGATTGGCAATATAATAAAATTAATAAACCCCTATTACAAATGTTTGAATTTGTATACGTCCACACTAACGTGGCATACAAGATTCATGGTGTTTGAGGTAATTTTATTTGTCAAAAAGTTATATTGACAAGATAGTCAATGGGTAAAACCCTCCTCTTACAAATGATGAATTTGTATACGTCCACACTAACGTGGCATGCAAAATTCACGGTGTTTGAGGTGTTGGTAAATTTAAATAATATTGTTTGAGGAATCAATGTTATTTTAAATTCAAAGAGTTTTGACCAAATATTTGATCAAAGACAAATCAACTATTAATTTTATTCGTCATAAAGTAAAGTTGACGAGATAATAAAATTAATGAATAAAATCTCCTCTTCGATTTTGTATACACAAAATTCATGGAGATTTTAAGGAGTTGATCTTGACCAAATATTTTTGTGATTCTTAGGATGTTTGTCAATCCCTAGTAGTCATACTATAGAAAAAGACTTAGTAGTCCCAAATTGTAATGATTGGAAATAGGACTTGGACATTAAGGTAGACTATCTTCTTAGAACTAAGAACAATTTAGGTGTATTTAATTCATTAGTTGAAACATGTCTAGTGGTGTTATCTACCAGAACCTGGAGTGTAGATACAAGATGCCATTAATCATGTCTGTAATTCATTGCAGGGTTCCAGGAAACCCGACAACTAAATGAAAGGTAAATCACCGTCCACATGGGCACTACTGTAAAAGTGGTAGCTGTTGCAGTGGGAGATGTTTATCCTTTGATAAGAATAAAATATGGATTTTATGTAATTGTCTTTACGTACCAAGTTTAGAAAGAACCTGATTTCAGTTTCTAAACTATTATAGATATTGTGTCTATTTTGATAACAAAGTTGTTATCAAGAAAAATAGGAAAGTTATCTATTTTGGTATGATGGTTGACAATTTATAATCCAATAACTCCCACGATGCAACAAATGGAAATTAGTAACACATCTTCTAATTTTAAGAGAAAGCAACCTTCGGAAATGAACCAATTATATTTTTGGCATCTAAAGCTAGGTTATACTTGAGTAGGATTCATTGGTAGCTGATGAACTTTTGGGTTCATTGGTAGTGGAAATCTTTCCAACCCGCGAGTCTTACTTGGAAGAAAAATAACCAAGAAGCTTTTAAGTCCAAGGGGTATGGAGTCAAAGATATGTTGAAATCGGTTCATTCTGATTTGTATGATCCTATGACTATCCAGACAAGAGGTAGTATTGAATATTTTGTCTAAATTATAGACAACTATTCAAGATACAAATAAATTTACTTAATGTACCGCAAGACTAAGTACTTTGATTAGTTCAAAGAGTACAAGGTTGATGCGGAGGAATAAAGTAAAAAGTCACTATGGAAGATCGTAGTGGCAAGTACCTCTTGAGAGATTTTAGGAGTCACTTATCAGAAGTTGGATTTCAATCCCAACTAACTGCATCTGGTACACCCCAACAGAATGGTGTAGTAGAAAGAAGGTAAAGAACTCTTATGGAATAATTAGATAGATGATGAGTTATTCAGAAAATTACCAAATTTATTTTAAGGATAAACTCTGAAAATGAAAGTGAACATAGTGCCTTCCAAGTCATAACTCTCTACTCATATAGAATTGCTGAATAGGCGTAAGCCTATTTTGAAGCATATTCGGATTCGGGTAATCCAGCACATATGTTAAAGAGAGATAATGATAAGTTGAATAGGAGTTCACTTGTTTGTAAGTTATCCTAGATAAACAAAAGTAGGTTTATAGTCTTAAAAATCAGAAGGTCATTGATAACATCAATGACTGATTTTTAGAAAAGGACTATATAATGAACCACGTGCTCATAAGTAAATTTGTTCTTAAGGAAATAATAAAAGACATGTCTAATCTAGTACCAACTGTACAAGATGAAATACCACAAGAAAACTGCAACACGTATCACAAATGATACACAATTGCAGAAAATGCCTTGTCGTAGTGGGAGGGTTGTTAAGCAACCTTAAAAGATTCATGTTTTGGGAGAGTTTTTAAACTCGATCCCTGAAGGACGTGAACCTGATCTCCGGACATATGACGAAGCACTCCAAGATAAATATGAAGCATCTTGGCAAAGAGTAATGAATAATAGAATTAGAATATATGTATTCTAATAAAATCTGGAAGCTTGTAGAACCACCAAGTGGTGTAAAAGCCTTTGGGTGTAAAAGGTCTATAATAGAAAAAGAGGGATAGACAGGAAGGTAGAAACCTTCAAAGCAAGACTTGATGAAAAAGGAAACCTTTTTCACTGGTAGCCATGCTTAAGTCTATCCGGATTCTTTTATCTATTTGGCAAGTGGATGTCAAGATAGCATTCCTTAATGGAAGTCTTGAAGAAAGCATCCATATAAAGCAACCAGAAGGGTTCATTGCAAAGTGCTAAGAGCATCTTGTGTGCAAGCTCAATCAGTCTATGGAGTGATACAAAGCTTCAAGGTCTTGGAACATCCAGTTTATCAAAGTAATCCAGACCTATGGATTTATTGAGTAAACGGATAAAGTCTTGTGTATACAAAAGATGTGATGGAAACGTGGTGGTATTTCTTGTACTATACGTAGATAACATTTTTGGTAGTTGGAAACAATATCAAAATGTTGTCAGAAGTAGGGGTATGGTTGTCCAAATAATTCGATATAAAGGACTTGGGAGAATGTATATATTTTTGAGATCAAAGTAATAAGGGATCGCAAGAAAAAATATATTTATTCCAAGCTTGATACATCGGAAAAATCCTTGCTCGTTTTAAGCATGCAAAATTCCTAGAAAGGTTTCTTACCTTTTAAGCATGGAGTGTCTTTATCTAAAGAGATGTCTCCGATGACATCAAAGGAGATTAAGGACATGTAGGCAGTTCTTTATGCTTCGGCAGTTAGACAACCTAATGTATGCTATGCACGAGATCAGAAACCTGTTTTGCCAAGGGCATAGTTAGCAGATATCAAAGTAACCTTAGACAAGGACATTGGACTGCAGTAAAGCATATATTAAAGTACCTTAGAGGCACTAAAGATTATATGCTAGTTTACAAGGCAGTTAATTTGGTTCCTATGGGTTGTATGGATTTTGACCTCTAATCGGATAGGGACAATAATAAGTCAACCTCGGGGTTTTGTGTTTATTTTAGGAGGTAAAGTCATAACTATGAAAGAGTGATAAGCATAGGTGTTTTTCTGGACTCCACCATAGAAGCTTAGTATATGGCAAGCCTCTGAGGTAGCCATTAAAAGCTGTATGACTCAATAACCTCAAGATAGACTTAGATATGATTTCTGGTTTGTCCAAAGATTATTACAATTTATTGTAATAATGTTGGTGCAGAAGCAAATACGAAGAAACCATAAGTCTATAAGGCAAGTAAACACAATAGAGCGCAAGTACCACCCAATACGAGAAATCGTATAAACGAGGAGAAGTTGTTGCCGCCTAGATTGCATCAGGTGATGACCTAAAGATCCTTCCACTGAGGTCCTTAAGGCAAGAGCTTTTGATGGGCATGTTGAAGGGTTAGGAATCAGATGTATGGCAGCAGATATAGCAGCTTAGTCTTTTAGTATAAGTGGGAGATTGTTGGAGTGTATACTAAAAGCCTAGCTTTTGGTATAAACATTTATGTAGAAATAAGAATCACATTAGTCAAATGTCTACATTTATGATAAATGTAGTTGTTCAATTAATTTATATTGTAGATGACATGGTATGTGGTGTCACACGTAGAAGATTATGTTATCAGTGCCTTATAAATTATAAACAGTAGCTCACGACCATGATGGAAAGGAACAAACCATTGGAGGGTCGTAGTGTAATTAGGTATTAGTTTATCTTGACTATATAATTACACTAGTACACTCAGAGTGTATTGAGTAGGACCATTTGAGGTCGTTTCTTTTATACTGACTTTATAAAGAAACAAAGACCTCGGTTATTATGGAAGTGTGTGTTCTTAATCCTAATATAATAACAAGCACATATATTTGATATTTATTTCTTTAATTTATCAATGTGTGAGATTTAGTTCGATAAATCAATAAGCCCGATAAGTTGGGAAATGGTATCACTTATAGTGTGTGTTGTTGATTATAGAAGGAAACCGTGTCCTAGAGATACTAGGTTGATAATGTCCTCAAGAAGAGCTCATAAGGATTGTCATGTTAAATCCTGCAGGCGGACTTAGTCCGACATGATAATAAGGTTGAGTGGTACTACTCTTGGACTAAGATATTAATTAAATGAGTTGTCAGTAACTCACTTAATTAGTGGACATTCGATATCTTAAACACAGGGAGACTAACACACTCATAATAAGAAGGAGCCCAAAAATGTAATTTGGGATTGGTGCGGTAGTTCAATAATAGTTCTCTAGTGGAATGAATTATTATTGATAAAATTAAGTTGTGTGTTCGGGGCGAACACGGGATGCTTAATTTTATCGGGAGACCAAAACCAATTCCTCCTCTCGGTCCCTATCGTAGCCTCTTATTTATAGAGTTCTATACCCACCTATACTCACCTTCTATACCCACCAATAGGGGGCCGGCCAAGCTAGCTTGGGAACCAAGCTAGGGCCGACCTAGGTATAAAATTGGGTGGCCGGCCCTAGCTTGAACCCAAGCTAGTGGGGGCCGGCCAAATTAAATTAAAAAGTAATTTTAATTTTAATTTTTATTATGTGGAAGAAATAATTTATTAAAGAGAATTTAAATTAAAATATCTCTCTTATAAAAGATCTACAAAAGATTAAAGAAAGAGATTAGATCTCTTTCCTTATTTGTAGATTGGTGAGATATTTTATTTTCTCTCTAAAAATTATTCACATGTTGTAAAATTAAAATTATAGAAATTTCCTTTTATCAACCATGAATAGATTTTTGAAGAGAAATTTTAATTTTAAAATTTCCGGAGATAAATTAGGAAGTTTTAATTTGTTGATTGAAATTCTCCTAATTTTTCTCTATTGATTGTGGCCGGCCAATACATGGATAAAAAGGAAGTTTTATTTAATACTTCAAATTAATTCATGTCAAGGAAAATTAAGGAAATTTTATTGTAATTAAATTTCCTAATTTGCCTAGGCTAAGGAATATAAAAGAAAGGGTGAGGGTACCTTCATGGGGGACAACCTCTATTATTTTTCTCCCTCTTTTCCTTGGTGTGGTGGCCGGCCCTTCCCTTTCTCTCTTCTCCTCTTGTTGGCCAAAACCTATCTTCTTGGTGGAGCTTTTGTTTGTGGCCGGATCAAGGAAGGAGAAGAAGGAGAGAAAGCAAGTCTCATCTCTAGCATCCCTTGGAGCATTGGTGGTGGCCGAAATTCTTCATCCTTGAAGAAAATTGTTGTGGCCGGCCATCCTCTTCCTTTCTTCCTCTTTTGTGGTGGCCGAAACCTATCTCTTGCTTGGAGTTCTTGTGGTGGCCGGATACTACTTGGAGAAGAAGAAGAAGAAGGAGAGAAAGCTTGTATCCCTTGGAGCTTGGTTGGTGTTTTGTTCTTCGTCCTTGGTGAAGCTTCTTTGTGTTGGCCGAACCTAGCTAGGAGAAGAAGAAGGTGCTTGGTGGTTTCTCATCTCGGAAGATCGTTTCCCACACAACGTCCGAGGTTAGAAGAGGAATACGGTAGAAGATCAAGAGGTCTTTCTAGAAGGTATAACTAGTAATTTTTCTTTCCGCATCATGCTAGTTATTTATGGAAATAATACCAAATACAAGAGGCTTACGATTCTAGTATTTCGAATTTGTTTTTCGAAGTTGTGTTCTTTTGTTTTATTTTTTCCTTGTGATTTGATTGTTCTTTTCGGCTAACCTAAAGTTATTTTAGGAAATTAAATATTAGATTTCTATAAAAGGTTTTGTCTAGTCGGTGGTGGTTGCTCCCATATCCAAGAAGGCCATGTGCCTCGCCACGTCAGTACTGGGAACCAATTATGGAAATTAATATTTAATGGAATTAATAATTTAAGGTGATTTGGGTCGAACGTGTTAAGTTCCGCAGGAGATCCAAGTCTAAACCTAAAAGAACAAATAGATTAAGTTTTGGATCAAACGTGTTAAGTTCCGCAGGCGATCCAAAATTTAATTTAAAAGAACACATGGTAGCTAGGAAAAGGTTCAGACCTTTGTACAAAATTTTGTACAGTGGAACCTCTAGGTTTTCCGAGTAGCAACCAACACACCTGACACGTAGTAGCAGTCCTCCATTAAATATGATCCTGTGGGTCGGGTCCCTTTTTGATGCCCCTTTTGAGATCGCATCCGACCTCGTATCTGACCCAACTTATAAATACTATCCTTTGACCCGTTCAACTGAATCTTTGACTTTAGCCACGCGGGTCGGAATGTTGACCTTCTTGCGATTCTGATTTCTGACCTCCACAGTGGCATGATTTTTGACTAGCCTTGGGAGCTAGACTCTTGACCTCCATGCCGTCGTGACCTTTGACTAGCCACCGGGGATAGACTCTTGACCTCCCTGCTGGCGTGACTTTTGACCATCCCGGGGCTGGACTCCTTGCCATATCACCTCACAGACCCCACACTTATGCACCGTATCACAAGCCTCCCCTTCAAGTCTAGTCGAAGGAATACCCAAGTCTGACTGATTAGACCCATACACACCTCTGCACCCTCTGCCTATTGCCCTACATACCGTACCAACCTTTTTGTCCTGTCACCCCTTATCGCGCCAACCTTTATGTCCTGTCACCCCTTACCACGCCAACCTTTATGTCCTATCACCTGGGGTATCCTGTATGCATAGTTGCTTTAGTGGTTGCTTGTGGTACGACGCTTGCGTAATTGCTTCAGTGATTGCCTGGGATACGGTGCATGAGTAATTACTTTAGTGTTTGTTTATGGTACGACACTTGCATAATCGCGTCAGTGGTTGCCTGGGAGACGGTGCCGGAGTAATTGCTTTGTCTTCAGTACTCAATCTCCTCTTTAAAAAGGCCTCGATACACTCCCTTCTCGTATCCTTCCTTTGCTTTCTTCTTGCTTTTCGTCCCTCTGCCTGCTCCCGGTTTCTTCTTGACACAATGCATTCGCCCTCTTCCGACGAGGTTGATCAGCCAACCCCTCAAATGCGAATACATCTACTCACCCAACAACTTGCCGAGAAGGAGCGCGAGCTAAAAAACATGACCGTGGAGCGAGACCGTCAACTTGTTGCCTGGCAGGACGCAGACGCCTTGTATCGCCTTGCTAAATCTTGTGTTCATGCTGAAAAGGCGAGGAAGGAAAAATGCCAGTCTGACCTACAACGCCATCTTAGCCTCCATGATCGTCTGCAACGAGAGCATGAGGCCGAGCTATCCCTCCTCCGTGCGTGTCTTGATGATAAGCAAGACATCATCGCTCGGCAACAAACCGTCATCAGATCCCTTCAAGCAGAGCTGGCCCGAACTTATAACGTCCCAGCGGCTCTTGACCCCCAGGATGTTCCTTCCCAGGGCAGTGTCCACAGACCTTAACTAACCCTTGTGGCTATTGTCTGGACTTTGATTGTCTCGGTGACTCCTGCCCGGGCTTTAGTTGTCTCAGTGGCTCCTCTCCGGCTTTAGTTGTCTCAGCGACTCCTTTCCGGCTTTAGTTGTCTCAGTGGCTCCTTTCCGGCTTTAATTATCTCAGTGGCTTATAACTTGTAGGGCGTTCCTTCTTGTAGGACGTTCATTTCTGTAATAGTGCCTGTATCCCTTGTCTTATGTAATTCACAAATAATACCTCTGCTATTGAGCTTGTGTAACGAGTGCTGGTTTTGTAATGAATATTTTGTATGCTCGCCGAACTATGCCGTTGTACTAGTCTGTGACCTTGATGTCCATTAATTGGAGAGGCTCCTTCTTCTGGGCAGTCCATCCTGACTGATCCCCTTTACCCATTTGGTCTGTTGTGAGAATCACTTGGCCGCTTGACCTGATCATTTAAAGATGCTTCAGTCAGCATGAGACATGCCCGCCTAACTGTGAGACAACAGAGCGCCCCTCATGATCCCATTAACCCTTCGACATCCGAGCCGAATCCGCCTTTATTACGACACCTGTTCCCAAGCGCCTTTTCCAACTTCGAGAGAGTCCTTTCACCTTCCTCATCCGTATAAAAGCTTTAGGGATATTTCACCCTTCCTATCCACATACTCCCTGTATCCCTGTGAACAAGTTCATGGAATACCCCGAATTGTCCGCTTTGCGTCGTCGTCTAGCTCTTACCGAGAAGGCTTTACATGATATGACCGTGAGCCGGGATCTACAGACCTCTCTTTGCCAGGAGCTAGAAGAGCTATGGCGAGCGGCCAAGTGCAGGACCCGGGCCGAAATGGCTCTGAAAATGAAAGCTCAAGCAGACTTTTACGCTCAACTCCATCATATCTTCTATTTGAAGTTGAAGCATGAGGATGAGGTGACATCTTTAAAAGAGGAGAATCGATTGCAAAACGACATCATTAATCAACTACGAACCACTCTTGATCATGCCCAGGTAGAGCTGGCTCGAGCTAGAGTTTGCTTAGAGGAAAGACCTCAAGTGTCTGGATCAGATAGCGATTAAATGTTTCTTTCTACGAATTCCTCTTTGTGAAATGAAGCCAATTTTCTACTTTATGACTGTATTCCTTTCTCCTGTCTATGCTAGTATCTATATCTATAAAACATCTACAATCTTTTATCTTTCCTAGAAAATATAATGAAAGCATTTCGCGTACCTCACTTTCTTCTTAGCCTGAGCTAAAGTAGTAGTGAGCCGTAGTACCTGTAAGGCATGTGGTACTTTTCTTTTTATGTAAGAGATAAAGATACTGACCGAGAAAGTGATTGAACCAACCAGAAAGGTTATTGGGCGTGAGAGCAGAGCTCACTTATAACTGAGTCCGGAAGCTGAGTCGGATGAGGGCGGACCTTGCTGTGCTGAATGATGACGAAAAGTCGTTAAGATGCTGAGTCAGTAAGTTACCCCCTGGACAAGTGCGCACGAGAGGTGGTACGAAGGGAAGAAAGGTTCAGGATGATGTCGCTATCGCTCTGCACACACTCAGACGAGTCACACGGTCGTTAGAGACCAGAAACCAGGGAAAAAGTCCCCGGGCTACTGTCTGGGCTTTGATTGTCTCGGTGACTCCTGCCCGGGCTTTAGTTGTCTCAGTGGCTCCTTTCCGGCTTTAGTTGTCTCAGCGACTCTTTTCCGGCTTTAGTTGTCTCAGTGGCTCCTTTCCGGCTTTAGTTGTCTCAGTGGCTCCTTTCCGGCTTTAGTTGTCTCAGTGGCTTATAACTTGTAGGACGTTCCTTCTTATAGGACGTTCATTTCTGTAATAGTGCCTGTATCCCTTGTCTTATGTAATTCACAAATAATACCTCTTCTATTGAGCTTGTGTAACGAGTGCTGGTTTTGTAATGAATATTTTGTATGCTCGCCGAACTATGCCGTTGTACTAGTCTGTGACCTTGATGTCCATTAATTGGAGAGGCTCCTTCTTCTGGGCAGTCCATCCTGACTGATCCCCTTTACCCATTTAGTCTGTTGTGAGAATCACTTGGCCGCTTGACCTGATCATTTAAAGATGCTTCAGTCAGCATGAGACATGCCCGCCTAACTGTGAGACAACAGAGCACCCCTCATGATCCCATTAACCCTTCGACTTCCGAGCCGAATCCGCCTTTATTATGACACCTGTTCCCAAGCGCCTTTTCCAACTTCGAGAGAGTCCTTTCACCTTCCTCATCCGTATAAAAGCTTTAGGGATATTTCACCCTTCCTATCCACATACTCCCTGTATCCCTGTGAACAAGTTCATGGAATACCCCGAATTGTCCGCTTTGCGTCGTCGGCTAGCTCTTACCGAGAAGGCTTTACATGATATGACCGTGAGCCGGGATCTACAGACCTCTCTTTGCCAGGAGCTAGAAGAGCTATGGCAAGCGGCCAAGTGCAGGACCCGGGCCGAAATGGCTCTGAAAATGAAAGCTCAAGCAGACTTTTACGCTCAACTCCATCATATCTTCTATTTGAAGTTGAAGCATGAGGATGAGGTGACATCTTTAAAAGAGGAGAATCGACTGCAAAACGACATCATTAATCAACTACGAACCACTCTTGATCATGCCCAGGTAGAGCTGGCTCGAGCTAGAGCTTGCTTAGAGGAAAGACCTCAAGTGTCTGGATCAGATAGCGATTAAATGTTTCTTTCTACGAATTCCTCTTTGTGAAATGAAGCCAATTTTCTACTTTATGACTGTATTCCTTTCTCCTATCTGTGCTAGTATCTATATCTATAAAACATCTACAATCTTTTATCTTTCCTAGAAAATATAATGAAAGCATTTCGCGTACCTCACTTTCTTCTTACCCCGAGCTAAAGTAGTAGTGAGCCGTAGTACCTGTAAGGCATGTGGTACTTTGCTTTTTATGTAAGAGATAAAGATACTGACTGAGAAAGTGATTGAACCAACCAGAAAGGTTATTAGGTGTGAGAGCAGAGCTCACTTATAACTTGCACTGAGGCAAGAGTCTGGGACAGACGACCGAGCAGCTCGGTCATTGGGCGTGAGAGCAGAGCTCACTTATAACTTGCACTGAGGCAAGAGTCTAGGACAGCCGACCGAGCAGCTCGGTCGTTGGGCGTGAGAGCAGAGCTCACTTATAACTTGCACTGAGGCAAGAGTCTGGGACAGCCGACCGAGCAGCTCGGTCGTTGGGCGTGAGAGCAGAGCTCACTTATAACTTGCACTGAGGCAAGAGTCTGGGACAGCCGACCGAGCAGCTCGGTCGTTGGGTGTGAGAGCAGAGCTCACTTATAACTTGCACTGAGGCAAGAGTCTGGGACAGCCGACCGAGCAGCTCGGTCGTTGGGCGTGAGAGCAGAGCTCACTTATAACTTGCACTGAGGTAAGAGTCTGGGACAGCCGACCGAGCAGCTCGGTCGTTGGGCGTGAGAGCAGAGCTCACTTATAACTTGCACTAAGGCAAGAGTCTGGAACAGTCGACCGAGCAACTCGGTCGTTGGGCGTGAGAGCAGAGCTCACTTATAACTTGCACTGAGGCAAGAGTCTGGGACAGCCGACCGAGCAGCTCGGTCGTTGGGCGTGAGATCAGAGCTCACTTATAACTTGCACTGAGGCAAGAGTCTGGGACAGCCGACCGAGCAAATCCTTCCCTGGTCCAGCTAAACGTTGCTAACCTGCTGACCCCTCCGACAGCCCGGACACACGCAGCCGACCTGAGGGTCCAGTTTTTTGATCCAGATGAAAGTTGCCGACCTGGGATTCGAACTCCCGCCCCAGAATCGTTCGGAGAGCTTCATCTGTCATCAAAAAATATTATTAGTAGTGTTGAATGGATAGCCATATTGCTGACCTGGGCCCTGCGGTGTTTGAATTTATTTCCCACTACTTTTCTTCCACGGTTCCCCAGAAAAGCCTGTGGTAAGCGTTTCCGTACGCTTGCTTCATATCATGATTTCCTTATCACATCCATAATTAATATGGCTCCTCGGAGGTCGACACCTATCCTCGGCCTTTATTGCTTATGCAGAGTGACGCCGCCTACACCACTCCTTTTTATACACGCTTACCCATAAGAGCATGTTCTTCGATGATCAGACGGTTTCGAGCGATTTACCCAAAAAGATACTCTTTTCGATATTCCCTAGGAACACTTCCTTTATAAACCCTAAAGGTCGTCCGCCGCCACTGCCTTGCGCGTTTTGACTGTTTGCTTCGTGTCGCTCAGACTTCCCCGACGTTCGCTCCTTTCCTCTTCTAAGCTTCTCCGTCTAGCGTAGCGTTCTTCCCCTCTTCGACTAATCTCATCCTCGACCCCCCTTACTCTGATAATGGCTGATGGTAAGACCACTCTTTGGTATTCCTGCTTCATTTCTGATATGGACGACCATGACCTGTCGGTGATTATCTCGGACTTGCATCTTGATAACACTTATCAACTCTGAGTTCTCACACAGCAAGAGCATCCGGCTAGTCCTCCAGAAGGTTTCGTGACCATTTTTAGATACCAGATTCTAGGAGGTCTTCGTTTTCCCATTCATCCATTCATTTCTGCCTTAAGCGAATACTTTAGCGTTTGCATTTCTCAGCTTGCTCCTAACTTTTTAGGGTAGTTTGCGGTACCATTATTCTTTGTCGAGTATATGATCTTCCCTTGACTGTGCATCTTTTTCACCACTTTTATTCCTTCAAACGTTCGGAGCCAGGTGTATTCATGGTACAAGCTAGGCCCGACTATAAGTTCTTTGCAGATATGCCCTCCTCAAACAAGGGGTGGAAATCCCGCTTCTTCTTTGTCAGACTGCCTCAACCACTGGTCGGGCCCACACAATGGCGCCCAGATCTCCCTGATAACCTTCCTTCGCACCAGCACCAGCCTGTTTGTATCCCAGCCTCCGAAGTGCTACAAGGCGTACTTGTTAATCTTTTCATGTTATTGTTGGAGGGCTTTCTATTTTTATTTGGGCTCAGCTCTGTTCTGAAGGACATCGGGGGTCCGTTTGGTAAGATCCCATTTTCCTTTTACCTATTATTCGCTAACTGAGGTATTTTTCTTCTTTATCGCAGAAGCTGCCCTGTATCGAGCCTATTCCTCTAACGTTAAGCGCCGATCCTCCCCTTACTTGAAAAATCTGGGCGAAGAGCTTAGACGGGGTGTAGCAGCTTCCTCCCGGTCCAACCCCTCTGCTCTGCTGTCCGCTCCTACTTCATCTTCCATTCTGCCGGCGGCAACTCATGAGGAAACTTCCGCAGCACTTCCCCTAGATGCAGCTCTAGCTGAAGACCCGGTCACTGTAGAACAAGTTGGCCTCTCCCTGATAGGGCAGACGGAGGAAGCCTTGGGAGAACAGGCCGGGGGAGCCACCGTAGAACAACTTGAAGAGATGCAAGTGGCATTCCCCCGACCGGCTGAGCGCCTGAAACTTCAACGCAAGCGTAAGAGAGTGACTCCTGCTATTCAAGCATCACCTCCACCTATCCCACCTAGCCGTCGCTCATCTGCTACTATCCGTCCCCTGGAACTCAAAGCAACCACTTCTGCCCGAGAGAGCATTACGGAGCCTGAAGTGCCCATAACATCACCTCACGTATCAGTCCCTTCTTCTGGTCAAGACACAACTCCGGCGCAGGCTTCTCCACAAGCACCAACCTCTTCTCCCGGTCAGCCATCTTTACACTTAACGGACCAGCCCGGGAGCTCTGACACTCCCTTTGCTCCCCTTCCATTGGATGCTCCCGCATCTACTTCTAGATCCTGGAGGAAAACTCGCAAGAAATACTCCTTTACTGATTTCTGGCGCGTGCCTTCCTCCACAGGCTCAGGGGTAGGCACAGACAACACTGGTGGGGCTCCTCCTCTTACTGCTTTAATCGAATTGGAGGGAGACCTAGCGACCTCTTGGCGATCTGGCCATCGCAAGTTTTATAAAAATGCTCCACTGGGAGGGCTAGATCAAGCAGCTTGCCTGATGTCCGCTGTAAGCCTTACTACTTTTATGCCTTTCGACTGTCACCTTTTATAACTTTTCTTCTGATATATAACGCAGGCCTGCTCCGCCAATCTAAGCGCTGTTAAGTACGCCTGTGACTTGCAAAGAGAAAATGAAGCGCTGAAGGCTCGACTAGAGGAAATAGAGCTGCCCTTGACTCCTCGCGACCCACTTAACCCAACTCCTGGAGATCTGGCACACTATCTTCTCTTACTTGGAGAATCTGCTGACACTGCCCGCGATATTTCCCATGCAGCTTTTGACAAAATAAGGGCCTTGGAAGCAGCTTTGCAGACCAGTAAGTCAGAGTTGGCCTCCGAGGTAGAGAAACGCCAAGGGTTGGAGGCTGAGCTGGAGCAGAGGGATGTCCAATTGGCTAGTTCACAAGAAACCCAGAAGACCCTTCGAAAAACCCTGGCAGAAGTTCAAAATCACCTGGCTTCTAACGCTGACTGGGAAAAGACTCTTCAAAACCAATGGGAGGCCAGCCAGGCAACGCTCAAAGCTATGCAGGCCGATCTTCTGAAGATTCAAGAGGATGTCTTGCAAGGTCAAGAAGCCCTGATTCAAGCCCAGGCTGACCAGAAGAAAATAGAGACACAGCTGACCGAGTATCAAGCAGGCGAAGTGGGCCGACTGAGGGCCTACAGACGAGCATATGTCACCTCCCCCTTCTTCATAAAGAAAATGGGAGATATAATGCACTCCATGGTATGCTGCGGAGTCAGTGGAGGAGCTCGTCAAATGCTAGAGCAGAATATGATTTTATCTGTCCCTACGGAGGATTTTGTAGACATAGGTCGCATTATGGATGAAATCCCTGATGAGTCCTTCCCCTCTTTTAAGGATGACGACGACCTCTTTCTCTTACCCGAGCCTCCGGCTGAACCTGCTTCTGGCCCTACTGAGCATATAGCTGGCCCTACCGAAGATCATCCTCCTTCTCTTGACAAAAAATCTTAATCTGGTTGCCTGTATTGCTTCCCTAAGTACCTTTTCTAGATGTACAAATCAACTTTCTTGGTAACTGATTCAATGCTTTTTTCTTTATTCCAACATGCTTATATACCTCGTGATATCTCTTGCCTGCGGATTTTAACTTTATTTGTAATGCGGCTCTTTTGCTGATAACCTCAAGGTTCTGCTTACAATTTAACCGCCCATTTTATATCTCGCTCATCCTAGATCGGAAATCTTTCTAGTTTATCAAGCCGCATCCTATCCTTGACCAACCTTCAGCCTTAGTCTTACTACTAACCTGCCTCTCATCCCAGGCCTGGCTACCACAGACCAGCCCTTGTCTAACTCCCACCGTGTCTTATTCCGGGTCTGTATAATCAAAGGTCAGAAAGTAGAAGTTATGCACAGATCGGGGTATCTCGCGATCCAGGTCTGAATTCGCAGACCGAGGAATATGATAATTATCTCCAGCTCGGGAAAGCCTAAGCACTTTAACAACTACAGGTAACTTTTCCCAAAATCCTCCTCGTATACCGCACTAGTGTTCTTCCGAATATGCCCCTGGGCGTTACTTCCGAGGCGGATCCTATGACACTCGTTATTCCCGCCTATCATTTTGCACCGTTAGATGACAGTCTGACTAAATTACCCTTCGGCTAGGCGTCTATAAATATTATTCTCCCTCTTAACTAGTCACGCTCGATATCCCTTTCTTCTTTCTTCTGCTTGCATCCTCCCGACTCTCGCTATTTTCGACCAGATCCTTCTTTGCTTAATCCTCCTTTTCGTTTACACTTATTATGGCATCCTCTTATTTTCTTTCTTCTTTGGTGTCGGTTTTTTACCCCGACTCTTCCTCATTCGATGAATGTGCCTGAGACGACCTACGCTACACCTATGGGGTTGAGGATGACGTACAAGTGATCATCCCTACTAGAGTGCTTCGATTCTTTGATCCCCTTATTAGTTCCAGTACCTTTTTCAGAGAACAATTTGTGGCTGGCTTCCGCCTTCCCATCCATCCCTTCTTTACCGATATAGGCCACTATTTTCAGATTCCTCTAGGGCAACTGACACCCAATTCAATAAGAATCCTTTGCGGCTTTGTAATCCTGTGTGAAGTGTGTGAAATATCCTGGTCCGCCTACTTATTCCATTGCTTCTTCACCCTACAGCATCAAGAAGGCATGTTTCATTTCCAGCCCCGTCTTCGAACTAATTTTTTCTCGTCTCTACTGCCTTCTAACCTGAACTGGAGAGGCCAATTTTTCTTCATCGCCTTTCCCCGTGATGTGAACTGGCCCCTGCAATGGCGACAATCACCTCCCTCTTCTCCTGAACTAGGAGAGTTCCATCTAGATGTTTCTTACTTGGAAGCCTCGTCTCGCATGGCCGGCTGGCGTATCAATCTAACACGTCTACTATCTGAGGAACTGTTGTCCTACTTTCGCTTGAGCCATCTGACCCAAGAGAAGCCTCGCTCCTTGGGTAAGCTTCTCTTTATGCTTTTTCACTACTGTATACATATTTTATTTCTTCTGGGAGCCTAGGGTAAATACTTCCACCCTTTACCCGATGCAGCTGAAATCCTGACCTATGCTTCAGAGGTTCATCCCCTCCCTTTAAGTGACATGGAGATAATGAGGCGAGGGCGAATTATCCTGGAGAGAAGAGCACTTCCCCACCCGCTCCCATCATCCATAGGTGTGGTCCCCTCGTCTCATCCTCCACGCAGACCCATGAGGCGAGGGTTTCCTGCTGCTCTACCTTCTTTGCGGGCTCCTCCTACTCGCTCTCGGACGGCCAGAGCCCCTCGATCAGCCACTCCCTCTCGCCCCAGAGCTGCTCCTAGACCTCGACCAGCTGCTCCCGTTCGTCCTCGAGCTCCCACTCACCCCCGGGCCCCACGGACGGTTCGGCCTGCTCCATCTACACCATTGCCCCCTATTAGTGCTCCTCGATCCACTGATATCTCTGGTCGGGGCCTCGGAGAAAGGATAACGGGCCTTGGTGGGGGTACAGGCAATGTTCCCTTTACCAGCTCTACCTCCCGGGATGCTTACCAAGCGGCTCGTCGAGCCCGTGCTGCGAACGACCACTTGAACCAAAATGTCTCCAGTCCTTCTAGACGCAGGGCTCGATCACCCTCAGATGACTCCGATTCTGACGACCAGCCGCTATCTCAGAGGCGTCGTCACCGAGCCCCTCGTGTGATACCAGACTCGAGCCCCTCGTCTATTCCTTCTCCTCCATATGCAGCTGACCCTACCCCATCCCATCAGGTGACTCCCCCTTCAATCCCGAGTCGCGTAGATGACCCTCCTATTTCGTCCAGCAATCAAGCCGAGCCTCCATTGGCTCAACCATTCAGCGCACGACAAGCTCAGGGTGATGAGATTGGCCCTTCAACACGTCCTTCGGTTACCCCCCGGTAGAGCCCCCTCAGGAACCATCTTCGATTCCCTCTGGTGCAACTGCCGAGCCTTTAGCTATTCCTGGCTCAGCCGCGGGCTCCTCCGGGCCTCCTCCGCTTACCTATCAGGACTACTGCACCACTTTTCCTTCTGAAGCACAGTTATGGTCTCAGACAGATGTTCCCACCAGCTCTCTAAAAATGAAAGGTCGTCTGGCCACTCTATGGGAAGAAAGCCTGCGACATATGGATTCTTACCTCCTCCGGCCCAAATGGATCAATTTGCAGAATTATATATCAAGGTACCCCTCAAAAACTTCCCAACTATTATTTTTCCTGCTCTTATCTGATATGCCTTGCATATTTCAGGCTTGTGCAGAGTCTTTGATAATGAACCATTCCTTCCATGCCACCCATCATCAGAATAAGATGTTACGAGACCATGTTGCTGAACTGGAATTACAATTAAATGATCCTGCCCAGGCCAGCCATGCCCTGCGAGCGGAGATAAAGTCTTTGACCAGTAGGAAAAATAGCCTAGAAGTATCCCTAGCCCTGACTGAGCACGAACTTGAAGAGCTTCGGGAGAAGCAGATTCCGGCTGATAATGTACATCAACAAAGTATGAGACAACAGGCTTCAGCACATCAAAGGGCTATGGATCAGTTAGCTAAAAAGCTACGTGCTGCTGAGGCTTTGGTACAGGCTCAAGATCAAAAGTTGAAATCACAGGAGGCCCTTTTGAAATCTCAAGAGACCCAATTGGCTTCCCGAACAATAGAATTAACTACTGCCAGAAGTGAGCTGGCTCAAGCTAGAGCCACTACCGAGGGGGTGTCAATAGCTCTAGCCCTTTACCGAGAAGGGGAAAACGATCTCTGCCTGCGACACCAGGCCGAGTATCTGCGTTCTCCAGAGTTTTATGCGCAGGTGGGACAACGCTTCTCCACATCTGCTATCTATGGGGCGGGCGGGGCTCTGCGACAACTTCATGAGCAGGACTATTTAAAGTCCATTCCGCCTCCTGAATTCTTAGACCATGATCGGATCATCCAAGAAATACCAGATGAGATATTTGCTCCTTTTGAGTGACATTTTTCAACTTTTTATGCACGATGATTCGAGAATGGCTTGTAAATTTCTTGGCTGCTTCTTTGTTTACTCTCCAATGCTTGCCTTAAATTGTTTAAACTCATCATAAAGTTTTACATATGATCTGCTTTCACATTTCTCACTTTTCCCGATCTACTTCTCTTCGATCTGCTAACCCAACCCGTAAGATAAATCACAGCTCAGTTTATCTCTCGATCTGCACTTCCCGGCCTGTCTCTTCAAACTCGATAAGGTCGTAGATAATTAGCACTCCAGGGGCTATCCAGCTTCTTGCCTCGTTCATCTTGTAAATAATAGGCTCCAGAGGCTAGCTTTTTAATGACTTTATAAGGTCCGTCCCATTGTGGTGCTAGCTTAGTCACGTCCCCTACTGGCTTGATTTGATTCCAGACCAGATCCCCTTCTTCAAAGAATCGAGGAATTACTCTCTTGTTGTAATTTTGTCTCATTCTTTGCCGATAAGCCTCTAACCAAGCCGCTGTTTGGTCGCGGGTCTCGCTAATAAGATCTAGCTCAGCTAATCGACGCTCTATATTTCCTTCATCATACAATATCCTTCTGACCGATGGCACCCCAATTTCTATGGGTACCACCGCCTCATTGCCATAAACCAAGTGAAACGGTGTCAGACCTGTACTTTCCCGGGGTGTTGTTCGATAGGCCTACAGAATGCTTGGAAGCTCTTCCACCCAATTGCCACCAACATGATCTAGTTTGACCTTCAAGCCCCGAACTATTTCTCTGTTAATTACGTCGGTTTGACCATTACTTTGAGGATAAGCTACTAAAGTGAAAGCTTGCGTTATGTCAAATCCCCTGCACCAGGCCTGTATCCTCTGTCCTTGAAATTGCCTTCCATTGTCAGACACCAGCTTATGAGGAATACCAAATCTGCAAAGGATGTTTTTCCACAAAAATTGAATGACAGCATCTTCTGTGATCCATGCCAGGGCTTCCGCTTCTACCCATTTGGAAAAATAGTCCACGACCACCAACAAGAAGCGCCTCTGACCTGGTGCCATTGGAAATGGTCCCACGATATCCATGCCCCATTGATCAAAAGGACAGGACACTATAGATGTTCTTAACAGGGCTGTAGGTCGATGGGTCAAGTTTTGATGTTTCTGGTAGGACAAGCATGTGTTCACCAACTTGTGAGCATCCCTTTGTAAAGTAGGCCAGAAATACCCGGCCAGGAGCACTTTGCGAGATAATGTCTGACCACCTACATGATTGCCACAGCATCCCAGATGTATTTCTCGTAAGGCCTGCTCGGCTTCCTCCATACTCAAGCATTTAAGTAAGGGTCGGGAGAAGGACCTCTTGTAGAGCTGGTCCCCGATCATTACATAAGCATGAGCCTGCCTTCTTATCAACCTAGATTCCTCGGGGTCGGTTGGTAAGATACCATGCCTAAGATAACTGATCATGGGTGCCCGCCAATCAATAGTTGCTTCTGCATTGTTTTGCAAATCTATCTGGGCTATCAAAAATGTTTGTGCCGTTGATCGATCCAGCACCCAAGTAGTTAAGGAACTGGCCATCTTCGCTAACTCATCTGCCCGCTCATTCTCCGACCTAGGTATCTTTGTTACAGTGACCTCTGCAAATTCTGCCTTCATCTTCTCATAAGCTTCTCGATACATTTGCAATTTATCACAATTTATAATAAAGCTACCTGCCACCTGCTGAGTCACCAACTGGGAATCTGAATAGATGATTACCCGAGCTGCCCCAACATGCCGCGCTGCTTGCAATCCAGCTAATAAAGCTTCGTACTCTGCTTTATTGTTCGTGGCTCGGAAATTCAATCGCACTACCACCTGGAGTATATCCCCTTGAGGAGATATTACCAGGACCCCGACCCCGCTTCCATGATGATTAGCAGACCCATCCACATAGATTTTCCATGTTTCTTCAGGGCTGATTTGATGCACTTCTGTTAAAAAATCTGCCATGGCCTGTGCCTTAATAGCAGTGCGCGGTTGATAATGTATGTCATATTCTCCCAGCTCTGTGGCCCATTTGATAAGCCGACCCGCAACTTCTACATTAGTCAGTGCTCTTCCCATGGTGCTGTTGGTTAAAACTGTGATTGGATGCGATAAAAGTAAGGTCGTAACCGCCGAGCCATAAGAACCAGTCCATAAACCAACTTCTCGAGTGTCGTGTATCGGGACTCGGCTCCCTTCAATAAATGGCTGAAGAAATACACTGGTCGTTATACATTATCATGTTCTTTAACGAGCACTGCCCCTACAGCCTCAGGGGTGGCCGACAAATAAACCCATAAAGGTTCCCCTACAACTGGTTTAAAAAGAGAGGGCAGGGTCTCCAGATACTTCTTTAGCTCTTCAAAAGCTTTAGTGCATTCTTCATCCCACTGGAATTTAGAGGCCTTCCTTAGCACCTTGAAAAAAGGAGCGGCCCGGTCCGCAGATCTAGAAATAAATCTTGACAGGGCTGTTATTCTGTCGACCAGCCTCTGGGTTTCCTTTAAATTCTGAGGAGGCTGCATATCTTTGAGCACTTGAACCTTTTCAGGATTGGCCTCTATTCCTCGCTCAGTTACCAAGTAACCCAAGAATTTTCCTCCTCTAGCCCCAAATAAGCATTTCAAGGGATTGAGTTTCAGCCCATACTGTTGGAGAGTTCTGCATGTTTCCTCCACGTCCTTGATCAAGTTTTCAGCCAGCGGGGATTTGATGAGGATATCGTCTACATAGACCTCCACATTCCGCCCGATCTTCTCCCGGAAGATTTTGTCCATCATTCGCTGATATGTGGCTCCGGCATTCCTGAGGCCAAAGGGCATGACAGTGTAACAAAAAGTACCGTCAGCCGTAATAAAACTAACCTTCTCTTGGTCTTCCCGGGCTAGAGGTATTTGATGATACCCCTAATAGGCGTCCAGCATACATATTCTTTCACATCCGACGGTGGAATCTACCATTTGATCAATCCGGGGCAGAGGATAGCAGTCTTTGGGACTGGCTCGGTTGAGGTCACGGAAATCAATACATACTCTCCATTTATTGTTGGGCTTCTTCACCAAAACAACATTGGAGAGCCAGGATGGGAACTGAACCTCCTGAACATGTCCTGCTTTTTTGAGTTGATCTACCTCGGCTCTTATTATTTTATTCTGATCCACTGAGAAATTTCTTTTCTTTTGCTTCACGGGCCGAGAGTCAGGTAACAGATGCAACTTGTGCTCAGCCACCTCTGGTTTGACCCTAGGAAGTTCCTCAGCAGACCAAGCAAAGACGTCCCGATTTCGGATTAAACACTGAATCAGTTCTTCTTTGAGGAAAGAGGGAAGATCACTAGCCACCCTGGTCATACTTTCAGGTCTATCAGCATGTAGTTGTATTTCTTCCCAAGGGATGGGTTCCTCAGCTGTAGGCAGAGGCTCTTCTTGAACAACATGAACACCTCCGTCCTGTATCCTTTGATGTTTCCGAGCCTCCACTCATACCATATCGATATAACACCGCCGAGAGACCTTCTGTTCTCCTTTAACTTCCTCGACCTGCTCCCCCACAGGAAACTTGATTTTCTGATGAAAGGTCGAGACAGCGGCCCTAAATTCATGCAGAGCGGGCCTCCCTAAGATAACATTATAAGAAGAAGGGGAGTCCACCACTATAAACGTGCTCCTCCTTGTGCGCACCAGTGGCTTGGTGCCCAGAGATATAACCATCTTAATCTAACCCATATGTTTCACTTCATTGCCCGTGAATCCATATAGAGAGGTAGCCACTGGCTGAAGCTCAGCAGCATCAATCTACATCTCTTCAAATGCGGTCTTGAATAGAATGTTAACCGAGCTCTCGGTATCGACAAAAACCCGAGCCACTTGACTATTGGCAATGATGGCTTTGATGATGAGTGCATCGTCATGAGGCAACTCCAGACGTTCCAGGTATGTAGGCCCGAAACTAAGAACAGGGCCAGCAGCTTGCTCCTGACTGCATCCGACAGCATGAACCTCCAACCGCCGAACATGGGACTTACGTGCTCTTCCTGAATCTCCGTCGGTTGGCCCTCCAGAAATCATGTCGATCTCTCTAACAGCTGCGTTACCTATGTTTTCGACCTCTCGTGCTCCTTCCGGCTCTTTTCCTCGGCCAGGCTGATGAGTGCTAGGTCCCGCTAGATCGGGACGAGATGATCCGGCCTGCCCTGCCATCCTTTGTTCTTCCATCATCTTGATCAACTGAGGCGCTAGCTCAGGCGGGGGCAAACCCATCTCCGCAGCTCGTTTAGAGTCTCGAGCAAAATGAAAACATCTGTTAGTATCATGTGTGCGAGATCTATGATAGGTGCAGTACCGATTACCCGCTGGCCCGGGTCGGGGAATATGTACAACAACAACTCGAGGAGCAGGTCGAATTTTCGGCCCGGGATGAAATGTAAAGCCCGAAAAATTCCCGAATTTATCTTAGAAATATCCTATGATTTTTCTAGATTTTTAGGATATTTTTACATAATTGTTGGAGTACCGGAAGTAGCAAAAACAAATAAGTCGCAAAATGGTTTACGCGGGAATCGAACCCGGGACCCATCGGAGCCTACGACTTATTATGTGTTCCGGAAACCAAGTGAACCCAGCAGGGCCGTGCTGAAAGGATAGGAAATCAAATATATTTATATTTGATTTGGGAGAAATAACTATTGGATATAAATAGAAAACTTAAGTGAGATTGGTTTATTTTTTTTGGTTCGGCATTTTCTCTCCTCACCGAAGCCTTTCTCTCCCTCTCCCGTTTCCTTCTCTCGGTGCAGCAAACAAAGCAAAGGAGACCTAGGGTTCCTTCCCTAGGATCGTGTGTTCACTTTCCGGCGACAACACCAACACGAAGTCGGTTCTTCTCCGCGAGAGGAACGCGAGGACGTAAGCGGTTCGTCGAACGGAGCAGTTTTTCCGGAAAACCTAGCGGATAGAATCGTAAGAAAACCTTGCGATTGAGGTAAGAAATCTCTCACCTGCAGTATAATTGCTCTCGCTTGTTAGTCTTGGTGTTAGTTCAGTAGTTCTACAGTTTTCAGTGTTAGGGTGTGTTTATAGTGCACACCAAGCATTCGGTAAAATGCCCAGTTCAGAAGAATGCACCAATAGGCGTCCTAACAGCATGTAAAATGTATTAGAAACATTTTATTCAGCTTATTATCAGTTATTACAGTATATGGATCAGATATCCATTGGGTGGGCTCCCACAGTAGTCCCTAGGTTCAGATAACCTAGAACAGGAAAGTAAAATAAAACAGTATTCAGTATTTTACTTTTATTCAGATGGCACTGTACTTGGATCAGATATCCATGGGCTGGACTCCCACAGTCGTCCCTAGGTTCAGACAACCTAGTAACCCTGCTGGATTCGGAACTTGCAATCCCGGGTCTCGTAGGGATGCGCGCACAGTAAGTACAGTCGCCAGGGCCCAGCAGCATGTTTAGTATTTTCATCTATTATTATATATAGTTTTCCCAAATATGTAATCAGTGATGGAAACACTAACTTAGTTTCAGTTTCAGTTAATTATCTCAGTTGAGTTTCATGACTTGAGTTCATGACCAGTTAGATGTATATGCATGACCAGTTCAGTATTCATGTTTAGTTTCAGATACAGTATGCTATGCTCAGCTTGTTTGTATGCCATGATCAGTTCAGTACATGTATGTATGCCATGCCATGTTGCCATGCTCAGTTCAGTTTTCAAACAGCATGTTTTAAAAACATAATCGCATCGTTGCATGTTTTTGTGAGGTAGATGGTTTCTTACTAAGCTTCTTAGCTTACAGATGCTACTTTTCTTATACTGCAGATACCGGTAAAAGAAAAGTGGACTAGCGGAGGCTGGAGGGCGATGCTACGATGATGTGTGTGTGCAAGGGGTCTGGAATAAAGATCCTTGGGATCTATACGCTTTTATTTCAGTTTTGGTACTTAACATGTCTAGTTTTATGACTTAGTCTTGTTACTAGGTGTTATAGCTTAGTAAACTATGTCTTGTTTAGTTTGTCATGTTTAGAATGTTAGTATTTACATGCTAGAGTGTTTTTCATGTATCTAGAGCTTGGGTATGTGATTTTTGGCACGAATCAGTGCTGGAAATCAGAAATTCTGATTTCGTTCAGACTATCAGAACCTGGATCGGTCAGCAGACCGATCCAATGCTACTCCTTTTCCTGGATCGGTCAGCCGACCGATCCAGATGGATACAGTAGCCTACTGTATCTCCCTGGATCGGTCAGCCGACCGACCCAGCATCGAACAGTAGGTATCCCAGCATCTCCAGGTGCCTGGATCGGTCTGCAGACCGATCCAGACACACCTGGATCGGTCCGCAGACCGATCCAGCAGGGCACAGAATCGTGACAAGTTTGATCGATCCGTGGATCGAACCGCAGCTAGCTGGGAAGTCAGCTTTGAGTTCTAGCTCAGAAGAGAGGTCAAGTATCCTCCTTAGCACATATACCCCAACCGGAAAGGTCTTGAACCCTTCCTTATGACAGCATGGGTGTACCAGTTGTCAGTTTAATAGAGTCAGTTAGTAAAATTTTTATTTTAACCAGTTTCCGCATAGTACAGCACAGTAGCTTCAGTAGTTAAGGTAGCGATCCGGCTCACAGCTTAGTACTCAGGAATTGGGTCGTTACATGAAAGGCAGGTCTGGCTTCCCGGACCCGTGGTAGGGGTTGAGGGGGTGGTTGAGAAGCCCTCCTTTCCGGCTTGGTGGTGGAAGGAAGTGGCCTTTCGGCCTTCTTTCGAGCCGCTTGCGCTTCTTCCACCTTGATGTAGGAAGCAGCTTTCTCCACCATCTCATCAAAATTCCGAACGGGGTTTTTGATGAGATCTCTAAAGAACTCTCCCTCTCCCAATCCATGTGAGAAAGCGCTCATCAGAATCTTCGAAGTGGCAGTAGGGACATCTTGAGCCACTTGATTAAAGTGATTGATGTAATTTCTCAGGGGCTCAATCGGCCCCTGCTTTAAAGCGAAAAATAATGATCTGTCTTTTGATATTTCTTGCTGCTAGCAAATCAGCGCAAAAAAGCTGTCTTGAAATCCCAGAAACAAGTGATGGACCCTTGAGGCAACCCATCGAACCATTTTAGGGCTGAACCAGATAAAGTATTCAGGAAAGCTCTGGATTTGACAGCATCGCTATATTGGTGCAGCAGAGCTGCGTTTTTGAATTTTCGCAGATGATCCTTTGGATCCTTGCTCCCATCATATTCTCCGATCAATGGAGCTCTATAACCTTTAGGCAATCTTTCATTTAGAATCCTGGTTGAAAAAGGTATTTTGTCCGGATCTTCGGGGAATGCCTCAGGTATGACGAGGGCCTTTCCTTTCTTCGAATCCCGAGGCTATGAACTCTCAGCTATAGATGCTTGAGGTTGCTCCTTCTTTAGGATTTGCACTTGGGGCTCTGGCTGATAATATCCTATGCCCGGCTCCCGATAAGGATGTTGAGGAAACACCTCAGGTTGCTTTCTTTTGGAACCCCGATCTGAAACAGGCAAGGGCTCCTTGGAAGCCTCAGCAGGGGCTTGTCGTGGTCGCGAGACAGTTGCCTGTCTTTCTGAGGCCGCCAATCTTTTGGCTTCCTTGAAGAGTTCATATTCCCCCGCGGTCATAGTAACGTGAATGCGGCCAGACTCCTCCATCGTCAAGTTCCGGATCAGGTTGTTGTGTTTCCCACAGACGGCGCCAAATTTGATCCCGTCCGGAAGCTGAGTCGGATGAGGGCGGGCCTTGCTGTGCTGAATGTTGACGAAAAGTCGTTGAGATGCTGAGTCAATAAGTCACCCCCTGGACAAGTGCGCACGAGCGGTGGTACGAAGGGAAGAAAGGTTCAGGATGATGGCGCTATCACTCTGCACACACTCAAACGAGTCACACGGTCGTTAGAGACCAGAAACCAGGGAAAAGGTCCCCGGGTCAGGACCTCCGACGCTCAAGTCAGGTACTTTTTCCCCAGAAATCACAGAGAAAGCCAGAAAAAGCAAAAGACTGGTAAAAAATGACGAGTGAGCGTCCCTGCGTAAGGGACAAAGCATCCCTTTTTATACTGCAACTGGGGCTTCTGGAACCTGGCGAATGTCAGGGAATGTCGGGTGTCAGGCTCTGTCTGGCGGTGATCGACACGTGGCTTCCTCTCATAGGCCGGCTGAGAAACCCAGAGGAGTATGAGCTTCCCACTGTTAGAATATTCCCTGACATGTCATGATTGTTCTCTGACAGGTGGTTACGATTCCTTGCAAGCCTATTTGTCATGTAGCGTCTGGCCCCCTGACCACCTGCACCCTGGGTCGGCTTCCCGACCTGCACGCTGAGTTCACTTCTTGATCTGATTTTGTTTTCTGTTATCTATAGTATGATCATCCCAACCTGCACGTATGATCCTCCTGACCTGCATGTGGGGTCGGATCTTTGACCTGTGTCCGTCTGTTGTCATCCATGGTATGATCGTCCCGACATGCACGTATGATCACCTTGACCTGTATGTTGGGTAAGATCCCTGACCTGTGTCCGTCTGTTGTCATCCATGGTATGATCGTCCCGACCTGCATGTGGGGTCGGATCTTTGACCTGTGTCCATCTGTTGTCATCCATGATATGATCCTCCCGACCTACACGTATGATCACCCTGACCTGCATGTTGGGTCAGATCCCTGACCTGTGTCCGTCTATTGTCATCCATGGTATGATCATCCCGACTTGCACGTATGATCACCCTGACCTGCATGTTAGGTCAGATCCCTGACCTGTGTCCGTCTGTTGTCATCCATGGTATAATCGTCCCGACCTACACGTATGATCACCCTGACCTGCATGTTGGGTCAGATCCCTGACCTGTGTCCGTGACGGCAATTGTATTCGGTATATCCGTCCAATCCATAAGCTGATCCCGAGTCACACCCAATCTTTAGTTGCACCTGACACGTAGTACCAGTCCTCCATTAAATCTGATCCTGGGGGTCGGGTCCCTTTTCGATGCCCCTTTTGAGATCGCATCCGACCTCGTATCTGGCCCAACTTATAAATACTATCCTTTGACCTGTTCAACTGAATCTTTGACTTTATCCACGCGGGTCGGAATGTTGACCTTCTTGCGATTCTGATTTCTGACCTCCACGGTGGCATGATTTTTGACTAGCCTTGGGAGCTAGACTCTTGACCTCCATGCCGTCATGACCTTTGACTAGCCACGGGGGCTAGACTCTTGACCTCCCTGCTGGCGTGACTTTTGACCATCCCGGGGCTGGACTCCTTGCCATATCACCTCACAGACCCCACACTTATGCACCGTATCACAAGCCTCCCCTTCAAGCCTAGTCGAAGGAAGACCCAAGTCTGACTGACTAGACCCATACACACCTCTGCGCCCTCTGACTATTGCCCTACATACCGTTCCAACCTTTTTGTCCTGTCAACCCTTACCGCGCCAACCTTTATGTCCTGTCACTCCTTACCACGCCAACCTTTATGTCCTGTCACTCCTTACCATGCCAACCTTTATGTCCTATCACCTGGGGTATCCTGTATGCATAGTTGCTTTAGTGGTTGATTGTGGTATGGCGCTTGCATAATTGCTTCAGTGATTGCCTGGGATACTGTGCATGAGTAATTGCTTTAGTGGTTGTTTGTGGTACGACGCTTGCGTAATCGCGTCAGTGGTTGCCTGGGAAACGGTGCCTGAGTAATTGCTTTGTCTTGAGTACTCAATCTCCTCTTTAAAAAGGCCTCGATACACTCCCTTCTCGTATCCTTCCTTTGCTTTCTTCTTGCTTTTCGTCCCTCTGCCTGCTCCCGGTTTCTTCTTGACACAATGCATTCGCCCTCTTCCGATGAGGTTGATCAGCCAACCCCTCAAATGCGAATACATCTACTCACCCAACAACTTGCCGAGAAGGAGCGTGAGCTAAAAAACATGACCGTGGAGTGAGACCGTCAACTTGCTGCCTGGCAGGACGCAGACACCTTGTATCGCCTTGCTAAATCTTGTGTTAATGCTGAAAAGGTGAGGAAGGAAAAATGACATTCTGACCTACAACGCCATCTTAGCCTCCATGATCGTCTGCAACGAGAGCATGAGGCCGAGCTATCCCTCCTCCGTGCGTGTCTTGATGATAAGCAAGACACTATCGCTCGGCAACAAACCGTCAACAAATCCCTTCAAGCAGAGCTGGCCTGAACTTATAACGTCCCAGCGGCTCTTGACCCCCAGGATGTTCCTTCCCAGGGTAGTGTCCACAGACCTTAACTAACCCTTGTGGCTACTGTCTGGGCTTTGATTGTCTCGGTGACTCCTGCCCGGGCGTTAGTTGTCTCAGTGGCTCCTTTCCGGCTTTAGTTGTCTCAGCGACTCTTTTCCGGCTTTAGTTGTCTCAGTGACTCCTTTCCGGCTTTAGTTGTCTCAGTGGCTCCTTTCCGGCTTTAGTTGTCTCAGTGGCTTATAACTTGTAGGGCGTTCCTTCTTGTAGGATGTTCATTTCTGTAATAGTGCCTGTATCCCTTGTCTTATGTAATTCACAAATAATACCTCTACTATTGAGCTTGTGTAACGAGTGCTGGTTTTGTAATGAATATTTTGTATGCTCGCCGAACTATGTCGTTGTACTAGTCTGTGACCTTGATGTCCATTAATTGGAGAGGCTCCTTCTTCTGGGCAGTCCATCCTGACTGTTCCCCTTTACCCATTTGGTCTGTTGTGAGAATCACTTGGTCGCTTGACCTGATCATTTAAAGATGCTTCAGTCAGCATGAGACATGCCCGCCTAACTGTGAGACAACAGAGCGCCCCTCATGATCCCTTTAACCCTTCGACTTTCGAGCCGAATCCGCCTTTATTACGACACATGTTCCCAAGAGCCTTTTCCAACTTCGAGAGAGTCCTTTCACCTTCCTCATCCGTATAAAAGCTTTAGGGATATTTCACCCTTCCTATCCACATACTCCCTGTATCCCTGTGAACAAGTTCATGGAATACCCCGAATTGTCCGCTTTGCGTCGTCGGCTAGCTCTTACCGAGAAGGCTTTACATGATATGACCGTGAGCCGGGATCTACATACCTCTCTTTGCCAGGAGCTAGAAGAGCTATGGCGAGCGGCCAAGTGCAAGACCCGGGCCGAAATGGCTCTAAAAATGAAAGCTCAAGCAGACTTTTACGCTCAACTCCATCATATCTTCTATTTGAAGTTGAAGCATGAGGATGAGGTGACATCTTTAAAAGAGGAGAATCGACTGCAAAACGACATCATTAATCAACTGCGAACCACTCTTGATCATGCCCAGGTAGAGCTGGCTCGAGCTAGAGCTTGCTTAGAGGAAAGACCTCAAGTGTCTGGATCAGATAGCGATTAAATGTTTCTTTCTACGAATTCCTCTTTGTGAAATGAAGCTAATTTTCTACTTTATGACTGTATTCCTTTCTCCTGTCTGTGCTAGTATCTATATCTATAAAACATCTACAATCTTTTATCTTTCCTAGAAAATATAATGAAAGCATTTCGCGTACCTCACTTTCTTCTTACCCTGAGCTAAAGTAGTAGTGAGCCGTAGTACCTGTAAGGCATGTGGTACTTTCCTTTTTATGTAAGAGATAAAGATACTGACCGAGAAAGTAATTGAACCAACCAGAAAGGTTATTGGGCGTGAGAGCAGAGCTCACTTATAACTTAGTCCGGAAGCTGAGTCGGATGAGGGCGGACCTTGCTGTGCTGAATGTTGACGAAAAGTCGTTAAGATGCTGAGTCAGTAAGTTACCCCCTGGACAAGTGCGCACGAGCGGTGGTACGAAGGGAAGAAAGGTTCATGATGATGGCGCTATCGCTCTGCACACACTCAGACGAGTCACACGGTCGTTAGAGACCAAAACCAGGGAAAAAGTCCCCGGGTCAGGCCCTCCGATGCTCAAGTCAGATACTTTTTCCCCAGAAATAACAGAGAAAGCCAGAGAAAGAAAAAGACTGGTAAAAAATGACGAGTAAACGTCCCTGCGTAAGGGACAAAGAATCCCTTTTTATACTGCAACTGGGGCTTCTGGAACCTGGCGAATGTCTGGGAATGTCGGGTGTCAGGCTCTGTCTGGCGGTGATCGACACGTGGCTTCCTCTCATAGGCCGGCTGAGAAACCCAGAGGAGTATGAGCCTCCCACTGTTAGAATATTCCCTGACATGTCATGATTGTTCTCTGACAGGTGGTTACGATTCCTTGCAAGCCTATTTGTCATGTAGCGTCTGGCCCCCTGACCACCTGCACCCTGGGTCGGCTTCCCGACCTGCACGCTGAGTTCACTTCCTGATCTGATTTTGTTTTCTATTATCCATAGTATGATCATCCCGACCTGCACGTATGATCCTCCTGACCTGCATGTGGGGTCAGATCTTTGACCTGTGTACGTCTGTTGTCATCCATGGTATGATCGTCCCGACCTGCACGTATGATCACCCTGACCTGCATGTTGGGTAAGATCCCTGACCTGTGTCCGTCTGTTGTCATCCATGGTATGATCGTCCCGACCTGCACGTATGATCACCCTGACCTGCATGTGGGGTCGGATCTTTGACCTGTGTCCGTCTGTTGTCATCCATGGTATGATCGTCCCGACCTGCACGTATGATCACCCTGACCTGCATGTTGGGTCAGATCCCTGACCTGTCTCCGTCTGTTGTCATCCATGGTATGATCGTCCCGACCTGCACGTATGATCACCCTGACCTGCATGTTGGGTCAGATCCCTGACCTGTGTCCGTGATGGCAATCGTATTCGGTATATCCGTCCAATCCATAAGCTGATCCCGAGTCACACCAAATCTTTGGTTGCACCTGACACGTAGTACCAGTCCTCCATTAAATCTGATCCTGGGGATTGGGTCCCTTTTCGATGCCCCTTTTGAGATCGCATCCGACCACGTATCTGGCCCAACTTATAGATACTATCCTTTGACCCGTTCAACTGAATCTTTGACTTTACCCACGCGGGTCGGAATGTTGACCTTCTTGCGATTCTGATTTCTGACCTCCACGGTGGCATGATTTTTGACTAGCCTTGGGAGCTAGTCTCTTGACCTCCATGCCGTCGTGACCTTTGACTAGCCACGGGGGCTAGACTCTTGACCTCCCTGCTGGCGTGACTTTTGACCATCCCGAGGCTGGACTCCTTGCCATATCACCTCACAGACCCCACACTTATGCACCGTATCACAAGCCTCCCCTTCAAGTCTAGTCGAAGGAAGACCCAAGTCTGACTGACTAGACCCATACACACCTCTGCGCCCTCTGCCTATTGCCCTACATACCGTACCAACCTTTTTGTCCTATCACCCCTTACCGCGCCAACCTTTATGTCCTGTTACCCCTTACCACGCCAACCTTTATGTCCTATCACCTGGGGTATCCTGTATGCATAGTTGCTTTAGTGGTTGCTTGTGGTACGGTGCTTGCGTAATTGCTTCAGTGATTGCCTGGGATACGGTGCATGAGTAATTGCTTTAGTGGTTGTTTGTGGTACGACGCTTGCGTAATCGCGTCAGTGGTTGCCTGGGAAACGGTGCCTGAGTAATTGCTTTGTCTTGAGTACTCAATCTCCTCTTTAAAAAGGCCTCGATACACTCCCTTCTCGTATCCTTCCTTTGCTTTCTTCTTTCTTTTCGTCCCTCTGCCTGCTCCCAATTTCTTCTTGACACAATGCATTCGCCCTCTTCCGACGAGGTTGATCAGCCAACCCCTCAAATGCGAATACATCTACTCACCCAACAACTTGTCGAGAAGGAGCGCGAGCTAAAAAACATGACCGTGTAGCGAGACCGTCAACTTGCTGCCTGGCAGGACGCAGACGCCTTGTATCGCCTTGCTAAATCTTGTGTTCATGCTGAAAAGGCGAGGAAGGAAAAATTCCAGTCTGACCTATAATGCCATCTTAGCCTCCATGATCGTCTGCAACGAGAGCACGAGGCCGAGCTATCCCTCCTCCGTGCGTGTCTTGATGATAAGCAAGACACCATCGCTCGGCAACAAACCGTCATCAGATCATACTATGGATCATACGTGTAGGTCGGGATGATCATACTATGGATAACAGAAAACAAAATCAGATCAGGAAGTGAACTCAGCGTGCAGGTCGGGAAGCCGACCCAGGGTGCTGGTGGTCAGGGGGTTAGACGCTACATGACAAATAGGCTTGCAAGGAATCATAACCACCTATCAGAGAACAATCATCACATGTCAGGGAATATTCTAACAGTGGGAGGCTTATACTCCTCTGGGTTTCTCAGCCGGCCTATGAGAGGAAGCCACGTGTCGATCACCGCCAGACAGAGCCTGACACCCGACATTCCCTGACATTCGCCAGGTTCCAGAAGCCCCAGTTGCAGTATAAAAAGGGATGCTTTGTCCCTTACGCAGGTACGCTCACTCGTCATTTTTTACCAGTCTTTTGCTTTTTCTGGCTTTCTTTGTGATTTCTGGGGAAAAAGTACCTGACTTGAGCGTCGGAGGGCCTGATCCGGGGACTTTTTCCCTTTTGGTCTCTAACGACCGTGTGACTCGTCTGAGTGTGTGCAGAGCGATAGCGCCATCATCCTGAACCTTTCTTCCCTTCGTACCACCGCTCGTGCGCACTTGTCCAGGGGGTAACTTATTGACTCAGCATCTTAACGACTTTTCGTCAACATTCAGCACAACAAGGTCCGCCCTCATCCGACTCAGCTTCCGGACGGGATCAAAAGCTAACGTCATATAAAGTTGAAAGATGACTCAAGAATCTCAAACTGTAGGAATTTGGATTCAATTCACAGTGCCCTAGTTCGAATAGAAAGATAAGGATACCTTGGTGCCCCCATCGAAGGGGTTCGGCCGGCACAATCGCGCATAGATCTCCTTTTTGCAAACACATGCCATGGCCGTCCGATCCGTTGACATCTCCATCAAGTACACATAGTTCTTCGGCAGCTTCGCCTCCCACACGAAGTTCGCCGACGCAGCTACTCGGAAAGCCCGGTTGAGCCCCGACGCCCGGCAGATCTCCTGCCGTCGAGGCGGAGCAGCACCTCCGCGATGCAACTCTCCGGCAAGTCCCCGAGGCCCGCTTCGGCGCCCGCTTCCGCCCTAACGATGCTCGAAATCCATGACCCCATCCCCCGCAGCCAACGATGCCACGATGAAGCGAAGCAAGGATGAAAGAGGCATGCATTCACGCCAGAATCGATTCCAGATCGGTCGATCAAGCGCCCGTCGCGTCGTGAATCGATTCGATGCTTCGATTTGAGGCGCGGAAAGGAATGATCTGAAATGCAAGGAATTGAGATTTTTTTTTTCAACAAAAAAAAAGGAGCGATTTTTGTGGTTCCTGGTCCAAGTAATAAATTAGGTCCTAGGTCGATGGCAACGTGGATCCTTATTAGTAACACTCATCCGTTTAAGTGATTAAGAAGACTAGATCTTAATGATACGCTGCGAGAAAAAAAAGCACGAAACGCTGTCAGGAATGAGTCATCCATTCCTACGTGGAATGAAAAAAATGCATTTTCCATTCCTCTCTGTCCACCTCAACTTTGACTAAAACCCTAAACTGTGTTCGTTCCCCCCCCGATCTCTCTTCCACAGAAGCTTCCCACCCATCTCCTCCGATTTCTCTTCTGCGGCCCACTCTCCTCCGAGTGATCTTCCTGCGCCTCTCCTCCTTTTTCTCTACTGCGCTGCCCTCTCCTCCTATTTCTCTTCTCTTCTGCACCGCCCTCTCCTCCAATTTCTCTTCCACGCAGAAGCTGTGCACAAAGCAGAGATCTGCCACCATCGAAGCTCCTCCATCGCCGAGCGAACCCTAAAGGCGCACCCCCAGCGAAGCCGCGAAGCTCCTCCACGGCTTCTTTCTGGAAACCCTAAAGCTCCTCCACTAGCGACCCTGCCTTGACGAGAAAGGTGAGTGTCTACTGGACAACCAATCAGGAAACACGCTTATTCCTTCTGAACTTTGTCTAGCTTGACTTTGCCGCAACTCCAAATTCATGACTCCTAAAGTTCAAGGAGGTCTTTGGACAGATGCTTCAAAAGGTTTTTTGTGACTATATCGGGCATGGATTCTCCAGTATAGTATGTTAAAGGGACCATTTTCTTATCTTATGGAATAGGCAGAATTTTTTTTCTTCAAGTTATACTTATTTAACTTATATCTGTTTATTAAATTTATTGTCAATATTTGGGAGAAATCCCAATGGAGGATTGTATATCTTTTATGATTTGTGATATGTCTTGCTGTTGAGATTTGTGATTTTGTTATTCATATGACTATGGTCTCTTTTATATTATATTATTTATTTATTTGTAATTCTTGTAACATATCTCTTCTGGCAGCATATCATTTCTTATAGCATATCATTTGTCTTCTTTGTTCACTGTATAAAAGTTTGCTAATAGCTATTTTATTTGAATTTAGGTTGTAAAATTGTTATGGAGCAAGAACTATTAATTGAGGGTGATTTCCAAGTGTTGGGTGATTCGTCAAGCTCAAATAGAGTTGATACTCCACAAGTTGGGATGTGTTTTTCAGCTAAAGAAGAAGTTCACGATTTTTACAAATCCTATGCCCAGATTCTTGGTTTTGGTATTGCAAAGCTGGGTTCCAAAAAAGGAGATGATGGCCAGCTGAAGTATTTTTCATTCGGATGCTCTAAAAATGGTAAGACTGCTCCTAGAGTGAAAAATTCTTTTTATCCTAGACCCTGTAGCAAAACGGATTGCAAAGCAAAAATTAATATTATAGTTCAGAATGATGGATCATGTGTCATTACGAGTATTCAACTTGAACACAATCATGCATTAAGTCCAAGAAAGTCAAGACAGTTTAGATGTAATAAAGTGTTAGATTCCCAAACTAAGAGGAAATTAGAGTTGAATGATCAAGCGGGAATAACTTTAAGTAAGAGTTTTCAATCATTTGTTGGTGAAGCTGGTGGCTATGAAAACTTATCGTTTGATGAGAGAAAGTGTAGAAATTATGTGGCTGAATCACGGAGATTAAGGCTTGGGAATGGTGATGCAAAAGCCTTGAATAATTACTTTTGTCGTATGCAAAGTAGAAATTCAAATTTCTTTTATGTGATTGACGTAGATGAAGATTCTCGCATAAGAAATATATTTTGGGCTGATGCAAGATCTAGGGCTGCATGTGATTCTTTTTCTGATGTCATTACATTTGATACTACATATCTTACCAATAGTTATGATATGCCATTTGCTCCGTTTGTTGGAATAAATCATCATGGTGAATCCATATTACTTGGTTGTGGTTTGATATCTAAAGAAGATTCTGAAACTTTTATTTGGTTATTTAAATCATGGTTGACATGCATGAGAGGACGAGCTCCACGAGCTATTATTACAGATCAATGCAAAGCCATGGAAATTGCAATTGTTGAGGTATTTCCGGACTCTCATCATCGTTTATGTCTTTGGCATATTATGAAAAAACTTCCAGCGAAGTTTAGTAGTCATGCCAACTATAAGTTGATAAAGAGAAACTTGAAGAATATTGTTTACAATTCTATGACATCTGAAGAATGTGATAGCAACTGGAAAAAATTGATCGAAGAATTTAACTTAGAGAAAAATGATTGGTTGAATTCTTTATATGAAATTTGTCATAAGTGGATGCCTGTATATGTGAAAGATAAATTTTGGACAGGGATGTCGACAAGTCAAAGAAGCGAAAGTATGAATGCATTTTTTGATGATTATGTTCATTCAAAAACAACTTTGAAACAGTTTATTGAACAATATGACAATGCTTTGAAAAGCAAGATTGAAAAGGAAGATAATTCTGATTTTGCATCTTTCAATTCACTCATTCCAGTTATCAGTGGCAATCCAATTAAAAAACAGTTTCAAAGTGTTTACACTAACAAAATATTCAAGTTGTTTCAAGATGAATTGCGAGGTTTGATGTTTTGTAACACTACATTTGTGAAGCAAGAAGGGTCAACACTCTTTTTTGAGGTGACAGAAACTATATATGGGAAAGAGGGAGCAACTCAAAAAAATGTTTCATTTTGGGTACAATATAGTGAGTTACAATCTCAGATGAAGTGTTTGTGTCGTCTCTTTGAGTTTCGTGGAATTGTGTGTAGACATTTGATGTCAGTTATGATGAAAAGAAATATCACTATAGTTCCAGAAATTTATATATTGGAACGATGACGCAAAGACATTAAACGTGGATATCAAGGAATCACCAATATATATGATGATTCTTATCATCATGCAAGGGAACGACAAAGATATAATAATCTTCAACTATTGTTACAAGAAGTGGGGCAGCTTGGGTCAAAAAATGATGAAAGGTGCTTTGTTTTAACAGGGATATTGAAAGAAGCCAAAAAAAGAATTATGGATATAAATATTGGTGATTCATTGGATGGTTATCAGGACAGCAATAAAATATATGAAGAATCAAGAAATGAGAGTAAACAGTTTCACAGTCCTCTAAAAGTAAGGTCTCGTGGACGTCCACCGATGAAACGAAAACAATCCAAAATTGAGCAAATTGTGAAAAAGATGAAGACAAAGTCTCAAAAAAAGGTTTGGTTGTATATTTGGCGAAATATACTTTTGGTGTTATGTTTTAGTGATAATTGATTTTGCTTTTGTTATTTGTTAATATTGAACATAACTACATCTATCTACAGAGTTCTACAGTTGATAAAAAGCAAGATGAGTTATCAAATATGAATTCTCCAAGTATGATCGATGATGAGTCCAGTAAAAATGTAAGTTGCGATTTCACCAAGTATGCACAACTTTCTTAGGTTACTACACATCAATTTTGAGAACAACTACTATGTATCAAAATTGCAATCAATAATTAGTCTTTGCAAGATCCTGAAAGAAAGGTATGCACGGCTTTCTTAGGTGAAAAATACACATCTATTTTTGAATGTCTTTGCTGTTAGGATCTCTTCGTACGGCTAGAGAGGGGGGGTGTGAATAGCCGACCCCAATCTTTCGCGTTTCTTCCTACGATTAGGTTAGTGCAGCGGAAATACAACGTAGAAAGAAAAAGGAAGAAGAAATCAAACCTCAACGCAAGGATGTAACGAGGTTCGGAGATGATACTCCTACTCCTCGGCGTGTCCGTGAGGTGGACGAGCCCTATCAATCCGTCGGTGGATGAGCCCCCGGAGAACCGGCTAATATATATACTCCTTCTGGGTGGAGAAACCTCACCACAATCTTTGCAACAGCAATAAGGAGTACAAGAAGAACAGGAAAACAAGAACAACAGGAATGTAAAGACACTTGCTTGCCTCTTGTTGTCGATTGGAAACCAGGTGAAGCAGCAGCTTCTAGGATCCAAACTCAGCTAGAAAACCAGCAGGAAACTCACGCAGAGCTTCAACACAATGAGAGCTCAGCAAAGCTCAAATCACAGTCTCGTGAGAAAGAGAGTTGTTATCTTCTTCGTCTCCTGTAGAGGTCTTATACCTGCACCTGCGAAGAAGACACAGAAGACACAGAATCTAGCCGTTGTGTCGCAACGGCTAGTGTGTGGACCGATCAGGCATCACCCTGATCGGTCTGGGGCTGGTCAGCGTGCCAGGCTCTATCCTGATCGGTCCCCGCACCGATCAGATACACACAGAAGAGTGCCAACTCTGATCATCTCCTGATCGGTCCGTGGACCGATCAGCTTCCTCCGATCGGTCATGGGGACCGATCAGGGCCCCCGATCGGTCCCCGGACGATCCCACCTCTCTGCGAGAGGTGGTGCGTCTGCTCATACTCTCCGATCGGTCTCCGGACCGATCAGATTATAACCCTTCGTTTGTTATCGATCGGTCACCGGATCGATCAGCACTGTTCGCATTTGGATCGGTCGGCAGACCGATCCGGAGTTTTTTTGCCCAAACCAAGTCCCAAGTCTCCCAAACCAACATCCGTCAACCTTGACTGTTGGTACATCATGCTTAGCATCCGGGCACCCTTGACCTGCTAAGACTCTCCACCAAGTGTCCGGTCAATCCCTTTGACCCACTTGGACTTTTCTCTACACCAGATGTCCGATCATCCCTGATCCATCTGGATTTCCCTTGCCTGGCTTCACTCACCAGGACTTTCACCTGGCTTCACTCACCAGGATTTCCACCTGGCTTCACTCACCAGGATTTCCACACTGCCTAACATCCCAGTTAGGACTTTCCCACTGCCTGGCTTCACTCACCAGGACTTTCCACACTGCCTAACATCCCAGTTAGGACTTTCCCACTGCCTGGTTTCACTCACCAGGACTTTCCACACTGCCTAACATCCCAGTTAGGACTTTCCCACTGCCTGGTTTCACTCACCAGGACTTTCCACACTGCCTAACATCCCAGTTAGGACTTTCCCACTGCCTGGTTTCACTCACCAGGACTTTCTACCTGCCTAACATCCCAGTTAGGTCTTTCCCTTGTGCCAAGCTCCCTGCTTGGACTTTTCCAGTGCCAAGTCTCCATACTTGGACTTTTCCCGTGCCAAGTCTCCACACTTGGACTTCTCGCGTGCCAAGCTCCCTGCTTGGGCTTTTCCGTTGCCAAGTCTCCATACTTGGACTTTTTCCCGAATCAGGTCAACCAGGTCAACCTTGACCTACGGTTGCACCAATAATCTCCCAAACATCTATTCTTGTCCCATATCAAGAATACAACTCTTCCACGAGTGTCAAACATCAACATGCAACTCAACTAGGTCAACCTCGACCTAAGGTTGCACCGACAATCTTCCCAAGTCAAACATCAAAATACAACTCGAGTCAAGTCACCTCGAGTCGGGTCAACCAGGTCAACCTTGACCTAAGGTTGCACCAACAATCTCCCCCTTTTTGATGTTTGACAAAACCCATAATCAAGTTAGGTTAACCCGATAACCTAACTTAGGTTTTCCAACCATCTTCCAATGTCCAATGTTCTTTCCTTGAACATTCTCTGGACATTCTCCCCTTAGGTTAACCCGATAACCTAACTTGGGTTCTCCAATAATTCTCCCCCTTTTTGACACACATCAAAAAGAATTCCAATGTTCTTCCTTGAACATTCCTTGACATTCTTCCCTAGCTTAGGTTAACCCGATAACCTAACTTGGGTTCTCCAATAATTCTCCAATGAACGCTCTCCCCTTTTTGACACACATCAAAAAGAAAAAAGGAGGGTATCAAGGTCAAGAGTTTCTTCCTAATGAAAGTCCCATACCTTTCATTGAAACTCTTAATTTCCCCCTTGATACTAAACTCAACAATCAACTTAGTGATAATCCCATATCACTAATCCTCAAAAGTATTTTGGAGTAAAAACTCCCCCTAAAAGTCAACTCCCCCTTGACAATTAGGTAAACACTCCCCCTAAAGGTCAACTCCCCCTTGACCATTGCACCAACAATGTCTTGGAGAGTTTCAAACATTTAGAAATCCACAAAACCCAACTTCCAGAGCTGAAATTTCAGACAACCAGTCGAAAAATAGCAAGTTGGCACGCCCTGATCGGTCACCAGACCGATCAGGGATTCCCTGGATCGGTCACGGTGACCGATCCAGGCACCCCTGGACCGATCAGGCAACCTCCTGATCGGTCCACAATTCTGATATCAGAATTTCTGATTTTCCTTCCGAAATTCAGAAACTCCTAGAAAATTCCAGAAAATTTGAAAAATTGTGAAATTTTGAGGATACATTCCTCATAACATATACTATCATGGAAAAATAATTTTCGATGAAAATAACTTTCATTTTTCAATCTTGATACAAAGTTCAAAAACTCTGAAATAGTTCAAGTTTAACTCAACTTTGTATCACAATGTTCAATGATGAATGCTATCACTAGGAAAGCTTCATCAAGGTTTTTCAAATCAATTTTAAAATGCTTTTAAAACCATTTGAATTTAGGACCATAATCTTAGGGCTAAATGTACATGACTTGTACACAAGCTTTCCCTATGATCCCCGATTTCTTGAATTAGGGTCATCTAGGTACAAGAATAATGCACCTTGATCCTAACTCATGATCCTAATATCTCACACACATCTAAGGTGTATCAAACCACATTCAAGTCAATTTGATGTGAGATATGGGTTAAGGTCATCTTAGGCTAAGTTCTCATGCATTTTCTAAACTACACTTTGATCTCAATATCAAAATGTGTTTTTATCCTTAAATCAATTTCATTGATTCTTAATGCAAGAGATGATGACATGGCATGAAATAATATCATAAATGAAAACATGTGCCAATGTCATGATGTCATGGCATAAAGTTTGAAACTTAAATAAACATGACATATAAATAACCTAAGCATTATTATGACATTTCAAATGATCATAAATTAAATATGATGTCATGACATGGCATATGGCAAACAACCATGGTAAGTTAACACAAATAAAATACTTAGATTACCTATCTAAGTATCCTTAATCACTTAGCTAACTTAAATTCTAATCCTAGATTGCCCAAAGTGCTCCAAGAAAATGTCAAGACCCAAATTGGCATTTCTTGATTTCTTGTTTGATTTATACCATTTAAAAATTCTACAAGAGTAGCACTTCTAAATTAAGGCCCGGATTGCCTTGATTACCTAAGAGAATATCAAAATCTCAATTTGATATTTCTCTAGGTTTTTCCAAATTGTGTCAATTTAAAGTAAGATTAATATATTCTCACTTTGGCACACTTTACTCTTCCAAGGAGTGAATGATAAAGATTATTCCATTCCATTTTCAAAGGTTCCCAAAAACCTTGAAAATGCTCCTTGAGTGTCAATTCCCTCAAAGTTGGGTTAACTACCCTTCTTATTGGAGTTGACACTCTCTAACCCATCTATGGGGTAGAGAAGATGCTCCTAGGAACCCAATACCTATTAGAGCTCATTGGGTTCACTAAATATTCACTAGGGATAACTTCCCTAGCAACCCTCCTAATGACCCTCTTAGGCTTTAAAGCCTTGGTCATTTGGGACTCATCAAGATCAACTCTAGGGGTGACTCCCCTTGTGACCTTGGTGATGGTCTTCCTAGCCCTAGTTTTTGTTCCATAATTGAATGGAACATTATGGTAAGTGGGCTTGACCACTTGGGACTTAGGTTTGTGACCCAAATCTTTCTTGTCCTTGAACATTGGTTTTTGACCCTTAGAGCCTAGAGATGACTTCTCCAAATTCTTAAGAGCCTTTTCCAAAGTATCAAGTCTTGACCTCAAGACTTGATTTTCCTTCTCTAATACCTCAATTTTTGATTTATCACTCTTCCTTGAGGTATTCCTAGGCATATGTCTAGTTGATTTGGGATTCCTACCTAGGTTATCCTTAGCCTTAGATAGGTTGATCCTAGTGTTAGCCTTTCTAGAATTATCCTTATCTAGACTCACATGTTTAGCTCCTAAGCACATGTATTGATTCCTAAGGTTATCATGCTTGTCATTATCGACAAATGCAATAAAATTCCTAGCATGCATTTTATTAGAATTGCAAAAATGAACCTTAGAGGTTACCTTAGAGTTTGCCTTAGCTCCCCCTATCGATGTGCCCGGTCTCTTGCCCTTGTGAGGTTGCTTCCCCCTCGGACAATGGCTCCTATAGTGTCCCCTTTGCTTGCATTGGAAGCACACGATGTGCTCCTTGCCCTTGCGTTTCGGGACTCCGGCTTCCTTGACCTTTGGCGCCGGTGGAGTCTTTCTTACCCTCTTTGGACACTTACTCTTGTAATGTCCATGTTCCCTACACTCAAAGCACATAATGTGTAATTTAATTGAGCTTAAATTGCTTGAGTTACCTAGGATTGAGGGTGGATGCGAGCTCTCTTCTTCATCCCTTTCGGAGGTAGAAGCTTCTTCTTCTTGCTCCGAACTTGAAGAAGAACTCTCCTCCTCTTCGTCCTTAGATGTTGAGTAACCCTCAACTTCTAAATCCATTCCTCCATGAAATGAGCTCCTTGGCTCACTTGACTCCTCTTCATGGCTTGAAGTGGAGTTCCCCTCATGGAACTTAGCCAAGTTGTTCCACAATTCCTTGGCATTGTTGTATCCACCTATCTTACATAGAATGTTATTAGGTAATGAGAATTCAAATACTTTCATTACCTCGTCGTTGATTGTGGATTGGTGGATTTGCTCCTTCGTCCACTTCTTCTTCTCAAGAGGTTTTCCTTCTTCATCCATCGGAGGAGTGAAGCCTAATTGTACACAACTCCAATTTTCAATGTTAGTCATAAGGAAATACTTCATCCTTACCTTCCAATATGCGAAGTCGTCGCGATCGTAGAAAGGTGGAATGGTGATGTCTTCTCCAAGTTGATCCATCTCTAGCCCGTGCTCCCCCGGGTGTTGATCCGTCGAAGAGCGGCCTCGCTCTGATACCACTTGTTAGGATCTCTTCGTACGGCTAGAGAGGGGGGTGTGAATAGCCGACCCCAATCTTTCGCGTTTCTTCCTACGATTAGGTTAGTGCAGCGGAAATACAACGTAGAAAGAAAAAGGAAGAAGAAATCAAACCTCAACGCAAGGATGTAACGAGGTTCGGAGATGATACTCCTACTCCTCGGCGTGTCCGTGAGGTGGACGAGCCCTATCAATCCGTCGGTGGATGAGCCCCCGGAGAACCGGCTAATATATATACTCCTTCTGGGTGGAGAAACCTCACCACAATCTTTGCAACAGCAATAAGGAGTACAAGAAGAACAGGAAAACAAGAACAACAGGAATGTAAAGACACTTGCTTGCCTCTTGTTGTCGATTGGAAACCAGGTGAAGCAGCAGCTTCTAGGATCCAAACTCAGCTAGAAAACTAGCAGGAAACTCACGCAGAGCTTCAACACAATGAGAGCTCAGCAAAGCTCAAATCACAGTCTCGTGAGAAAGAGAGTTGTTATCTTCTTCGTCTCCTGTAGAGGTCTTATACCTGCACCTGCGAAGAAGACACAGAAGACACAGAATCAGACAGAATCTGGGAAAGGACCAGTGGCTAATGATATCACGACATCGGAATCTGTTGAGTTCATTGCCCGAGACGGCCAATGGATTAAGTGTGGGGGAGGATGTTGGATACATGATGTGAGATCAGCTTCCAAATGCTGAAATTTACGTGGACGATGCAAAATCGATGACGGACTAATCCCACCTCTCTGTACGAGAGGTGGCTGTGTCTCTGCTCAACTCTTCTGATCGGTCTCCAGACCGATCAGATGTCTTACAGAACCCTTCTGTTTGTTATCTGATCGGTCACCAGATCGATCAGATACACAAACGTATCGCTGGATCGGTCGGCAGACCGATCCAGAGCTTGGTTTTTGCCCAAACCAAGTCCCAAGTCTCCCAAACCAACATCCGGTCAACCTTGACCTGTTGGTACATCATGCTTAGCATCCGGTCAGTCCCTTGACCTGCTAAGACTCTCCACCAAGTGTCCGGTCAATCCCTTTGACCCACTTGGACTTTTCTCTACACCAGATGTCCGATCATCCCTGATCCATCTGGATTTCCCTTGCCTGGCTTCACTCACCAGGACTTTCACCTGGCTTCACTCACCAGGATTTCCACCTGGCTTCACTCACCAGGATTTCCACACTGCCTAACATCCCAGTTAGGACTTTCCCACTGCCTGGCTTCACTCACCAGGACTTTCCACACTGCCTAACATCCCAGTTAGGACTTTCCCACTGCCTGGTTTCACTCACCAGGACTTTCCACACTGCCTAACATCCCAGTTAGGACTTTCCCACTGCCTGGTTTCACTCACCAGGACTTTCTACCTGCCTAACATCCCAGTTAGGTCTTTCCCTTGTGCCAAGCTCCCTGCTTGGACTTTTCCAGTGCCAAGTCTCCATACTTGGACTTTTCCCGTGCCAAGTCTCCACACTTGGACTTCTCGCGTGCCAAGCTCCCTGCTTGGGCTTTTCCGTTGCCAAGTCTCCATACTTGGACTTTTTCCCGAATCAGGTCAACCAGGTCAACCTTGACCTACGGTTGCACCAATAATCTCCCAAACATCTATTCTTGTCCCATATCAAGAATACAACTCTTCCACGAGTGTCAAACATCAACATGCAACTCAACTAGGTCAACCTCGACCTAAGGTTGCACCGACAATCTTCCCAAGTCAAACATCAAAATACAACTCGAGTCAAGTCACCTCGAGTCGGGTCAACCAGGTCAACCTTGACCTAAGGTTGCACCAACATTTGCACATACCTAACTAGGAATGAAATGATCTGTAAACATTTTATAGTTGCTTTAATTCGTTGTCAATCATGTTTTCTCCTTCTGCCTAGCATCTTAACTTTGAATGCCTTTCTTAGGTTATATGTCTACTATGTCAATCATCTTAACTCTATCCTTCAGCCCAGCAATTTCATCAGGCTTTTATTTATTTTGCAGGTTGTGTACTAAGGCCTATGCCGGGGAAATGGAGTTGATGACAAAAGAGAGAGAATATGCTGGATTTATGTTCATGACATTTAGACACTTTTTGTTGTTTGCTTGAGGGGTTGCAATGATGTTTATGTTAGCCCTATGTTGGGTTCTTTTTTAATTGAATATTGTAATGCAATTGAAGATTGTAATGCAATTAAGTTTATGTTTCCAATTGAATTTTGTAAGTAGTATCCAATTGAGAATTGTAATGCAATTAGATTTATATTTCCAATTTAAGTTTGTAAGTAGTATCCAATTAAAGTTTGTAATGAACTTGCATCATTTGGAGCTTGCATCATTTGGAGCCTCTTTCAGTTCATAGTTTCCAATTTGTAATCTCAATGCCTCTGTTATAAGTTATTTTTTTCTTCTCTGTTCTAAGTTATTCTTTTCTTCTTTGACATGATAAAGCTCTTGGGCAAGAACTTCTTTATCTTCTAAGAGGATTACAATTTTAGCTTCAAGTTCCATTTCCCTTTCCTTCAGCAAGATTATTTCATTCTGGAAACATTTTAGCATCAAGTAGCTTTTGAAGTAACAAGGTGCACGCTGCTTTGGGTGACAAATCAATGGCCTACGACCACTTTTGGTGTTGCTGATGCAATCAGCTTGACTTGGTGATCAGCTGAGTGCTAGCTTTTGAAGCTTTTGGCACGATGAGAATGCTAGTATATATGAGTAGCTTTGATGCTGTAAAACAATTGTCTTAAGCATGCTATTTCCTCAGTATCAGAATGATAATAAACAGTCGACTCATAAGTTGAAAGATTTTGTTTCCAGTAAATCTGGTGAATATAATCAATTGACCTGACCCATGTTTAACTCTATTCGTTGAAGTGATCCAGCACATGGCATGATGGCAACTCCAAACATGCTCGGATGCCAGATTTAAAATGCTAAATAGAATTCTGCTCAACTTCCTTTAGAATACTGAAAGTTGAAAAATAAACAAGATGAAACATATTCTCCAATGATTTGAATAGATCAGTAAACAGAAACATGGTAACAAAACTATAAAGAAAAAAATCTTATTAGAAGATATCTTAGTATTTTGCATTGCTCATGGTCATGAAGCCATTTGAAGAGCAGCTCTGCTCGCTACTTCCCAATTGGTACTCGTGCACTGAAACCACATTTCCCTTCCAGACAATGGATCACTTTAATCCTCAGATGTTACACTTTTACAAGTACAACAAATAGAGAAAAATTAAAACTAGATGCAATGGAAATGGAACGAAAAAGTTTCATTCATCTAGAATAAGAAAGAAACAAGATTAACCATGATATGAATTTGACAAAATGCAAGACCAGAAAGCAACTAAAATTGCTTCAATCACATTATATATCAAAAAACTACTTACAAACTTCAATTAGAAATATATGGCTAATATAGGTTGAAGGCACATTAAAAAACCAAAAAACATCTTTCATTACTACAACAGTTATTTGCTTATAGCAAATTACACCAACCACTTCCAAATCATCACAATCCAAGTAAATACAAATACAACGATAACAACTCTAAACTTTCTATTAAATGAACATATTTCATCACTCAACTTCATAGTAACAGAGTTGTTCACAGGCTCTAGGAGAACATTGCAATCAACTGCACTTTCGATGTACATATTAGATTTCTTCAATTCACTAATCTCCATTTGTAATTTTTTGTTATCCCTCTTTAGATCATTAATAATTCCCTTAGCTCTCTCTGACAATTCTGGATCATGCCATAAGAAGAAGCCACATCCCCTTTCCTGAATATCAAATAAACTTAATCAAAATCCAATAATTAAAAAGCATATAAATACGGTTGGTTTTGAAACCATTTTATATAAATAAAACTTACTCTAAATTTTGGGCATGAAAAAATCGTCTACCTGGGTTGGTTTCCTTCCATGAAGTCCAAAGAGTAGCTCTTAACCCACAATAGCATAATATATGAGGTGTTTCATCTTGTTCATCATTCATGCGTCTTCGAGTGAAAGATGATGATGATATCGAACCGGCTGCCATGAATATTTGTTCCTTTGTCCTGTAATCTTTTTCATATCAAAAGAACAAAAACCATCTACTCTTTCATATCCTTGCTCAACTACTATAATTTAGGTAATTGATGTTAAAGTTATACTAATACTTAGGAGGCCACACATAGTATAAGAGATCTCCAATGTATAAAATGTTGGAAATTTAAAATATCCTAAACATGATTTTCAATATCCTAATTGGTTCCACTTCTGGGAACCAAACAAAATTGGTTAATAATAGGACATGTCTCAAGTTTGATCAATGAGATGCTACAAGAATTATAATAGGGCAAACAGAATTATAATTGCATTTGTTCAAGAAGAACAGTCTTGAGAAGAACTTAATGTCAAGTGAGAAAAAACAAACCCGTACAAAGGCACGGTTCGCTGGTGGAGGAGCTTTAGGGCTTAGGCGGTGGAAGAGCTTTAGGGCTTAGGCCGTGGAGGAGCTTCGCGGCTTCGCTGGTGGTGCGCCTTTAGGGTTCACTCGGCGATGGAGGAGCTTCGATGGTGGTGGATCTCTGCCTTGTGCACAGCTTCTGCGTGGAAGATCTCTCAAAGGAGAATGCGGCGCAGAAGAGAAAAAGGAGGAGAGGGCGGCGCAGAAGAGAAAAAGGAGGAGAGGGCGGCGCAGAAGAGAAAAAGGAGAGGAGGCGAAGCTTCTGTGTGGAAGATCTCTCAGAGGAGAGTGCGGTGCAGAAGAGAAAAAGGAGAGGCGAAGCTTCTCGGAGGAGAGGTCGGCGCAGTAGAGAAAAAGGAGGAGAGGCGCAGGAAGATCACTCGGAGGAGAGTACGGCGCAGAAGAGAAATCGGAGGAGATGGGTGGACAGCTTCTGTGGAAGAGAGATCGGGGGGAAACTGACACAGTTTAGGGTTTTAGTCAAAGTTGAGGTGGACAGAGAGGAATGGAAAATACATTTTTTTCATTCCACGTAGGAATGGATGACTCATTCTTGCAGTGTTTCATGTTTTTTTTTTCCCGCAGCATATCATTACTCGTTCTATTTATAGCATCTCCTTCGTATCCATGATTACGTATGTGCAATTTAGAACCACATATTAATTTATTTGAATCCAGCGTGGAACTGAGTCGATCAAGGATCGTCGTATATACTTAACAGATTTGATGGGGTCCGCTGAGGTGGATAGGTACAAGTTCCATGTGGAAAGTTGACCCAGAACCGAGAAGGACCAACCGAGAAGGAACGTCGTCGTCTATCCTTGAGACAAATTAGCCGCATCGCCAAGAAAATTAGACTAATCAGCGGCTTCGATTGTACAGCCGCTGGCAAGAGTTTAGGGCAAAAATTAGAAGGGCATATTTCTTTTTTATTGGAATCGTGGAACGGGTGTGTTTTTTTTAATGTTTTAGGGCAAAAATTAGAAGGGCATATTTCTTTTTTATTGGAATCGTGGAACGGGTGTGTTTTTTTTTTAATGTTTTATTATAAAAGGACGTCCTACCCTATTAGTTATCTTGTAAAATGATATAACTATCTTCAAAAATAGGTCGATTTTAATTTTTTTTTTTATAGGGCAACTTCGAATTTAAATTCTTAACCGGTTGGTTAGAGTTGAAATTGACTATTTTAAAAAGAAAAGTAAATCAGACGCGCCCTTCAAATTCTAATTGTTGCTTCAAAATCTATCCAAAATCTCTTGATCCTCAATCTCATCCCGTTTTTGCCTATAACTCTATTGCATCACTTGCTTGTCATCTCTTTAGTTTCCTCTCCTTTGATATTAGTTCGGTTTGATTAATCTAGAGTTTCTTTTCTATGTAAATTTTATTCTTAATTTTTAATTTCTACAGCTTCACATACATGATTTATTCATGTATTAATTATGCATGAAATAGTAGTTGTTATAATGTTATAATAATTATAATTTCATAACAGTTACAAAACAAACATAACTTGTTCACTTAATATTTATGTTGTAATAATTACTATTTTAAACTAATATAATTTAAATTTGATTTTTTTTTCACATAGCATTTATGTTGTAACAATTATAACATAGAATTATAATTTCAACACTATAAATATATCATCAAAATAACAAAAATTAAAAATCAAGGATTTAAAAAGTATTATGGAGAAATCAAGAATAATATTTTTTTTCTAGTATGTCAAGATAAGTTAGACGGTATTTGAGGAACAATTTAATTAAAATGTGTCATGAAGATTTTATAGAAGGTGAAATTTGTCGTCGTAAGAATTTCTTGACTGTTCTATATGAGTAAACCAAGAAAACTGAAGTTAATGATTGTATGTACAATTTTCAATCTTCATTAGAATTTAATCTTTGTTAAATTTTACAAATCTATTATATGATAATAAATGAGTCAGATAGAGAGAAAGTTGAAGAGACGGTAGATCCATGGAAATGAGATAGGACAAACCAATGAGAGATTTTGGATAGATTTCGATTCAGGATTTAAATGGTAAAAGTGATGTAGTAAAAAAAAAAACTAATAGACTGGAGGAAAATCTTAAAAAACATAACGCCCTGATTTTTTTTAATAAAGGACTCTTCTAAAACTTTTACCCTATTAGTGCCAGCGGAGCGGAGTGTGGACTCTGACACCACACGATCTGGAGAACGGATCCTCTGCGCCCGCGTCCCCTGTGCCCTCTGCGCCCGTCGCTACACGACAAAAAAAAAAGAAGCACGTGCTTAGCAGGCTGTCGACTCAACGTATATCCAGGAAAGTCCTGATCGGTCTGTGGACCGATCAGGCCATAGGTGGATCGGTCCACAGACCGATCAGTACCTGGACCGATCAGGCCATAGCCTGATCGGTCCACAGACCGATCCCCTATCTTCACTGTTGCCTCTGATCGGTCTACGAGTAGAACTTGTAAGTCTTGGCATTTATGATGATCTCTCACAATCCACCAATAGGAGCCAAGATCATAAGCAGGACCCCGAGAATTATGCAGATCTGAGGGGTAAAAAAAGCGAAACAATGTGAACGAAGAGATAATATTCATCTTCGTTATTAATTCTGATAGCCATTCTAATATTCAACGAAAGATGTTCTTGACTTGCTTATCCAATTAGTGATCCAAGATAAGCTAAACCTTCTGGGTTTGTAAATAGCAAGCCACATGATGCAAGGAAGCTGGAATCATCGATCGATCAGAAAGATAGAGGATTAATGGCAATATCAAATGGTTTGTTACAATGTGAACTGTAAGGTAAGTGTGTGGAGCACTCACGAAGTATGTGGTCGGGGCGAATGCGAATCCGCCGAAGAAAGAGAGTAGGCCGCCGAAGAAGGGGAAGGTCATGCCGATGAACATGGTGAATGCTGCAATAGTTCACAGACCAAGGAATTTAGCTCTGCTCGACGATTTATTGAATGGAATCGTTAAGTGTGAGTGAGGAAATCAATGGAGCAGGGAGGCTTACCGACATAAGCACTTCGTGTTATCAGGCGAAGAGTTAGGCCAGGAGGAAAGCGAAGCTCTTTGACCAGATAGCTCTCCATCATGTTGAACACAGGCATCGCGTAGATCTGCAGGAGCTCTGCGTCGTCGGCTGGAGAAGAAGCGGAGAGGGCTTTTTCGGCGGGCGAAGAGGAGGTCTCGCTTAGGATTTTCTTATTTTTTTTCGTGCTAAGCACGTGCTTTTTTTTTTGTCGTGTAGCGAGGGGCGCAGAGGGTGTAGGGGACGCGGGCGCAGAGGATCCGGTCTCCACGATCTGGGGGGGGGGGGGTTTCGCGCGTGTCGATGGCTCAATTGGTTAGGATGAGCGTGAGCATTACGCGCAATGGATAACAATAAATAATAAATGCAAGGCAAGGAGAGGAGGAGTCGAGAAGGAGGAGGAGGAGGAGGAGTAGTGAGTTAGTTCAATTTAACGTTAAAGAAATAATTTACGGTAATTGATCAAATCATGTATTTAGATATCTTAATTGATCAAAAAGTGTATGCTACTTTGGTATTTATCAAAGGACGTATTTTTTCAAGTGCACTTCCCTTTTTATCCTTCTGACAAATCAAACTTTTTTTTTGTCGTTTTTCTTTTCTCCCTCTTCTCTTTCCTATCTCCTCTTTCATCAACGATATTTAAAATTTAGTTAATTTTTTGATAACATTTTAATACATTTAGAGAAGCTAAAATAAACTATGAATAGCAAATTTGAACTCCGTGCAACATCAGGAATCCACAAGAACTGAAATGGGTATAATCTGAGGTCTCTAGGTCAAAACCCACTGATGGACCTAGAGAGCTCCGATTGCACCCATTTCAGTTTCTATGGATTCCTGGTGTTGCAAGGAGTTCAAATATGTTATCCATTATTTATTTTGACTTTTATAATATGTTAAAATACAAGAAAAAAGAATCAGTAAAAAAATTTCATATCAGGCCTAACGTGGAACCTTTTTGCTAATTCTTTCTTCTTATATTTTAACAACTTCTAAAAGTCAAAATAAATAATGGATAGCATATTTGAACTCCTTGCAACATCAGGAATCCACGGGAACTGAAATGGATGTAATCTGAGGTCTCTAGGTCCATAAGTGAATTTCGATCAAAACCCACTAATAGACCTAGAGAGCTCCAATTACACCCATTTCAGTTTCTATAGATTCCTGGTATTGCAAGGAGTTCAAATATGCTATCCATTGTTTATTTTGACTTTTAGAAAGTGTTAAAATATAAGAAGAAAGAATCAACAAAAAGGCTCCACGTTAGGCCTGATATGAATCATATCAGGTCCACGTTGGGCCTGATATAATTCCATATCAGACCCACGTTGGGCCTGATATGATTTCATATCAGGTCCAATGTGGATCTCACTCTATTAGGAATGCTCAATTATTTTAGGAACTCTTCATTTCATAATGAATGTGTTTATGATTGCTCTAAGTAGAAAAATAGATAAGGGCATCAATGCATATCCTCCTACATAAATGTTTCAGCTAGTGATGAAATCAAGTGGAAAAAGGCAGTAGCAAAATGTTGAGAGTTCTTTAACAAATTAGAGAATGTATAGTGCTTCATTACCTGTAAGAAATACATATGCAAACACTTAAAACAAATAGTCATAGTATAGTTATTGAAAAAAAGAGAAAATACGTATAATTTCAATAAATAGAATTGACACAATACCAGATAGACCTAATTCATCTACTAGCATGTAACTGCAAATAAGTCATGACTCACTTATTTCTTCTTTCTTTGTAAAAGAAAATTAATCAAGAAAATGAGATCACTTACGAGAAATAAGGGAAAAGGACAAAGAGACACCACTCCAAATTCTGAAGGTTGAAAGAAAAGTGTGTCAATTATTTAAATGGGAAAAAGATACCAAGCAAAAGGCAGAGGAATTGTAAAAATCATTACTTTTCAATATCCAATCTAGCATATTTGAAAAGGTATTTAGCAGTTAAGGCTTTTCCAATGTGCATAATTTTTCAAACCCCCAACAAAGACATACATCATGAACTGAGATTTAAGTCAAAATAAAATGCTACATTGGAAATGAAGAGTTCCTAAAACAATTGAGCATTCCTAATAGAGTGAGATCCACATTGGGCCTGATATGGAATCATATCAGGCCCAATTCATATTAGGCCTAACGTGGAGCCTTTTTGCTGATTCTTTCTTCTTATATTTTAGCACCTTCTAAAAGTCAAAATAAACAATGGATATCATATTTGAACTCCTTGCAACATCAGGAATTCACATGAACTGAAATGGGTGTAATCTGAGATCTCTAGGTCCATTAGTGGGTTTCGGTCAAAACTCACTAATGGGCCTAGAGAGCTCCGATTGCACCCATTTCAGTTTCTGTGGATTCCTGATGTTGCAAGAAGTTTAAATATACTATTCATTATTTATTTTAACTTTTAGAAGGTGTTAAAATATAAGAAGAAAGAATCATCAAAAAGGCTCAACGTTAGGCCTGATATGATTCATATCAGGCCCAACGTGGACCTGATATGAAATTTTTTTGCTGATTCTTTCTTCTTATATTTTAACACCTTCTAAAAGTCAAAATAAACAATGGATAGCATATTTGAACTCCTTGCAACACCAGGAATCTATAGAAACTGAAATGGGTGCAATCGGAGCTCTCTAGGTCCATTAGTGGGTTTTGACCGAAATCCACTAATGGACCTAGAGACCTCAGAGTACACCCATTTCAGTTCCTGTGGATTCCTGATGTTGCACTGAGTTCAAATTTGCTATTCACAGTTTATTTTAGCTTCTCTAAATGTATTAAAATGTTATAAAAAAAATTAACTAAATTTTAAATGTCGTTGATGAAAGAGGAGATAGGAAAGAGAAGAGGGAGAAAAGAAAAATGACAAAAAAAAAAATTTGATTTGTCAGAATGATACAAAGGGAAGTGCACTTGAAAAAGTGCGTCCTTTGATAAATATCAAAGTAGTATACGTTTTTTGGTCAATTAGGATGTCTAGGTGCGTGATTTGATAAATTGTCGAATAATTTATAGAGGAGATGTTTCTGCCGCTTTCGTTAGGGGCTAGCTGTTATTCTCTCAATCCACTGTCAGCTATTCCAGACGAGGATTGCTTTTCGCACCTCTTCTGACGCACCTTCTCCATCCGGCCCCACCTCCATTTTAAATTTCTTTAGTTTCTATCATTTTCCTTTATTCATATTTTTTAAAAAAATTATCCCTTATTCGTTTTTCTTTTTTTTTTTTGTTTTTTAATCAGTTTTTTAAAATTTTTATCAATTTTATTTTTTTAATAATCTTTTTATTATATATTTATAATTTTTTGTTTATTTTTAATTATAGATTTTAGGAGAGGAGTATTTTGATATGTGTCAAGAATTGGAGGATGGATAATTTAAAGAGCGTGAGAAGTTCCGACGTGTGTCAAAAGTTGGAAATGAGATAATTTAAAGGGATGAAAGATTTTGACATGTGTCAAGGGTTGGAAGGAGGTAATTTAAAGGGATGAGAGATTTTGACATGAGTAATTTAAAGAGAGTGATAAGTTCTGACATGTGTCAAGAGTTGGAAGTGGAGTAATTTAAAGTGATGAAAGATTTTGACATGTGTCAAGGATTGGAATGGGGTAATTTAAAGGGATGAGAGATTTTGACATGTGTCAAGGGTTGGAAGGGAGGTAATTTAAAGGGATGAAGGGTTGGAAGGGAGGTAATTTAAAGGGATGAGAGATTTTGACACGTGTCAATGGTTGGAAGGAGCTAATTTAAAGGGAATAGAGATTCTAACATATGTCAAGAGTTAAAGATACGTAATTTAAAGGGAGAGGGTGTTTTGAAAAAATAAAAATAATAATAAACAAAATTTATTAAAAATAAAATTAAATAAAAATTAAATAAAAATTTTAAAATAATAATCAAAATTAATTTTTAAAAAATAAATAAAATTAAAAATATATAAGTATGGATGGAAAAAATAATAAACTAAATTAATTAAAAAAATAAAACTAAATAAAATTTAAATAAAATTAAAAATATTTAAGTATTATTAAAAATAATAAATAAAATTAATTAAAAAATAAAATTTAAAAAAAATAAAGAAAAGAAAAAGGATATAACTATCATTTGACAGGGAGAGAGAGAGAGAAGGGGAGAGGGGTGTGGTGTCACAACGGAGGCAGAATCTCCTGGACCACTTTTTGTGGTCCAGGGGATGTGCCACTTGCATTTACGGCCGGATCGCGGTCGCGATCCGGCCGCAAATGGTTGCGATCTTTTTTTGGGTTCACCGTCCCCACCAAATTATAATTTTTGTTCGGAGCGAGCGGCCGGAGACCGTCCGAAGGCCTCCGGTGGTGGATAAGTGGCCAGGTTACTGGGCGCCGAGCGAGGGTGTCCTCCGGACGGCCTCCGACCGTCCGCTCCGAACAAAAAATATAACCTGGTGGGGACGGTGAACTCAAAAAGGGATCGCAACTATTTGTGACCGGATTACAATCATGATCTGACCGTAAATAGGTGTCGCACATCCCCTGAACCATAAAAAAGTGATCTAGGAGATTTGTGCTCGTCACATCGGGAGGGAGGAAAAGCAATTCACATTCCAGACGCATCTTAAAGTATCAACATCAGACACCCTATTCAAAAAATTTACCTTAAATTTTGGATAGGATAGCTAAAAAATCTTTACATCAGCTATCCTATCGATTCCCTAAATTATGCATTTATGAACAGTAGTTCTCTAAATTTAGGGAATGGATTTCATTCCCTAAATATTATAGAGGAGAAAGAAGAAATAGGGAAGTTGATATATAATGTATTGAAAAATGGATATTCAAATTTAATAAAATAATTTTTTTATCCTAAATTATATATCTTGGATAGGGAAAGATAGGGAAATTGTCACAGGGGTAAATTTTCACCTTTGAAACTCCTGCGCGGCAGTCAAGTTCCGCACTTGATTCAGCCTCCGAGTTGCACCACCAACGTGCTAGAGAATGCACAAGCCACGCACAAAGAAGACAAGCCAAACGTACAGGAAACTCCCAACCTTTTGTATTCACAAACAAAGGATTACAATGGCTCTCTTGGCAGAATGCTCATACAAAACTCTCTTGTACCTTGCCTTTGCCACCCCCTTGCCTATTTATAATGCATAGGCAGGGTTGGTTTGGCAGTTTACAAGCAGTTGCATGGCAGTTGGCTCAACTGCCATGCCACCTGTCCCAAACCGCCAGCCACCTCGTCGCTACCTTGGCGCCATGTCAAAGCCAGCCTGCACCCTTGTGCTGTCCATGGTTCTGCTTCATGGGCTTGGGCTGAAGTAGGCCCCTTTTGCTGCATCCTTCCGTATGCTGCATTGCATGCACCCGCTGCATGCCATGGCTCACGATTTCTCCGAGCCATGCTTGGCCAAATGCTCCGATTCCGCGCGTCCGCTTCTTCGCATCTGTTTGCCACCGCCAAGTCGACCTCCCGCTCGACTTGTGCTCGGACAGTGCCCGTGCACTGCCACTTGTCCACCCGCTGCTTGGCATGTCTTGCGCACATGCCCACTTTGCTGGATCCAAGGAGCAACGAGCCAATCCTTGCGCCCAGTCATGCCGTCGAGTCTAAGGGGCTAACAGAAATTGAGGTGGATGGTCTAAAATTTGAATTGTACAGTACGAGGTCCAACTTAACTTCGAGCATTAATCGTGGTCAGAGCACGGGAATGAGCGAATCATGCCTTTTACCATATTAATCGTGGTTGGAGCTACGATATCACCCCATTAAAAATAAAAGATATCATACATCTTTCTACTATTAACAAATTAGATCTCACGTTTTTTAATTATATATATATATATATATATATATATATATATATATATATATATATATATATATATATATATATTTTATATTATAGATTGATCCTGTCCGAGCGCTGAGTCGACGGACACTGGGGATGTGGCACTCTCCGCTGTCTCCGACTGCTGATGTGGATCTCCGGCGAACCTGCAAAGAAGCCAAGCCGGGGAGGGGTTCCCGGCAACGACCCTCTGACGCTCAAGTTAGGCAACGAAGGAGAAAGGAGGCAGAGTAACTGTGGCTACAGTGATGAGAATTATGCATACCTCCGTCAAAGTTTGGGGCCCTTATATAGGACCCTGGGGAGGCGTGGGCACGCTTCTAGATGCATGCACGCTTCCCCAAACATACCTCCAAATGAGTGTGTCAGAAAAGCATGTCTGACGTCATTCCGCAATCGTCCGAGCATATCCCTGACATGACGGTGGAAACTTCCACCGTACTATACTCTGTCCTGGCCGGCTGCCGACCATGCTGTTTGTCGGCGGCAGGCGTCTCGAGGATGATGTTATCAGCTGTCCCTTTCGTCTTTTTGCGCCTCTTATCGGTTCCAGGGTCAAGTGGTCCGGCCGCTCGGCGCTCCCAGCACTCGGGTACGTGTATGTATTGGACCGAGCGGGAAGATCCTCGGTCCTATGCTCGGATGGGATTGCACCTCAGTGATATGTGCTTCGACCGAGTGGCATGTCCGCTCGACCCATAAACTCCTTTACCTTAAGCGTCAGAAGCTCGACCTATGGTCGAGCTATACTCCGGTCGGCCTGGAGGGCATCCTGCCGACCGGGCTATTAGCCGGTCTGCTTGGTGGGACCTTGGGGACGCCTTTATTGACCTTTGACCTCCACGTGTCATTGACCGCATCGACGTGGGGCCCCGTCCTTACCACCGGATCACATGCCTTCCCTTCAAGTCTAGTCGAAGGAGGCGCTAAGTCCGACTGACTGGACTGCGTCTTGGTGGCGTGTCTGCCACTCATCCACCGAGATTAGTGTATGGTCGTCCGGGGACTATGCAAATAGGTAACGTCGCTCGGCGTGTCCCTGGTTGGTACTTGGAAAGTTTCGTTTGCCTGTCGTTGTCCCGCCGCTCCGGCATCGGTCACGCTGATTATCCCTAGAAAACTTCTCGGCATTTGTGTAAATCACCGTCATTAATGCTGAGCACGTGGCCACGCTCGCATGATGGTGCTCATTAAATGCGACCCATGAGCAAGCGCCACGTGGTTGCGCATTCGTCACCATTCACTCGAGGCATCAGGTCTGATGTGACCTTTGGCTTTTTCGAATTTGACGGTCAGATCCCCTCCTTGGATCCCGTAACCTGGATCGGACGGCTCTGGTTGATCGAGCCCAATGTTTATAAGCATATCTCCTCTTCGGCCGCTTCGCGATATCGTGTGCGCATCCGAAGGCTTCTGCTTCCTCTCGTCTAGTGTTCTGGCGAGCTCGTTGCTTTGCTTTCTAGTGATCCACCACCGCCTCCTTCGGTCCTATCTTTCGTAAGGCCCTTTCGCCCTTTTCCTTTCAGTTCCTTTGTGCTTTTCTTCGCACTTCTCACTATTTTCGTGCTCGTTTGGACACTGTTCCGACCATTCTGCTTGTCAAACTTAGATTTCCTTTGTGTCGTTCCTTGTCTTGATAATGGCCAGTTCTTCTCGTCCATCCGACATCGCCCTCGGCCTCTGGTATACCACCACCGAGAGCCGGTTCGATGAGCAGGATGCGCTGAGCTTCACCCGAACCTTTGAACTTCCATCTGACCATGAACTGATATTAGCCACACCCTCCGATCGGCCACACGACCCTCCGACCGGCACTGTTTTCTTTTTTCGAGATCAGTTCATGGTCGGTCTGCGCTTTCCTATTCATCCGTTCATCCTTGAGGTGTGCAACTATTTCCGCCTCCTGCTCGGCCAACTCGTCCCTAATTCCTTTAGGTTGCTATGCGGGGTCGTTGTCCTCTTTAAGCTGCACGACATCCCCTTAGTCCCTAAGACTTTTCACTACTTCTACTATCCCAAACAGTCTGAGTGGGGTACTTTTCTTTTCCAATGGCGAATCGGTCTCGTTTTCTTCGACAAGATGCTGACCTCGAACAAACACTGGAAGGAAAACTATTTCTATCTTCGTTTTCCCGAGCGGCCGTCCTTTTGTACTAAATGGTAGACCATTGTGTCGAGCCCGCCGGACCTCGGTAAATATAAGAGCCAGCCAGATTACCTTCACGGAGCCAATCTGCTGGTCGGGCAAAGATTTAACATCAACAAGCTGCTCCACGAGGGGGTGTTATATATATTTGGACTGAGCCCGATCAGAACGAAGCTTTCAAGCAGCATGGGTAAGCATTTTCCTTGTCCCCCTTCCTTTTGGTCTAACTGATTTATTTTTCTTTTATGCAGCCGACATCATGTGGCATGCCAAGGTTGCTGATCGGATGAAGCTGAAAGCTGCCGAAGTGGAGGCGGCAGCCACGAATGAGATGGCCGATCTAGGCATCGAACCGGTCAGCTCACACGAGGGTGAAAGCGAAGAAGCTTCTCTTGCGGTTGGAGAGTCGGCCGTTCGAATCCCTACAACTGCACCGGTCGGTGATGCTATCTCGTCTGCCGGACAACCAGCATCGGAAGAAGCGGGGCACTCGACCGAGGACTCCCCACTGATAATACACAAACGGCGTCGGACGAATCTCCACATCCAGTCTGCTACATCTATGGAGCCAGTGACTGAGCCGACCGGCGCCCCTTCTGTAGCAATCGCCCTCGCCCCTGCTCCAGTCGAGGCCATTTCTTCGAACCGAACTCCTTCCCAGCTTGATCTGCCGGTGGCTTCCCTTGGAGCGCCGCCTGTTAGTTCCCAGCCACGAGCTCCCATTCGGCTTAGGCATTCTGGTATAGTATCCTCCCCGCTAGGCGAGTCATCTGGACGCGCAACCTCAGATCAATCTGATCCGAGCGGCCGTCGAGTGGTTAAGGCCGTCCTCCACCTCCCAACAGAAGAATTTCTTCTGGCGGCTGATCGGCCAGTCGTCCCTAAGTATCAGATTACTATCCGAGGACCGCTCGCCAAGATATGGAAGGATGCGAGGGCCTGCGTCGCCTTGATGACTCCCGGTCAGCTCGGCGACAGCCACTTGCAGCAAGCTACCGGGGTATGCTTCTTAACACACTATATGACTATTTGACTTGGTTCGTGATATTATTTCCTCTGTGCGCAGAATTGGGTAGAGAACATCGCGGTCAGCAACCGCCTAGCTGCACTGGAGGAAGAATTGAAAAAGCTTCAACTTTCCGGAGGGGCGCCAGCTTAGGGGCCCTCATATGCCACGCTTCGAGCCGAGCTGAATAAATCGGAGAAATTACTGGCGGCCGAGCGGCACAAGTCCTCCGGCCTGGAGACCAGGGTAGCCGGGCTTGAAGCCCAGGTCAAATCTCATGACCAGGAGATGAAGTTGGTGACCAATAGAAAAAATAGGGTCGTCTCCGATTTGGAGGTAAAGAATGTGCAGTCTCGAGCACTGGAGCAGCACGTCAACGAGTTGGCCGATCTACTATCTGCTGAGCAGGAGGGCCGATCGGCCTCTGAAGCTAAACTTCAAGGAGACAAGAAAGATCTCCAAGACGCTCTTGACGCTTCCCGAGCTGCGCTAAAGGAATATCAAGACGGTGAATCAGGCTGCTTTGAGGTGATGAAACAAAACTATCTCCGCTCGGACGAATTTAGTGAGAAGTTTAGTGATCGGCTAGTTCTAGCCTTTAAGGAAGCCATTCGGGCGACAACGGTTTATCTGAAGGCTAAGGGCCAACTTCTGGAGACGGCCTCCATCCCTCCTAAAGACTTTGCCGGTCTGCTAGAAACCATCCCCGAGCCCCTTTTTGAGGCCCTGGAGTGAGGAGCATTTTCAGCTTATCTTTGTTTTTATGTTTTGAACTGTATCTGTATGCTCGCCGTTCTGTGAGTCACAATTATTCGCTTTAATCTGACTTTCAAGCCACTTGACTGTGTTATTTTTGTACGCTGCGTTAATATAAAATTCTGTCTCTGCTAATATTACTTCTCCCCACGTATTTCTCCTTCCCAAGTGGTATTCAGTAGTCTTCGGGCTGGTGTGTTTATAATCGCCGGTCCGACTCAGGGATTTAACGTCGCTGCTCGACGGTCTTCAAGCCGGGGGGTTTATAGTCGCCGGTCCGACTCTAGAGTTTAACGTCGCCGCTCGACGATCTTCAAGCCGGGGTTTTTATAGTCGCCGATTCGACTCTAGAGTTTAACGTCGTCGCTCGACGGTCTTCAAGCCGGGGATTTTATAGTCGCCAGTTCGACTCTAGAGTTTAACGTCGCCGCTCGACGGTCTTCAAGCCGGGATTTTTATAGTCGCCGGTTCGACTCTAGAGTTTAACGTCGTCGCTCGACGGTCTTCAAGCCGGGGATTTTATAGTCGCCAGTTCGACTCTAGAGTTTAACGTCGCCGCTCGACGGTCTTCAAGCCGGGATTTTTATAGTCGCCGGTTCGACTCTAGAGTTTAACGTCGCCGCTCGACGGTCTTCAAGCCGGGGTTTTTATAGTCGCTGGTTCGACTCTAGAGTTTAACGTCGCCGCTCAGAGTGATTTGATGAGTATATCGTCTACGTAGACCTCCAAGTTGCGCCCGATCTGCCCCCGGAACACTTTGTTCATCAGTCGTTGATATGTTGCGCCAACATTCTTTAGCCCGAACGGCATCACGTTGTAACAATAAGTGTCATCCGCGGTGACGAAGCTGACTTTCTCTTGGTCTTCTCGGGCAAGCGGCACCTGGTGGTAACCCTGATAGGCGTCCAGCATGCATATCAGCTCGCACCCGGCAGTAGAGTCTACTAGTTGGTCGATCCGGGGTAAAGGATAGAAATCCTTCGGGCATGCCTTGTTCAGGTCCCGGAAGTCGATGCAGACCCTCCATTTGTTGTCCGTCTTGGAGACTAGTACCACATTTGCAAGCCAGCTCGGGAATTGCACCTCCCGTATGTGGTCGGCCTCCAGAAGCTTCTCAACTTCAGCGCGGATGATGACGTTCTGTTCGGCACTGAAGCCCCTCTTCCTTTGCTTCATCGGGCGAGCATCCGGGCGAACGTGAAGTTCGTGCTGCGCTACGCTCGGCGAGACCCCTGGCAACTCGTGGGTCGACCAAGCGAAGACGTCACAGTTTTGCTGGAGACATCTGATCAGCTTCTCCTTCTCGCTCGGCTCCAAGTCGGATGCAATGAACGTAGTGGCCTCCGGTCGGACAGGGTGGATCTTTACCTCCTCCTTTTCTTCGTAAATTAAAGAAGGTGACTTTTCGGTTATAGCATTTACCTCGACGCGTGGTGCCTTCCGAGCAGCATTTGCTTTAGCTCGGACCATCTCCACATAACATCGTCGGGCTGCTAGTTGGTCCCTGCGGACTTCTCCAACTTGGTCTTCCACTGGGAACTTGATTTTCTGACAGAAGGTGGAGACGACCGCTCGGAACTCGTTGAGAGCCGGTCGCCCCAAGATCACATTGTATGCGGAGGGAGCGTTGACTACGATAAAGTTAGCAGTCCGCGTTCTTCTGAGCGGCTCCTCTCCCAGCGAAATAGCCAGCCGGACCTATTCGACCGGCAAAACTTCATTACCGGTGAACCCGTAGAGGGGGGTTGTCATCGGCAGCAACTCGACTCGGTCGATTTGCAATTGGTCGAAGGCCTTCTGGAAGATTATGTTGACCGAGCTGCCTGTATCAATAAATATGTGGTGAATAGTGTAGTTAGCTATTACCGCTCGGATGATGAGGGCATCATCATGCGGGACTTCGACTCCCTCGAGGTCCTTAGGCCCAAAGCTGATCTCGGGCCCGTTCGCCCGCTCATGACTACAACCAACCGCATGGATCGTAAGCTGCCTTGCGTGCACCTTCCTTGCCCTGTTGGAGTCACCTCCGGTTGGTCCACCAGCGATGATGTTAATTTCTCCTCAGGATACGTTGCTTCTATTCTCTTCCTCCCGGGCGGATGGCCTGGGACGCTCGTGCGATGCCCGAGGTTGAGTCCTGGGCTGCTGATGATGTTGTCGCTCGGGGGATCCTCTCTCTACATGCCGACCAGGGCTCTGGTGTCGATGTCGCCGGTCCGACGAAGGTGATCTGCGGCGATAGTTCCTTGGCGTAGGATGAGCGATTGGGGGGAGGCTCCGACAATCGCGCATATTGTGGGTTGCTGACTGATGGAGTGAACAAAACATGGGGGTCCATACCTTTCCCCTGGGCTTAGGCCGATCGGCCGCTACTTGCTGAACGACATGTGGCCTTGCTGGCCGATGAGGTCAGGCTGCTTCCTCCCGAGGTCCTCTAGGTGGATGGTAGCTAGTAGGTCGCTTCCGCTCGGCAGAGGCCGGCGGTTCAGATGGTGCTTCCTTACTTCTGGCCGCCTGTGCCCTCTACGTTGATATACTCATTGGCCTTGTGCAGCATATGGTCGTAGTCGCGAGGCGGCTTTCTGATGAGCGAGCGGAAGAAGTCACCGTCCACAAGCCACTGTGTGAACGCGTTCATCATAGTTTCTGAAGTGACCGTTGGGATGTCCATGGCCACCTGGTTGAAGCGTTGGATGTAGGCTCGGAGTGGCTCCTTCGAACCTTGTTTGATGGCGAACAGATTGACGCTGGTCTTCTGGTAGCACCTGCTGCTCGCGAAATGATGGAGGAAGGCTGTTCGAAAATCTCTAAAGCTCTTAATTGATCCGTCCGACAACCTCCGGAACCAGCGTTGAGCCGAACCGGATAATGTAGTAAGGAAACCCCTGCATTTGACCCCTCGGTGTATTGGTGAAGAGTGGTTGCGTTATCGAACTTACCGAGATGGTCGTCCGGATCGGTTACACCACTATACTCCCCGATCGATATTGGAGCATAATGCTTCGGGAGAGGGTCTTGCAAGATCGCCTCCGAGGGCTTTATGTATTTGTTTATCGTGAAGGGTTAAATAGTTTGACAACTAAAGTTAGGCGTACTCTAGTTGGTAGTCTCTTAGAATACATTTTGATAAATGCACTTAAAATTAATCTTATGATATAGTCATATATATCATTTAGGGATAAATACATTTTGATACTTGCACGATAAACTTTTAAATGGATACTTGTTATATATATATATATATATATATTTGATATGCTAAGCGACACTTTGTGCGTGATCGTGAGCGAAATCCGACGTGGGCTATCTAACGCGATCAAAATCTATTTTTTTTAATCTCTCTCATCTACATACAACAATTTCTCTCTCTCATCTGCATGCAACTATAAATTTTTTTAATCTCTTTCTCATCTGATTGTATACAATAATCACCATGTTGATAATTTTTAAAGGTGATGTAGCTGCTACAACGTTATAGTAGCTACTACACAATAGTCGCTATACGTTTTAGAAGCTTCTATATAGTACCTGCTATAACGTGTAGCAGTGTTATTGTATAACACGATCAAAATCTATTTTTTTTAATCTCTCTCATCTACATACAACAATTTCTCTCTCTCATCTGCATGCAACTATAAATTTTTTTAATCTCTTTCTCATCTGATTGTATACAATAATCACCATGTTGATAATTTTTAAAGGTGATGTAGCTGCTACAACGTTATAGTAGCTACTACAGAATAGTCGCTATACGTTTTAGAAGCTTCTATATAGTACCTGCTATAACGTGTAGCAGTGTTATTGTATAACTACTATGTTGTAGCAGCTACTGTACCGTTGTATCAGCTACTGCACCGTTGTAACAGCTACTGCACCATTGTAGCAGCTACTACACCGTTGTAGCAGCTACTGCACCATTGTAGTAGTTTCTGCACCGTTGTAGTAGCTACTGCACGGTTATAACAGCTTCTGCACCGTTATAGCAGCTATTGCACTGTTATAACAGCTATTGCACCATTGTAGCAGCTACTGCACCGTTATAGCAGCTTCTGTACTTTTGTAGCAGCTTCTGCACCGTTGTAACAGCTACTGTACCATTGTAGAAGCTACTGCACCATTGTATCAACTACTGCACCGTTGTAGCAGCTATTGCATAATAACTGCTATAACTTGTAGCAGCTACTGCATAGTAACTGCTACAAGTTGTAGCAGCTACTGCATAGTAGCTTGATCCGGATGTAAACGGGGGGCATTGGGGGTAATTAAGGAGAAGGAGGGGGCAGTTGGGGCTTTTAACACCTTGAGGGTTTTAGTATTTTTAAGGAACACTGTTCACGCAGAATGAAGAGGTCGGTTAATGTTTTGGTCGCCACCAGCCAATGAGTCTTCTCCCTCTCACACCCTTCACGCGGCGCCCGACGAAGCCGCCGGCGCTGCCCTCCTCCTCTACTCTACCTCCTTTTCATTCCAGCGCCTTAAATAGGAAAAAGGGGCATCGCGTTTGGCTTTCCCGCCGCCACCGAGCAGAGGGACGGGGAGCTAATGCCTCCGCCAAGTTCCTCGCCGACCCCGATCATGACACTGCTCCTCCTCCGCGTCTCCGGTGCCGGCCATCCTTGGCCGGTGAGATGGCCTCCTCTCATCTCGCTCTTCTCCTCATCCTCGATCCAGGCCACAGTTGGCTGAGGCACCGCCGTCTCCTCCCCTTTTCTCTAGCGCCGACGCCGTCGAGGGACATCGTTGTCACTTCCAGCAGTTGTCGCAGTCGCCTCCGGCAGCAACAGCCACCTCCGGCGTCTAGCACCGTCGTCTTCAACGTTAAGCTTCGCCGCCTCCAGCAACTACCATCGCCACTGCCTCCGGCGACAACAGATGTCGTCGCCGACATTTCCAACAGTCGTCGGCACTGCATCCCGTGGGTGTTGCCTCCGCCGACAACCACCGTCACCCTCCTGACAGTCGCCATCTGCGTGCTCAAGTTTTGTACTATTTATCTACTCTAGCCAACGAGTCGATAGAGTATTTGGCCTTTGCGCCGTTATTGTACTCCGGCCTTCGTGCCCCTATTCCGGCCTGTGAGTCGGTGTTGTAATTAAATCGCGTATCGTCATACGGATCCCTATCGCGTCCGGCTTTGAGCCACAGGAGCCAATTATTCATCTGGTGGACGTCTATCTACTCTTCCTGGTCGCGACGACTCGATCAGCGCCACAGTAAGCTCATCCATCCATCCAAGGGTGCCTCCCCGGGGCCAGGGTACGTCGCCGTCCTCTTATCTATTTATTTCAATGTGTTGCTATTATTCGACTGCTTATATATCCGTGGGACCCACCTCGAGCATCGGGGTATCAGAGACTGAGGTGACCTGGTCACTTGCTGCAGGTATTGTCAACTAAAGGACTTCTGGCGACTCGATCAACATAGAAGACCGCTCACCTTCCAGGTCATGGAGATGCGGTCAACATTCCAGACACGTCACACCGGCAGGTTCGTCTTCTCAACTTCCTTTTAGGATCAAATTGGCGTCGTCTGTGGGAACGCACCTGATCTGGAACGTGAAGATGGGCGACGTCGGAAAGTTCTGCCATCCTCATGACCTCAGTCAGTTTTTATGTTATCTTTTCTCTTTCAGTTATATGATCTGCCATAGTTCCTCGATCGAGGACCCCCGTGTCAATCGGCTGGGCGTATATTATCCGTGCCACGGGCTCGATGTCGAAGACCCCATGCCGATCGGCTGAGCATATATTATCCGAGTCACGGGCTCGATGTCGAAGACCCCGTGCCGACCGGCTGGACGTATATTATCCGAGCCACGGGCTCTATGTCGAAGATCTCGTGCCGATCGGCCAGGCGTATATTATCTAAGCCACGGGCTCTATGTCGAAGATCCCGTGTCGATCGGCCGTGCGTATATTATCCGAGCCACGGTCTCGATGTCGAGACCCCGTGCCGATCGGCCGACCATATATTATCCAAGTCACGGGCTCGATGTCGAAGACCCCGTGTCGATCGGCCGGGCGTATATTATCCGAGCCACGGGCTCGATGTCGAAGACCCCGTACCGATCGGTCGGGCGTATATTATCCGATCCACAGACTCGATGACGAAGACCCCGTGCCAATCGGCCGGGCGTATATTATCCGAGCCACGGGCTTGATGTCGAAGACCCCGTGCCGATCGGCCGGGCGTATATTATCCGAGCCACGGGCTTTATGTCGAAGACCCCGTGCCGATTGGTCGGGCGTATATTATTCGAGCCACGGGCTCGATGTCGAAGACCCCGTGTCGATCGGCCGGGTTTGAGTGATGCTAGAAGACCGTCGAACGATGACATTAAACGCCAGAGCCGAACCGGCGACTATAAACACCCGGCCTGAAGACGGTCGAGAGGCGACCTTAAACCCTCGCGTCATCGGCGGTCGAGCGGCGACCTTAAACCCTCGCGTCATCGGCGGTCGAGCGGCGACCTTAAACCCTCGCGTCATCGGCGGTCGAGCGACGACCTTAAACCCTCGCGTCTTCGGCGGTCGAGCGGCGACCTTAAACCCTGGCATTATCGAGGGTCGGACGGCGACCTTAAACCCGTATCTTCACTAATCATCTTAGCAGAGCATCTATCTCCCCCGTTCGGGGTCATACAGTCTTCGCGAGCATCCATCTCCCCTGTTCAGGGTCACACAATCTTCATGAGCATCTATCTCCCCCGTTCGGGGTCAAGCGGTCTTCACTGGGCACGGGGCATATCATAGAATCTTATCTCCCCTGTTCGGGGTCGAGCTATCTCCTATGTTCACAGACAAGAGTATCTCTACTGGTTTTGGACCAGAATATCCCATAGGTTCTGCGCTCGTTCGGCTCATGACTTTCGCTTCCACGCGCCTTCTACTCACGAGCTACACTCCAGTGCAGCTCATGTGTGACGCACCCGTTCGGCTCACGACTTTCGTTTCTGTGCGTATCCGATTTCACGGGCTATGCTCCCGCTCAGTTTTCAGGCTCCACTCCCGTCCAACGCTGCTTCGTGTGTCGCTCGGTATTTGTCCCGGCGCTCACTGGGTGTTCGCCCGATAGCTTGCTTGGCAGCCGCTTTGCATTATTTTTCGTCGCTCGGTCGACACTTTGGTAGCCGCCTGATCCTACGCCCAATCGTCCACTTTGCCACGCGCTTGTTTTATACGACATCTTGGTGGTCGTCAGGTCGACATTTTCTCGATCACGCGTTCGACATCGGTCGCTCGTCCGCCTGGTCAGCATTGTACAACCTATTGGTCAGCATTTTCTCGATCACCTATTCGACATCGCCCTCTCGTCCGCCCGGTCAGCATTTTCTCGGTCGCCCAGTCGTCATCTTCAGGGTCGGACACTCGGCATCGCTCGTCCGCTTGGACTACTCTTGGTCCCGCGTGTCGCTCGGTCTACTATCATTTTACTCATTGCTTGCTGAGCATTTTGCCGCTCGCTCGGCATCGGTCCGGTGCCCAACTTGATATTATTTCTCGTAGTTCGCTCGGCATCGCTACAGTCTCTCGTACAACGCTCCCTCAATTACTCGATTCGCCTTTTTTCCGATCACCTGAGCGGCATATTCTTGATCACGAGTTCGCCTCGATCACTCGTCTTTCTACTTGATCAGCATTATCTTCAGTGCCTCGACCGCACTATTTCTTGTCGCTCGCTCAACATTACTTGAGTCACTTGCTCGGCATTGCCACAGCTACTCGGTCGACATGATAAGACGAGTCCAGTGATCTGATTCCGCGTTCGATAGCGATTTTGTTTTGGGCTTAGTCTAGTCAGTCGGACTTACGCCTCCTTCCACTAGACTTGAAGGAGAGGCTTGTGATTCGGATGTAAACGGGGGGCATGGGGGGTAATTAAGGAGAAGGAGGGTGCGGTTGGGACTTTTGACACCTTGAGGGTTTTAGTAGTTTTACGGAACACTGTTCACACAGAATGGAGAGGTCGGTTCATGTTTTGGCCGCCGCCAGCCAATGAGGAGTCTTCTCCCTCTCACACCCTTCGTCGACGCCCGACGAAGCGGCCTGCGCTGCCCTCCTCCTCTACTCTACCTCCTTTTTGCTCCAGCGCCTTCAATAGGAAAAAGGGGCATCGTGTTTGGCTTTCCCGCCGCCACCGAGCAGAGGGACGGGGAGCTACTGCCTTCTCCTAGTTCGTTGTCGATCCTGATCACGACACTGCTCCTCCCCTGCGTCTCCGGTGTCAGCCATCCTTGGCCGGTGAGATGGCCTCCTCTCTTCTCGCTCTTTTCCTCGTCCTCGATCCGGGCCACAGTTGGCTGAGGTATGTCGTCGCGGCGAGGGAAGCTCGCCACCACCTCCTCCTTCATTAGATGTATGGCACCGTCGTCTCCTCCCCCTTTCTCCAGCGCCGACGCCGTCGAGGGACATCGTCGTCACTTCCAGCAGTTGTTGCAGTCGCCTCTGGCAGTAGCAGCCACCTCCGGCGACCAGCGCCGTCGCCTCGTGCGACCATCGCTACAGCCGCCTTCGGTGTCCAGCGTCGTTGTCTTCGGCGTCCAGCTTCGCCGCCTCCAGCGACTACCGTCGCCATTGCCTCCGGTGATAACAGATGTCATCGCTGACTTTTCCAGCAGCCGTCGGCACTGCCTCCCGCGGGTGTCGCCTCCGGCGACAACCACCGTCACCCTCCGGACAGCTGCCATCTGCATGCTCAGGTTTCGTACTATTTATCTACTCTAGCTGGCGAGCCGATAGAGTATTTGGCCTTTGCACCGTTAATATACTCCGGCCTTCGTGCCCATATTCCGGCCTGCGAGTCAGTGTTGTAATTAAACCACGTATCGTCATATGGATCCCTATCGCGTCCGGCTTTGAGCCTCAGGAGCCAGTTATTCATCTGGTGGACGTCTATCTACTCTTCCCGGCCGTGACGACTCGATCAGAGCCGCAGTCAGTTCATCCATCCATCCGAGAGCGCCTCCCCGGGGCCAGGGTACGTCGTCGTACTCCTCTTATCTATTTATTTCACTGTGTTGCTATTATTGGACTGCTTATATATCCGTGGGACCCGCCTTGATCATCGGGGTACCAGAGACCGAGGTGACCTGGTCACTGGCTGCAGGTATTGTCGACCAAAGGACTTTTGGTGACTCGGTCAACATAGAAGACAGCTCACCTTCCGGGTCATGGAGATGCGGTCAACATTCTAGACACGTCACACCGGCAGGTTCGTCTTCTCAGCTTCCCGGTAGGATCAAATTGGCGCCGTCTGTGGGAACGCACCTGATCTGGAACGTGAAGATGGGCGACGTCGGAAAGTTCTTCCATCCTCATGACCTTAGTCAGTTTTTACGTTATCTTTTCTCTTTCAGTTATATGATCTGCCATAGTTCCTCGATCGAGGACCCCCCGTGTCAATCGGCTGGACGTAAATTATCTGAGTCACGGGCTCGATGTCGAAGACCCCGTGCCGATCGACCGGGCGTATATTATCCGAGCCACGGGCTCGATGTCGAAGACCCTGTGCCGATCGGCCGGGCGTATATTATCCGAGCCACGGGCTCGATGTCGAAGACCCCGTGCCGATCGGCCGGACGTATATTATCCAAGCCACGGGCTCTATGTCGAAGACCCCGTGTCGATCGGCCAGGTTTGAGTGATGCTAGAAGATCGTCGAGCGGCGACATTAAATGCCAGAGCCGAACCGGCGACTATAAACACCCGGCCTGAAGACGGTCGAGCGGTGACCTTAAACCCTCACGTCATCGGCGGTCGAGCGGCGACCTTAAACCCTCGCGTCATCGGCGGTCGAGCGGCGACCTTAAACCCTCGCGTGATTGGAGGTCAAGCGGCGACCTTAAACTCGTATTTTCACCGATCGGCTTAACAGAGCATCTATCTCCCCCGTTCGGGGTCACACAGTCTTCACGAGCATCCATCTCCCACATTCGGGGTTGCACAGTCTTCACGAACATCTATCTCCCCCGTTCAGGGTCGAGCGGTCTTCACTAGGCACGGGGCATATCAGAGCATCTTATCTCCCCCGTTCATGGTCGAGCTATCTCCTATGGTCACGGACAAGAGTATCTCTACTGGTTTTGGACCAGAATATCTCATAGGCTCTGCGCTCGTTCGACTCACGACTTTCGCTTCCACGCGCCTTCTACTCACGGGCTACACTCCAGTGCAGCTCATGTGCGACACACCCGTTCGGCTCACGACTTTCATTTATGTTTGTATCCGATTTCACGGGCTATTTTCCCGCTCAGTTTTCAAGCTCCACTCCCGCCCAGCGCTGCTTCGTCTCTCGCTCGATATTTGTCCAGGCGCTCACTGGGCGTTCGCCCGATAGCTTGCTTGGCAGCCGCTTGGCATTATTTTTCGTGGCTCGGTCGACACTTTGGTAGCCGCCTGATCCTACGCCTGATCGTCCACTTTGCCACGCGCTTGTTTTGTACGACATCTTGGTGGTCGTCAGGTCGGCATTTTCTTGATCACGCGTTCGACATCGATCGCTCATCCGCCTGGTCAGCATTGTACGACCTATTGGTTAACATTTTCTCGATCACCCGTTCGACATCGCCCTCTCGTCCGCTGGGTCAACATTTTCTCGGTCGCCCGGTCGGCATCTTCGCGGTCGCGCACTCGGCATCGCTCGTCCGCTCGGACTACTCTTGGTCCCCCGTGTCGCTCGGTCTATTATCATTTTACTCATTGCTCGCTGAGCGTTTTGCCACTCGCTCGGCATCGGTCCGGTGGCCAACTTGGTATTATTTCTCGTAGTTCGCTCGGCATCGCTACCGTCTCTCGTACAACGCTCCCTCAATTACTTGATTCGCCTTTTTTCCGATCGCCTGAGCGGCATATTCTCGATCGCGCGTTCGCCTCGATCACTTGTCTTTCTACCTGATCAACATTATCTTCAGTGCCTGGATCACACTATTTCTCGTCGCTCGCTCGACATTACGTGAGTCACTTGCTCGGCATCGCCACAGATACTCAGTCGACGTGATAAGACGAGTCCAGTGATCTGATTCCGCGTTCGGTAGCGATTTTGTTTTAGGCTTGGTCTAGTCAGTCGGACTTGCGCCTCCTTCGACTAGACTTGAAGGAAAGGCTTGTGATCCGGATGTAAACGAGGGGCATGGGGATAATTAAGGAGAAGGAGGGGGTAGTTGGGACTTTTGACACCTTGAGGGTTTTAGTATTTTTAAGAAACATTGTTCATGCAAAATGGAGAGGTCGGTTCATGTTTTGGTCGCCGCCAGCCAATGAGGAGTCTTCTCCCTCTCACACCCTTCACCGGCGCCCGACGAAGCCGTCGGCGCTACCCTCCTCCTCTACTCTACCTCCTTTTTGCTCCAGCGCCTTCAATAGGAAAAAGGGGCATCGTGTTTGGCTTTCCCGCCGCCACCGAGCAGAGGGACGGGGAGCTACTGCCTTCGCCTAGTTCATTGTCGATCTTGATCACGACACTGCTCCTCCCCTGCGTCTCCGGTGTCGGCCATCCTGGGACGGTGAGATTGCATCCTCTCTTCTCGCTCTTTTCCTCGTCTTCGATCCGGACCACAGTTGGCTGAGGTATGTCGTCGCGGCGAGGGAAGCTCGCCACCACCTCCTCCTTCATTAGATGTACAGCACCGTCGTCTCCTCCCCCTTTCTCCAGCGCCGACGCCGTCGAGGGGCATCGTCGTCACTTCCAGCAGTTGTTGCAGTCGCCTCTGGCAGTAGCAGCCACCTCCGGCGACCAGCGCCGTCGCCTCGTGCGACCATCGCTACAGCCGCCTTCGGTGTCCAGCGTCGTTGTCTTCGGCGTCCAGCTTCGCCGCCTCCAGCGACTACCGTCGCAATTGCCTCCGGCGATAACAGATGTCATCGCTGACATTTCCAGCAGCCGCCAGCACTGCCTCCCGCGGGTGTCGCCTCCGGCGACAACCACCGTCACCCTCCGGACAACTGTCATCTGCATGCTTAGGTTTCGTACTATTTATCTACTCTAGCTGGCGAGCCGATAGAGTATTTGGCCTTTGCACCGTTAATATACTCTGGCCTTCGTGCCCATATTCCGGCCTGCGAGTCAGTGTTGTAATTAAACCACGTATCGTCATATGGATCCCTATCGCGTCCGGCTTTGAGCCTCAGGAGCCAGTTATTCATCTGGTGGACGTCTATCTACTCTTCCCGGCCGTGACGACTCGATCAGAGCCGCAGTCAGTTCATCCATCCATCCGAGAGCGCCTCCCTGGGGCCAGGGTACGTCGTCGTACTCCTCTTATCTATTTATTTCACTGTGTTGCTATTATTAGACTGCTTATATATCCGTGGGACCCGCCTCGAGCATCGGGGTACCAGAGACCGGAGTGACCTGGTCACTGGCTGCAGGTATTATCGACCAAAGGACTTCTGGCGACTCGGTCAACATAGAAGACAACTCACCTTCCGGGTCATAGAGATGCGGTCAACATTCCAAACACGTCACACCGATATGTTCGTCTTCTCAGCTACCCAACAGGATCAAATTGGTGCCGTCTGTGGGAACGCACCTGATTTGGAACATGAAGATGGGTGACGTCGGAAAGTTCTACCATCCTCATGTTAGAGTGTATACTGAAAGCCTAAGCTTTTGTAAACATTTATTTTGAATAAAGAATCACATTTGGTCAAATTGTCTACATTTAGTTGTAGTTGTTCAATTAATTTATATTGTAGATAACATAGTATGTGGTGTCACATACAGAAGATGATATTATCAATACCTTATAAATTATAAACAGTAGCTCACGACCAAAATGGAAAGGAACAAACCATTGGAAGGTCGTAGTGTAATTAGGAATTAGTTTATCTTGACTATATAATTATACTAGTACACTTAGAGTGTATTGACACAGGAACAACGGAGTTACGGTCGAGCAGACACATGCGTAGGAGTAGCGAAGTTCCGACCGAGCGGACGAGACACAGAAGCAGCGAAGTTCCAGCTGAGCGGTTAACCCGCTCGGCCTAGCAGCATACTCCTTCTGTTATCCATCGACATTCTTTTGGGAGTTAGTGCTACTGACACCGGGCATGGATAACTAGAAGATCTTACGGCGGAAGCTTCCATTGTCACTTCAGAGATATGATCGGCCTGTTAAGGTACTATATTAAGGACACTTTACTGACAAGTCTTTTCAGGAAACCTTTAGAAAGCGTACTCGTCTTGGGGAGCGTGCACGTGCGCTATAGTAGCTCTATATAAAGGAGGATCCAAGTATCGGCGGAGGTATGCAATAGACACTATTCATTCTACTGTTCATTCTTGTTGTTGCTCCGCCTTCTACTTCATCGGTGACTGACTTGAGCGTCGGAGGGCCAATGCTAGGACCCCTTCTCTGGCTCGGCATTGACGTAATCTTTGTCTTGATTTCTTCTTATTTAATGATAGATAGAGTGCTTTATTTGATTTTCTCTTTATTTAATTATTCATCTTTTCCTCTTTTATCATTTTATTGCTTCATTAAGTGTGTAATGGCAACGCCATTCTTCGAGCCATATGGGTGGTTCGCTCGGCTCAAGCTTCCGACCCGTGTAGCTTGTTCTCCTACTGACCGGACTAACTATAATTGTTTACTCAGGTGGCCGATAGGACAAGGGCCTCTCCGATCGGCCAATGATCTGCTTCCCTGACGTTGACCGTCTTGACTTTGACTTATACCGTGACAATTGACTCGTGTTAGGTAAGCTCTTCCTTACTGTCGCATCACTAAAATAAGGGATGATTTGATACAAAAGATATGATGGAGTATCATTTTTATTATTATTATTATTATTATTATTATTATTATTATTATTATTATTATTATTAATAAATGACATCATTTTTTAATTTGGGATGCTATTTTTTTTTGTATTTATTATTTTATAATATAAGGACAGTCTGATATACAAAACTCCCACTAATACAGAATCTCATAGAAGGATTGGACCACACTCTTTTCCTCTGTAAATGATAAATCCTTACTTTCAGAAGAGATTTAAACTTATCAATTTTACACCCAACAAAAAATGATTTTAAATAAAATATGGAAAATGAATACTTTAGGTCCAAATGCTAAAATATTATATTAAAAAATATACATTCGATTAGATTTTATTTCTTCTCATCAATATTGATGTAATTGGCTAGCTATTCTAATAGTTGAACAGCAAACGAATTAAAATTTCTCATTCAAACTGTGATGTATTTTATTTCTGACTCAACTGTGATGTATTTTAAAAATATTGGTTATACGGATGAGTCTTTCTATATACTTTCTTGATTTATCATATGGTCGGTGGAAAATTTTCGTAGAATCAAGTTGATCATCCCAAGTTCTATATTACCCAGCCTAATTAACTATTTTTTTTAATAGCTAGCGGGCAAGTAAAAAGATATCTTTACATCAGATATATTTTGAAAATGTTAGTTGTCCGAATAAGTCTTTCTGTGTACTACGACGTATTTTGAGAATGTTAGTTGTCCGGATGGATCTTTCTGTGTACTTTCTTGATTTACGAGGTGATCGTCCCACGGGGTTATCCGGAGTGGTTAGTGCGTAGAAGATTGCTCAATGAGATCGTGGGTTTGAATCGCGGGGTAGTGAGGGTGTAAATTCCTGGTCCCCGTGTCCCTCTTCCCACTGCGTACTAGTTTCTCCGGTTACCATGATTAACCTCCCTCGTGATGGCCATGGACAAGGTACGACGGGGGCGCTGGGGGCGAGCGTTATTATCTTTTGCTCAATTGATTTTCCAGGTGATCGATGAAAATTTTTTATAGGACCAGATTGATCATCTCAGGTTCTAGCTTACCTAACCTAATTAACTAATTTTTTTTTTTAATAGCAGCTAGCAGACAAGTGTAAAGATGTCTTTACATAAGCAAATAAGGTTTATTAATATCAGGCTTCTTATGTTTAAGATCACAGTGTATCTCGCTATCAGTTCAAACTTCTAGAAAACATTCAAACTAAACCATCCGTGACATTTTGGCAAGATAAACGACTTTCCCCAAGGTATTTAGTTTTGCAAGTGTTCTATTACATACTCCATCACAATTATCAATTCATTCGAGAAGAATGAACTTTTATCTTAAAACTCTCTAATTAACCAAATTACTGGATAAAATCTTATAAACTTCAATTGCATAAAGATAATATTGGTACAATCTTTCTGAAAATGAAATCGAATGCCATGTTACATGCTGATAGATATCATTCAATGTTCATGTTCAGAAAGAAAGTGAAGCTGGAAATTTCTTTCCAAAGATTGATAAACTATTACTGGCAGATTAGTCAGTGAAATTTATGCCCTTTCAGCATCCGAACTCCCATGTACCTACACAAGGAACAATGTCAAATTGAAGTGATCCATCGAATGGTCAGTTCAAGAGTTTTAAGATGAAGTTGATTACCTTCCTAACATCATGACAGTAGCTTGTGGGTTTGTTCCCGGTGAGAAAGTGAAGGTAGATCCGTCGATGATCCTGAGAGCATCAACGCCGAGCACTTTGTAGTTATGGTCGACCACTTTTCTCATTTGGCATCCGCCATGGTAGTGCCAGAACGTCATCACAAGGTCTCTGCAGTATTGCTCCAATGAAGTGGAGTCATTGGCGTTTCTTGCTCTTAAATTCACTATTACACTTGCGGATAGAGCTACCAAGCTTTGCACCGACTGATTCGGGTATCTAAATCTCGACAGGGCTCTCGAATCGATCACTCTTTCAATCGTCCTGAGGGCCTCGACGCATGCCTGAACATCCTCAGCTTCCATGAAGTAATTGAAGGTGACTAATGGATTCTCTTCCGGGTCGCGATTCCTCAAGCGAAGAAATCCCTGAGAAAGAGGGCGCGCCAACTTCTCGACTATCGTGCCGCCTTGAAATGAGTAGCTAATCTGACACATGTAGATTAAAGAATTGGTGTGAGATAAGATAGAATCGATCTGTTTGTTCTGTTCATTTGTGTGGTTACGTGTACCGGTGAAGTTGCGGACGGCCCGGTGGAGTTGCCAGCCAAAAAGGCAGAGAAAAGGTTGATGCCGGTCACGGACTCCACGTAGTAGTCCGGCCGGATTCCGACGACTTGCACCGATGTGATCTCGATTGGTTGTGGTGAAGGGACGATGATGGCGTTCAACGGGTTGTCGGACATGCCACGGCCGACCAGTGGCTGGTCCAGCACCACCTCGATGCCTAAGGACTCTAGGTGAGGGGCAGGGCCGACGCCGCTCAACATGAGCAACTGTGGGCTGCCGAGGGCCCCGGCCGACAGTATAATTTCGCCGGTGGAGGAATTCTTGAGGTAGGCTTCGTGCACGTTGCCAGCTTCATCCTTGTATACTACACCATATGCCTCCGGCTTATGTTTCCTTCCTGCGAGCAGAGCAGAGCAGAGAAGAGAAGAGCATTCATCAATATCATTATAAATATGATTGATCTTTAATTTCGGAGGAAGCACCTCTGTTCCTGAACAAGATCCTCTGAGCCGTGGCGCGCAAGAGCACGGTGATCCTGGCAGGGTCTGCGTACTTGAGCAGATCGGCGGCGGTGTGGCGGTGGCCATTTTCATCGAACGTCGTCCCTCCGACCTTCGTCCCGGGTAAATGATCGTACGTGAAGCCATTGTCCGGCGTCACTCCGGCCTCGAGGAGCCCTGACATGAAGGCCGACGTCCAACCCGTCAGCCGAGGTCGGAACGCCACCTCTTTCTCAACCCAACGGAACGACTCCTCCGCCAGCTCCAGATTCAGCCCCATCTCCTCCACCTCCTGGCGGCTGGCGCGAGAGTAGAACCCGGCGTTGATGCAGGTCCCGCCGCCAAGGCAGCGCGCCCGCGCGTTGATGACGCCGTCCACGGAGACGAAGCGCTGCGCCGGGGAGGTCGGGGTCTGGTACACAAGGTTCTGGACAATCAAAGCGAGCTCGGAAACGTTGGGATTCCCGTAAGGCGAGCCGCCTCTTTCCAGCACCAGCACGTCGAATCTCTCCGACAGAGTAGCGCCCAAGGGGCAGCCGGCCGTGCCCCCGCCGACGATGATGTAATCGTGGTGCGACACTCGTGGTGCCTCCGCCGCATGCCTCAAGAAGCTATAGCGTGGCACCGCATCGTGATCAGGAAAACAGAATCCGAAACCCTGAAAACAGAGCAGAAGGGCGACAGAAGTGAGAAATCTCTGCATCGCCAACTCCATAATTAACCTACGACGTAACTCCACGGCCGATTGGAGTTGGAATATATCAATCCTGTCGTCGGCGTTATCTATATATATAAGGCCGGCAGGGATGAGAGTAGTGCACTAAATACATTTATCTCGATTTAGGAGGAACTCGTGGATAAATGGACAGATGAACCAAGATCACGTAGAAACTGATGCATGCGCAACAGAGCAGACAAAAAAAAAAAACGTCGTTGATATTATTGTTTATTGAGAAACGTGCTTCGAGATCTACGTGGATGCATGGAAACAGTAAATAATAATATTGTTTATTCTCGAGTTTTTTTTAATATAATTTTTAATTAGAGGAGGTGGGAAACTGACCTTTCATTTCAATTCATGTATTAATAAATATTTTAATAGCTAATAAATATCTACATTTTAGTGTATATGATACTCTATTTTAATAGAGAATATATTTATGTAAATATTTACGATGAAGGGTTAAATAGTTTGACAACTAAGGGAGTGTTTGATTTTTTTTAAAGTAGGAATTAATATGAAAATCATAATATTATGGAATGAGAATGGATATAAGTATGGATATCATTTTTAAAAATAATGTTTGGTTAATTGAATATTTTCTATTGTAATAAATTAAAAAAAAAATTTACCTTTAAAGGAAAATAAGAGAAAAAATTATATATGAGAGAAAGTTGGATATGAGAGAAAAGAATGATGAGAGAGAATGATAAGAGAGAAAAAATTATGAGAGAGAAAAGATGATGAGAAATAATAAAGAGAGAGAAAATGCGATGAGAGAAAATGAGGAAAGAGAGTGTGATGGAAAAAAGCATGATGATAAAAGATGAGAGAAAAAATATGATGAAAGAAAAAATATAATAAGAGAGATTGAAAAGAGAGAAAGTGTAATGAGAAAAACTGAGGAAAGAGTGTGTGATGGGAGAGATTGAGGAGAGAGAAACTATGATGATACGGTGCAGGAATGTGGGGTCTGTGAGATGATATGGCACGGAGTCAAAGCCACAGAAGGGTCAAAAGTCACGCCAGCCTGGAGGTCAAAAGTCTAGCCCTCGTGGCTAGTCAAAAGTTACACCGGCCTGGAGGTCAAAAGTCTAGCCTCCGTGGTAACACCATCGTGGAGGTCAAGAATCAGAATCACAAGGAGGTCAAGATTCCGGCACACATGGCTAAAGTCAAAGCTTCAGTTGAGGGACTGGTCCAAGGACATTATTTATCTATTTATTTACGATGAAGGGTTAAATAGTTTGATAACTAAAGCTAGGCGTACTTTAGTTGGTAGTCTCTTAGAACACACTTTGATAAATACACTTAAAATTAATCTTACGATATAGTTATATATATCATTTAGGGATAAATACATTTTGATACTTACACATAGGGGTGCAAACGAATCGAATCGAGCCGAATAAGCAGAAAAATTTAAGGCTCGAATTCGGCTCGAAATAGGTATATTCGAGTTCGAACTCGATTCGAAGTTCGAAAAATTCAAAATGTTTGGTTCGAGTTCGGTTCGAATTAGGGCTCGGGTTCGAGTTCGACTCGAAATATTCGAACATGTTCGCGAACTATTCGAATTATTGCTCGAAAATAGGTTCGAAAGACTCGAAATTTATTTATTTAATATATATTTAACTTATATTAATAAATATTAAGGCTCACGAGCGGCTCGAACAATATAATTTGGGCTCGAGTTCGGCTCGAAAAAAAATTCGAACATGTTCGAGTTCGGCTCGAATTCGATAAATTTGAATACGAATCGATTATTTTTTGAGCCGGCTCGATTCGTTTGCAGCCCTACTTGCACGATAAACTTTTAATGGATGTATGTTATATATATTTGTGCGTGATCGTGAGCGAAATCCGACGTGGGCTATCTGACATGATCAAAATCTATTTTTTTTTTAATCTCTCTCATCTACATGTAACAATTTCTCTCTCTCATCTGCATGCAACTATAAATTTTTTTAATCTCTTTCTCATCTGATTGCATGCAATAATCACCATGTTGCTAATTTTTAAAGGTGATGTAGCTGCTACAACGTTATAGCAGCTACTACACAATAGTTGCTACACGTTGTAGCAACTTCTATATAGTAGCTGCTATAACGTGTAGCAGTGTTATTGTATAACTACTATGTTGTAGCAGCTACTACACCGTTGTAACAGCTACTGCACCGTTGTAGCAGCTACTGCACCATTGTAGCAGTTTTTGCACTGTTGTAGCAGCTACTACACCGTTGTAGCAACTACTGCACCGTTGTAGTAGTTTCTGCACCGTTGTAGCAGCTATTGCATGGTTATAGCAGCTTCTGCACCGTTATAACAGCTATTGCACCGTTATAACAGCTACTTCACTATTGTAGCAGCTACTTCACCGTTATAGCAGCTTCTGCACTTTTGTAGCAGCTTCTGCACCGTTGTAGAAGCTACTGCACCGTTGTAGAAGCTACTGCACGGTTGTAGCAGCTATTGTATAGTAACTGCTACAAGTTGTAGCAACTACTGCATAGTAGCTTGATCTGGATGTAAACGGGGGGCATGGGGGGTAATTAAGGAGGAGGGGCAGTTGGGACTTTTGACACCTTGAGGGTTTTAATATTTTTAAGGAATACTGTTCACGCAGAATGGAGAGGTCGGTTCATGTTTTGGTCGCCGCTAGCCAATGAGGAGTCTTCTCTCTCACACACCCTTCGTTGGCGCCCGACGAAGCCGCCGGCGCTGCCCTTCTCCTCTACTCTACCTCCTTTTCGCTCCAGCGCCTTCAATAGGAAAATGGGGCATCGTGTTTGGCTTTCCCGCCGCCACCGAGCAGAGGGGCGGGGAGCTACTGCCTCCGCCTAGTTCGCCGCCGACCCCGATCACGACACTACTCCTCCTTGGCGTCTCCGGTGCCGGCCATCCTTGCCCGGTGAGATGGTCTCCTCTCTTCTCGCTCTTCTCCTCGTCCTCGATCAGGGCCACAGTTGGCTGAGGCATGTCGCTGCCGCGAGGGAAGCTCGCCACCTCCTCCTCCCTCATTAGATGTACGGCATCGCCGTCTCCTCCCCCTTTCTCCAGCGCCGACGTCGTCGAGGGACATCGTCGTCACTTCCAGCAGTTGTCGCAGCCGCCTTTGGCAGCAGCAGCTGCCTCCGGCGACCAGCGCCGTCACCTCGTGCGACCATCGCTACAGTCGCCTACGGCGTCCAGCGCCGTCGTCTTCGGCGTCCAGCTTCGCCGCCTCCAGCGACTACCATCGCCACTGCCTCCGGCGACAATCGATGTCGTCACCGACATTTCCAGCAGCCACCAGCACTGCCTCTCGCGGGCGTCGCCTCCGACGACAACCACCGTCACCCTTCGGACAAGCGCCATCTGCATGCTCAGGTTTCGTACTATTTATCTACTCTAGCCAGCGAGCCGATAGAGTATTTGGCCTTTGCATCGTTATTGTACTCCGGCCTTCGTGCCCCTATTCCGCCCTGCGAGTTGGTGTTGTAATTAAACCGTGTATCGTCATACGGATCCCTATCGCGTCCGGCTTTGAGCCACAGGAGCCAGTTATTCATCTGGTGGACGTCTATCTACTCTTCCCGGCCGCGACGACTCGATCAGCGCCGCAGTCAGCTCATCCATCCATCCGAGGGTGCCTCCCCGGGGGCAGGGTACGTCGCCGTACTCCTCTTATCTATTTATTTCACTGTGTTGCTATTATTCGACTGCTTATATATTCGTGGGATCTGTCTCGAGCATCGAGATACCAGAGACCGGGGTGACCTGGTCACTGGCTGCAGGTATTGTCGACCAAAGGACTTCTGGCGACTCGGTCAACACAGAAGATAGCTCACCTTCCAAGTCATGGAGATGTGGTCAACATTCTAGACACATCACACCGGCAGGTTCGTCTTCTCAGCTTCTCAACAGGATCAAATTGGTACCATCTGTGGGAACGCACCTGATCTGGAACGTGAAGATGGGCGACGTCGGAAAGTTCTGCCATCCTCATGACCTCAGTCAGTTTTTGTGTTATCTTTTCTCTTTCAGTTATATGATCTGCCATAGTTCCTCGATTGAGGACCCCCGTACCGATCAGCTGAGCGTATATTATCCGAGCTACGGGCTCGATGTCGAAAACCCCGTGCGGATCGGCCAGGTGTATATTATCCGAGCCACGGGTTCGATGTCGAAGACCCCATGCTGATCGGCCAGGCGTATATTATCCGAGCCACGGGCTCGATGTCAAAAACCTCATGCCGATCAGCTAGGCGTATATTATCCGAGCCACGGGCTCGATGTCGAAGATCCTGTGCCGATCGGCCGGGCGTATATTATCCGAGCCACGGGCTCGATATCGAAAACCCCGTGCCGATCGGTCGGTCGTATTGTAACGCCCGCCCCTCCTGCTAGTGAGACGGGGTTACTTTACTTATCTTTTTGCGGAAACATACATGCGTATTGAAATTTCTTCTGAAAATAAAAACACTTAAAAATATCCTGAAGTCGTGCGGAACAATAACATATGACACTTGGTTCATGTTGACATAACAAAATAACTTAAGCAGGTTTTTATTTTGCCTTAGCTGAGCCACCACCACACACATCTCCTTGCCTCTCCTGCAGCTCCCTTAGGTCATCCATTCTTTGCCCTTATCTGTGGTACAAGGAAAGTAAGCTATAAGCACACAGGCTTAGTAAGATCCTTTCGTACTCACAAAATCCATATATCAAAGCATAAACACATAAGCATACAACCATAAAAAAAATATGATCATCTAACATCATAAGGGCATCGCATGTCATATCATAAATTATAAAGAACATCATGCTATATCATATCATAATCAAAATATCATAAGAGCATAGCATGTCATATCATAAATCATATCATATCATCTCATAAAGAACATCATGTTATATCATATCATAAATCATCACGTCATATAAACCATAAATCATATCATGCAAGATGTCTTTTAAAACATGTGTCATGTCATATGTGAGATGTCTTAAAACATATCATATAGTACTTGAACATAATATCATCATGAGGGCCCGGCTTGTACCACATACATACATAAATGCGTGCAATCCCTAGGACATGGTAGCTAGCCCCGAACCTACTAGGGATCTAGGTCCGTTCATAGTCCGTCGACCTAGGGGCGTACTAAGGAGTCCATCCCTTTACTAGACCCGTTCATAGTCCGTCGGCTTAGGGGGGCTTATGGAGCCCACCCTTGGTACAAGCCATACAAAGTAAAATATCATATCATGGTTCATATCATAACATAACATATCTTATCTTATCATATCATGAGGAATAAAACATACATATTTGGGCACACGGCACATGCATGGATCATAAACATACATATGAGCATGTCATTTGCCATAACATAAAGCATACATATTTGGGCACACAGCACATGCATGGATTATAAGCACACATAATGAGCATGTCATTTACCATATCATAAAGCATGCATATTTGGGCACACAGCACATGCATGGATCATAAGCATACATAATGAGCATGTCATTTACCATATCATAAAGCATGCATATTTGGGCACACAGCACATGCATGGATCATAAGCATACATAATGAGCATGTTATTTGTCATATCATAAAGCATGCATCTTTGGGCACATAGCACATCATAAAAATCATAATCATGCATGGCATCATCAAATAACATCTCCTAATTCATAACGTATCATGTGAGGCTAATCTAAGCTTCTAAACTCATAGTGGTCGAACCACTCATAAGGAGAAACCAAGCTATAGGCAACATGCAAGTGTAATCACCTAGCTAAATTCATATCATATTATTAAGAGGTACATGAGCATGCTAGGTTAACTTTTTAGCTTCTCTAAGCCCTAAATTTGTTCTTGGCCGAAACATACATGAAGGGAATTTAAGTTTTTTAACAACATGTAAACATAAACACCTAGCTAAATTCATATCATATCATCAAGAGGTACATGAGCATGCTAGGTTAACTTTTTAGCTTCTCTAAGCCCTAGTTTGGTTCTTGGCCGAACCTTACATGAAGGGAAATTAAGCTTTAAAACAACATGTAAGCATAAACTGTTAGAGTGTATACTGAAAGCCTAAGCTTTTGTAAACATTTATTTTGAATAAAGAATCACATTTGGTCAAATTGTCTACATTTAGTTGTAGTTGTTCAATTAATTTATATTGTAGATAACATAGTATGTGATGCCACATACAGAAGATGATGTTATCAATACCTTATAAATTATAAACAGTAGCTCACGACCAAAATGGAAAGGAACAAACCATTGGAAGGTCGTAGTGTAATTAGGAATTAGTTTATCTTGACTATATAATTACACTAGTACACTTATAGTGTATTGAGTAGGACCATTAGAGGTTGTTTCTTTTATACTGACTTTATAAAGAAACAAATACCTCAGTTATTATGGAAGTGTGTGCTCTTAATCCTAATATAATAACAAGCATATATATTTGATATTTATTTCTTTAATTTATCAATGGGTGAGATTTAGTTCGATGAATCAATAAGCCCGATAAGTTGGAAAATGATATCACTTATAGTGTGTGTTGTTGATTATAGAAGGAAACTGTGTCCTAGTAATCTAGGTTGATAATGTCCTCAAGATGAGCTCATAAAGATTGTCATGTTAAACCCTGCAGGTGGACTTAGTCCGACATGATGATAAGGTTGAGTGGTACTATTCTTGGATGAAGATATTAATTAAATGAGTTGTCAGTAACTCACTTAATTAGTGGACATTTGACATCTTAAACGCATGGAGACTAACACACTCATAATAAGAAGGAGCCCAAAAATGTAATTTGGGATTGGTGCGGTAGTTCAATAATAGTTCTCTAGTGGAATGAATTATTATTGATAAAATTAAGTTGTGTGTTCGGGGCGAACACGGGATGCTTAATTTTATCGGGAGACCAAAACCAATTCCTCCTCTCGGTCCCTATCGTAGCCTCTTATTTATAGAGTACTATACCCACCTATACCTACCTTCTATATCCACCTAAAGGGAGTCGGCCAAGCTAGCTTGGGAATCAAGCTAGGGCCAGCCTAAGCATGGTTTATGGGTGGTCGGCCCTAGCTTGAACCCAAGCTAGAGGGGGCCGGCCCTAATGTAATTAAAAAGAATTTTAATTTTTAATTTTTAATTTTTATTATGTGGAAGATATAATTTATTACAGAGAATTAAAATTAAAATATCTCTCTTTAAAGGATCTACAAAAGATTAAAAGAAAGAGATTAGATCTCTTTCCTTATTTGTAGATTGGAAAGATATTTTATTTTTTCTCTTAAAAAATTATTCACATGTTGAAAATTAAAATTATAGAAATTTCTTTTTATCAACCATGAAGGGATTTTTGAAGAGAAATTTTATTTTTAAAATTTTCGGAAACAAATTAGGAAGTTTTAATTTGTTGATTGAAACTTGTCTAATTTGTCTCTCTATGATGTGGCCGGCCATTATAAGTTTAATTGGGAAATTTTATTTTATTTTTCTCAATTAATTCATGTCAAGGAAAATTAAGGAATTTTTATTGTAATTAAATTTCCTAATTTACCAAGGCTAAGGAATATAAAAGAGGGGGTTGGGGTGCCTTCATGAGGTACAACCTCTATTATTTTTCTCCCTCTCTTATTCCTTGGTGTGGCCGGCCATCCTCTTCCTCTCTTCCTCTTTGTGGTGGCCGAAACCTCTCTCTTGGCTTGGAACTCTTGTGGTGGCCGGATACTACTTGGAGAAGAAGAAGAAGAAGGAGTGAAAGCTTGCATCCCTTGGAGCTTGGTTGGTGATTTTCTTCATCCTTGGTGAAGCTTTTGTTTTGGCCGAACCTAGCAAGGAGGAGAAGAAGGTGTGTTGGTGATTTCTCATCTTGGAAGATCGTTGCCCACACAACGTCCGAGGTTAGAAGAGGAATACTGTAAAAGATCAAGAGGTCTTTCTAAAAGGTATAACTAGTAATTTTTCCTTTCCGCAACATACTAGTTATTTTTGGAAGTAAATACCAAATACAAGAGGCATGCGATTCTAGTATTTCGAATATGTTTTTCGATGTTGTGTTCTTTTGTTTTTTTTCTTTTCCTTGTGATTTGATTGTTCCTTTTGGTTAACCTAAAGTTATTTTAGGAAATTAAATATTAGCTTTCCATAAAAGGTTTTGTCTAGTCGGTGGTGGTTGCTCCCATATCCAAGAAGGCCATGTGCCTCGCCACGTCAGTACTGGGAACCAATTATGGAAATTAATATTTAATAGAATTAATAACTTAGGTGATTTGGATTGAACGTGTTAAGTTCCGCAGGAGATCCAAATCAAAACCTAAAAGAACAAATAGATTAAGTTTTGGATCAAACGTGTTAAGTTCCGCAGGCGATCCAAAATTTAATTTAAAAGAACACATGGTAGCTAGGAAAAGGTTCAGACCTTTGTACAAAACTTTTGTACAGTGGAACCTCTAGGTTTTCCGAGTAGCAACCAACATAAACACCTAGCTAAATTCATATCATATCATCAAGAGGTACATGAGCATGCTAGGTTAACTTTTTAGCTTCTCTAAGCCCTAGTTTGGTTCTTGGCCGAACCTTACATGAAGGGAAAGCTAGGTTTTAAATCAACATATAAGCATAATCACCTAGCTAAATTCATATCATATTATTAAGAGGTACATGAGCATGCTATGTTAACTTTTTAGCTTCTCTAAGCCCTAGTTTGGTTCTTGGCCGAACCTTACATGAAGGGAAAGCTAGGTTTTAAATCAACATATAAGCATAATCACCTAGCTAAATTCATATCATATTATTAAGAGATACATGAGCATGCTAGGTTAACCTTTTAGCTTCTCTAAACCCTAATTTTGTTCTTGGCCGAAACATACATGAAGGGAAAGCTAACTTTAAGCAACATTCAAGCATAAGAAAAACCAACCCAATCCCTTAACATAGCATACATATCATAAGGATGTAGTGAACATGGTTAGTTTAGGTCTTAAGCTTTCCTAGGTCCTTCATCTATACTTGGCCGAAAGTTCATGTTTATAAATCTAGGTTTTAAGTCAACATACAACATGAGAACATTAACTAGCTTCTTATACTAGGGTATGTTGGTTGCTACTCGGAAAACCTAGAGGTTCCACTGTACAAAAATTTTGTACAAAGGTCTGAACCTTTTCCTAGCTACAATGTGTTCTTTTAAATTAAATTTTGGATCGCCTGCGGAACTTAACACGTTTGATCCAAAACTTAATCTATTTGTTCTTTTAGGTTTTGACTTGGATCTCCTGCGGAACTTAACACGTTCGACCCAAGTCACCTTAAGTTATTAATTCCATTAAATATTAATTTCCATAATTGGTTCCCAGTACTGACGTGACGAGGCACATGGCCTTCTTGGATATGGGAGCAACCACCACCGACTAGACAAAACCTTTTATGGAAAGCTAATATTTAATTTCCTAAAATAACTTTAGGTTAACCGAAAAGAACAATCAAATTACAAGGAAAAGAAAAACAAAAGAACACTATATCGAAAACAAATAAGAAACTCTAGAATCGTATGTCTCTTGTATTTAGTATTATTTCCAAAAATAACTAGTATGATGCGGAAAGGAAAAATACTAGTTATTCATTTTAGAAAAACCTCTTGATCTTCTACCGTATTCCTCTTCTAACCTCGGACGTTGTGTGGGCAACGATCTTCCGAGATGAGAACCACCTTTCCACCTTCCTTCTTTCTTCTTGATTTCGGCCACAATAAACTCCTCCAAGGATGAAGAATTTCGGCCACCACCAATGCTCCAAGGGATGCTAGAGACGAAGCTTGCTTTCTCTCCTTCTTCTCCTTCCTTGATCCGGCCACAAATAAAAGCTCCACCAAGAGATGAGTTTCGGCCAACAAGAGGAGAGGAGAGAAATAGGGCCGGCCACCAAAACCAAAGAGGAGAGGAAAGAAAAAGAATAGAAGTTCACCTCTTGAAGGCTCCTCTACCTCCTCTTTTATAATCCTTGGTTTTGGCAAATAAGGAAATTTTAATAAAAACTTCCTTAATTCTTTTTCCATGAAAAGGAAAATTTTATTTAATTAAAAATAATTTTTCTTCTCACAATTATAATGGCTGGCCACACCTATTCTCCAAGCAAATAAAAATTTTAAAAACAAATTAAAACTTCCTTATTTGCTTCCAGAAATTTTATAAAAAAATTTCTCCAATAATTTTAATCCCTTCATGATTGGTAAAAAGGAAATTTTATAAATTAAATCTTTTTTTAAACATGTGGATAATTTCCGGAAAGTTATCTCTAAAAATTAAAATCTCTTTTCAATCTACAAATAAGGAAAGATATCAAATCTTTCCTCCGTGTGTTGTCATCCCAAGCTGCTGCCATATTTGGCCACTGCCACCGAATCTAGCTGTCGCATCCATCTTGCTCCTAGTTCCGCTGCGCCTCTGGTCCTTAGAAGGTTCCACGCTTTGCAAGATTCGATCCGCGACATAAATAGAATTTTACATTTTGATCCTATATTCCTCGAAGGAATGTACATGTAAACTAGATCGAACATAAAATAAAATTTACATCCATCGATCGTATATTCCATAAAAGGAATGTACATGTAACTAGATCAAAAATAAAATCCTAATAAAACTAAATACAACTCCTGCTGTATTTTATAATAAAATCATGCACACACAATAAAATGCCCTTGACATGTCCAAGGGTCCAATCACACACATAATAACTATAGGCCATAATAGTTAGATCCTGCATCCACAAAGTTAGCACATCCTACTATTAACCTGCCTAAATTATGTATGACATGTGCATAATTAAACTAATACCAAATACACAGAGGCAAAACCCTAGCTCTGATACCAATTGTTGGTTGCTACTCGGAAAACCTAGAGGTTCCACTGTACAAAAATTTTGTACAAAGGTCTGAACCTTTTCCTAGCTACCATGTGTTCTTTTAAATTAAATTTTGGATCGCCTGCGGAACTTAATACGTTTGATCCAAAACTTAATCTATTTGTTCTTTTAGGTTTTGACTTGGATCTCCTGCGGAACTTAACACGTTCGACCCAAGTCACCTTAAGTTATTAATTCCATTAAATATTAATTTCCATAATTGGTTCCCAGTACTGATGTGGCGAGGCACATGGCCTTCTTGGATATGGGAGCAACCACCACCGACTAGACAAAACCTTTTATGGAAAGCTAATATTTAATTTCCTAAAATAACTTTAGGTTAATCGAAAAGAACAATCAAATCACAAGGAAAAGAAAAACAAAAGTACACTATATCAAAAACAAATTCGAAACTCTAGAATCGTATGCCTCTTGTATTTAGTATTATTTCCAAAAATAACTAGTATGATGCGGAAAGAAAAAATACTAGTTATACCTTTTAGAAAAACCTCTTGATCTTCTACCGTATTCCTCTTCTAACCTCGGGCGTTCTGTGGGCAACGATATTCCGAGATGAGAACCACCTTTCCACCTTCCTTCTTTCTTCTTGATTTCGGCCACAATAAACTCCTCCAAGGATGAAGAATTTCGGCCACCACCAATGCTCCAAGGGATGCTAGAGACGAGGCTTGCTTTCTCTCCTTCTTCTCCTTACTTGATCCGGCCACAAACAAAAGCTCCACCAAGAGATGAGTTTCGGCCAACAAGAGGAGAGGAGAGAAATAGGGTCGGCCACCAAAACCAAAGAGGAGAGGAAAGAAAAAGAATAGAAGTTCACCTCTTGAAGGCTCTTCTACCTCCTCTTTTATAATCCTTGGTTTTGGCAAATAAGGAAATTTTAATAAAAACTTCCTTAATTCTTTTTCCATGAAAAGGAAAATTTTATTTAATTAAAAATAAATTTTCTTCTCACAATTATAATGGCCGGCCACACCTATTCTCCAAGCAAATAAAAATTTTAAACACAAATTAAAACTTCCTTATTTGCTTCCGGAAATTTTATAAAAAATTTCTCCAATAATTTTAATCCCTTCATGATTGGTAAAAAGGAAATTTTATAAATTAAATCTTTCTTTAAACATGTGGATAATTTCCGGAAAGTTATCTCTAAAAATTAAAATATCTTTTCAATCTACAAATAAGGAAAGATATCAAATCTTTTCTTAATCTTTTGTAGAAACTAATAAAAGAGAATTATTAATTTTTAAACTTTCTTTTAAATCATGAACATGGTTAAAAAGGAAAGTTTTTACCAAAATTAAAATCAACCTTTTAATCTACAAATAAGGAAAGAGATTTAGCTCTTCTCTTAATCTTTTGTAGAATCTTATAAAAGGAAAGATTTAAATTTTTAAACTCTCTTTTAAATCATGTTATCCACATAAGAAAAATTTTAAAAATAAAAACCTTTTATTTTAATTTGGGCCACACCAAGCTTGAACCCAAGCTAGGGTCGGCCACCTTGAAGCACCCATGAACCAAACTTTGGCCGGCCCTAGCTTGGTCTCCAAGCTAGCTTGGCGGCCCCTTATGGGATGGGTAAGAAGGTGGGTATAGGTGGGTATAGTACTCTATAATTAAGAGGCTACGATAGGGACCGAGAGGAGGAATTGGTTTTGGTCTCCCGATAAAATTAAGCATCCCGTGTTCGCCCCGAACACACAACTTAATTTCATCAATAATAATTCATTCCACTAAAGAACTATTATTGAACTACCGCACCAATCCCAAATTACATTTTGGGCTCCTTCTTATTATGAGTGTGTCAGTCTCCTTGTGTTTAAGATAACAAATGTCCACTAATTAAGTAAGTTACTGACAACTCACTTAATTAATATCTAGCTCCAAGAGTAGTACCACTCAACTTCATCGTCATGTCGGACTAAGTCCACCTGCAGGGTTTAACATAACAATCCTTATGAGCTCCTCTTGGGGACATTCTCAACCTAGATTACTAGGACACAGTTTCCTTCTATAATCAACAACACACACTATAAGTGATATCATTTCCCAACTTATCGGGCTTATTGATTTATCGAACTAAATCTCACCCATTGATAAATTAAAGAAATAAATATCAAATATATGTGCTTGTTATTATATTAGGATTAAGAGCACACACTTCCATAACAACTGAGGTCTTTGTTCCTTTATAAAGTCAATATAAAAGAAACGATCTCTAATGGTCCTACTCAATACACTCTTAGTGTACTAGTGTAATTATATAGTTAAGATAAACTAACATCTAATTACACTACGACCTTCCAATGGTTTGTTCCTTTCCATCATGGTCGTGAGCTACTGTGTATAATTTATAAGGTACTGATAACATGATCCTCTGTGTGTGACACCACACATCATATTATCTATAATATAAATTAATTGAACAACTACATTTATCATAAATGTAGTCATTTGACCAATGTGATTCTTATTTCTAGATAAATGTTTATACCAAAAGCTAGGCTTTTAGTATACATCCTAACAATCTCCCACTTATACTAAAAGACTAAGCTGCTATATCTGCTGCCATACATCTGATTCCCAACCCTTCAACATGCCCATCAAAAGCTCTTGCCTTAAGGACCTTAGGTTATCATCTGATGCAATCTAGGCGGCAACAACTTCTCCTCGTTATACAATTTCTCGTATTGGTTAGTACTTGCGCTCTATTGTGTTTACTTGCCTTATAGACTCATGGTTTCTTCGAGTTTGTTACTGCACCATTATTATTACAATAAATTGTAATAATCTTTGGACAAACTAGAAATCATATCTAAGTCTATCTTGAGGTAATTAAGTCATTCAGCTTTTATGGCTACCTCAGAGGCTTGCCATATACTCAGCTTCTATGGTGGAGTCCAGAAAAACACCTATGCTTATAACTCTTCCATAGTTATGACTTTTCCTCCTAAAGTAAACACAAAACCCCGAGGTCGACTTATTATTGTCCCTATCCGATTGGAAGTCAAAATCCTTGTAACCCACAAGGAACAAATTAACTGCCTTGTAAACTAGCATATAATCTCTAGCGCCTCTATGGTACTTTAATATATGCTTTACTGCAGTCCAATGCCCTTGTCTAGGGTTACTCTGATATCTGCTAACTATGCCCTTGGCAAAACAGATTTCTGATCTCGTGCATAGCATACATTAGGTTGTCTAACTGCCGAAGCTTAAAGAACTGCCTACATGTCCTCAATCTCCTTTGATGTCATCGGAGACATCTCTTTAGATAAAGACACTCCATGCTTAAAAGGTAAGAAACCTTTCGAGGAGTTTTGCATGCTTAAAACGAGCAAGGATTTTTCGATGTATCAAGCTTGGGATAAGTAAAATATATTTTTTCTTTCGATCCCTTATTACTTTGATCTCAAAAATATATACATTCTCCCAAGTCCTTTATATCGAATTATTTGGACAACCATACCCTTACTTCTGACAACATTTTGATATTGTTTCCAACTACCAAAAATGTTATCTACGTATAGTACAAGAAATACCACCACGTTTCCATCACACCTTTTGTATACACAAGACTTATCCGTTTACTCAATAAATCCATAGGTCTGGATTACTTTGATAAACCGGATGTTTCAAGACCTTGAAACTTTGCCTCAGTCCATAGACTGATTGAGCTTGCACACAAGATGCTCTTAGCCCTTTGCAATAAACACTTTTGGTTGCTTTATATGGATGCTTTCATCAAGACTTCCATTAAGGAATGCTGTCTTGACATCCACTTGCCAAATAGATAAAAGAATCCGGATAGACTTAAGCATGACTACCAGTGAAAAAGTTTCCTTTTTCATCAAGCCTTGCTTTGAAAGTTACTACCTTCCTTTCTATCCCTCTTTTCCTATTATAGACCTTTTTACACCCAAAGGCTTTTACACCATTTGGTGGTTCTACAAGCTTCCAGATTTTATTAGAATACATATATTCTAATTCTGTTATTCATTACTCTTTGCCAAGATATTGCATCTTTATCTTGGAGTGTTTCGTCATATGTCCGGAGATCAGGTTCATGTCCTCCAGGGATCGAGTCCAAAAACTCTCCCAAAACATGAATCTTTTTAGGTTGCCTAACAACCCTCCCACTACGACAAGACACTTTCTGCAATTGTGTATCATCTGTGATACGTGTTGCAGTTTCCTTGTGGTATCTCATCTTGTACAGTTGGTACTAGATTAGACATGCCTTTTATTATTTCCTTAAGAACAAATTTTCTTATGGGCACATGGTTTATTACATAGTCCTTTTCTAAAAATCGGTCATTGATGCTAACAATGACCTTCTGATTTTTAAGACTATAAACCTACTTTCATTTTACTAGGATAACCCACAAACAAGTGAATTCCTGTCCAACTTATCATTGTCTCTCTTCTGCATATGTGTTGGACTACCCGAATCCGAATATGCTTCGAAATAGGCTTACGCCTATTCAGCAATTCTATCTGAGTAGAGAGTTCTGATTTTAGAAGGTACTATATTCACTCCCGTTTCCAGAGTATATCCTTAAAATGATTTTGATAATATTCTTTAATAACTCATCAATCTACTTATTTCCATAAGAGTCCTATACCTTCCTTTTCCTACACCATTCTGTTGGAGTGTACCAGGTGCAGTTAGTTTGGATTGAATCCCTACTTCTGATAAATGACTCCTAAATTCTCCCAAGAGGTACTTGTCACTACGATCTTACCGTAGTGTCTTGATACTTTTACTTTGTCGTTTCTCCACATCAGTCTCGTACTCTTTGAACTAATCAAAGCACTTAGACTTGTGGCACATCAAGTAAATATATCCGTATCTCAAATAGTTGTCTATAAAATAGATGAAATATTTGAAACAACCTCTTGCCTGGATGCTCATAGGATCACACAAATCAGAATGAACCAATTCCAATATATCTTTGACTCCATACCCCTTAGACTTAAAAGCTTCTTGGTTATTTTTCCTTCCAAGTAAGACTCGTAGGTTGGAAAGATTTCCACTACTAATGAACCCAAAAGTTCATCAGCTACCAATGAATCTTACTCAAGTTAATATAACCTAGCCTTAGAAGCCAAAGATATAATTGGTTCATTTTCGAAGGTTACTTTCTCTTTAAGTTAGAAGATGTGTTACTAATTTCCATTTGTTGCATCGTGAGAGTTATTGGATTTATAAATTGTCAACCAATGTACCAGAACAGATAACTTCCCTCTTTTTCTTAATAACAACTTTGTTATTAAAAGAGGCAGAATATCAAGTTCTTTGAATAGTTTAGAAACTGAAAACTAGTTCTTTCTAAACTTGGTACGTAAAGTCAATTACTCAAAAATCCATGTTTTATTCTTATCAAAAGATAAACATCTCCCACTGCAACAGCTACCATTTTTACAGTAGTGCCCATGTAGACAGTGTTTTAATTTTCATTTAGTTGCCGGGTTTCCTGGAACCCTGCAATGAATTGCGGACATGATTAATGGCATCTGTATCTACACTCCAGGTTCTGGTAGATAACACCACTAAACATGTTTCAACTAATGAATTAAATACACCTATATTGTTCTTAGTTCTAAGAAGACAGTTTACCTTAATGTCCAAGTCCTATTTCCAATCATTACTATTGGGATTACTAAGTCTTTCTTATAGTATGACTACTAGGGGATTGACAAACATTTTAAATCCTAAGAATCACAAAAATACTTGGTCAAGATCAACTCCTTAAAAATCCCCATGAATTTTGTATGCCACGATAGTGTGGACGTATACAAAATCGAAGAGGAGATTTTATTCATTAATTTTATTATCTCGTCAACTTTACTTTATGACGAAATAAAATTAATAGTTGATCTGTCTTTGATCAAATATTTAGTCCAAAACTTTTAAATTTAAAAAATATTGATTCCTCAAACAATATTATTTAAATTCACCAACACCTCAAACACCGTGAATTTTGCATGCCACGTTAGTGTGGACGTATACAAATTCAACATTTGTAAAAGGAGGGTTTTAACCCATTAATTTTATTATCTTGTCAACCTAACTTTTTGACAAATAAAATTAATAGTTGGTATCATTTGGTCACACAAATAATAGCAGTGACTCCGATGGGGAGGATACTATTAGATGTGTCTAAGTGTATACCATTACTTGACACTAAGTCCATTAATAAGATTATGCCCCTTCCGTTGGGGAAGATCACACGCTCTTAATTAACTTCCTATAGTCATCCAAAAATGGAAGTCTGTTCTAGTGATCCACAAACAAGCTCATCCGTTATGGAGGAATGCACTTAGAGCCAACGCGCAAGCTTGTTTGCATCACTTACAAACCAGTAATGGAGACCACGGGATTTACTTAAAAATCCCTCTCCCACTTAGTTATTTATAAATGAGGAATTTTAACTATGCTAGACTACTAAATATGTAAACTAACATGCACACACAGCACAATATAAAAGCAATAAATAGAAAATCTAATTTTCAACTATTATGGCTTTTATCTCTTGTTGTCCTCCGTGTGTTGTCATCCCAAGCTGCTGCCATATTTGGCCACTGCCACCGAATCTAGCTGTCGCATCCATCTTGCTCCTAGTTCCGCTGCGCCTCTGGTCCTTAGAAGGTTCCACGCTTTGCAAGATTCGATCCGCGACATAAATAGAATTTTACATTTTGATCCTATATTCCTCGAAGGAATGTACATGTAAACTAGATCGAACATAAAATAAAATTTACATCCATCGATCGTATATTCCATAAAAGGAATGTACATGTAACTAGATCAAAAATAAAATCCTAATAAAACTAAATACAACTCCTGCTGTATTTTATAATACAATCATGCACACACAATAAAATGCCCTTGACATGTCCAAGGGTCCAATCACACACATAATAACTATAAGCCATAATAGTTGGATCCTACATCCACAAAGTTAGCACATCCTACTATTAACCTGCCTAAATTATGTATGACATGTGCATAATTAAACTAATACCAAATACACAGAGGCAAAACCCTAGCTCTGATACCAATTGTTGGTTGCTACTCGGAAAACCTAGAGGTTCCACTGTACAAAATTTTGTACAAAGGTCCGAACCTTTTCCTAGCTACCATGTGTTCTTTAAATTAAATTTTGGATCGCCGGAACTTAACACGCTTGATCCAAAACTTAATCTATTTGTTCTTTTAGGTTTTGACTTGGATCTCCTGAACTTAACACGTTCGACCCAAGTCACCTTAAGTTATTAATTCCATTAAATATTAATTTCCATAATTGGTTCCCAGTACTGATGTGGCGAGGCACATGGCCTTCTTGGATATGGGAGCAACCACCACCGACTAGACAAAACCTTTTATGGAAAGCTAATATTTAATTTCCTAAAATAACTTTAGGTTAATCGAAAAGAACAATCAAATCACAAGGAAAAGAAAAACAAAAGAACACTATATCGAAAACAAATTCGAAACTCTAGAATCGTATGCCTCTTGTATTTAGTATTATTTCCAAAAATAACTAGTATGATGCGGAAAGAAAAAATACTAGTTATACCTTTTAGAAAAACCTCTTGATCTTCTACCGTATTCCTCTTCTAACCTCGGGCGTTGTGTGGGCAACGATATTCCGAGATGAGAACCACCTTTCCACCTTCCTTCTTTCTTCTTGATTTCGGCCACAATAAACTCCTCCAAGGATGAAGAATTTCGGCCACCACCAATGCTCCAAGGGATGCTAGAGACGAGGCTTGCTTTCTCTCCTTCTTCTCCTTACTTGATCCGGCCACAAACAAAAGCTCCACCAAGAGATGAGTTTCGGCCAACAAGAGGAGAGGAGAGAAATAGGGTCGGCCACCAAAACCAAAGAGGAGAGGAAAGAAAAAGAATAGAAGTTCACCTCTTGAAGGCTCTTCTACCTCCTCTTTTATAATCCTTGGTTTTGGCAAATAAGGAAATTTTAATAAAAACTTCCTTAATTCTTTTTCCATGAAAAGGAAACTTTTATTTAATTAAAAATAAATTTTCTTCTCACAATTATAATGGCCGGCCACACCTATTCTCCAAGCAAATAAAAATTTTAAACACAAATTAAAACTTCCTTATTTGCTTCCGGAAATTTTATAAAAAATTTCTCCAATAATTTTAATCCCTTCATGATTGGTAAAAAGGAAATTTTATAAATTAAATCTTTCTTTAAACATGTGGATAATTTCCGGAAAGTTATCTCTAAAAATTAAAATATCTTTTCAATCTACAAATAAGGAAAGATATCAAATCTTTTCTTAATCTTTTGTAGAAACTAATAAAAGAGAATTATTAATTTTTAAACTTTCTTTTAAATCATGAACATGGTTAAAAGGAAAGTTTTACCAAAATTAAAATCAACCTTTTAATCTACAAATAAGGAAAGAGATTTAGCTCTTCTCTTAATTTTTTGTAGAATCTTATAAAAGGAAAGATTTAAAATTTTAAACTCTCTTTTAAATCATGTTATCCACATAAGAAAAATTTTAAAAATAAAAATCCTTTTATTTTAATTTGGGCCGGCCACACCAAGCTTGAACCCAAGCTAGGGCCGGCCACCTTGAAGCACCCATGAACCAAACTTTGGCCGGCCCTAGCTTGGTCTCCAAGCTAGCTTGGCCGGCCCCTATGGGATGGGTAAGAAGGTGGGTATAGGTGGGTATAGTACTCTATAATTAAGAGGCTACGATAGGGACCGAGAGGAGGAATTGGTTTTGGTCTCCCGATAAAATTAAGCATCCCGTGTTCGCCCCGAACACACAACTTAATTTTATCAATAATAATTCATTCCACTAAAGAACTATTATTGAACTACCGCACCAATCCCAAATTACATTTTGGGCTCCTTCTTATTATGAGTGTGTCAGTCTCCTTGTGTTTAAGATAACAAATGTCCACTAATTAAGTAAGTTACTGACAACTCACTTAATTAATATCTAGCTCCAAGAGTAGTACCACTCAACTTCATCGTCATGTCGGACTAAGTCCACCTGCAGGGTTTAACATAACAATCCTTATGAGCTCCTCTTGGGGACATTCTCAACCTAGATTACTAGGACACAGTTTCCTTCTATAATCAACAACACACACTATAAGTGATATCATTTCCCAACTTATCGGGCTTATTGATTTATCGAACTAAATCTCACCCATTGATAAATTAAAGAAATAAATATCAAATATATGTGCTTGTTATTATATTAGGATTAAGAGCACACACTTCCATAACAACTGAGGTCTTTGTTCCTTTATAAAGTCAGTATAAAAGAAACGATCTCTAATGGTCCTACTCAATACACTCTTAGTGTACTAGTGTAATTATATAGTTAAGATAAACTAACATCTAATTACACTACGACCTTCCAATGGTTTGTTCCTTTCCATCATGGTCGTGAGCTACTGTGTATAATTTATAAGGTACTGATAACATGATCCTCTGTGTGTGACACCACACATCATATTATCTATAATATAAATTAATTGAACAACTACATTTATCATAAATGTAGTCATTTGACCAATGTGATTCTTATTTCTAGATAAATGTTTATACCAAAAGCTAGGCTTTTAGTATACATCCTAACAATCTCCCACTTATACTAAAAGACTAAGCTGCTATATCTGCTGCCATACATCTGATTCCCAACCCTTCAACATGCCCATCAAAAGCTCTTGCCTTAAGGACCTTAGGTTATCATCTGATGCAATCTAGGCGGCAACAACTTCTCCTCGTTATACAATTTCTCGTATTGGTTAGTACTTGCGCTCTATTGTGTTTACTTGCCTTATAGACTCATGGTTTCTTCGAGTTTGTTACTGCACCATTATTATTACAATAAATTGTAATAATCTTTGGACAAACTAGAAATCATATCTAAGTCTATCTTGAGGTAATTAAGTCATTCAGCTTTTATGGCTACCTCAGAGGCTTGCCATATACTCAGCTTCTATGGTGGAGTCCAGAAAAACACCTATGCTTATAACTCTTCCATAGTTATGACTTTTCCTCCTAAAGTAAACACAAAACCCCGAGGTCGACTTATTATTGTCCCTATCCGATTGGAAGTCAAAATCCTTGTAACCCACAAGGAACAAATTAACTGCCTTGTAAACTAGCATATAATCTCTAGCGCCTCTATGGTACTTTAATATATGCTTTACTGCAGTCCAATGCCCTTGTCTAGGGTTACTCTGATATCTGCTAACTATGCCCTTGGCAAAACAGATTTCTGATCTCGTGCATAGCATACATTAGGTTGTCTAACTGCCGAAGCTTAAAGAACTGCCTACATGTCCTCAATCTCCTTTGATGTCATCGGAGACATCTCTTTAGATAAAGACACTCCATGCTTAAAAAGGTAAGAAACCTTTCGAGGAGTTTTGCATGCTTAAAACGAGCAAGGATTTTTCGATGTATCAAGCTTGGGATAAGTAAAATATATTTTTTCTTTCGATCCCTTATTACTTTAATCTCAAAAATATATACATTCTCCCAAGTCCTTTATATCGAATTATTTGGACAACCATACCCTTACTTCTGACAACATTTTGATATTGTTTCCAACTACCAAAAATGTTATCTACGTATAGTACAAGAAATACCACCACGTTTCCATCACACCTTTTGTATACACAAGACTTATCCGTTTACTCAATAAATCCATAGGTCTGGATTACTTTGATAAACCGGATGTTTCAAGACCTTGAAACTTTGCCTCAGTCCATAGACTGATTGAGCTTGCACACAAGATGCTCTTAGCCCTTTGCAATAAACACTTTTGGTTGCTTTATATGGATGCTTTCATCAAGACTTCCATTAAGGAATGCTGTCTTGACATCCACTTGCCAAATAGATAAAAGAATCCGGATAGACTTAAGCATGACTACCAGTGAAAAAGTTTCCTTTTTCATCAAGCCTTGCTTTGAAAGTTACTACCTTCCTTTCTATCCCTCTTTTCCTATTATAGACCTTTTTACACCCAAAGGCTTTTACACCATTTGGTGGTTCTACAAGCTTCCAGATTTTATTAGAATACATATATTCTAATTCTGTTATTCATTACTCTTTGCCAAGATATTGCATCTTTATCTTGGAGTGTTTCGTCATATGTCCGGAGATCAGGTTCATGTCCTCCAGGGATCGAGTCCAAAAACTCTCCCAAAACATGAATCTTTTTAGGTTGCCTAACAACCCTCCCACTACGACAAGACACTTTCTGCAATTGTGTATCATCTGTGATACGTGTTGCAGTTTTCTTGTGGTATCTCATCTTGTACAGTTGGTACTAGATTAGACATGCCTTTTATTATTTCCTTAAGAACAAATTTTCTTATGGGCACATGGTTTATTACATAGTCCTTTTCTAAAAATCGGTCATTGATGCTAACAATGACCTTCTGATTTTTAAGACTATAAACCTACTTTCATTTTACTAGGATAACCCACAAACAAGTGAATTCCTGTCCAACTTATCATTGTCTCTCTTCTGCATATGTGTTGGACTACCCGAATCCGAATATGCTTCGAAATAGGCTTACGCCTATTCAGCAATTCTATCTGAGTAGAGAGTTCTGACTTTAGAAGGTACTATATTCACTCCCGTTTCCAGAGTATATCCTTAAAATGATTTTGATAATATTCTTTAATAACTCATCAATCTACTTATTTCCATAAGAGTCCTATACCTTCCTTTTCCTACACCATTCTGTTGGAGTGTACCAGGTGCAGTTAGTTTGGATTGAATCCCTACTTCTGATAAATGACTCCTAAATTCTCCCAAGAGGTACTTGTCACTACGATCTTACCGTAGTGTCTTGATACTTTTACTTTGTCGTTTCTCCACATCAGTCTCGTACTCTTTGAACTAATCAAAGCACTTAGACTTGTGGCACATCAAGTAAATATATCCGTATCTCAAATAGTTGTCTATAAAATAGATGAAATATTTGAAACAACCTCTTGCCTGGATGCTCATAGGATCACACAAATCAGAATGAACCAATTCCAATATATCTTTGACTCCATACCCCTTAGACTTAAAAGCTTCTTGGTTATTTTTCCTTCCAAGTAAGACTCGTAGGTTGGAAAGATTTCCACTACTAATGAACCCAAAAGTTCATCAGCTACCAATGAATCTTACTCAAGTTAATATAACCTAGCCTTAGAAGCCAAAGATATAATTGGTTCATTTTCGAAGGTTACTTTCTCTTTAAGTTAGAAGATGTGTTACTAATTTCCATTTGTTGCATCGTGAGAGTTATTGGATTTATAAATTGTCAACCAATGTACCAGAACAGATAACTTCCCTCTTTTTCTTAATAACAACTTTGTTATTAAAAGAGGCAGAATATCAAGTTCTTTGAATAGTTTAGAAACTGAAAACTAGTTCTTTCTAAACTTGGTACGTAAAGTCAATTACTCAAAAATCCATGTTTTATTCTTATCAAAAGATAAACATCTCCCACTGCAACAGCTACCATTTTTACAGTAGTGCCCATGTAGACAGTGTTTTAATTTTCATTTAGTTGCCGGGTTTCCTGGAACCCTGCAATGATTAATGGCATCTGTATCTACACTCCAGGTTCTGGTAGATAACACCACTAAACATGTTTCAACTAATGAATTAAATACACCTATATTGTTCTTAGTTCTAAGAAGACAGTTTACCTTAATGTCCAAGTCCTATTTCCAATCATTACTATTGGGATTACTAAGTCTTTCTTATAGTATGACTACTAGGGGATTGACAAACATTTTAAATCCTAAGAATCACAAAAATACTTGGTCAAGATCAACTCCTTAAAATCCCCATGAATTTTGTATGCCACGATAGTGTGGACGTATACAAAATCGAAGAGGAGATTTTATTCATTAATTTTATTATCTCGTCAACTTTACTTTATGACGAATAAAATTAATAGTTGATCTGTCTTTGATCAAATATTTGGTCAAAAAATTTTGAATTTAAAAAATATTGATTCCTCAAACAATATTATTTAAATTCACCAACACCTCAAACACCGTGAATTTTGCATGCCACGTTAGTGTGGACGTATACAAATTCAACATTTGTAAAAGGAGGGTTTTAACCCATTAATTTTATTATCTTGTCAACCTAACTTTTTGACAAATAAAATTAATAGTTGGTATCATTTGGTCACACAAATAATAGCAGTGACTCCGATGGGGAGGATACTATTAGATGTGTCTAAGTGTATACCATTACTTGACACTAAGTCCATTAATAAGATTATGCCCCTTCCGTTGGGGAATATCACACGCTCTTAATTAACTTCCTATAGTCATCCAAAAATGGAAGTCTGTTCTAGTGATCCACAAACAAGCTCATCCGTTATGGAGGAATGCACTTAGAGCCAACGCGCAAGCTTGTTTGCATCACTTACAAACCAGTAATGGAGACCACGGGATTTACTTAAAAATCCCTCTCCCACTTAGTTATTTATAAATGAGGAATTTTAACTATGCTAGACTACTAAATATGTAAACTAACATGCACACACAGCACAATATAAAAGCAATAAATAGAAAATCTAATTTTCAACTATTATGGCTTTTATCTCTTGTTGTCCTCCGTGTGTTGTCATCCCAAGCTGCTGCCATATTTGGCCACTGCCACCGAATCTAGCTGTCGCATCCATCTTGCTCCTAGTTCCGCTGCGCCTCTGGTCCTTAGAAGGTTCCACGCTTTGCAAGATTCGATCCGCGACATAAATAGAATTTTACATTTTGATCCTATATTCCTCGAAGGAATGTACATGTAAACTAGATCGAACATAAAATAAAATTTACATCCATCGATCGTATATTCCATAAAAGGAATGTACATGTAACTAGATCAAAAATAAAATCCTAATAAAACTAAATACAACTCCTGCTGTATTTTATAATACAATCATGCACACACAATAAAATGCCCTTGACATGTCCAAGGGTCCAATCACACACATAATAACTATAAGCCATAATAGTTGGATCCTGCATCCACAAAGTTAGCACATCCTACTATTAACCTGCCTAAATTATGTATGACATGTGCATAATTAAACTAATACCAAATACACAGAGGCAAAACCCTAGCTCTGATACCAATTGTTGGTTGCTACTCGGAAAACCTAGAGGTTCCACTGTACAAAAATTTTGTACAAAGGTCTGAACCTTTTCCTAGCTACCATGTGTTCTTTTAAATTAAATTTTGGATCGCCTGCGGAACTTAACACGTTTGATCCAAAACTTAATCTATTTGTTCTTTTAGGTTTTGACTTGGATCTCCTGCGGAACTTAACACGTTCGACCCAAGTCACCTTAAGTTATTAATTCCATTAAATATTAATTTCCATAATTGGTTCCCAGTACTGATGTGGCGAGGCACATGGCCTTCTTGGATATGGGAGCAACCACCACCGACTAGACAAAACCTTTTATGGAAAGCTAATATTTAATTTCCTAAAATAACTTTAGGTTAATCGAAAAGAACAATCAAATCACAAGGAAAAGAAAAACAAAAGAACACTATATTGAAAACAAATTCGAAACTCTAGAATCGTATGCCTCTTGTATTTAGTATTATTTCCAAAAATAACTAGTATGATGCGGAAAGAAAAAATACTAGTTATACCTTTTAGAAAAACCTCTTGATCTTCTACCGTATTCCTCTTCTAACCTCGGGCGTTGTGTGGGCAACGATATTCCGAGATGAGAACCACCTTTCCACCTTCCTTCTTTCTTCTTGATTTCGGCCACAATAAACTCCTCCAAGGATGAAGAATTTCGGCCACCACCAATGCTCCAAGGGATGCTAGAGACGAGGCTTGCTTTCTCTCCTTCTTCTCCTTCCTTGATCCGGCCACAAACAAAAGCTCCACCAAGAGATGAGTTTCGGCCAACAAGAGGAGAGGAGAGAAATAGGGTCGGCCACCAAAACCAAAGAGGAGAGGAAAGAAAAAGAATAGAAGTTCACCTCTTGAAGGCTCTTCTACCTCCTCTTTTATAATCCTTGGTTTTGGCAAATAAGGAAATTTTAATAAAAACTTCCTTAATTCTTTTTCCATGAAAAGGAAAATTTTATTTAATTAAAAATAAATTTTCTTCTCACAATTATAATGGCCGGCCACACCTATTCTCCAAGCAAATAAAAATTTTAAACACAAATTAAAACTTCCTTATTTGCTTCCGGAAATTTTATAAAAAAATTTCTCCAATAATTTTAATCCCTTCATGATTGGTAAAAAGGAAATTTTATAAATTAAATCTTTCTTTAAACATGTGGATAATTTCCGGAAAGTTATCTCTAAAAATTAAAATATCTTTTCAATCTACAAATAAGGAAAGATATCAAATCTTTTCTTAATCTTTTGTAGAAACTAATAAAAGAGAATTATTAATTTTTAAACTTTCTTTTAAATCATGAACATGGTTAAAAAGGAAAGTTTTTACCAAAATTAAAATCAACCTTTTAATCTACAAATAAGGAAAGAGATTTAGCTCTTCTCTTAATCTTTTGTAGAATCTTATAAAAGGAAAGATTTAAATTTTTAAACTCTCTTTTAAATCATGTTATCCACATAAGAAAAATTTTAAAAATAAAAACCTTTTATTTTAATTTGGGCCGGCCACACCAAGCTTGAACCCAAGCTAGGGCCGGCCACCTTGAAGCACCCATGAACCAAACTTTGGCCGGCCCTAGCTTGGTCTCCAAGCTAGCTTGGCCGGCCCCTATGGGATGGGTAAGAAGGTGGGTATAGGTGGGTATAGTACTCTATAATTAAGAGGCTACGATAGGGACCGAGAGGAGGAATTGGTTTTGGTCTCCCGATGAAATTAAGTATCCCGTGTTCGCCCCGAACACACAACTTAATTTCATCAATAATAATTCATTCCACTAAAGAACTATTATTGAACTACCGCACCAATCCCAAATTACATTTTGGGCTCCTTCTTATTATGAGTGTGTCAGTCTCCTTGTGTTTAAGATAACAAATGTCCACTAATTAAGTAAGTTACTGACAACTCACTTAATTAATATCTAGCTCCAAGAGTAGTACCACTCAACTTCATCGTCATGTCGGACTAAGTCCACCTGCAGAGTTTAACATAACAATCCTTATGAGCTCCTCTTGGGGACATTCTCAACCTAGATTACTAGGACACAGTTTCCTTCTATAATCAACAACACACACTATAAGTGATATCATTTCCCAACTTATCAGGCTTATTGATTTATCGAACTAAATCTCACCCATTGATAAATTAAAGAAATAAATATCAAATATATGTGCTTGTTATTATATTAGGATTAAGAGCACACACTTCCATAACAACTGAGGTCTTTGTTCCTTTATAAAGTCAGTATAAAAGAAACGATCTCTAATGGTCCTACTCAATACACTCTTAGTGTACTAGTGTAATTATATAGTTAAGATAAACTAACATCTAATTACACTACGACCTTCCAATGGTTTGTTCCTTTCCATCATGGTCGTGAGCTACTGTGTATAATTTATAAGGTACTGATAACATGATCCTCTGTGTGTGACACCACACACCATATTATCTATAATATAAATTAATTGAACAACTACATTTATCATAAATGTAGTCATTTGACCAATGTGATTCTTATTTTTAGATAAATGTTTATACCAAAAGCTAGGCTTTTAGTATACATCCTAACAGGGTACTTATCATAAGAACATAATGAACATGCTTTATTTAGATCTTGATCCACCCAAATCTTTCTTTTTCTATACTTGGCCGAGAGTTCCAACTTGTGACCCTAGGTTTTAAGCATTCTACTCTTATGTAAAACAAAAGCAACTCGTACCACAAGTGAGGGGATACTTACATCCTTTCGCTTATGGTTTTTCTTAAGGAAAGATACTCTAGGTGAAGAGGAAGAAAAGAGCTTCTTCTTCTAGCACTCCCTTTGATTTCTCTTGCTTGGAAGGGGTAGACCTTGAAGGCTCCTTCTTGTAAATTAGTTTTCTTGGAGAGGAACCTTAGCTTAGCTTTCAGAAATGAGGAGAGGGAGAGCTTTTGGTTTCGGTGAAGAATGAAGAAGGAGAAGGAAGGAGGAAGAAGAAGAAAGGATTAATCACTTGTCTTTTCTTCTCTCCATCCTATTTATTTCCTATGTAATGAACATACCTTCATTCATCCCCCTTAGCCCTCCTATTTTCTACATTCTTTTAATTCCACGAAAATAGAGAGAAGGAGGGAAGCAAGCAACTTATCTTTTGCTTGCTTCTTCTCTTAACCAAGAGGAAGAGAAAGTAAGCTACTTGGTTTTCTCTTGTTCCTTTACTTAACCATCCTCTCACCTTTAACTAATATTTCTATTCTTTTCTATTCACATATCATTCATTACTCTAGTGGTTCTATGCACCAAATTAATTCTATCATTTGTGGGAGGTTCAAGGTTCAATCCTTGACCTCACCTCTTTTTATTTTGGTTTCTATTTTTCTATTTTTCTCTTTCTTTCTTTTATTCTTCTATTTTAAAGAAAAATACTCCTAGGTATAGCTTAGCATTTTGTGGGCGTTACAGTACCTCATACCTCATAGAAAGTTCATCCTCGAACTTAAAATAGCTCCGGATACTTCCGTTTCATATCGTCTTCTCGTTCCCAAGTGGCTTCTTCGAACTGTTGATTTTGCCACAGGACTTTTACTAAGGGTACTTCTTTGTTCCTCAGTCTTTTGACATCTCGATCTAATATCTGAACCGGTCAGCTCTCATAGGTTAGATCCTCCTGCACTTGTACTGTCCGTGGTTCGATTACTTGGTCCGTGCTCAGAATACATTTCTTGAGCATTGAAACGTGGAACACGTTGTGGATGGCTGACATCTCCTGAGGTAACTCTATTTCATAAGCGACCTTGCCAATTCTTTTCAGAACTTGATATGGTCCCACATAGCGCTGGCTTAACTTTCCCTTTTTACCAAACCTCATTACTCCTTTCATATGCGCTACTTTGAGGAATACTGAGTCTCCGATACTGAATTCCAATGGTCTTCGTCGCTTATCCGTGTAATTCTTCTGCCGACTCTGCGCAGTTTCTATTCTTTGGCGGATGTTCTATATAACACGGGTGGTGTTATCGATGAATTCTGTTTGGAACCCCATCTCTTTCTTTTCACAGCCTTCGTACCAACATATAGGAGATCTACATTTCCTCCCGTACAGAGCCTCGTAGGGCGCCATTCCAATAGTAGCTTGGTGACTATTATTGTAGGTGAATTCCGCTAAGCATAAATATCGGCACCAGCTCCCTTTGAAGTCTAAGGCGCAAGCCCGTAACATGTCTTCTAGTACTTGGTTCACCCTTTCTGTTTGTCGGTCGGTCTGAGGGTGGAAGGCAGTACTGAATAATAACTTTGTACCAAGAGCCTTCTGAATACATTCCCAAAAATGTGAAATAAAGTGATCATCTCTGTCAGAAATGATGGTCTTAGGAATCCCATGTAATCTAATAATTTACTTGACGTATAACTGAGCCAGTTGCTCAATTGAATAAGTCATCTTGATTGCTAGAAAGTGGACGGATTTGGTTAATCTATCCACGGTTATCCATATAGCGTCATAGTCGTTTGTTGTCTTAGGTAGTCCTGAAATAAAGTCCATAGAGATATCTTTCCATTTCCATTCTGGAATTTGGACAAGCTGCAGTAATCCTCCAGGCCTCTGGTGTTCTGCTTTGACTCTCTGACAGGTCAGGCAGGTACTGACGTACTGAGCCACATCTCTTTTCATACTGGACCACCAGAATTTCTTTCTCAAATCTTGGTACATTTTGATAGATCCAGGATGCATTGCATAGGGTGTTGCGTGGGCTTCTTCTAGTATCTTCTTCCATAACTCTGGGTCATCGGGAATACATAAGCGATCCTTGAGGTATAATATCTCACTGTCAGCGATACAGAATTCATCATTCTTTCCCTCTAACACTTCTTGCTTTATCCGCTGGATACTCAAGTCACGAGTCTGCTTCTCTAATACATCATCGAACAACGTCGGTGCTATAGTCAGGGTAGAGAGTTGTCCAGTCACATCTTCAGCCCCATAGCACTGATTTTCCCTAGGTTCCCCTACGAACTCGAATATTGGTTCCGCTTCAGGTCGGAAAACCACTTTTCTTTGACGACACTCGATTGAAGCGCCGTACTTGCTCAGGAAATCCATGCCCAATATACTGTCATAATCTTACATGTCCAGCACTATCAAGTCACAGTAGAGTTCTCTGTCTGCGATTCTGATAGGTGCGGCTCGCAACATATGGGTAGATGGCATTACTTCTCCCGAGGGTAGGGTTGTTAAGAATTTGCCATTTAAAGCTTGTGGTGGTATCTCTAACTTCTCCATGAAAGGTGTAGAGACAAACGAATGTGTTGCCCCAGTATCAAATAACACATTAGCATGTTGACTGAAAATAGGTAGCTGACCTGTAACCACGGTGGAGGCACTCGCCACATCGTCCTTGGTAAGCGAGAAAACCCTGGCGATCGTCATAATTGGCGGGGCTTCCAATCTCCCTTGGCTAATCGGAGTCCCTTCAATGGCAGCTTGCATATAGTGTAGCTGTGAGGGAGCACTTCTGTTCTGGTCATTCTTCTGGAACAGTGTCTGGGACTGGGTAGGGCAGTCTCTGGCCAGGTGTCCTTCCCGTCCACAACTGTAACATTTTCTCGTACCCTTGCGACATACTCCGGAATGCTGCTTTCCACAAATGGTACACTGAGGGTACTTAGGTTGCTTATTTGCTGATCCTCCTTTGGTGTTGTCCCATTGTTTCCTTTTTCCATTAGAGTTTCCTTTCTAGCTGGGTTTGGTACTCTGAGATTTCTGCCCTTGTGTCTGTGCCTGATTCTTATTCTCGTTCATCGCCTTCTGATAATGCTCGGTGATCAGGGCACTGCTGACCAGTTCTTCTGTAGTCTGCGGTCTATTAATTCCGCCGGCCACATTCAATGCTATCTCGGGTCGGAGCATCTTTAGCATCAGCCTAACCCTTTCTCTTTCAGTGCCAACCAATTCTGGGCATAAGCGCGCTAGACTGTTGAATTTCTTCACAGCTTCATTAACCGACAGATCGCCTTGCCGGAACTCGGTGAACTCGTCGTAATGCCGGTTCGTCACTTGCATATGGAAGAATTCTTCATAGAACTCTGTCTCGAAATCCGTCCAGTTCATCAGATTAATTTGTCTCTTAGACTTAACTCTTTCCTGCCACATTCTTGCGTCTCCCGAAAAACAGAATGACACACATTTGATCTTTTCCGATACAGGCCAGTCTAGGAATTCCACAATACTTTCCACTGTCTTGAACCAGGCTTGAGCGTCCCATGGCTCACAAGTACCCGAGAAGTTCTCCGGCTTCAGTCTTAGTCACTGTATCAAATAAGTCTCCTGTCGGACCACTGGGGCAGGGGCTACCGGCGGTACTGGTGCAGCTAGTGGTATGACGGGCGCTGCATTCTGATTTACTGGTGGGGTGACAGGGTTTCCTTGCTGATTCATCAGAGCAGTGATTACTTGTTGTTGTTCCGTGATCTGACGCTGAAGATCGATGACTACCTGGGTCAGATCCGGTGGGGTCACTGTCTCATCAGCCCGGTTACCGCGTCTTCTAGTCATATCTATTTTCATAAATAACAATGAGGCTAGCATAAGTCTAGAGTCATCCCTACTTATATTCTTACACATCAAACATTGCTTATCATACATGAAGAAAGTCCATATCAGTTATAACTAGGTTCATGGATACTAAAACATATCCTATCATACATAGAGTAAGTACAGAAAGTCTTACTTGGAGTGGCAGGATGGAGGCTTGATGTGTGTGTGGCGGAACAGCTAACCTCGCTCTGATACCAACCTGTAACGCCCGCCCCTCCTTCTAGTGAGGCGGGGTTACTTTACTTATCTATTTGCGGAAACATACATGCGTATTGAAATTTCTTTCGAAAATAAAATCACTTAAAAATATTCTGAAGTCGTGCGGAACAATAACATATGACACTTGGTTCATGTTATGCTCGGTGATCAGCTTAGCAGAGCATCTATCTCCCCCGTTCGGGGTCACACAGTCTTCACGAGCATCCATCTCTCCCGTTCAGGTCGCACAGTCTTCACGAGCATCCATCTCCCCCGTTCAGGGTCGCAAGTCTTCACGAGCATCTATCACCCCCGTTCAGGGTCGAGCTATCTCCTATGGTCACGGACAAGAGTATCTCTACTGGTTTTGGACCAGAATATCTCATAGGCTCTGCGCCCGTTCAACTCAAGTCTTTCGCTTCCACGCGCCTTCTACACACGGGTACACTCCAATGCATCTCATGTGCGACGCACCCGTTCGGTTCACGACTTTCGTTTTTGTGCGTATCCGATTTCACGGGCTATCCTCCTGCTCAGTTTTCGGGCTCCACTCCTGCCCAGCGCTGCTTCGTCTCTCGCTCGGTATTTGTCCAGGCGCTCACTGGGCGTTCGCCTGATAGCTTGCTTGGCAGCCGCTTGGCATTATTTTTCATCCCTCGGTCGACACTTTAATAGTCGCCTGATCCTACGCCCGATCGTCCACTTAGCCACGCGCTTGTTTTGTACGACATCTTGGTGGTCGTCAGGTCAGCATTTTCATGATCACCCGCTCGACATCGGTCGCTCGTCCGCCCGGTCAGCATTGTACGATCTATTGGTCAGCATTTTCTCGATCATCCGTTCGACATCGCCCTCTCGTCCGCCTGGTCAGCATTTTCTCGGTTGCCCGGTAGGCATCTTCGAGGTCGCGCACTCAGCATCGCACGTCCGCTCGGACTACTCTTGGTCCCGAGTGTCGCTCGGTCTACTATCATTTTACTCGTTGATCGCTGAGCATTTTGCCGCTCGCTCGGCATCAGTCCGGTGGCCAACTTGGTATTATTTCTCGTAGTTCGCTCAGCATCGCTACCGTCTCTCGTACAACGCTCCCTCAATTACTCGATTCGCCTTTTTTTCGATCGCCCGAGCGACATCTTCTCGATCGGGCATTCGCCTTGATCACTCGTCTTTCTACCTGATCAACATTATCTTCGGTGTCTGGACTGCGCTATTTCTCATCGCTCGCTAGACATTACTTGAGTCACTTGCTCGGCATCGCCACAGCTACTCGATCGATGTGATAAGACGAGTCTAGTGATCTGATTCCGTGTTCGGTAGCGATTTTGTTTTGAGCTTGGTCTAGTCAGTCGGACTTGCGCCTCCTTCGACTAGACTTGAAGGAGAGACTTGTGATCCGGATGTAAACGGGGGGCATGGGGGGGGTAATTAAGGAGAAGGAGGGTGCAGTTGGGACTTTTGACACCTTGAGGGTTTTAGTATTTTTAAGGAACACTGTTCACACAGAATGGAGAGGTCGGTTCATGTTTTGGCCGCCGCCTGCCAATGAGGAGTCTTCTCCCTCTCACACCCTTCGCCGGCGCCCGACGAAGCCGTCGGCGCTGCCCTCCTCCTCTACTCTACCTCCTTTTCGCTCCAGCGCCTTCAATAGGAAAAAGGGGCATCGTGTTTGGCTTTCCCGCCGCCACCGAGCAGAGGGACGGGGAGCTACTACCTCCGCCTAGTTCGCCGCCGACCTCGATCACGACACTGCTCCTCCCCCGCGTCTCCGGTGTCAGCCATCCTTGGCCGATGAGATGGCCTCCTCTCTTCCCGCTCTTCTCCTCGTCCTCGATCTGGGCCACAGTTGGCTGACGCATGTCACCGCCGCGAGGGAAGTTCGCCTCCTCCTCCCTCATTAGATGTACGGCACCGTCGTCTCCTCCCCCTTTCTCCAGCGTCGACGTCGTCGAGGGACATCGTCGTCACTTCCAGCAGTTGTCGCAATCGCCTCCGGCAGCAGCAGCCGCCTTCGGTGACTAGCGCCATCGCCTTGTGCGACCATCGCTACAGCCACCTTCGGCGTCCAACGCCGTCGTCTTCAGCGTCCAGCTTTGCCGCCTCCAGCGACTATCGTCGCCACTGCCTCTGGCGAAAACAGATGTCGTCGCCGACATTTCCAACAGCCGCCGGCACTGCCTCCCGCGGGCGTCGCCTCCAGCGACAACCACCGTCACCCTCCGGACAGCCGCCATCTGCATGCTCAGGTTTCATACTATTTATCTACTCTAGTCGGCGAGCCGATAGAGTATTTGGCCTTTGCGCTGTTATTGTACTCCAACCTTCGTGCCCCTATTCCGGCCTGCGAGTCGGTGTTGTAATTAAACCACGTATCATCATAAGGATCCCTATCGCGTCCGGCTTTGAGCCACAGGAGCCAATTATTCATCTGGTGGACGTCTATCTACTCTTCCCGGTCGCGACGACTCGATCAGCGTCGCAGTACAGCTCATCCATCCATCCGAGGGCGCCCCCCCCCCCCCCGGGGGCCAGAGTAGGTCGTCGTACTCCTCTTATCTATTTATTTCACTGTATTACTATTATTCGACTGCTTATATATCTGTGAGACCCGCCTCGAGCATCGGGGTATCAGAGACCGGGGTGACCTGGTCACTAGCTGCAGATATTGTCAACCAAAGGACTTTTGGCGACTCGGTCAACACAGAAGACAGCTCACCTTCCGGGTCATGGAGATGCGGTCAATATTCCAGACACGTCACACCGGCAAGTTCGTCTTCTCAGCTTCCCGACAGGATCATAGCTGCTACAACGTTGTATCATCACTACCACAATAATTTTTTCCATGTAATAATAGGAGAGAGAAGATAAAATATCATTTTAATTTAAAAAAAGAGAGAGAAAAGTTGTTGCATGCATATGAGAGAAAGATTAAAATAATTTTATAGTTGTTGCATGTAGATGAGAGAGAAAAGTTGTTGCATGCAGATGAAAGAGAGATTAAAAAAAATTAGGTTTTGTCTACGTCAGATAGCCCATGTCGGATTTCGCTCACGATCGTGCACAAAGTGTCACTCAGCATATCAAATCTCATATATATATTTCTGATGCGGTGATAAAGACGGATCCCATCTCGTAGAAAATAATTGCCACGATAGAGGTCAAAGTCAAGGTGATCAACACTCAGATATCATCGGGCAGTTGGGTGATCATGCCCGACCACGGGGAGAAGGTTCCGGTTCGATCTCGGGGGAGAAGGTTCCGATCCGATCCCGCCTTTGACACTGGGAAGTGTCAAATGACCGACGATCAAGAGAATAGTGGACGCCAGATGGAAGAGGAGACGATGTGCAAAAGCCGAGCCGAGCAACTACCCCGCTCGGCCTTGCGATAGGACTCGGTATTGGCACAGTGGAGCTCCAGCCGACCGGACGAGACACAGGAACAACGGAGTTACAGCCGAGCAGACACATGCGTAGGAGTAGCGAAGTTCCGACCGAGCGGACGAGACACAGAAGCAGTGAAGTTCCATCTAAGCGGTTAACCCGCTCGGCCTAGCAGCATACTCCTTCTGTTACCCATCGACATTCTTTTGGGAGTTAGTGCCACTGACACCGGGCATGGATAACCAGAAGATCTTACGGCGGAAGCTTCCATTGTCACTTCAGAGATATGCTCGGCCTGTTAAGGTACTATATCAAGGACACTTTACTAACAAGTCTTTTCAGGAAACCTTTAGAAAGCGTACTCGTCTTGGGGAGCGTGCACGTGCGCTACAGTAGCTCTATATAAAGGAGGATCCAAGTATCAGCGGAGGTATGCAATAGACACTATTCATTCTACTGTTCATTCTTGTTGTTACTCCGCCTTCTACTTCATCGGTGACTGACTTGAGCATCGGAGGGCCAATGCTAGGACCCCTTCTCTGGCTCGGCATTGACGTAATCTTTGTCTTGATTTCTTCTTATTTAATGATAGATAGAGTGTTTTATTTGATTTTCTCTTTATTTAATTATCCATCTTTTCCTCTTTTATCATTTTATTGCTTCATTAAGTGTGTAATGGCAACGCCATTCTTCAAGCCATATGGGTGGTTCGCTCGGCTCAGGCTCCCGACCCGTGTAGCTTGTTCTCCTACTGACCGGACTAACTATAATTATTTACTCAGGTGGCCGATCGGACAAGGGCCTCTCCGATCGGCCAATGATCTGCTTCCCTGATGTTGACCGTCTTGACTTTGACTTATACCATGACAATTGACTCGTGTTAGGTAAGCTCTTCCTTACTGCCGCATCACTAAAATAAGGGATGATTTGGTACAAAAGATATGATGGAGTATCCTTTTTATTATTATTATTATTGTTGTTGTTGTTGTTAAAAAATGACATCATTTTTTAATTTGGGATGCTATTTTTTTTGTATTTGTTATTTTATAATATAAGGGCAGTCTATATACAGAACTCCCACTAATACAGAATCTCATATAGGGATTGGACCACACTCTTTTCCTCTGTAAATGATAAATCCTTACTTTAAGAAGAGATTTAAACTTATCAATTTTACACCCAACAAAAAATGATTTTAAATAAAATATGGAAAATGAATACTTTAGGTCCAAAAACTAAAATATTATATTAAAAAATATACATTCGATGAGATTTTATTTCTTCTAATCAATATTGATGCAATTGGCTAGCTATTCTAATAGTTGAACAACAAATGAATTAAAATTTCTCATTCAACTATGATGTATTTTTATTTCTGACTCAACTGTGATGTATTTTAAAAATATTGATTATACGGATGAGTCTTTCTATATACTTTCTTGATTTATCAGATAATCGGTAGAAAATTTTCGTAGGACTAAATTGATCATCCCAAGTTCTATATTACCTAGCCTAATTAACTATTTTTTTTAAATAGCTAGCGGACAAGTGAAAAGATGTCTTTACATCAGATATATTTTGAAAATGTTAGTTGTCCGAATGAGTCTTTCTATGTACTACGACATATTTTGAGAATGTTAGTTGTCCGGATGGATCTTTCTGTGTACTTTCTTGATTTACCAGGTGATCGTCCCGCGGGGTTATCCGGAGTGGTTAGTGCGTAGAAGATTGCCCAATGAGATCGTGGGTTCGAATCGCGAGGTAGTCAGGGCGTAAATTCCTGGTCCCCATATATCTCTTCCCACTGCGCACTAGCTTCTCCGGTTACCGTGATTAATCTCCCTCGTGATGGCCTTGGGCAAGGTACGGCGGGGGCGCTGGGGATGAGCGTTATCGTCTTTTGCTCAATTGATTTACCAGGTGATCGATGAAAATTTTTTATAGGACCAGATTGATCATCTCAGATTCTACCTTACCTAATCTAATTAACTATTTTTTTTTAAATAGCAGCTAGCAGACAGTGTAAAGATGTCTTTACATAAGCAAATAAGGTTTATTAATATCAGGCTTCTTATGTTTAAGATCACAGTGAGTCTCGCTATCAGTTCAAACTTCTAGAAAACATTCAAACTAAACCATCCGCAACATTTTGGCAAGATAAACTTTCCCCAAGGTATTTAGTTTTGCAAGTGTTCTATTACATACTCCATCACAATTATCAATTCATTCGAGAAGAATGAACTTTTAGATTAAAACTCTCTAATTAACCAAATTACTGGATAAAATCTTAACTCCAATTGCATAAAGATAATATTGGTACAATCTTTCTAAAAATGAAATCGAATGCCATGTTACATGCTGATTGATATCATTCAATGTTCATGTTCAGAAAGAAAGTGAAGCTGGAAATTTCTTTCCAAAGATTGATAAACTATTACTGGCAGATTAGTCAGTGAAATTTATGCCCTTTCAGCATCCGAACTCCCATGTACCTACACAAGGAACAATGTCAAATTGAAGTGATCCGTCGAATGTTCAGTTCAAGAGTTTTAAGATGAAGTTGATTACCTTCCTAACATCATGACAGTAGCTTGTGGGTTTGTTCCCGGTGAGAAAGTGAAGGTAGATCCGTCGATGATCCTGAGAGCATCAACGCCGAGCACTTTGTAGTTATGGTCGACCACTTTTCTCATTTGGCATCCGCCATGGTAGTGCCAGAACGTCATCACAAGGTCTCTGCAGTATTGCTCCAATGAAGTGGAGTCATTGGCGTTTCTTGCTCTTAAATTCACTATTACACTTGCGGATAGAGCTACCAAGCTCTGCACCGACTGATTCGGGTATCTAAATCTCGACAGGGCTCTCGAATCGATCACTCTTTCAATCGTCCTGAGGGCCTCGACGCATGCCTGAACATCCTCAGCTTCCATGAAGTAATTGAAGGTGACTAATGGATTCTCTTCCGGGTCGCGATTCCTCAAGCGAAGAAATCCCTGAGAAAGAGGACGCGACAACTTCTCGATTATCGTGCCGCCTTGAAATGAGTTGCTAATCTGACACATGTAGATTAAAGAATTTGTGTGAGATGGGATAGAATTGATCTCGGCAATTTACCAAAGGGCGCACTTGAAAATCTGAATTTACCAAAAGGCGTATATTATTTTGGTATTTACCTGATCCGGTGGTTAGAACCGGGGACCCCTATTTTGAGGGGTCAACGCCCCGCGGAAGTCAAAGGGCCAGGTGGCCGACCGGAGACGTTTTGTGAGCCGGTCGGAACCTCCTGGCCGGCCGACCGAGGAATATCTGACGGTAAGAGGCGCCTCGGCGGGAGTAGGGGTTCCGACGCTCAGTGGAACAGTAGCAAGGAGCCGAGCGGAAGGCCTAAGAGAAGGTGATATACTGTTAACAGTCCTTACATAGCACCCTACCGAAATTCTCCCCAGCATATCGAAATAAATGGCAGTCCGGACGGGAGGGGAGTTCCGTCCGGCCAGGGCGTGAGATGAGGTCCGGCCGGCCGGCGCATGAACTCCCCGTCCAGCCGGACGGACGGACGTCCCGACCTGTGGTGGGTAGAGATAGACAAGAACACCTTCTGACAGCCGTCAAGTCCTATGGCTAGGCCATACTCCAAGTCTGACAATGAGGTGTTCTGTTGTCCCATCAAGGACATACTCGGACTGTAGCAGTATGGCGTCAGGTAAGCTTTCTGACAGACACATACCGAGGTATGGGTTGCGGACACGTATGCACCTCGGTGGACGTGTAGGAGCTCTTTCGCCGCTCTATATAAAGAGCCGCATACTTCGCCGGAGGTACGCGTTCAAGACCTCTGGAGCCACTTTCTTCACTGTTTGCTTGCCTGACTTGAGCGTCGGAGGGTTGCCGCCGGGAACCCCTTCTCGGCCCGACTTCTGTGCAGGTTCGCCGGAGGTTCGTGCAACCAGTCGAAGATCCACGTCAGCAGCCGGGAGCGCCACGTGCCCAGCGTCCGTTGATTCAGCATTCGGACAGGATCAATTTGGCGCCGTCTGTGGGAACGCTCCTGCATCCAAACGGAAACAATGGACGAGGCTGGACGACAACACACGGTGACGCTTTCGACGGAGGAACTCGACGCTCTGGTCGAATTGAGGGCCGCCAAGCTTGTGGAGCAAAAATAGAAAGTAGCAGCCGAGCGGCCGGAACAGCAAGCAACGTCAGCGTCTGGTGGTCGAGCGGAAGCACAACCGGCTACCGTTGCATTTCATCGAGCCCTATTCCGCACCCCCGAAGCCGCAGCAACTCATAGAGATCGGGGATCTTCTTCGGATGAAATGCCTAGACGGAATGACAGAAAAGGAAAAGCCCCCCGCACGGACTCATCGCCCGAGCGGATTAATCGGCAATTTTCAGAGGCTATTCTACGAGACCCTCTTCCCAAGCACTACGTACCTCCGACGATCGGCGAATACAATGGGACAACCGACCCGGATGATCATCTGGGCAAGTTTGATAACACGGAAACCCTGCATCAATACACAGATGGAGTAAAGTGTCGGGTTTTTCTTACCACTCTCTCGGGATCGGCTCAACGGTGGTTTCGGAGACTGCCGGACGGATCCATCACCAACTTCAAAGACTTCCGAACGGCCTTCCTCCACCACTTCGCCAGCAGTCGGCGCTACCAGAAAACTAGCATTAGTCTGTTTGCCATCAAACAGGAAGCCCGCGAATCGCTCCGAGCTTACATCCAGCGGTTCAACAAAGTGGCCATGGACATTCCAACGGCCACCTCGGAGACCATGATGAATGTCTTCACACAAGGCCTCGTGGACGGGGATTTCTTCCGATCGCTCATTCGGAAGCTGCCCCGAGACTACGATCACATGCTACACCGGGCCAACGAATACATCAACGTGGAGGAAGCGCAAGCGGCCCGGAAAAAAGAAACTCCAGCCGAGCGGGCTCCCCCTGTCGAACGGAAGCCGCACGCTGCTCATCAGCCACCCAGAGGACCACGGGCCGAAACAATTCATGCTCATCCAAGACCTCATGTTCAAGAAGTAGCAGCCGAGCGGCCAAGGACGAGGAAGAGATGGACTCCAATGTTCTGCTCCTTTCACCGGACGGACACACATAACACCAGGGATTGTCGAAGCCTTCCACTGATCGCCCACCCCGTTCCTAGAGGTGGCGGTCGTCAATCGCCATCAGACGACAGACAACAGAAGCCTCGTGAAGCCGAGCGAACGGTAGCTGACAGGAGACAACGACAAACTCCCGAGCGGCATCGCTCTCCGAGACAGGAGAATCTCCGGATGTCAAGGGAATGCCCCCGATCGTCCGCTCGGGAAGAAGAAAATAGAAGCAATGCTTCCCGAGGCGAGATCAACATCATAGCAGGCGGGCCGACCGGAGGTGACTCTAACCGAGCAAGGAAGGCGAGTGTCCAGCAGCTCCAAATCCATGCAGTCGGCTGCAGCCAAGAGCGAGCGAGCGGACCCGAAATCAGTTTTGGACCTTCGGACTTGGAATGGGTTGAAGTACCCCACGACGACGCTCTCCTCATCAAAGCGGTAATAGCCAATTACACTATTCACCGCGTATTTGTTGACACAAGAAGCTCAGTCAACATCATATTCAAGAAGGCGTTCGATCAGCTACAAATTGATCAAGCCGAGCTGCTACCCATGACAACCCCCCTATACGGGTTTACGGGTAACGAAGTTCAGCCGGTCGGACAGATCCGGCTGGCTATCTCGCTGGGAGAAGAGCCGCTCAGGAGGACGAGGACAGCAAACTTCGTGGTGGTCGATTCTCCTTCGTCCTACAACGTCATTTTGGGACGACCGGCGCTCAGCGAGTTCAGAGTAGCCATTTCCACCTTCTATCAGAAGATCAAGTTCCCCGTGGAGGATAAAGTGGGTGAAGTACGGGGAGATCAACTCGCGGCTCAGCGATGCTACGTCGAGATGATCCGAGCAGAAGCCAACTCCGCTCGGAAGGCACCCCGGATCGAGGTAAACGCCATAACTGAAAGGCCACCCTCTTTAATTTATGAAGAAAAGGAGGAAGTGCAGATTCATCCAATCCGATCGGAGGCCACTACCTTTATTGCGTCCGATCTGGAGGCCAACCAGAAGGAGGAAGTGATCAAATGCCTCCAAAGAAACCATGATGTCTTTGTCTGGTCGACCCATGAGCTGCCCGAAATTTTACCAAGTGTAGCGTAGCATGAGCTCCACGTCCGGCCGGACGCTCGGCCAGTGAAGCAGAGAAAAAGAGATTTCAGCACCGAGCAAAATGCCATCATCCGGGCGGAAGTTGAGAAGCTTCTGGAGGCCGGCCATATACGCGAGGTGCAGTTCCCAAGCTGGCTGGCTAACGTAGTGTTAGTCTCCAAGCCGGGCAACAAGTGGAGAGTATGCATAGATTTTCGGGATCTCAACAAAGCTTGCCCGAAGGACTTTTATCCTCTGCCCCGGATAGATCAACTGGTGGACTCTACGACCGGCTAGGAATTAATATGTATGCTTGACGCTTACCAAGGATATCATCAAGTGCCGCTCGCCCGCGAAGATCAAGAAAAAGTCAGCTTCGTGACGGCCGACGGCACCTATTGCTATAATGTGATGCCGTTCGGATTGAAGAATGCGGGGGCCACATATCAGCGCTTGATGAACAAAGTATTCAGAGAGCAGATCGGGCGAAATCTGGAAGTGTACGTGGACTACATTCTCATCAAGTCCGTCCGAGCGGCCGATCTCTTCAAGGACATGGAAGAAACTTTCCGAACGCTACGCAAATATGGAGTCAAGCTAAATCCTCAGAAGTGCCTGTTCGGAGCGAAAGGAGGGCGTTTCTTGGGGTATATAGTGACCGAGCGGGGTATTGAAGCAAATCCCAGCAAAGTAAAAGCCCTACAAGACATGCCGCCCCCAAGAAATCTGAGGGAAGTGCAGTGTTTGACCGGTCGGATAACTGCTTTGTCCATATTCATATCCAAAACCGTCGACCGGAGCCTGCCTTTCTTCAAAATCTTGCGCAAGGCCACTAAATTTCACTGGGATGAAGAATGTGATCGGGCGTTCGAAGATTTGAAGGCATATCTGAATTCCCTCCCAGTATTAGCCAAGCCGGCTGTAGGTGAGCCACTTTGCATCTACCTGTCTTCCACCGAGCAAGCAATCGGCTCGGCACTAGTGAGGGCGAGCGAAGAGGAGCCTGTGTATTTCCTTAGTCATATTTTAAAAGATGCTGAATCTCGCTACACTGGGCTCGAAAAGCTGGCTTTTGCTCTGATCCTCGCCGCTCGGCGCCTTCGCCCGTACTTCCTGGCGCATACCATCATTGTCAAAACCAATAGCCCGCTCGGGCGTGTATTACTGAATCCAGAAGCATCCGGGCGGCTCATCAAATGGACGACGGAGTTGAGTGAATTTGACATCCAATACCAGCCCCGCTCGGCGATCAAAGCGCAGTCCTTGGCCGATTTTGTGACTGAGGTGCAAAAGCCGGAGCCGGAAGCTATGTGGAGAATATATGTGGATGGGTCGTCCACTCGGCTCGGAAGCGGGATTGGAATATTGTTGCTCTCCCCTCAAGAAGAAAAGATGCACTTATCCGTCCGGCTAGATTATAAAGCTACAAACAATGAAGCAGAGTATGAGGCCCTCATAGCCGGCTTGCAGGCAGCTCGGCATGTTGGCGCCGGTCGGGTAACGCTTCATTCGGATTCGCAGTTGGCCGCGCAGCAGCTCTCTGGCACTTTTGAAATTAACAACGCTCGGCTCAAGCTTTACACTGAAGCGTTTGAGAAACTTAAAGCCAATTTTAGAGAAGTTATTGTCCAGAAGATACCCAGTGCAGAAAATCAAGCAGCCGATGAGTTAGCCAAACTCGCGAGCTCAATAATGTCGGTCTCTATTCAGCAGCCAATTGAACAAGTATTGTTGGTGGCACACGTCGACCGGATGGAAGGCCTCACATTTCCAAGCGACTGGCGGACACCAATCGTAGAGTTCCTCCGCTCGGGCGCCACATCATCCAGTGAGAATGAAGCCCAGCTGCTAAGGAGGAGAACCGGTCGGTTCACACTCATCGGCGATCAGCTTTACAAAAAGGCTTTCTCGCGTCCGCTGTTGAAATGCGTGAGCTTGGATGACTCGGCTTACATACTCCAAGAAGTACATCAAGGATCGTGCGGAGGGCATCCGGGCAGACGATCACTAGCTAAGAAGATCCTGCTAGCTGGATACTTTTGGCCAACTTTACAAGCGGACGCCGATCGGACCGTGTCGACGTGCCTTTCGTGCCAGAAGTACCATAACTTCTACCACCGACCGGCAGAGGAAATGAAGGCATCCACAGTCTCATGTCCGTTCGATCAGTGGGGAATGGATATCGTTGGTCCATTTCCTATGGCGACCGGGCAACGAAAATTTCTGTTAGTGGTGGTGGATTATTTTTCCAAGTGGGTGGAGGCCGAGCCGCTAGCCAAGATCACCGAGCAGATGGTCAAGAAATTTATTTGGCAGAACATCATCTGTCGGTTCGGCGTCCCCCGTTGACTTATCTCTGATAATGGGCGGCAATTCACTGGAAAGTTGCTCGAAGATTGGTGCCAAAGCTATGGCATCGAGCAGCACTTCACGTCCGTGGCCTATCCCCAAAGCAACGGTCAAGCTGAAGTAGCCAACCGGGAAATTCTTCGTATTCTGCGTGCTCGGCTCGACCACTTGGGAGGAAGCTGGGTAGATGAAGTGTCAGGCGTCTTATGGGCCATCCGAACGACTCCAAAGGAAGGGACGGGCGTCACGCCTTTCCATCTGGTGTATGGTGGAGAAGCGGTCATTCCTGTTGAAGTCGGCGTCGAGTCCGCTCGGATCCAAAATTATGATGAGGACAACGCCGAACGGAGAAACCTGGAGCTGGATTTGATCGAAGAAGAAAGAGCCAAGGCGTCCGTTCGGCTGATGGCGTACCGGCAGGGGATGAAGTAAAACTACAACCGCCGCGTAATCCCCAGATCATTCCAGGTCGGCGATCTTGTCTGGAAGAAAGTCAAGCCGGTCGGCGACGTCGGCAAGCTGGAAGTACCGTGGGCGGGCCCCTTCAAGGTTATTGAAAAGCTCCGCTCGGGCGCTTATTATTTGGAGGATGGAGACGGGTGTCAGCTGGACCGGCCGTGGAGCGCGAATCATCTCCAGCCTTATCGGGCTGGGTGAAAGGTGAATTAATATAACTCATTTTTGCATATATTGTGGTCGCCCATGTCCTTGTAATGCAGGAAGCAAAATTAATTCAAAGGATGGTCAATGGGTTCTCCGAGCGGCTGTACTAAAGTTAACCTTGAGAAGACCGTCGAGCTCCGACGTTAAATATCGAGAGACGAGTCGGCGTCTGTAAACGTCCGAGCGGAAGACCGTCGAGATCCGACGTTAAATATTGAGAGACGAGCCGGCGTCTATAACGTCCGAGCGGAAGACCGTCGAGCTCCGACGTTAAATATCGGGAGACGAGCCGGCGTCTATAAACGTCCAAGCGGAAGACCGTCGAGCTCCGACGTTAAATATCGAGAGACGAGCCGGCGTCTATAAACGTCCAAGCGGAAGACCGTCGAGCTCCGGCGTTAAATATCGAGACGAGCCGGCGTCTATAAACATCCGGCGGAAGACCGTCGAGCTCGGCGTTAAATATCGAGAGACGAGTCGGCGTCTATAAACGTCCGGCGAAAGACCGCCGAGCTCCAACGTTAAATATCGAGACGGCGGCGTCTATAAACGTCCGAGCGGAAGACCGCCGAGCTCGGCGTTAAATATCGAGGACGAGTGGCGTCTATAAGCGTCGGCGGAAGACCGCCGAGTTCGGCATTAAATATCGAGGCGGCCGGCGTCTATAAACGTCCGGCGGAAGACCGTCGAGCTCTCACGCGTTAAACGTAGAGACGAGCCGGCTTCTATAAACGTCCGAGCGGAAGACCGTCGAGCTCCGACGTTAAATATCGAGAGACGAGCCGGCGTCTATAAACGTCCGAGCGGATAGCCATCCAAGTGATACATTCTGGCGGTAAGGGCTGATCGACGACAGATCCGGTCCTTTAAGGCCAACATACGGCCGATCGGCTCGCTTAGCAAAAATAGATGAAAAACCCCTTTGAGGTAAGGTGCAAAGCAAAAGATGGTTGATACGAATTAAAGATGGGAGCACGTGAGAATAATGCTCGCGCGCCGAGCGGCTGTGCAGTCGCATGGCGAAGGGCGTTTTTTGAAAACAACCGGCTCGAGCTCATGTTAACGTATGAAGCTGAGCGGAGGAGTTTTAAAGAACACTTCAAACATGTCGAAAGAAAAATTTCTTGCCAAAACAAAAGTTGCGAGAACGGAAAGATGATCTATTTAAGGCAAACACTGGGCAAAAAAAAGATGTTACAGCAGAAATAAGTTTGGCCGAAAGGCAAGGGTACAAAAAAGTTGATAAAAAACCCTCCTCACGCGTCAAAATCAAAAAGAGCATCAGGAATGGCGCCCATCACGGTAGCCAGATCCTCTGGAGGGATGGTCAGCTCGGCGGGAAGGTGGCTTTTAGTCTTCAAGTAATCCACTGCCGCCTTGATCGCCTCTTCGAAAGTGAGGGAAATTTTGTCTGTGAATTTTGTAGGTCCCTTTGGAGGCCGGCAAGAGGGGAGGGGTGAATTGCCCTACAAATTAAAACCAAAAACCCTTCTCGGATATTCAACTAATTAATAGATACTTGTAATTTAAAAGAAACAGAGACTGAATAAAAGCAATTAAACTGAACACAAAGGATTTACTTGGTTTGCAATCAGGAGATTGCTAATCCAAGGAATGTAAGCGCACTATGATGATCTCCTCTGGGCGGAGTAGCCTCTTTACAACGTTGACAGCACAAATTAAAATGAGAGCACAGAGAAAGTGAATTACAAGTTTGATGAAAACTCTGTGCTAACCAGTGCTATATTTATAGCACTGGTCGGGGCGCCTGGAAGGGTTCCGGGCGCCCTGGGGGGGATAATTTTATCCCCCAACGGTCAGATCGCGATAACCTGCGATCGGGTCAAATATGAACCTCCGGGCGCCCGGAATGGTTCCGGGCGCCCGGAGGTCCGGGCGCCCGGACCAAGCAAGTCAACACAGGTTGACTTTGGTCCAGGCTCTTCGCTCCGGTTTCAGCTCGTCTCAGTTCGGCTCGACTCGGTCCGGGTCTGTTCGCTCCGGCTCCGCTTGCTTTGGGTGATCTCGGCCTTCCGGAATAGGGCTCACCCGAACCCATGTTCCGGCCTTCTCCTCGAGCAGCCTTCCTTCCCGGTTTCTCGTCCCTCGAGCGCCGCGCACGCTCTTCTCGTCCACCGGTGTACTCTTCCGCGGACACCTCGTCCCTCGGACGCACCGAGCCCGTCGGCTCTCTCCCGTGCCGTCCTTCTAGCTAGCCGCGTCTTCCGCTCGACTTCCTGTGTTCCTAAGCTCCTGCACACTTAGACACAGAGTTAAACACAACAGGACCTAGCTTAACTTGTTTAATCACATCAAAATACCTCGGGGTTCCAACAATTTCTCTCTAAATTCGTCCGAGCGGACAAACGCCTTCCTCACTTCGTCAGAGCGAGCCGACTCCCCATCCTGATACTCTTTGAGCGCGGCTAGGGAAGCATCGTTAACAACCTGGAGATCCTTTAAATCCCCTTCAAATTTGAGCAGATCGGCTGAGCGGCTCTCCTTCTCAGTGGCCAGAAGGGCATCCAGATCCTTGATGCGTTGCTCTAGCCCTCTGATCTCCACCTTCATATGGTCCATGTCGTCGATAGCCTTACGCTTCCGAGTGGTCGTCGTCTTGATCTCTTTATCCCGTTGTTTGACCACAGCTTCAAGCCGAGCGACCTCGTTTGCCAGATCGGAAGCGCGTTTCCGTTCGGCTTCCAAAAGCTTTTTGCTCTTCTCCAAAGCAGCCGTGGATTGCCCTTGGTTTGCCTCCGAAAGTTTAAGTTTTTTCATTTCTTCCTCCAGCTCAGCTAGTCGATTGCTGACTGCGATCTGCTCTACCCAACTCTGCGAACAAAGGCTGTTAGGCTAAAAGCTAAAACAAAAAGCATCAGTAAAGCATAAAGACATACCCCGGTCGCCTGCTGCAGGTTACTGTCCCCTAACTGACTGGGGGACATGAGCGCGACGCGTAAGCGCGCGTCCTCCCAAACTTTAGCGAGCGGACCGATGAGGGTGATCTGCTGTTCGGGAGCTGATGGCCGATCGGCGGCCTGAAGGTATTCCTCCGAGGGAAATCTTAGTACGGTTTTAATCACCCTCGGGCCGCTCGAATCATCTTGAGATGCAGCGGCATGGCCAGAAGACTCGCCGATCGGGACCGGACGGTCGCCCAGTCGCCTAAGGCGACGTATAGTCCGAGAGGTGGAAGGTTGCGCCTCAGGGATGGTCGGAGGCAAATCAAGTTGAGTCGGAGTGTGCTCCGAGGAGACCGCCTCCAAAACCGCTTGAGCTTCATCACTCCGCTCGGAAAGCTTTTCCCTCAGTGAACGCTGTTGAGCGGCTTGCTCTAGCCGACGGCGCTTTCGAGTCACCAAAGGTGTCTCGTCAGCCGATCGGCCTTCCTCCTCACCCTGGGCAGAAGTTGTGACATTGACCGCAACCTCGTCAGTGGAGATGCGGGCAGCCGATGCCTCGGGAGCAACTTGAGTTCCCTCGCTCCCTTCAGTTGCAGCGCCGGTCGGAACCAAACCCCATTCGGCTACCTCTTTGTCCTTTACCGCCTCAATATTGGCGGCTTTCAGCTTGAGCTTTTCGATTGCCTTAGCACGCCACATAACTTCAGCTGCAGAAACAAAGAATAAATCAGTTAGAACAAAAGAAAAAGGGGGATAAGAATCGCTTACTCATGCTACAAAGCAGATCGTCTTCAATGGGAGACAAGCCAAATATGTACATTACTCCAGGAAGGAGTAACTTGTCAATATCGTAACGTTGGCCGACCAGCTGGTTGGCCGCATGAAGATACGCCGGATGGCTCTTGTATTTGCCCAGGCCCGGTTGATTCGGCACCGCCGTCTGCCACTTCGTTCAGAAGGCCGGCCGTTCGGGGAGACTCGTAAAAAAGAAATGCTCCTTCCAATGCTTATTGGAGCTCGGCATGTTGGTAAATAAGACGAAACCCAACCTAGATTGAAATATGAAGGTCCCCCACTCGGATTGTTTTGGGTAGAAGAAATAGTGGAAGATTTGGGGGTCCAAGGGGATATCATTCAACTTGAAAAGGACTATCACCCCGCTCAGCAACCTAATCGAGTTCGGGACTAATTGGCCGAGCGGGGGGGGCGGGGGGGGGGGGGGGGGATTGCATATTGTGATGATAAACGGATGTGGAGGAAAGCGCAGCTCGGCCAAAAATTGATCACGGAAGAAGCAAATGGTGTCGGGCGGCGGATCATTGGGCCGATCGGAAGGAGTGGCTATAACTATTTCGTGGTCGGCCGGAATTTCATACGTTCGAATGAGACGAAATGCGTCTTCTTCATCGAATCGGCTCTCCATAGTCGTATACCAGAGACTAGGAGCGCCGACCGTAGGCGTAGAAGTGCTCGCCATGGGCGAAACAGAAGCGATAATCGGCAGAAAAACTAAAAGAAGATGTCGATAGAATGCAAAAGGAAGCAGTACAGGAGGCGGGTAGCTGGAAAAGAAGGCTTACGGGTACGAGGAAGATCGAGAAAAGGAAGAAGATGGCGAGCGCACCAAGCAGACGGGGAATAAAGATTGCCGGAGCAGAAAGAGTCGCGTGAGGGCGGAGGTCGATGAAACAATAAGGCGGCGGAGAGAAGAGGCCGCGATATTTATAACGTTCGCGTCGAACGGCCGTAGCCATCCGATCCAGGTCATGAAAAATGAGGCCATCATCCAGCCGTTCATTTCAAACGGCAGATGTCCCATCGGAAGTGACGCCACCTCCATACTCTGACAAACGCACGATCGCCACGTGTCAGCATGATACTGGTCGCATTTAATGAGCGCCCCTTACCGTGCGCACCACACGCGAGGAGCAGTAGGGGAAAGAAGTGGGCATAGATTCCAAGAGAATACAAGGAAGGGGCAAAATACAGCCGAACGGACGAGCCTCCCTAAGCCTGGCCGAGCGGATTAATATTGTTAGAGTGTATACTAAAAGCCTAGCTTTTGGTATAAACATTAATCTAGAAATAAGAATCGCATTGGTCAAATGTCTACATTTATGATAAATGTAGTTGCTCAATTAATTTATATTGTAGATAACATGGTGTGTGGTGTCACATACAGAAGATCATGTTATCGGTTCATTATAAATTATAAACAGTAGCTCACGACCAAGATGGAAAGGAACAAACCATTGGAAGGTCGTAGTGTAATTAGGTATTAGTTTATCTTAACTATATGATTACACTAGTACACTTAGAGTGTATTGAGTAGGACCATTTGAGGTCGTTCCTTTTATACTGACTTTATAAAAGAATAAAGACCTCAGTTATTATGGAAGTGTGTGCTCTTAATCCTAATATAATAACAAGCACATATATTTGATATTTATTTCTTTAATTTATCAATGGGTGAGATTTAGTTCGATAAATCAATAAACCCGATAAGTTGGGAAATGGTATCACTTATAGTGTGTGTTGTTGATTATAGAAGGAAACTGTGTCCTAGAGATACTAGGTTGATAATGTCCTCAAGAGGAGCTCATAAGGATTGTCATGTTAAACCCTGCAGGTGGACTTAGTCCGACATGATAATAAGGTTGAGTGGTACTACTCTTGGACTTAGATATTAATTAAATGAGTTGTCAGTAACTCACTTAATTAGTGGACATTCGATATCTTAAACACAGGGAGACTAACACACTCATAATAAGAAGGAGCCCAAAATGTAATTTGGGATTGGTGCGGTAGTTCAATAATAGTTCTTTAGTGGAATGAATTATTATTGATAAAATTAAGTTGTGTGTTCGGGGCGAACACGGGATGCTTAATTTTATCAGGAGACCAAAACCAATTCCTCCTCTCGGTCCCTATCGTAGCCTCTAGTATATAGAGATTTATACCCACCGCATACCCACCTTCTTACCCATCCAATGGGGCCGGCCAAGCTAGCTTGGAACCCAAGCTAGGGCCGGCCAAGACCAAGTGGATGAGCCATGTAGGTGGCCGGCCAAAGCTTGGGTCCCAAGCTTAGGTGGCCGACCACTAGAATATTAAAAAGGATTTTTATTAAAATTATTTCTTATGTGGATATCATGATTTTAAAAGAGAGTTTAAAAATTAAAATTTCCTTTTATAACTTTCTACAAAAGATTAAGAGAAGAGATTAATCTCTTTCCTTATTTGTAGATTAAAAGGATGGTTTTAATTTTTGGTAAAAACTTTCCTTATTTGTAAATCATCTACATATTTAAAAGAGAGTTTAAAATTTGAAATCTTTCCTTATTTGTTGATTAAATGAGGATTTTAAATTTTAAGAAAACTTTCCTTTTTAACCATGTTCATGATTTAAAAGAAAGTTTAAAAATTAATAATTCTCTTTTATTAGTTTCTACAAAAGATTGAGAAAAGATTTGATATCTTTCCTTATTTGTAGATTAAAAGAGATTTTAATTTTTAGATATAACTTTCTTTTTATCCACATGTTTAAAAGAAAGATTTTAATTTATTAAATTTCCTTTTTATAAATCAATCATGAAGGATTAAATTATTGGAGAAATTTTATAAATTTCGGAGACAAATTAGGAAGTTTTAATTAATTAAAACTCTCCTTGTTTATAGCTTGAATGGTGGCCGGCCATGTAAATTGAGAAAAGGAAAATTATTTTTAATTAAATAAATTTTCCTTTTCATGGCAAAAGAATTAAGGAAGTTTTAATTAAATTTCCTTATTTGCCAAGACCAAGGATTATAAAAGAGGGGTAGAGAAGGCTTCATGGTGAACAACCTCTATTATTTCTCTCCCTCTTTTCCTTGGTGTTGTGGCCGACCAACCTCTCTTCCTCTCTTCCTCTTGGTGGTGGCCGAACCTTCTCTATTTGCTTGGAGCTCTTGTGGTGGCCGGATACTACTTGGAGAAGAAGAAGAAGGAGAGAAAGCTTGTATCCCTTGGAGCTTGGTTGGTGGAAAAGATCTTCATCTTTTGGAAGCTTTGTGCTTGGCCGAAACTTGAAGAAAGGAGAAGAAGGTGCTTTGGTGGATTCTCATCTCGGAAGATCGTTGCCCACACAACGTCCGAGGTTAGAAGAGGAATACGGTAGAAGATCAAGAGGTCTTTCTAAAAGGTATAACTAGTATTTTTTCTTTCCGCATCATACTAGTTATTTTTGGAAATAATACCAAATACAAGAGGCTTACGATTCTAGTATTTCGAATATGTTTTTCGAAGTTGTGTTCTTTTGTTTTATTTTTCCTTGTGATTTGATTGTTCTTTTCGGTTAACCTAAAGTTATTTTAGGAAATTAAATATTAGGTTTCCATAAAAGGTTTTGTCTAGTCGGTGGTGGTTGCTCCCATATCCAAGAAGGTCATGTGCCTCGCCACGTCAGTACTGGGAACCAATTATGAAAATTAATATTTAATGGAATTAATAACTTAAGGTGATTTGGGTCGAACGTGTTAAGTTTCGCAGGAGATCCAAGTCAAAACCTAAAAGAACAAATAGATTAAGTTTTGGATCAAACGTGTTAAGTTCTGCAGGCGATCCAAAATTTAATTTAAAAGAACACATGGTAGCTAGGAAAAGGTTCAGACCTTTGTACAAAATTTTTGTACAGTGGAACCTCTAGGCTTTCCGAGTAGCAACCAACAAATATAGCGGTCATTACTCAGTCAGATCGGCAGTCCAGTCAGTCGGACTTCGCCTCCTTCAACTAGACTCGAGGGGGAGGCAAGTGATCCGGCGGTTAGAACCGGGGACCCCTATTTTGAGGGGTCAACGCCCCGCGGAAGTCAAAGGGTCAGGTGGCTGACCGGAGATGTTTTGTGAGCCGGTCGGAACCTCCTGGCCGACCGACCGAGGAATATCTGACGGTAAGAGGCGCCCCGGCGGGAGTCGGGGTTCCGACGCTTAGTGGAACAGTAGCAAGGAGCCGAGCGGAAGGCCTAAGAGAAGGTGATATACTGTTAATGTTGGTGCAATATCCCTTAGGTCAAGGTTGACTGGTTTGACCAAGCTTGAGTCTTGGTCATAGTTTCGATGTTTGACAATACATGTAGACACATGGACAATGCAGGTGCAGTTGTTCATATGGGGAGATTCTGATCAGGGACCGATCAGTGTGAATGAAGAAGAGTCAAGTAGGTATACCTGACTAGATGGAAATCCTGGTGAGTGAAGCCAGGTGAAAGTCCTAGTGAGTGAAGCTAGACAGATGGAAGTCCTAGTGAGTGAAGCTAGGCAGATGGAAATCCTGGTGAGTGAAGCCAGGTGAAAACCCTAGTGAGTGAAGGTAGGTGAAAGTCCAAGTAGGTCAAGAGAGTGACCGGATACTTGGCATGAAAGAAAAGTCCAAGTGGGTCAAAGGGATTCACCGGACACTTGGTGAGTGAGTCCTAGCAGGTCAAGGGAGTGACTAGATGCTAGGCATGACGAACCAACAGGTTAAGGTTGACCGGATGTTGGTTTGGGAGGTTTGGGACTTGGTTTTGGGCAAAAACTAAGTGCTGGATCGATCAGTGGATCGATCCAGGCTCTGGATCGATCCAAACCTTTCCCAGCGAACATAAAGCCTCTAGATCGATCAGTGGATCGATCCAGAGGTCTCAATCGATCAGTGGATCGATTGGGACGCTGCTGCTTCGCGCGATAAGCGCTGGATCGATCCGTGGATCGATCCAGGCGTTTTTCCAGAGCACAGAGGTGCTCTGGATCGATCCGTGGATCGATCCAAAGCCTCCCCGATCGATTGGGAATAATCGAATCGATTGGGATCCGACCGTTGAGTCGTATTTGAGCCGCAAGCGAGCGTTGTCTTCGACATCTCTTCATAGATTCATTTCAGATCTTCACTAGCTCCTCCACAGTTCTTCTCAAGCTCGAGATCGCCAGTTCTTGAAGGTTCTTGGAGGCTCTTCCAAGTCAAGAGGCGGATCAAAGCAAGAAGAAGAAACTAGGGTTAGGCTTTGTGCACTCATTGTAAGCTTGTAAGCTTGTATTTCTTTACTACCCTTTCTTCTTCTTGTATTGAGTCTTGTAGGGCTTCTTCGCCCTTGGTAGTTACCATAAAGGAGAGTTTCATTAGTGGAGGGTGTGTGCGTTGTGTGGATCCTTGGACTAGTGATACCAAGTAAAATCCAAGTGTTAGCGTGTTTGTATTTGTTTCTGTATTTTCCGCTGCACATCTTCGAAGAAACAAGCAACGCCGAACACCGGGCACGCGACGAGCTATTCACCCCCCCCCCCCCCTCTAGCTACTTTTGGTCCTAACAAGTGGTATCAGAGCGAGGTTGCTCTTCACCAGAATCACCGCCGGAAGGGGCAAACATAACAAGCAAAGCTATAGGGTGAAGAAGTTGAAGCTAAATTGTCAAAGTCAAAGAAATTCAAAAGCTCAACTTCTACAATGGAATTCCGAGATGGGCTCGGATTCGACACGAGGGTGGCTCCACCATACACTTCCACGAGCTTCGATTCTTGGAAATCAAGAATCGAAAATTTTCTTATGATGGAGATAGAGCAATGGTTTGCTCTTATGGAAGGCTTCAAGGCTCCAACAAACTCCAAGGGCAAGCTTCTCAAGAAAAGCAAATGGAGCTCGGAGCAAGTCCAAAGCTGCGAGGCAAATGACAAAGTGACCAAGCTTTTGGTAAATTTATTGCCAAGCACCATCCTTTGCAAAATTGGAGAATTTGAAGATGCAAAGGATTTATTGAGCAAATTGGCCAAGCTTCATGAAGAGATCCCCTCCACTGTACAAGAGCAAGAAGTATCCAGAGAGGGTGACTCTTTGGAGCAAGACCAAGAGGAGGACTCCGAGGTTGAGAGATGCTCAACCTCCGAAGAAGAAGTCCAAGAAGAAGCTTCATCCTCAAGGGAATGCATCGAAGGGAACAAGGAGGGAGCATACTCCTTGTTTCATATTCAAGATGATGAAGCCTCCACCTCTAGGATTGAGGGGGAGCGATCCTTGGTGACGCCGGATCAAGAAGAAGGAGAAGCCTCTACATCCGGGTCAAGAGACGAAGAGGAGGAAGAAGATTCTACCTCCACAAGTCAAGAAAAATCAAATGGAGGGGAATCAAGGTCCGATCAAGAGGAAGCTTCCACCTCCGGATCCAAAGGAAAAGATGTCACCCCTACAAGCAAAGGTATAAATATTTCAATTAATAATAAAAATCATATTATATGCTTTGAATGTAGGGAACATGGGCACTACAAGAGCAAGTGTCCTAAATTGGCCAATAAGAAGGGCCAAGTGGCACAAAAGGGCAAGGTGAAGCCCAAGGAGACCATCCCCGGAACAAAGAAGAGCAAGGAGCACATTGTGTGTTTCTCTTGCAATCAAAAGGGGCATTACCGGAGTCAATGCCCTAAGGGGAAGAAGATGGTCAAGGCTCAAGGAGGAAGCTCAAGTCAAGGGGAGCCTCTAAGGTAAAAAGGAAGGTAACTTTTATTGAGCCTACCCCTTTAAATTATGGTAAAAAGCATGATAGTTCTAACTTATATCATTTTAATGCTATTTACCATGAAAATAGGAAGCATGATAGCGTTAAGGAAAAACATATAGCTTTTCATGCTAAAACCACTATACCTAGGGCTAGGAATGTAGGTAAAAGTCTAGGCAAAAACTCTAAGGATTTTAGCTACAAGCCTAGAAATAAAAATGCTCATAAATTTAATGGAAAACCAAAGACTAAGGACTTAGTGATAGAAAATCAAGTCTTGAGGTCAAGGCTTGATAAAATGAAAAAGACCCTAAAAAGGATGAAAAATATCCTAAAAGGGCAAAATGAGCATAGCCTAGGTCTAGGGGTACAAAAGTCATCCAATGGCCATAGAGGTTTGGGATACAAACTCAAAGCCAAAAAGGATGTGCCTAGTTATCATAGGGTTCCATATAGTTATGGAACAAGCCCTAAGTCTAGTGGGCAAGCCAAAAATACAAGGGAATATATCCCTAGAAGTATCTTTGCAACCAAAGTGACTAAGACTTCTAAGAAGTCTAAGAAAGTCACTAACAAGGTCACAAGGGAGGCTATCCCTAGAGTTGACCTAGGAAATGTGACCAAGGCTTCTAAGAAGCCCAACAAGGTCACTAGGAAGGTATCTAGGGAAGTTATCCCTAGTGAGTACCTAGAGTATCCAAGGAGCTCTAATAGGTGTTGGGTTCCTAGGAGCATCTTCTCTACCCCATAAATGGGTTAGAGAGTGTCAACTCTAAGAAGAAGGGTAGTTAACCTAACTTTGAAGAAATTGACACTCAAGGAGCATTTTCAAGGTTTTTGTTAACCTTTGAAAATGAAATGGAATTATTATTCACTCTTTGAAAGAGTAAAATGTACCTAATGGTGGAAAAATTAATTTTACCTTAAATGGCATAAATTGAGATAACCTAGAGAAATACCAAGTTGAGATTTTGGTATTCTTTTAAAAAAAAAAAAATTTAAGGCAATCCGGGCCTTGATTTACGTGTTTACTCTTGAGGAAAAATGGAATATGCCAACATTTGAGGATATGCTTAATTTTTAAGTGGCATAAACAAATCAAGAGAAATAGAAATGTCAATTTATGTTTTGGCACTTTTTTGAAGCATTTAGGGCAATCTAGGTTTAACGTTTTAAGTTAAAACAAGTGGAAATAGCTAAGTGGTTAAGGATACTTAGATAGGAAATCTAGGTATATTTTATTTATGCTAAACCTTGCCATGATTGTTTGCCCATCATATGCCATGACATCATGTCTATTTTTGCATTCATGTTTTATTATGAAAAATTCAAAAATACCATGTCATGATATTCATACATCATGTAGTTATAGGATATTTTCTTTTGAAAAATTATTTCCTTTTGATGTATGCCATAACATAATCATGCATTAAGTTTAATTCCTTGTAATTAAGGACAAATGACATTTAACAACACTTATTAACAAGTGACATCCTAGGTGGATGTCTAATATCTTTAAAATGCCTAGATAGATATGCATGATCCCTAGAATAGGGCAAAATCAAAATCTCACATCTCACAAAGACCTATAAGATGACTTGTATGTGTTTTAGTGCACATTAGATACAAGTGAGATGTTAGGATGATGAACAAAACTCAATATGTTGATTTAGTGCATTCTTTTGAGTTTTAAGTTCATCAAAACACATAGTTATGTGTTTTCCCATCATTGGGAAAGCTAATGTACAAGTCATGTGCATTAAGCCCAAGGAACATGGTGGGATATTGGTTTTGAAAATATTTTTAAAATGCTTTTGGAAAACCTTGGTGAAGGCTATCTTTTGATAGTAATCATCATTGAATAGTTAGACACAAACTTGAAGAAAACACTAAAGTTTTTGCAAGTTTTCAAGTTTGTGTCAATCCTTGAAAATATGAAGTATTTTCTTAGAAAACTATTTTTTCATGATAAAGTATACCCTAAATAATGTCTACACAAATTTTTACGATTTTTGAAATTTTGTAGAATTTTCTAGGGGTTTCTGAAATTGGCTGAAATGGAATTTCAGCAATTTCAGGCCTCCAATCGATCAGTGGATCGATTGGAGTGCCTCAATCGATTAGCCGATCGATTGAGAAGGCATTTCTCACGAGCAGAAGCTCGCTGGATCGATCAGCCGATCGATCCAAGAAAACTGAATCAATCAGTGGATCGATTCAGCAGGGTTCAATCGATTGGAACCCAACTCCAATCTATTGAAGATGCTGATTTTGGATGGGAAAGCTTATTTTCAGCATTTTGAACCTATTTTAGTCTAGGTAACCATTCCTAACCCCTCAAAATGCATTTGTATACATAAAAAGGGTGTTTTCGTGTGGAAAACAAGGATGAATTGGTTAAGAAAGGCTAAGCTGAAGTTTAGGTTGAGATTTGTTTCAAATTTTGAATATTTGAACCTCAAATCTTCTAAATTTGGGTTTCCTAAAGGATTAGGGATTCCAAGTCATTGTTGGTGCAATGACAGAAGTTATCACCATGTCTTTAGGGGGAGGGACTCTTTAAAGACATGAAAATTATTTTTCATGAACCTTGGAAGGTGGTTAACCTTCCGTTAAGTGGATAATGCTCAAGGATGGACATTTGCCTACATTGAGGAAGAATGTAGGGTTAAGGATAAATGAAGGGTATGAGACCTTCATTTGGGTCATTAGACCATGTTAATGCTCCAGAGCGAGCATTATTTGAAAATGAAGGGAATGAGTCCTTCATTATCGTGTTGGTCACAACGAGTGAAGTTGTGAACGACGATGAGCAACTCTTCAGGGGGAGAGTTTTTAAACAATGGGGCATTTGTTGAAGTGTGCCCAAAATTGAGGCACGGGTTGATGTGTGCTCAAAGATGGGTTGATGTGTGCCAATAGGGGGAGAATGTGTGGTTTAAGTTATGCCTTCATTACCTATGGGGGAGGTCATAGGGGGAGAATGAAGGGAACCAACATTCATACTTTGGCATGAATGGAGTTAAGGCTATGGGATTAGCTTAACTCAGAATGGTCCAAACTTAAAGGTATTGTCAAACATCAAAAAGGGGGAGATTGTTGGTGCAATATCCCTTATGTCAAGGTTGACTGGTTTGACCAAGCTTGAGTCTTGGTCATAGTTTCGATGTTTGACAATACATGTAGACACATGGACAATGCAGGTGCAGTTGTTCATATGGGGAGATTCTGATCAGGGACTGATCAGTGTGAATGAAGAAGAGTCAAGTAGGTATACCTGACTAGATGGAAATCCTGGTGAGTGAAGCCAGGTGAAAGTCCTAGTGAGTGAAGCTAGGCAGATGGAAATCCTGGTGAGTGAAGCCAGGTGAAAGTCCTAGTGAGTGAAGCTAGGCAGATGAAAGTCCTAGTGAGTGAAGCTAGGCAGATGGAAATCCTGGTGAGTGAAGCCAGGTGAAAACCCTAGTGAGTGAAGGTAGGTGAAAGTCCAAGTAGGTCAAGAGAGTGACCGGATACTTGGCATGAAAGAAAAGTCCAAGTGGGTCAAAGGGATTGACCGGACACTTGGTGAGGGAGTCCTAGCAGGTCAAGGGAGTGACTAGATGCTAGGCATGACGAACCAACAGGTTAAGGTTGACCGGATGTTGGTTTGGGAGGTTTGGGACTTGGTTTTGGGCAAAAACCAAGTGCTGGATCGATCAGTAGATAAATCCAGGCTCTGGATCGATCAGTGGATCGATCCAGACCTTTCCCAGCGAACAGAAAGCCTCTAGATCGATCAGTGGATCGATTGGGACGCTGCTGTTTCGCGCGATAAGCGCTGGATCGATCCGTGGATCGATCCAGGCGTTTTTCCAGAGCACAGAGGTGCTCTGGATCGATCCGTGGATCGATCCAAAGCCTCCCCGATCGATTGGGAATAATCTAATCGATTGGGATCCGACCGTTGAGTCGTATTTGAGCCGCAGGCGAGCGTTGTCTTCGGCATCTCTTCATAGATTCATTTCAGATCTTCACTAGCTCCTCCACAGTTCTTCTCAACCTCGAGATCGCCAGTTCTTGAAGGTTCTTGGAGGCTCTTCCAAATCAAGAGGTGGATCAAAGCAAGAAGAAGAAACTAGGGTTAGGCTTTGTGCACTCATTGTAATCTTGTAAGCTTGTATTTCTTTACTACCCTTTCTTCTTCTTGTATTGAGTCTTGTAGGGCTTCTCCGCCCTTGGTAGTTACCATAAAAGAGAGTTTCATTAGTGGAGGGTGCATGCGTTGTGTGGATTCTTGGACTAGTCACCTCCCTTGGAGGTGGATACCAAGTAAAATCCAAGTGTTAGCGTGTTTGTATTTGTTTCTGTATTTTCCGCTGCACATCTTCGAAGAAACAAGCAACGCCGAACACCGGGCACGCGACGAGCTATTCCCCCCCCCCCCCCCCCCCCTCTAGCTACTTTTGGTCCTAACAGTTAACAGTCCTTACATAGCACCCTACCGAAATTCTCCCCAGCATATCGAAGTAAATGGCAGTCCGGACGGGAGGGGAGTTCCGTTCGGCCAGGGCGTGAGATGAGGTCCGTCCGGCCGGAGCATGAACTCCCTGTCCAGCCGGACGGACGGACGTCCCGACCTGTGGTGGGTAGAGATAGACAAGAACACCTTCTGACAGCCGTCAAGTCCTATGGCTAGGCCATACTCCAAGTCTGACAACGAGGTGTTCTGTTGTCCCATCAAGAACATACTCGGACTGTAGCAGTATGGCGTCAGGTAAGCTTTCTGACAGACACATACCGAGGTATGGGTTGCGGACACGTATGCACCTCGGTGGACGTGCAGGAGCTCTTTCGCCGCTCTATATAAAGAGCCGCATACTTCGCCGGAGGTACGCGTTCAAGACCTCTGGAGCCACTTTCTTCACTGTTTGCTTGCCTGACTTGAGCGTCGGAGGATCGCCGTCGGGAACCCCTTCCCGGCCCGACTTCTGTGCAGGTTCGTCGGAGGTTCGTGCAACCAGTCGAAGATCCACGTCAGCAGCCGGGAGCGCCACGTGCCCAGCGTCCGTTGATTCAGCATTCGGACAGGATCATTACCAAAGAGCGCACTTTTTTAAAAGCATTTCCTATTTTATCCTCCTGATAATTTGACTTTTTCTATTGTTTTTATTTTCTTCATTATATTTCTCTCACTTCTCTCTCTCCTCTGTCGGCAGAATATAGGAATAACATTAGTCAATCTTTAATCACATTTTAATACATTTGAAGAAGCCAAAATAAATATTGGACACCATATTTGGACTCTTTACAATTTTAGAAATTCACAGGAACTGAAATAGATGCAATCAGAATTTTCTAGATTAATCAATAGGTTTTGACCGAAATTCACTGATTGGAGCAAAAGGACGACAGAAGTGAGAAATCTCTGCATCGCCAACTCCATAATTAACCTACAACTCCACGGCTGATTGGAGTTGGAATATATCAATCCTGTCGTCGGCGTTATCTATATATATAAGGCCGGCAGGGATGAGAGTAGTGCACTAAATACATTTATCTCGATTTAGGAGGAACTCGTGGATAAATGGACAGATGAACCAAGATCACGTAGAAACTGATGCATGCGCAACAGAGAAGACAAAAAAAAAAAAAACGTCGTTGATATTCCACGAGCAACCTGCTCCACCCAGAATATTATTGTTTATTGAGAAGACGTGCGTCGAGATCTACGTGGATGCATGGAAACAATAAACAATAATATTGTTTATTCGCTAGTTTTTTTTAATATAATTTTTAATTAGAGGAGGGGGGAAACTGACCTTTCATTTCCAATTCATGTATTCAATTAATAAATATATTAATAGATAATAAATATCTACATTGTTAGTGTATATGATACTCTATTTTAATCAGATTGAGAATGCACTTAAAATTAATCTTATGATATAGTTATATATATCATTTAGGGATAAATACACTTTGATACTTATATATCCGTGGGATCCATCTCGAGCATCAGGGTATCAGAGACCGGGGTGACCTGGTCACTGGCTGTAGGTATTGTCGATCAAAGGACTTCTTGCGACTCGGTTAACACAGAAGAAAGCTCACCTTCCGGGTCATGAAGATGCGGTCAACATTTCAGACACGTCACACCGGCAGGTTCGTCTTCTCAGCTTCCCGACAGGATCAAATTGGCGTCATCTGTGGCAATGCACCTGATCTGGAACGTGAAGATGGGCGACGTCGGAAAGTTCTGCCATCCTCATGACCTCAGTCAGTTTTTGCGTTATCTTTTCTCTTTCAGTTATATGATCTGCCATAGTTCCTCGATCGAGGACCCCCGTGCCGATCGGCTGGGCGTATATTATCCGAGCCACGGGCTCGATGTCGAACACCCCGTGTCGATCGGCCGGGCGTATATTATCCGAGCCACGGGCTCGATGTCGAAGACCCCGTGCCGATCGGCCGGGCGTATATTATCCGAGCCACGGGCTCGATGTCGAAGACCCCGTGCCGATCGGCCGGGCGTATATTATCCGAGCCACGGGCTCGATGTCGAAGATCCCGTGCCGATCGGCCAGGTGTATATTATCCGAGCCACGGGCTCGATGTCGAAGATCCCGTGCCGATCGACCGGACATATATTATCCGAGCCACGGGCTCGATGTCGAAGATCCCGTGCCGATCGGCCGGGCGTATATTATCCGAGCCACGGGCTCGATGTCGAAGACCCCGTGCCGATCGGTCGGGTTTGAGTGATGCTAGAAGACCGTCGAGCGGCGACGTTAAATGCCAGAGCTGAACCGGCGGCTATAAACCCCCGGCCTGAAGACGGTCGAGCGACGACCTTAAACCCTCGCGTCATCGGCGGTCGAGCGACGACCTTAAACCCTCGCGTCATCGGCGATCGAGCGGCGACCTTAAACCCTCGCGTCATTGGCGGTCGGACGACGACCTTAAACCCGTATCTTCACCGATCAGCTTAGCAGAGCATCTATCTCCCCCGTTCAGGGTCGAGCGATCTTCACTGGGCACGGGGTATATCAGAGCATCTTATCTCCCCCGTTCGGGGTCGAGCTATCTCCTATGGTCACGGACTAGAGTATCTCTACTAGTTTTGGACCAGAATATCTCATAAGCTCTACACCCGTTCGGCTCACGACTTTCCCTTCCACGCGCCTTCTACTCACGGGCAACACTCCAGTGCAGCTCATGTGCGACGCACCCGTTCGGCTCACGACTTTCGTTTCTGTACGTATCCGATTTCACGGGCTATGCTCCCGCTCAGTTTTCGGGCTCCACTCCCGCCTAGCACTGCTTCGTCTCTCGCTCGGTATTTGTCCAAGCGCTCACTGGGTGTTCGCCTGATAGCTTGCTTGGCAGCCTCTTGGCATTATTTTTCGTCGCTCGGTCGACACTTTGGTAGCCGCCTGATCCTACGCCCGATCGTCCACTTAGCCACGCGCTTGTTTTGTACGACATCTTGGTGGTCGTCAGGTTAACATTTTCTCGATCACCCGTTCGACATCGGTCGCTCGTCTGCCCGGTCAGCATTGTACAACATATTAGTCAGCATTTTCTTGATCACCCGTTCGACATCGCCCTTTCGTCCGCCGGGTCAGCATTTTCTCAGTCGCCCGGTCGGCATCTTCGAGGTCACGCACTCGGCATCGCTCGTCCGCTCGAACTACTCTTGGTCCCGCATGTCGCTCGGTCTACTATCATTTTACTCGTTGCTCGCTGATCGTTTTGCCGCTCTCTCGGCATCGGCCCAGTGGCCGACTTGGTATTATTTCTAGTAGTTCGCTCAACATCGCTACCATCTCTCGTACAACGCTCCCTCAATTACTCGATTCGCCTTTTTTCCGATCGCCCGAGCGACATCTTCTCGATCGCGTGTTCGCCTCGATCACTCGTCTTTCTACCTGATTAGCATTATCTTCGGTGCCTGGACCGCGCTATTTCTCGTCGCTCGCTCGACATTACTTGAGTCACTTGCTCGGCATCGCCACAGCTACTCGGTCGACGTGATAAGATGAGTCCAGTGATCTGATTCCACGTTCGGTAGCGATTTTGTTTTGGGCTTGGTCTAGTCAGTCAGACTTGCGCCTCCTTCGACTAGACTTGAAGGAGAGACTTGTGATCTGGATGTAAACGGGGGGCATGGGGGTAATTAAGGAGAAGGAGGGTGCAGTTGGGACTTTTGACACCTTGAGGCTTTTAGTATTTTTAAGGAACACTGTTCACGCAGAATGGAGAGGTCGGTTCATGTTTTGGCCACCGTCAGCCAATGAGAAGTCTTCTCCCTCTCACACCCTTCGTCGGCGCCCGACGAAGCCGTCGGCGCTGCCCTCCTCCTCTACTCTACCTCCTTTTCGCTCCAGCGCCTTCAATAGGAAAAAGGGGCATCGTGTTTGGCTTTCCCGCCGCCACCGAGCAGAGGGACGGGGAGCTACTGCCTCCGCCTAGTTCGCCGCCGACCCCGATCACGACACTGCTCCTCCCCCGCGTTTCCGATGCCGGCCATCCTTTGTCGGCGAGATGGCCTCCTCTCTTCTCGCTCTTCTCCTCGTCCTCGATCCCGGCCACAGTTGGCTGAGGCATGTCGCCGCCACGAGGGAAGCTCGCCACCTCCTCCTCCCTCATTAGATGTACGACACCGACGTCTCCTCCCCCTTTCTCCAACGCTGACGCCATCGAGGGACATCGTCGTCACTTCCAGCAATTGTCGCAGCCGCCTCCGGCATCAACAGCCGCCTCCGGCGACTAGCACCGTCGCCTCATGCGACCATCGCTACAGCCGCCTTCTGCGTCCAGCGCCGTTGTCTTTGACGTCTAGCTTCGCCGCCTCCAGCGACTACCGTCGCCACTGCCTCCAGCGACAACAGATGTCGTCGCCGACATTTCCAGCAGTCGCCGACACTGCCTCCCGCGGGCGTCGCCTCCGGCGACAACCACCGTCAGTCCGTCACCCTCCGGACAGCCACCATCTGCATGCTCAGGTTTCGTACTATTTATCTACTCTAGCCGACGAGCTGATAGAGTATTTGGCCTTTGCGTCGTTATTGTACTCCGACCTTCATGCCCCTATTCTGGCCTGTGAGTCGGTGTTGTAATTAAACCGTGTATCGTCATACGGATCCCTATCGCGTCCGACTTTGAGCCACAGGATCCAGTTATTCATCTGGTGGACGTCTATCTACTCTTCCCGGCCGCGACGACTCGATCAGCATCGCAGTCAGCTCATCCATCCATCCGAGGGCCCCCCCCCCCCGGGGAGAGGGTACGTCGCCGTACTCCTCTTATCTATTTATTTCACTGTGTTGCTATTATTCGACTGCTTATATATCCGTGGGACCCGCCTCGAGCATCGGGGTACCAGAAACGGGGGTGACCTGGTCACTAGCTGCAGGTATTGTCGACCAAAGGACTTCTGGCGACTCGGTCAACAAAGAAGACAGCTCACCTTCCGGGTCATGGAGATGTGGTCAATATTCCAGACACGTCACACCGGCAGGTTCGTCTTCTTAGCTTCCCGACAGGATCATAGCTGCTACAACGTTGTATCATCACTACCACAATAATTTTTTCATGTAATAATAGGAGAGAGAAGATAAAATATCATTTTAATTTTAAAAGAGAGAGAGAAAAGTTGTTGCATGCAGATGAGAGAGAGATTAAAAAATTTTATAAAAAGGTAGATCCGCTACCTTAGCGGCCCCCCTAGTGCCGGCCCCACGGATATGGAGGGAGGTTCATGCAGGTACACAGGCCATAGGCGCATGGCGGGGTAAACCCCAGGTCGTCAGTTCCTGAGAATCGACCCCTAACCATTACGCCAGAGATACCATGCGCCCACCGTCTGCGCTACGCCCTAGGGGCAAGATTAAAATAATTTTATAGTTGTTGCATGTAGATGAGAGAGAAAAATTGTTGCATGCAGATGAGAAAAAATTAGGTTTTGGCTGCGTCAGATAGCCCATGTCGGATTTTGCTCACGATCGCGCACAAAGTGTCACTCAGCATATCAAATCTCATATATATATTTCTGATACGGTGATAAAGAGGGATCCCATCCCGTAGAAAATAATTGCAATAATAGAGGTCAAAGTCAAGGTGATCAACGCTCAGATATCATCGGGCAGTTGGGTGATCATGCCTGATCGCGGGGAGAAGGTTCCGGTTCGATCTCGAGGGAGAAGGTTCCGATCCGATCCCGCCTTTGACACTGAGAAGTGTCAAATGATCGACGCTCAAGGGAGTAGTGGACGCCAGACGGAAGAGGAGGCGATGTGCAAAAGCCAAGCCGAGCCGAGCAGCTACCCCGCTCGGCCTTGCGATAGGACTCGGTATTGGCACAGTGGAGCTCCAGCCGACCGGACGAGACACAGGAACAGCGGAGTTACAGCCGAGCAGACACATGCGTAGGAGTAGCGAAGTTCCGACCGAGCGGACGAGACACAGAAGCAACGAAGTTCCAATTGAGCGGTCAACCCGCTCGGCCTAGCAACATATTCCCTCTGTTATCCATCGATATTCTTTTGGGAGTTAGTGCCACTGACACCGGGCATGGATAACCAGAAGATCTTACGACGGAAGCTTCCATTGTCACTTCAGATATATGCTCGGCCTGTTAAGATACTATATCAAGGATACTTTACTGACAAGTCTTTTCAGGAAACCTTTAGAAAGCATACTCGTCTTGGGGAGCATGCATACGCGTTATAGTAGCTCTATATAAAGGAGGATCCAAGTATCGGCGGAGGTATGCAATAGATATTATTCATTATACTGTTCATTCTTGTTGTTGCTCCGCCTTCTACTTCATCGTTGGTGACTGACTTGAGCGTCGGAGGGCCAATGTTAGGACCCCTTCCCTGCCTCGACATTGACGTAATCTTTGTCTTGATTTCTTCTTATTTAATGATAGATAGAGTGTTTTATTTGATTTTCTCTTTATTTAATTATCCATCTTTTCCTTTTTTTTTATCATTTTATTGCTTTATTAAGTGTGTAATGTCAACACCATTCTTCGAGTCATACTAGGTGGTTCACTCAGCTCGAGCTCCCAACCCGTGTAGCTTGATCTCCTACTGACCTGACTAACTATAATTGTTTACTCAGGTGGTCGATCGAACAAGGGCCTCTCCGATCGATCAATGATATGCTTCCCTGATGTTGACCGTTTTGACTTTGACCTATACCGTAATAATTTACTCGTGTTAGGTAAGCTCTTCCTTACCGCTGCATCACTAAAATAAGAGATGATTTGGTACAAAATATATGATGGAGTATCCTTTATTTTTATTATTATTATTATTATTATTATTATTATTATTATTATTATTAAAATGACATCATTTTTAAATTTTGGATGCTGTTTTGATTTTTTGTATTTATTATTTTATAATATAAGGATAGTCTGATATACAGAACTCCCACTAATACAGAATCTCATAGAGGGATTGGACCACACTCTTTTTCTCTGTAAATGATAAATCCTTACTTTTAGAAGAGATTTAAACTTAACAATTTTACACCCAACAAAAAATGATTTTAAATAAAATATGAAAAATGAATACTTTAGGTTCAAAAACTAAAACATTATATTAAAAAATATACATTCGATGATATTTTATTTCTTCTCATCAATATTGATGTAATTGGCAAGCTATTCTAATAGTTAGAACAATAAATGAATTAAAATTTCTCACTCAACTGTGATATATTTTGTTTCGGACTCAACTGTGATGTATTTTAAAAATATTGGTTATGCGGATGAGTCTTTCTATATACTTTCTTGATTTATCATATGGTCGGTGGAAGATTTTCGTAGGACCAAGTTCATCATGCCAAGTTCTACATTACCTAACCTAATTAACTATTTTTTTTAATAGCTAGCGGACAAGTGAAAAGATGTCTTTACATCATATATATTTTGAAAATGTTAGTTGTCCGAATGACTCTTTCTGAGTACTACGACGTATTTTGAGAATGTTAGTTGTCCGGATGAGTTTCTATGTGCATTTTCTTGATTTACCAGGTGGTCGATGAAAAATTCATGTAGATCTAAGTCGATCATCTCAGATTCGATGTTATCTAACTTAATTAACTTTTTTTTTTAATAGCTAGCAGACTAGTGAAAAGATATCTTTGCATAAGCAAATAAGGTTTATTAATATCAGGCTTCTTATGTTTAAGATCACAGTGTATCTCGCGATCAGTTCAAACTTCTAGAAAACATTCAAACTAAACCATCCGCAACATTTTGGCAAGATAAACTTTCCCCAAGGTATTTAGTTTTGCAAGTGTTCTATTACATACTCCATCACAATTATCAATTCATTCGAGAAGAATGAACTTTTAGATTAAAACTCTCTAATTAACCAAATTACTGGATAAAATCTTAACTCCAATTGCATAAAGATAATATTGGTACAATCTTTCTGAAAATGAAATCGAATGCCATGTTACATGCTGATTGATATCATTCAATGTTCATGTTCAGAAAGAAAGTGAAGCTGGAAATTTCTTTCCAAAGATTGATAAACTATTACTGGCAGATTAGTCAGTGAAATTTATGCCCTTTCAGCATCCGAACTCCCATGTACCTACACAAGGAACAATGTCAAATTGAAGTGATCCGTCGAATGGCCAGTTCAAGAGTTTTAAGATGAAATTGATTACCTTCCTAACATCATGACAGTAGCTTGTGGGTTTGTTCCCGGTGAGAAAGTGAAGGTAGATCCGTCGATGATCCTGAGAGCATCAACGCCGAGCACTTTGTAGTTATGGTCGACCACTTTTCTCATTTGGCATCCGCCATGGTAGTGCCAGATCGTCATCACAAGGTCTCTGCAGTATTGCTCCAATGAAGTGGAGTCATTGGCGTTTCTTGCTCTAAAATTCACTAATACACTTGCGGATAGGGCTACCAAGCTCTGCACCGACTGATTCGGGTATCTAAATCTCGACAGGGCTCTCGAATCGATCACTCTTTCAATCGTCCTGAGAGCCTCGACGCATGCCTGAACATCCTCAGCTTCCATGAAGTAATTGAAGGTGACTAATGGATTCTCTTCCGGGTCGCGATTCCTCAAGCGAAGAAATCCCTGAGAAAGAGGGCGCGCCAACTTCTCGACTATCGTGCCGCCTTGAAATGAGTTGCTAATCTGACACATGTAGATTAAAGAATTGGTGTGAGATGAGATAGAATCGATCTGTTTGTTCTGTTCATTTGTGTGGTTAGGTGTACCGGTGAAGTTGCGGACGGCCCGGTGGAGTTGCCAGCCAAAAAGGCAGCGAAAAGGTTGATGCCGGTCACGGACTCCACGTAGTAGTCCGGCCGGATTCCGACGACTTGCACCGATGTGATCTCGATTGGTTGTGGTGAAGGGACGATGATGGCGTTCAACGGGTTGTCGGACATGCCACGGCCGACCAGTGGCTGGTCCAGCACCACCTCGATGCCTAAGGACTCTAGGTGAGGGGCAGGGCCGACGCCGCTCAACATGAGCAACTGTGGGCTGCCGAGGGCCCCGGCCGACAGTATAATTTCGCCGGTGGAGGAATTCTTGAGGTAGGCTTCGTGCACGTTGCCAGCTTCATCCTTGTATACTACACCATATGCCTCCGGCTTATGTTTCCTTCCTACGAGCAGAGCAGAGCAGAGAAGAGAAGAGAAGAGCATTCATCAATATCATTATAAATATGATTGATCTTTAATTTCGGAGGAAGCACCTCTGTTCCTGAACAAGATCCTCTGAGCCGTGGCGCGCAAGAGCACGGTGATCCTGGCAGGGTCTGCGTACTTGAGCAGATCGGCGGCGGTGTGGCGGTGGCCATTTTGATCGAACGTCGTCCCTCCGACCTTCGTCCCGGGTAAATGATCGTAGGTGAAACCATTGTCCGGCGTCACTCCGGCCTCGAGGAGCCCTGCCACCAACGCCGACGTCCAACCCGTCAGCCGAGGCCGGAACGCCACCTCTTTCTCAACCCAATGGAACGACTCCTCCGCCAGCTCCAGATTCAGCCCCATCTCCTCCACCTCCTGGCGGCTGGCGCGAGAGTAGAACCCGGCGTTGATGCAGGTCCCGCCGCCGAGGCAGCGCGCCCGTGCGTTGATGACGCCGTCCACGGAGACGAAGCGCTGCGCCGGGGAGGTCGGGGTCTGGTACGCAAGGTTCTGGACAAACAAAGCGAGCTCGGAAACGTTGGGATTCCCGTAAGGCGAGCCGCCTCTTTCCAGCACCAGCACGTCGAATCTCTCCGACAGAGTAGCGCCCAAGGGGCAGCCGGCCGTGCCCCCGCCGACGATGATGTAATCGTGGTACGACACTCGTGGCGCCTCCGCCGCATGCCTCAAGAAGCTATAGCGTGGCACCGCATCGTGATCAGGAAAACAGAATCCGAAACCCTGAAAACAGAGCAGAAGGACGACAGAAGTGAGAAATCTCTGCATCGCCAACTCCATAATTAACCTACGACGTAACTCCACGGCCGATTGGAGTTGGAATATATCAATCCTGTCGTCGGCGTTATCTATATATATAAGGCCGGCAGGGATGAGAGTAGTGCACTAACATTATTAAATCAATATCCCATTAAGAGAAAATCATCCGTTAATTTATCAAAAATATAATTCCATCCTTAAATATTTGAAAAACTATACCATTGTCCAAAAGACAAAATACAAACTTTTAAATATTGGATAGTTATGATATAGTTTAGGTAGATCTTCCCTTATACAGTTGAATAAAGGAAAATTCATGTTGTATTAAAAACTTTAACCAATTACACATTAATAATATTTCAAGAAGCCTAATTAAGGTTCAAATACATGTAACAATTAATTGAAGCAAATTAAATTAGGAGAGGCCTGAATAATAAAAAGGACCTAATTGAGATTAAATTATTAGGACAAATTGTCATAATGAGGATATTTTAAGATGAAAATGGTATCAAAATGGGGATGTGCAAAGTAATTGAAGTGGCACGTTTGTGAAAATGAGGGGGAAAAAATCTTATTTAATTTGGATGTGATTTAGTAGGTTGGAAAATCAATTTGACCAAAAAAAAAGCATTCATGTGATGATTCAATTGTCGTACCCATCTCGAAGTCTTATTATAGAAACATTTATTAAAATTGGGCATAGCCTAAGAAAGTAAAATAATTTAATAATTATATTCGAGATGATTTGACTATATTTACAACTTATAGAATATCAATTGTTGATTCATTTAAGTTTCATTGATGCTTGTAATTAATTTTATATGAAATTTTTTCCATTGATAAAAGGAGGGGTCTGAATCTTATTAAAATAGATGTTCTTTTCTTACTAAGAGTATAATTTACGCGTATTTAAATATCGATCTCTAAAATATTCGTCCAACATTTAATTTTTATCCCTCTTTATTATTCCTCTTGAATAATGTCTCTATCTTTATTGTTGGACGCTTCATGGTTGTTGTATGGAATAACCACTAATGCTAACGGTCCTCGAGAAGTTTTTAAAATTATTTTAATATAAAAACTTTTATTACATAGCTTTAATAAATCTCAAAGTGCTAAAATTCAATATTAAATATTTGTTTTACATTCTTTTAAAACTAAAATAAAAATATTCCTAAACAAACTATAACTTATAAAAATGAAAAACTTTAACATCGTTTTTATTTTACCTCCACAGTTTACCACCTCATAAATTGTAAAATAGAAATAAAGTACCATCTAGCTTTTTAACACACTAAATAATTCAAGAAACAAATATAACATAAAATTTTAATTCGTTACCGTTCTAAACTTTGCTTGATGTCTAGTGTTGATGGAGGAAAAAATAATGTTTTATTTTATTTTATTTATTTTTATACATTGCAAAGGATGAAAATATAATATTCTAAACTAAAAAAGAAAAAAAAAATAAAACAAGTAGGTGGATTCTGAAGAACCAAATGAAAATTACTCACTGATTTATGTAGTTAGCATTTCTTTATAAAAAAGAAGAAAAAACAGGTGGTAATCGAATTTTGCTAAGCTTCATGATATGCAAAAATCTTCTCTTTTTATGATCAACCCCGTTGGAAAAAAAAAAGAAGACAACAATGAACAACATACATTGCTTACATATCTATTGTGGAAATGTTGCAACCTACAAAATTACGTGTGCGCTAAACATCTTTCCTACATAAAACATTTGGGACATATGAACACAGAGTCGACACAGATGCCACCTTTTGTGTGTGTGCAATCAATTTGTGTCAATGAGAACTTGAGCTTGGTGGGTACATCACATTTGTCTACCACAAAATCTCCTACATGGTAGTTTATCCAACTTCCGGGATCACTTAAAGAGCACTGGGATAGAGCTTTTTGACCGTTCGACGTCCATAGCTGGAATTTCACAGGTTTTTTGTCCCACCCGTGGATGTGCTCAGAGTTGCAAATTCGGCGACCAAAACGTTTCGAAGGTAGACCTAGATGAAGTTGGAAGAACATGCTATAGGTTCCAACAGGGAAGAAGAAATCTATTTCCCCAGCCACCTCAAACCACCAGGTTTGCTGAAGGTATGCGACCGTGTTAAACCTGCGAAGGAAACACCTTTTTCCTTAGGGAAAGCATGAATTTGATTGATGTTGAAGTCTATATTGATATTTAAAGTCCAAAACAATATCAGAGACCAAATCCTTGTCAAAAGTATTTAACTTATGTTGATCATAACAGATGCACCCTGAAAATCCGAATCAGATAGTGAATTAACTAGAATTTTACCACTATTATACGGTCGTCATGCAGTGTATCGTTTATTGTCCTTCATAGAATTACACAAGTTGAATTGACTATATTGTGAAAAGAAGACTAAGCAATCAAACAATTCTGCAAACAGGTTATGAGGAAGGAGTGCCATTCTGGAACTGGCGAGGCAATCATCAGTGATAATACGTGCTCTAAGATAATAGAATAAATGTTCAATGACTATGATCTAATCATAGATAGTAGGTCATGATCAGATGCTATACTTGTACTATCTTTAGCACCGACTAATTATACTAATTCCTTCCTTACAATTATCAGCAACAGTCGGTGAAGGTTCCAAACTCAATGGTGGGTAAATATGAACAGACTGAAGCCAGCAGCAAATGTTGACTTGAACACAAGAAAACCACCACTTCAAGGGAGGAGAAAACTCTGCTATAAGCATATTGATACTTTAGAGAATTATGCAAACCGATCTTAGGCTGAGTTTGTTTGGGTGAAAAGTTAGGAGGGAGGAGTGGAAAAGACATGAAAATAAACACAGATGAGGCTTCATCGCTCATACATTTCTAAGTCTCTTTTCCTTCTTCATCCCCTTCCCCTCCTAGCTATCTTTCCATCACAGTAAACCCACCCTTTAAGGTTCAAGCCCCTCATTCAGTGGATGATAAGACCTCATATAGGTATTTAGCAGTCAATAAAGGTATCAGATTGAAATGAAAAAACTTTAAAGAAGGTAAAAGGAAATATTCAAAGAGTTAGTTTGTTTAGCCATAGACAAGACTCAGTACCTAGATTCCTCGGTTGGGAGGTATTTCCAGTATCGCTTGTCATTGATTCCTGTAATCAGTAATGCCTTTGAGGAAATAGACATGCAGATTCCACCCCTGTTCTTCTCCAGCCAAAATTCCTAGTTCACCGTGATTAAAGCTAACGTCAGATAAAGTTGAAAGATGACTCAAGACTCTCAAACTGTAGGAATTTGGATTCAATTCACAGTGCCCTAGTTCGAATAGAAAGATAAGGATACCTTGGTGCCCCCATCGAAGGGGTTCGGCCGGCACAACCGCTCATAGATCTCCTTTTTGCAAACACATGCCATGGCCGTCCGATCCGTTGTCATCTCCATCAAGTACACATAGTTCTTCGGCAGCTTCGCCTCCCACACGAAGTCCGCCGACGCCGCTACTCGGAAAGCCCGGTTGAGCCCCGACGCCCGGCAGATCTCCTGCGCGTCGAGGCGGAGCAGCACCTCCGCGATGCAACTCTCCGGCAAGTCCCCGAGGCCCGCTTCGGCGCCCGCTTCCGCCCTAACGATGCTCGAAATCCATGACCCCATCCCCCGCAGCCAACGACGCCACGACGAAGCGAAGCAAGGATGAAAGAGGCATGCATTCACGCCAGAATCGATTCCAGATCGGTCGATCAAGCGCCCGTCGCGTCGCGAATCGATTCGATGCTTCGATTTGAGGCGCGGAAAGGAATGATCTGAAATGCAAGGAATTGAGATTTTTTTTTCAACAAAAAACAAAAAAGGAGCGATTTTTGTGGTTCCTGGTCCAAGTAATAAATTAGGTCGTAGGTCGATGGCAACGTGGATCCTTATCAGCAACAATCATCCGTTTCCGTGATTAAGAAGACTAGATCTTAGTTCTATTTATAGCATCTCCTTCGTATCCATGATTACGTATGTGCAATTTAGAACCACATATTAATTAATTTGAATCCAGCGTGGAACTGAGTCGATCAAGGATCGTCGTATATACTTAACAGATTTAATGGGGTCCGCTGAGGTGGATAGGTACAAGTTCCATGTGGAAAGTTGACCCAGAACAGTACCCACACCATGCTCGCTTCGTCAGTTCCAGCTTTTGAGGACCAACCGAGAAGGAACGTCGTCGTCTATCCTTGAGACAGATTACCCGCATCGTCAAGAAAATTAGACTAATCAGCGGCTTCGATTGTACAGCCGCTGGCAAGAGTTTAGGGCAAAAATTAGAAGGACATATTTCTTTTTTATTGGAATCGTGGAACGGGTGTGTTTTTTTTAATGTTTTAGGGCAAAAATTAGAAGGGCATATTTCTTTTTTATTGGAATCGTGGAACGGGTGTGTTTTTTTTAATGTTTTATTATAAAAGGGCGTCCTACCCTATTAGTTATCTTGTAAAATGATATAACTATCTTCAAAATAGGTCGATTTTAATTTTTTTATAGGCCAACTTCGAATTTAAATTCTTAACCGGCTGGTTAGAGTTGAAATCGGCTATTTTAAAAGGAAAAGTAAATCAGACGCGCCCTTCAAATTCTAATTGTTGCTTCAAAATTTATCCAAAATCTCTTGATCGTCAATCTCATCCCCTTTTTGCCTATAACTCTATTGCATCACTTGCTTGTCATCTCTTTAGTTTCCTCTCCTTTGATATTAGTTCGGTTTGATTAATCTAGAGTTTCTTTTCTATGTAAATTTTATTCTTTATTTTTAATTTTTACGGTTCAGATATCTGATTTATTCATTTATTAACTATGAAATTATAGTTGTTATAATGTTATATTAATTATAATTTCATAGCAGTTACCAAAGAAATATAACTTGTTCATTTAATATTTACGTCGTAATAATTACTATTTTTTAACTAATATAATTTAAATTTGATTTTTTTTTCACATAGCATTTATGTTGTAGCAATTATAACATAGAATTATAATTCAACACTATAAATATATCATCAAAATAACAAAAATTAAAAATCAAGGATTTAAAGAGTATTGGGGAGAAATAAGAATAAGAATTTTTTTCTAGTATGTCAAGATAAGTTAGACGGTACTTGAGGAAAAATTTAATGAAGATTTTATAGAAGGTGAAATTTATCATCCTAATGATTTCTTTTTGACTGTTCTACATGAGTAAACCAAGAAAACTGAAGTTAATGATCGTATGGAAAGATAATTTTTCAATCTTTATTAGAATTTAATCTTTGTTAAATTTTATAAATCTATTATATGATAATAAATGAGTCAGATAGAGAGAAAGTTGAAGAGATGGTAGATCCATGGAAATGAGATAGGACAAACCAATGAGATTTTGGAAAGATTTCGATTCAGGATTTAAATGGTAAAAGTGATGTAATAAAAAAACTAATAGAGTGGAAGAAAATCTTAAAAAAAGAACGTCCTGATTTTTTTTTTTTTAAAAAGGACTCTTCTAAAACTTTTACCCTATTAGTGCCAGCGGAGCGGAGTGTGGACTCTGACACCACACGATCTGTTGTGGGGGTTTCGCGTGTCGATGGCTCAATTGGTTAGGATGAGCGTGAGCATCACGCGCAGTGGATAACAATAAATAATAAATGCAAAGCAAGGAGAGTGAGGAGTGAGTTAGTTCAATTTAACGTTAAAGAAATAGTTTATAGAGGAGATGCTTCTGCAGCTTTCGTTAGGGGCTAGCTGTTATTCTCTCTATCCACTGTCAGCTATTCCAGACGAGGACTGCTTTTCGCACCCCATAAGATTTGGATTGTGCAGTACGAGCTCCAACTTAACTTCGAGCATTAATCGTGGTCGGAGCACGGGAACGTGCGAATCATGCCTTTTACCATATTAATCGTGGTCGGAGCTACGATATCACCCCATTAAAAATAAAAGATATCATACATCTTTCTACTATTAACCAATTAGATCTCACGTTTTTTAATTATATATATATATATATATATATATAAAATTTTTATATATTTTATATTACAGATAATTAAATTTTTATAAAATTTAAATTCATAAATTTACATCTACAACATGGAATAACATTAAAAACTAAATTATATTTTTATATTCTATTTTCTAACAAAAAACAAAAAAAAATATTTTAATAAAAAATAAATCAAGGTGCAGGTGTAAACGGAGGGAGCTCCCTCCCATGAGCTCTCTATTACACGTCGACAGTGAGTTTCAATTGTGGATGCTCTTAATTCGGAGTAGGTTTCATATTGCCCAACTTAGTTCGTGGGTAGATTTGGTGAATATGATTTGATCGGTGGATCAAGCCATGTATGAGCCCATCAAGGCATACCATGCTCTAGACTTGGACTTAGCATAACTTGTGTTGAAGATTATTCATATTTGGTTGACATGGCGTAAGACCATGCCAGAAAGCACGACCTAGTCCCGTTGTGGCCATGGGCACGACTATATATGCCAGGAGACACGACCTAGTTGTGCCAGTCGTTGTAAGTTAAGGGAACGGGCATGCCCGTGGCACGGGTGTACCCAAGATCATGGCATGGTCGCGCCTCATTCAAGAAAAGTTGGCACACCTAAGCACGATCTGACTGTGCCTCATGCTAGAGGCGTAGGCACGACCTAGCCATGGCCCATGCTGGAGGCACCGAGTTGAGCGAAATTTTAAGTTTACTTGATATTTTTGATCCAAAATATCATGTATAACTTAAGCTATATATATAGGATCATTATAACTCTAAACTTATTTCCAATAGAGAGTTCTAGGTCGTTTGTGGAGTAGGCACACCACCTGATCATGATAATTCATTATCGTCTTCTCTCCTCTCTCAATTCTTCTTCCTCTTCGATTTCTTGTTCGATGATTCTTCTTGTTTGTTGTGGCACGATCTCAACAATTAGTGTCAAAGCAAATGAATCATATATGAGATCTCTTATGCGAATTTGCTATGGTGAAGTTTAACAAAATTAAATTTTTTTTATTGTGGCAGAGAAAGGTTAAAATCTACTGGTGTAACAAGGCATGGTGAAGACGCTAGGCGAGAAGAAAGTTGAAGTGATGGAAAGGTCAGATTGGGAGGAACTACAAGAGAAGGCGGGGCCAACGATCAGTCTTTGTGTAACAGATGCCGTGATATATCACGTTATGAACGAGGAATCACCCATGACAGTTTGGTATAAATTAAAAATCGGTATGTCCAAATATCTGACAAACAATCTTTATTTTAAACATAGGTTGTTTAGGCTTAAGATGTCAAAGAGCACAAATCTGAGCTAATATATCAATGCTTTTAATCAAATCGTAAGTGATCAGACTACCGTCATCTCCTATGTATGAGAATTTAGTTACGACTCTTATGTGAGGGAAGGAAACCCTTAAACTAGAGAAAGTCACAAGTGTTCTTTTGGGATTTCATCAATGGAAGAAAACTAGTGATGAGACATCTCAAGGTGAAGAGCTCATGGTGAGACGTAATCAGAAACGTGGTAGGAGTAAGGCTTGATATGAGTCAGGCAATGATAATAAGGCCCAATCTAAATCGAGAAAGAATAAAGAGATCAAGTGCTACAAGTGCAGAGTAAAGACTTACTTTAATAGAGATTGTCCAGGGAAAAAGAAAGTCAATGCAGAGAGTAAAAATGGTTCATCAAAGACTGTAAATATAGTGGAAGAAGAAAATTTAAAGAGTGGTGATAGTGATATGCTTTCTATTTTGTCTAGTTCAGAGCAATTGTCAGATTCTTGGATCTTGGATTCAGCATGCACTTATCACATGATGCCTAATAAGTATTGGTTCAACATTTATAGGTTGGTGAATTCTGGTTCTATTTTGATGGGTAACAATGCATCTTGCAGAGTCATTAGAATAAAGATTGTCAGAATCAAGATGTTTGATGGTGTAATTAGAGCATTAGGTGATATTAGATATATACCAAATCTGAGGAAGAACTTGATTTCATTAAGCACACTGTATGTTAATGGTTGTAGTTACAAATCTACAGGCGGAGTAATGGAAGTCAGTAAAGGTGCTCTAACAGTGATGAAAGGAAAAAAAACTAGCAGGAAACATTCACAGGTTACCAGGTACTACAGTTGTAGGTGAAGATACCGCTGTGAAATCTGAATCAGATTAGACAATCTTATGACATATGCGACTAAGTCATATGAGTGAGTGTGGAATGCTAGAGCTTCATAAAAAAATTTATTAAAGGGTGTCAAGACGTGCAAACTCAAGTTTTGTAAATATTATGTTTTTGAAAAACAAAGCATAGTGCAGTTCAAGACAGTGACACACAAGATGGAGATAATTCTAGACTATGTTCATACGGATCTCTAGTACTGGTCAGTATAGCATCACGTGAAGGATAGGTGTATTTTGTGAGTTTCATCGATGATTACTCACCGAAAGCTTGGGTGTACTTCACGCGTCACAAGTCAGAAACTTTCTCAAAGTTTAAGATGTAAAAAACTAGAGAACTAGATGGGAAGAAAGATCAAATGTTTTAGATCAGATAATGATACTGCGTACATAGATTTACATTTTCAGGAATTTTATAAGAAACATGGAATCAAGAGACACTTCATGGTTCGCAGGACAACACAATAAAATGGTGTAGTGGAAAGGATGAACATGACAATAATTGTGAGAGCTCAATGTCTTAAGTTGAATGTAGGTCTTGTGAAGAACTTCTAAGCAAGGCAATAAACATGACATGTTTCTTGATTAATCAATCATGAAAGACAACACTACATGACAAAGTTGTAGAGGAGGTGTGGACAAAAAATCATGTTGACTACTTTAGTCTGAGAGTATTTTGGATGTCTAGCCTACATGCACATTTCTAGTGAAGATAAATTAAAGCTAGATGCGAAGTCTAGACAATGTATCTTTTGAGTTATCAGAAAGAGATGAAATTCTTCAAGATTTGGGATCCGAAAGCAAATAAGATGGTGATCAGTAGAGATGTGATATTTGATGAAAAAGTCATATTATAGCGTACTTAGGGGGAAGACAAATAAATATAAAAAAACAGCAACAATAAGAATGTTGTACATGTGGAGCTAGAAATCCATGATTCTAATGGTGATAGCTTAAAGCACATGAAACATCAAACTATTGTCATAGAGAGGACCAGACGTAAAATCAAATACCTACTATGTATGATTTTAAGAACTTTGTATCTTATGCACTTATCATTAGTAACAAAGATCCTATAACTTTCCAAGAGATTGGACACAACTTAGAGAAAGATGAGTGGATGGATACTATGACAAAGGAGATAGAGTCATTGTATAAGAACCAAATTACACATGGAATCTAATGGAGCTTCTTGAATGGAAGAGGACTATAGGATGCAAGTGATTGTACAAGAAGAAAAATGTTTTTTCATTGGAAATTTAAGGTTCGGCCTGTCACGTCCCAGAAGAGTCCCTGTCCGAGAACATTTCGGCAGCATCTCCCCTGTACGGCGGACAATCAAAAATTTTCTACAAGCACTAAATACTCAGCCACAGGCGGCTGGAATCATAACAATAATAAAAATCAATCACCACGCAGTTTATATATATATTCAGCCTCTGGCTGACACAACCACGCAGTAATAATACTCTGACTCAAAAACCACCCTACTCAACTACACTCGTAAAGCTCAAAACCGACGAACTCACCTCTTCTGCCATCCAGGCAGGCATGTAGTAGAATAAAAACCAAATCCAAATCCATCGATATAATAAAATCTATATCATATCCATAAGCAAATAAATCCAGAATATAACGAGTTCAAACAGTCTAGAACAGAAAGAAACCAAAGAAAACCAAACATATCCTGGAGGTCTGCAGGACCAGCACTACGTGCAGTGAGGACTAGCGACTGGAACTCCCTCCTGACAGCATCAACCTGAAAATATCAACAATGGAGGTGGGGTGAGTCCAACACTCAGCAGGTACAGATGATATGCAAAGTAAAGAAAACAACACCTAGCACTAATTATGCGTACAGTCTCCTGATAAGAAAGATAAGAATGCATCTGAAATAAACAGGAGAATACTGTACCAACCAGGTCCTGAGTATAAGGTCAAACAGTCCGAGGGATAAGGAAATTCTGTATGCATGTCAAACATAGGTATCCAAACAATATGCAGCATACACAAACACAAGCAATAAATGCATCATGCATATGATGCCAATGATGCGTCCTGGTCACCCCTGACGCCAGTCGATCATCTCACACACATAGTGAGCCCGAGTGGGTAGGGCTGTGACAACCGTGCACTCTGTCGTCACTACTCCTGATGAGTGACCGAGTGGACGGGATGCTGTCGGAGTACACCTATCCTCCTACCCCAAATCATGATGGGGGAGCGCAATGCTCTCAACTCCCGGTACTCAAAGACGGGGAGGAATCCCTGCCGGATAACACGTTGTGTCACACTACCCATGAGCGGACCAACGGTGCCTAACAGAGTCCCTGCTGCAACACACTCAGCCTGAATCGACCACTAACCCATGAGTGGTGGTGTGTGCAGATCCATGTAACTGACGATGTGCTCAACAATAATGGAGCGGACTATCGCACAGCATGCAATCATGCAAATGGTGCATGGCACTAACCACAAGAATATCCTGACCTAATCCACATATATATAAAAAATGCATCAAAGGTCAACGAATCCAAAACAATCCAAAGGTATACAGAAGGTATAAAACCTAGGTCCTGAACATGGTCAAACATGGCATATCACTACCCCTATAAGCATGTATAAACAGGTAAAATATACCCGAGATGCAAAAAAATCAATCAATCAATCAAGCATGTAAGATTTGGGTAGTGATTAACCGAAACAGATAAGAAACACAATTAATGCAACATGTTAATTTAATTACTAAGCATATCAAATGACATAAGTCAAAAGTACCCGCCTCCGAAAATAGAAAGGTCCAATCTGACTCAAACACGACGTCAAGATACGCGTCTCGCGTCAAAGTCCTGTAATATCAAATAGATAATGTATTTAGCTATATAGCTAAATAAAAATCTCCAAACCTATTTAATAATCTTATCCATTCCTTAATTCAAAACATATACCTAGGTTAACATTAGTTATTAACCTATCTATCAATCATCGACAAAATGATCAAAACCCAATACCTTACCTCAATTCACAACCATTCTTGTTGCCAATGAAGGGTTGTTTGCTGCTGTAATTCAAGGTAAGCAGCAATTAGAACAGAGTGAGCCAATCCGCTGTGATTCCGGGTCGAAGTGCGATCAAGCAACAACACCCAAACAGAAATCAAACCCCAATTCACAGCTAGACACAATACTTACCTCTAATATCGCCGATCTGTTGTATCAAGGATCTGAAAAAAAAACCAAAAGATACAGATATAATGATATGATCCACAGTAGCTATAGAACAAGAACAGAACACTAGATCACGATCTAAACCCTCACCTTTCTATCACAATATCGTATCACCAATGCTCTGAGGAGAAAGAAATGCTCAGAGATAGGGCACAGCTAAACCTCGGCCGGCAAGATGGCATTAGGCGCTAGAGTTCGGCTTCTGTGCTAGAGCACGGGTGAGTAGTTGGCGTCGCTGCAGGGAAGAGGGATCGGGAGGCAGAGGCTAGGGCACCGGCGATCGGAGTAAACACCGGGCAGTGAAACCAGGCATAGGGGCAGTCGGCGGTGTGCTCGGAAGAAAAGGGTGTGCGGCGGTGGAGAAGCGGCTGTCGCTGCACTGCTTCGTGCGGGAAGATGGAACTCGGCCGGCGGCAGCGTCAGGTAGAGAAGAAGATGCTCGGGGTGGCTCGGTGCGTCACCGGCGGCTAAGTGGGAAAGGAGGTCGAGGGTTTTTGTGCACTCGGGGAGGAGAAACCGCCCGTGCGGCCGGTTAGGGCACGGTGATCGCGTGTGAGGAAGAAGGGGCGCGGCACGGGTTCGGCGAGAGAGAAAAGGAAAAAGAATTTAAAAAGGAAAAATCAACTTTTCCTCACTTAAATGGGGTAGCCTAAACAGGTTTTTCCGGGCCTCGTTTTTATCCCCGTCAACTCATCCGTACGAGCTCCGAAAAATTCCCGAAAAATGTCCAAAAATTCCGAAAAAATCCCTTATTAATATTCCCTATTTTTCCGGTATTTTACATTCTCCCCCACTAACAAAAATTTGGTCCCCAAATTTCGTTATCTACCATCAGCAAGTATCAACAACAGATATAAAGTATAAATGCTGAACGGTAAATAAATCACATACCTCAAGTAAAAAGATGGGGATATCGAGCTCGGATAATATTCTCGAGCTCCCAAGTAGCCTCCTCGTCTGAATGATGCTGTCATCCGACTTTAACCAGCCGGATAGTCTTGTTCCGCAACTGACTCTCCTTCCGGTCTAATATCCGTACCGGAATCTCCTCATAAGTGACGTCAGGCTGAAAGGAGAACTGAGATTTTCTATCAACACATGTATCAGATCGGGTACGTATCTCCTCAGCGTAGATACGTGGAATACGGCGTGAACGCCTGACAAGGACGGCAATAGTGCCAACCAGTAAGCTACTGCTCCAATCCTTTCCGAGATCTGGAAAGATCCAATGTACCGCGGAGCTGGCTTACCTCTGAGGTCAAATCTCTTCACCCCTTTCGTGGGCGAAACTCGCAGAAATATATAGCCGCAAATAGAGAACTCAAAGGGTCTCCGACTCCGGTCAGCATAACACTTCTGGCAGTCTTATGCCTCTGACATCCTCTGTCTGATAATATGGACCACTTTGCCTCACGTTGAGCTCTATGAGGTCTCAATAACTGGGTCTCTCGGATTCTCGTCCTGATCGACGACTGAGCAACTATGGTAACAAGAATATCATGCTCTGTCTGTCCCTGCTCCTCAATGTCTAACTCAGAGAAATCCTGAATCAAATCTGTGACCACAACTCAGTGGCAAACTAAAGTCCTTCTGGACCTCTAGCTAAGTGCATCGGCAACCACATTAGCTTTTCCCCGGTGATAGCTAATAGTACAATCATAATCCTTCAGGAACTCCATCTATGTCCTCGATCGAAGATTAAGTTCCTTCTGAGTAAACAGATATTTGAGACTCCCATGGTCAGTAAGAATCTCAATGTAATATCATACAGGTACTGCCGCCAAATCTTCAGGGCAAAAATAATAACGGCCAACTCCAGATCATGAACTGAGTATTTTCTTCTCAGGCTCCCTCAACTATCAAGAAGCATAAAAGAATACTCTACCGTGCTGCACCAGAACAGCACCTATACCCTCTAGAGACATGTCGGTGTAGAGGACAAATTCGTCCTCTTCCGAAGGTAAAAACCAAAAATCAAAGCTGACACTAGTCTCCGCTTCAGCTCCTAGAAGCTGGTCTTGCAATCCTCAATCCAAGTAAACTTCACGCCTTTCATAGTCACGCGTGAAGGTAGCATAGCTATGCGGAAGCAACCCTCGACGAAAGGTCTGTAATATCCTGCGAGTCACAAAAGACTGCGGATCTCCTACACTGATTTCGGCTGCTCTCAACGGTAACAACCTCTATCTCCTGTGGAACCACGGTACACTCCTACTGGTGACCGTGTGTCCCAAACATCATAACAAAAGACAATCCAAACCAGCACTACTGATAATCACATATAGATGTTCTTGTCGAATCATCTCTAGATCTATGCAAAGGTAGTGTACGTGACTCACCTCGGATCCGTAATAGATCACAACATCGTCCACAAAAATAATGGACACCTATCCAAACATCCTCGACATACCAGGATCATCGAGTCCCTGAAAACATCTAAGGCACTGTAAGCCTATATGGCAAAAACCAATACACATAATGTCTGTATCACAGACATTCCTATCCATAAGATCTCCAATAATAAATCGAAAAATCTGATCATCAATAACATAAATCACCAAAGAATAAATCCTCCAGGGTGAGAGCAACGCTCCATCACAGGAAACATCACATATGTGGGAGCAACGCTCTACCACAAGAAATCCTCAATATGTGGGAGCAACACTCCACCACAAATAATCTGAAACATGTATCTGCAATAAATATAGGGGCAATGCTCCGCTACCAGCAATCCGTGATATGTGGGAGCAACGCTCCACCACAAAATAATACATAGGTACCCCAAGGCACCTAACTATCCAGCTAGAGGTTGTACAAGATCTCTCTACCACAATTCACTGTGGTTAGCCTAGGCTATAACAACCTAGTAACTAATCAAATCCATCATCAACTCTATCAGCATCCTAGTGGGTCATCCACTGATAGGAAAATTAATTGATGGGTTAATTCAACAAATGACATAATGCAGTCACTCCACATTCTGCATTCAGTATAAGTAGAATCATCATACTGCTACCAATGTATACACCTAGCACACATGCTCACACAACATATGTATGATCAACAAAATCCTCCAATTATTATACACCAAACATACTCACAACTCAGGTATATTCAGTATGATACCTCCAACAATACATACCGAACACGTGTGCAAAAATCAATGTAGGTAAAATCAACAATACACCACAAACAACACTCACATGACATATCTTCACCTATGCCAAGAGTATAACCAACATATACTTCCAATAAAGCATACTAAACTCAGGTGCACTCACAAATCAAACATAATCAAAAAGTTACCTCAGATACCACACCAAACACATATGTACATATCACAACTCAGATTAAATCGACAAAATGCCTCTATCAAAACACCACCGATGTACTTATACTACATCTCGGATTTAATCAACAAGCTATCTTCAATAATACCTCCAGATACATACACCGAACTACATATCTATGATCCATAAGGAACCTTCAAATCATATCAGAACATGGATACATATACTACTTGCAAATGGACAGTCTACCACAGGACTCCTACAACCCAAAACAATCATGATATACATGCAAAATCAGCATATCAGCTCAATCAAAAAGACCAACCTTATGCTACTAACACTCATGGATTACCGGTATATCTAAACAAAATTCATGCATATGTATCAAGCATGAATACATCAATCAAAAGCAACCCAAAATAAAGCAGCCTAATCATCCAGTAACAACCCTGCTCTAGGTTCAAAGGAACTAGTATCGGACAAGAACGATATACACACCGTGGTATAATATTGCCAGTCAATGTCATACACTACCAAGACTATATCCAATGGGAAAAAAAAAATTTTATCATCATAAATCTAAATGTACTCTCCCAGAATACACTAGTAACGATTATATCCGATAAGTGTTAAGCAATTTGCTCTACACTTCCTTACATCAGTGGAGTCACATATCCCAATGCACCCTCTAAGTTATCCCACCAGGTATATACTGTCTACGGTCAAAGTCTTCATGGAATAGGATACATCGATCCTTTATAAACTATCCAAGCTGAAAATGATTTCTGACTAAATCAGTCCTTCCCACGTCAGTACAAAACATGTACTCAAAGGTGCTCTAGATACATATCTAAGCACAAATAAGCTAAAGGTTCAAACCTCTAAAAATAGAGTATGACAATCCTCTACTGATCAACCAACAAAACTAAATCATTCATCTACTAACTAATCAAGAATACCTTAATCCTCCACAAGCAACTAAGGTATATCAAACCACGATCAAATGGTATACTACATTATCAAATAACTAAATCAGTTCATGGGTCAATTCAACACTAATACATCATCTCAAACTAGAGAATGTCAATCCACATAATATCATATGAATAAATGTGTACGACCCAAAAGAAAAAGCTAGAATTCAATATCATCAAGACACCCTCATTTTTTTTTTTTATCCTCAAAAATATCAGCCCACTAATATCAGATGAATAAGTCTCTACTCTCCATGAGGGTAAGTTAGCATTCAAAACATCAAATCATTATTTATCCACATAGTTCAATATCAGATGAAACAAATATCAATTTTATCATCCTGTTAACTAACCACAATTAACCAGATTTATTAAAATCAAAAATCTCATAGGCACATAAACTCTCTAGCTTCCAATTTATAATCTGATCACCAACTATAAACATCAACCTATGAACACCATACATGATACTCACTATATCACCATCAATGACAACCCAAATAAAAGATCATCAAAATAGTTATCCACTAAAAGATCATCAACAACCACATAACATTTACTCTCCTAAATCATTAGAAATCAATACATCAAAATATCTGATCTCACAATATCCCTCAACCTCAAACCATTCTCAACAATGATCAAACATGGTAACTCCCCTAATGAACAATTTTTCATCATATCGGGTATCCTAATATCCAAAAGATATGAGTATAAAACCTCCACTGGCTAAAACAACATAAATATGTAGGTATCATCCATTAGCCAGCTAACAATAGCAGAGGCTGGTATGTGCCTCCATTTCCTAACCATCTAGTAGTAACAAAAGCTAAAACTACTAGTGGTAAGATATATAAAATCACCAGAGACTATAATCCTTGATCTCTATTAGGGTTGAGCAAGATCAATGGCTAACCCATCACATATAATATAGCGACAACATCCAGACAGGTAATAAAGATAAAGTGCTAATAGATGTCCTAACTATCATAAAATAAACATCATACCTATATGCCGTCTGGAGATGTTCCGTCGCTGTCCTGTCCCCAACCTTTGACCTCAAACTCCGAACGAGAAACATCGCCGGAAATCCAAATAAATCCGAAACGGAAATCCGAAACATAACCATATCGAAAATCCGAAAATGCCCAGTTTGACTCGCAAACCTGGCTAACCAAATACCCAGAATACCAACAACAGGTATCCGATAAATCTCCAGAACACCAAAAGCAGGTATCATAACCCGCTCTGATACCAAATAAATTAGTATCAGATAATTTCCGAAAATCCATAATACAAAAATCCAACAAGTATCGCCAAACGTGGCGCTCTGATACCAAGTAAATAAATTGGTATCAGGTTATCCCAAACATCAAAAATACGAAAACAAAAGATCGTATACCTGTGCTCTGATACCACTAAATTGTCACGCCCCAGAAGAGTCCCTGTCCGAGAAAATTTCGGCAGCATCTCCCTTGTACGGCGAACAATCAAAAATTTTCTACAAGCACTAAATACTCAGCCACAGGCGGCTGGAATCATAACAATAATAAAAATCAATCACCACGCAGTTTATATATATATTCAGCCTCTGGCTGACACAACCACGCAGTAATAATACTCTGACTCAAAAACCACCCTACTCAACTACACTCGTAAAGCTCAAAACCGACGAACTCACCTCTTCTGCCATCCAGGCAGGCATGTAGTAGAATAAAAACCAAATCCAAATCCATCGATATAATAAAATCTATATCATATCCATAAGCAAATAAATCCAGAATATAACGAGTTCAAACAGTCTAGAACAGAAAGAAACCAAAGAAAACCAAACATATCCTGGAGGTCTGCAGGACCAGCACTACGTGCAGTGAGGACTAGCGACTGGAACTCCCTCCTGACAGCATCAACCTGAAAATATCAACAATGGAGGCGGGGTGAGTCCAACACTCAGCAGGTACAGATGATATGCAAAGTAAAGAAAACAACACCTAGCACTAATTATGCGTACAGTCTCCTGATAAGAAAGATAAGAATGCATCTGAAATAAACAGGAGAATACTGTACCAACCAGGTCCTGAGTATAAGGTCAAACAGTCCGAGGGATAAGGAAATCCTGTATGCATGTCAAACATAGGTATCCAAACAATATGCAGCATACACAAACACAAGCAATAAATGCATCATGCATATGATGCCAATGATGCGTCCTGGTCACCCCTGACGCCAGTCGATCATCTCACACACATAGTGAGGCCGAGTGGGTAGGGCTGTGACAACCGTGCACTCTGTCGTCACTACTCCTGATGAGTGACCGAGTGGACGGGATGCTGTCGGAGTACACCTATCCTCCTACCCCAAATCATAGATGGGGGAGCGCAATGCTCTCAACTCCCGGTACTCAAAGACGGGGAGGAATCCCTGCCGGATAACACGTTGTGTCACACTACCCATGAGTGCCTAACAGAGTCCCTGCTGCAACACACTCAGCCTGAATCGACCACTAACCCATGAGTGGTGGTGTGTGCAGATCCATGTAACTGACGATGTGCTCAACAATAATGGAGCGGACTATCGCACAGCATGCAATCATGCAAATGGTGCATGGCACTAACCACAAGAATATCCTGACCTAATCCACATATATATAAAAAATGCATCAAAGGTCAACGAATCCAAAACAATCCAAAGGTATACAGAAGGTATAAAACCTAGGTCCTGAACATGGTCAAACATGGCATATCACTACCCCTATAAGCATGTATAAACAGGTAAAATATACCCGAGATGCAAAAAAATCAATCAATCAATCAAGCATGTAAGATTTGGGTAGTGATTAACCGAAACAGATAAGAAACACAATTAATGCAACATGTTAATTTAATTACTAAGCATATCAAATGACATAAGTCAAAAGTACCCGCCTCCGAAAATAGAAAGGTCCAATCTGACTCAAACACGACGTCGAGATACGCGTCTCGCGTCAAAGTCCTGTAATATCAAATAGATAATGTATTTAGCTATATAGCTAAATAAAAATCTCCAAACCTATTTAATAATCTTATCCATTCCTTAATTCAAAACATATACCTAGGTTAACATTAGTTATTAACCTATCTATCAATCATCGACAAAATGATCAAAACCCAATACCTTACCTCAATTCACAACCATTCTTGTTGCCAATGAAGGGTTGTTTGCTGCTGTAATTCAAGGTAAGCAGCTATTAGAACAGAGTGAGCCAATCCGCTGTGATTCCGGGTCGAAGTGCGATTAAGCAACAACACCCAAACAGAAATCAAACCCCAATTCACAGCTAGACACAATACTTACCTCTAATATCGCCGATCTGTTGTATCAAGGATCTGAAAAAAAAACCAAAAGATACAGATATAATGATATGATCCACAGTAGCTATAGAACAAGAACAGAACACTAGATCACGATCTAAACCCTCACCTTTCTATCACAATATCGTATCACCAATGCTCTGAGGAGAAAGAAATGCTCAGAGCTAGGGCACAGCTAAACCTCGGCCGGCAAGATGGCATTAGGCGCTAGAGTTCGGCTTCTGTGCTAGAGCACGGGTGAGTAGTTGGCGTCGCTGCAGGGAAGAGGGATCGGGAGGCAGAGGCTAGGGCACCGGCGATCGGAGTAAACACCGGGCAGTGAAACCAGGCATAGGGGCAGTCGGCGGTGTGCTCGACTAGGGAAGAATGGGTCGCCGGCGTCGGCAGAGGAGAGGAGGAAGAAAACGTGGAGAAGGGGAAGTGGCCGAGGGTTAAGGCTTCGGCGGCCGGCGGCAGCGTCAGGTAGAGAAGAAGATGCTCGGGGTGGCTCGGTGCGTCACCGGCGGCTAAGTGGGAAAGGAGGTCGAGGGTTTTTGTGCACTCGGGGAGGAGAAACCGCCCGTGCGGCCGGTTAGGGCACGGTGATCGCGTGTGAGGAAGAAGGGGCGCGGCACGGGTTCGGCGAGAGAGAAAAGGAAAAAGAATTTAAAAAGGAAAAATCAACTTTTCCTCACTTAAATGGGGTAGCCTAAACAGGTTTTTCCGGGCCTCGTTTTTATCCCCGTCAACTCGTCCGTACGAGCTCCGAAAAATTCCCGAAAAATGTCCAAAAATTTCGGAAAAATCCCTTATTAATATTCCCTATTTTTCCGGTATTTTACAGGCTAGTAGCAAAAGGTTATTCATATAGGAAGGGGATTGACTATGATGAGATATTTTCTCCGGTGGTCAGACATGCATCTATCAGGATCGTGTTGACATTAGTAGCACATTATGATTTGCAATTGGAACTAATAGATGTGAAGATAACTTTTCTTTATGGTAATTTGGAGGAGCAAATTTAAATGTCATAACAACAAGGTTTTAGTCAACTTAGGCAAGAGCATATAGTCTGTAAATTGAAGAAGTCACTTTATGGGTTAAAGTAATCTTCAAGGTACAAGTGTTTAACTCCTATATAATTAAAACGGGTAAATGATGTTAGAGTTGTAAGATTGCAAATATAATCTCATATTAAAAATACATGAGAAAGATCATGGATTTATAAGAAAAAGATATTTCCATTGGCATGAGGCCTTTTGGGTAGAGCCCAAGAGCAAAACTATGAGGGCTTAGGCCCAAAGTGAATAATATCATACCATTGTGGAGATATCTAAATTCTTTTCGATCCTACAAATGAGATATGAGTATGACTACTACATTTATGTGAAGAGCCTTGACGACGATTCATTTATCATCTTATTGTAGGATCGCGAAAATTCTCGGAGATATGAGCTAGAGGAGGAGGGGGGGGTGAATAGCGATCGCGAGAATTAATAGCGAATTAATCGAAGTACGCAGCAAAAAAAAAAGAACCAATGCTAACAAACCGAGTTTTACTTGGTTCAGAGCCTTCGACGACTCCTACTCCAAGGTCTGCACTCGTCGAGTGCTTTCGTTGGACAATCTACTAACAGTTCGCAAAAGATTACGGGCGTTAAGTACAAGAACTGGAAACAAAGGTTACCAATAACAACAATAAAATGGAAAAGTCTTGGTCGTCGTTTATCAGTGGAGTGTAGCAACGTTGCGAGAGCTTTTTCGAAGCACCGAACAAGAATAAAATTTGTAGTAGTTATTGTTTTTAAAGCTTCAGGTCGAAGGCCTTTAAATAGGTCAATTTCAGGCGCCTGGAACCCCTCCAGGAGCCTGAACCACGTGGCTCGACCAATTGACATGCTCCACATCAACTTTTGGATGAGTTTTTAGGTCCAGGCACCTGGACTGACTCCGGGCGCTCGGACCACTTGGGCGTCTGCGGCCTGCCCTAGCGAGCTTGGTCTGGGTGCCCGGACCAACTTCGGGCGCCCGGACTCCTTCCGAGAGCCCAGACCCCTTTTCTTCAGCAGCTTTCCCCTGCATAAAGGGTTAGTCCTGGGCAGCCTAAAAATAGATTTTTCTTTGCAAAACATAGTTAGCACAATATAATAGAATATGAGTAGTAATTAGATCCTGTCTCTCCGAAACCAGGATATAGTCAAGGTCTCAACTTAGGTTTTCCAAATGGACCTAAGCTGGACCGACACCTACAATTCCCTCAATAGGGAATGCGTCATCACTGGATCTCTCCTCCAGTTGCTTACCTTTACTTACCATTTACAGCCACTTTACTTGCCTTTGATCCACTAGGCCTTTCCGCCAGTTGTCAAGTCCGCAGACCCAACTGGGCTTCGGCCGGTTGTCAGGTCCCGTGGACCCAACCAGACTTCCCACCAGATATCGGGCCCCATGAACCTATCTGGACTTCGCACCAGCGATCGGACCCCGCGGACCTAGTTGGATTTCAGCCTGGTGTCAGGTCTTTCAGATCAGTCAACTCCTGCACACTTGGTAGAAACGTTAGACAAACAACTCATCTAACTTTAACCCTTTGTCATACATCAAAACCAGACTGTTAGTGCAACTTGCACCAACACTTACTACTTTATGTTGATGATATACTAATTGTTGTGAAGAGTATGAATGAAGTCAATAAATTGAAGAAGTCGTTGAGTAAGAAAATTGACATGAAATATTTAGGTGTAGTCTAAAAGATTCTCGGGATGTAGATACATAAAGACAGTCTCTGGAAGATTATGGCTATTTCAGCGGAATTATGTTAAGAAGGTGTTAGATAGATTTAACATTGAGTTTGACATATAACATGATAATCCTTCAATTATAGGATATGTTGATGCAGACTATGCAGGGGATATGGATAACAGAAGGTCTACTACAGAATATGTGTTCACTGTGACGAGAGGACCTATTTGTTGGAAGTCCTTGATACAACATATAGTGTCATTGTTCACCACTGAGTCAAAGTATATAGTAGTAGTTGAAACAATCAAGGAAGCATTGTGGCTTGCAAGTTGGTCAAAGAACTGGGTGTTCAATAAGGTTAAGTCAAGGTGTATTGTGATAGCCAAGCATATTGATATGAGATTTTACAAGTTCAAGGAGTTGATTTCTTCCAAGAAAATAATATTTAAGAAGGACTACACTTCTAAAAATATTAGAGACATGTTCTAGGCGGAGTTCTTCTCAGATGCCTGTTGTTCTCCTAAGAGGTGATACTTGTCAATGTGGAAATTATTGAAATGACTCGTATTGGGCTGACATAGGGCACGAGCGTGCCAGGAGGCATGGCCTATCCGTGTTAGCCATTGTGGGCACATGCACGATCGTGCCAAGAGACACGACTTAGTCATGTCAACTAATATGGGCATGGGCGTGACATCGGACACAACCTGACCATGTACGAATCTGAGAGAAAGGGCATGCCCATGGCACGGACATGCCCAAGGGCACGACATGGTCATGCCCTATTTTAGGAAAGTCGACACACTTAGGCATGGGAGTGTCCCAGGGCACAACCTAGCCATGCCCCGTGCTGGAGGTGCAGACATGAACGTGCCCCGTGCTAGAGGTGCCGATTTGATCAGGATTTTAGGTTTACTTGATATTTTTAGTCCAAAATACCATGTATGACTTGGGTTGTATATATATAATTATTGTAACTCTAAACCTAATTCTAATAGAGAGTTCTTAGTCCTTTGTGGAATAGGCACACTATCGAATCATGATAATTCATTATCGTCTTCTCTCCTCTCTCAATTCTTCTTCCTTTTCGATTTCTTCTCCGATGATTCTTCTCATTTGTTGTGGCACGATCTCAACAGCTTGCATACTAGATCCATGACCGACCTCCATTTGTATTTGTGATCGAAAGAAAAATTATTCAATCACATAAGCTCAGCATGACCCTACCTCCTCCACACCTCAAAGCTCTTAACAAATTTTCTCTTTTTTTTTTTCCTTTCATTTTATATTTGTGATTGAAGATGAGTATTCCTTTCATTTTATATTTGTGATTGAAGATTCTACTCATCGTATTCCAATTCAAATTGTTTATTTAAAAAAGGAAAAAACTTAAATTTCTTTTCTAATTTCATATTCTTTATTTGTTTTCGTATTTGTTCACACCCATATTTTCAAAAAAAAAAAAGTGAAATCGTCACATCAGCGACCCCCCTAAGCCGGTCCCATGAATATGAAGGAAGGTAAATGCAAGTACACAGCTAAAAGCGCATAACCGGGATGCTAACCCCAAGCAATGACACCCCAAGGATCAAACCCTGAACCTTTCAACCACGAAATCATACGCCTGGGGACCCCACATTTTCAATAAATATAGACGGTTGAGAAGCGATGGGAACTCCTCCTGACTGATGCAAAAACATGATACCTTTCTAGCTAAGTACTCTTCAACATCCATTCTATAGTCAGATAAAGGAAGGATAAACTACAAATTGGAGGTGAGTTTCGTTCAAATTATCATGTATAATCTTGGTTATATGATTACCAGATAATCATATAACTAATGTTATGAAGATTAAAACATAACTAAATAATTAATGTTATGAAGATTAAAACATAACTAAATGTTATTTGGTCAACCTGAGTAATGTAATAAAAATTTATTTGTTTAAAGATTTTAATGAATAATCTAATTTAATATGTTACTGTATTACTTATGCTATAAAATCAACTATATATTATTATTATTATTATTATTATTATTTAAACTCTACTTTTTCTTATTTTTGTGCTTTTTAAAATTTTTTTTCACATTTTTCTTTATTATTATTTTATTACTTTTTCCTTTTGTTTACATTTTTTTTTATTTTTTTATTTTTTTTTATTTTTTTTATTTTTTTACGTTTTTAAATTTTTTTTTATATATATTATTTTTACACTTTTAAATTTGTTTAACTTTTTAATTTTTATTTTTTATTATTGTTTATTATTTTTCATTATTTTTAAAGTTTTTATTTTTATTTTTTACAATTTTTTTTCTATTTTTTAAAGTTTTTTCTATTTTTTGGTTTTTTAACGTTTTTTCTATTTTTATTTTTTTACGTTATTTTATTTTTTTAACTTTTTAAACTTTTTTTATATTTTATTTTTAAACATTTTTTAATTTATTACATTTTTTTTATTTTTAACGTTTTTTTATTTTCTTAATGTTTTTTCTAATTTTTCCATTTTTTTTTACTTTTTTCTATTATTTTTATTATTTTTACGTTTTTCTCTAGGTATTTTTGGTAAAGAAAATTTGTTAACCTCATAATAAAGAAAAATCTTAGTTTTCCAAGATTTTCTGATTCTAGGTTACATGTCTCTTTTACTGTATTAAGAATCGGACATGAAAAATTACTTAAAAATCATCAATTACTTAAATCAAATAGAACTTATGTTTATAATTTTAAATGAATAATTAAGATTATTAAGAATAACTTCTCATCAAACGGGTTGAGGTTACCATTTAAAAAATGTAAATATCAAATTAGATGGTTTATCACATATTTAATAAATGTTGTATTATTCTATTAATAAATGTATGGCTAAACCTAATTACTGGTCTTCCCTTCTCCGCTTTTCCGCACGTAGCCATGCGCTGCACGAAGCTGAGCGATCCACCTTTCGTTTCCCGACATTCATCTTCTCTCAGGTTCCCCTTCAATAAGAAGATAAAAAAACAACATTGTTATTGCCCACAGCCTGATCCTGTTGAATTTTTGGAAGAGGATCAATGATACTGGAAAAACTGGCGTCATGTTTACAAGGTGTTTTAAACAATTCTTTTTATTCGATTGGATCTTGTGGAAATCTTTCTTTCAATAATTTTTATACTGTCCATGAAATGCACCATTGTTTTTTTTTTTTTTTTTCATTTTGTTTTGATGAAATATTTTTTTTAGTTAATATGCTTATTTTGATTGTGAGATTCAGGCATCGACTGTTTTGGAGTACCTAGTTGGAAATGGATCTGAGCGAGTAATTGACGACATGAGGGAGCATGCTTACCAGATATTGGTAGTGCAATATTCATAATCTTATTCTTCTTCCACAATAATGTACATAGCCTTGATGTTATAGTGTTGTACATTGTGCTTGTTTAACTGGAAATGATGCTTATCTTTCAGATTTTATCCGACTTCCAGTACATTGATTCAAGTGGAAGAGATCAGGGACATAATGTTAGAAGGAAATCCCAAGCCCTCGTAGCTCTAATTAATGATAAAGAAAGGATACAGGAAGTTAGGCAAAAAGCAGCAGCTAACCGGGACAAGCAATCTTACTGAATTCTAAAATAATTATGGTATGGTTCACTCACTCTGTCTATTAACAGTTCTTCTGTTCTCGTGTAGATTTCAAAGTACACATTCAAGTAGGCCTGATTCATATCCAAGCCCGAGGCATTATGGTGACCGTTACGATGATGATCATTCTGATAGTCGTTATGCTAGCAGAGATGATGACCTGTATGGTAATTGGAAGGAACGAGATTGGGGTTACAAAGATGATGATAGAAGTGTCAGGGTTAGCGATCCATATGGTCGATAGGAAGATCATTATGGTAGGTACTCAGATGAACGTTATGGCAGAGATGGTTATAAGGATGATGAGCATAAAGGAGGTCAGGAAGGTGATTATGGTTCAAGAAATACAGGCTTCAGTAGAAAGTGTTCCTTTGATGATGATGACCGCTCAATCAGGTTAGTTTTTTGCTCTTACTACATCTGTAGTATTGCTTCTCATAATCAGTAAATCATTTATGATCCCGTCCGGAAGCTAAGTCGGATGAAGACGGGTCTTGTTGTGTCGAAAGTTGACGGAGAGTCGTTCAAGTGATGGATGAACCGGGTGCCCACCTGGAAAGGTTCCCACAGGTGGTTGACGGAGAGGGGTGGTCAAGACGATGACGCTATCTCTTTCTGCGTACACTCAGACGAGTCCACCGGTCGTTAGAGACCAAAAATCAGGGAAAAAGTCCCGGGGTCAGGTCCTCCGACGCTCAAGTCAAGTACTTTTCCCCCAGAAATCGCAGAAAAACGGACGAAAAGTAAAGGACTAGTAGAAAATGACGAGTACTGAGCGTACCTGCATAAGGGACAAGGCATCCCTTTTTATACTGCAATGAAGATTCTTGGGTCTGACGGGTGTCAGGGAATATCGTCTGTCAGGCTTTGTCTGGCGGTGGTTGACACGCGGCTCTTCCTAATAGGCTGACGGCAAAACCAAAGGTGTGTTGGGCCCCGACTGTTGGCATATTCCCTGACACCTTGATTATTCCCTCTGACAAGCGGTTGCGATTCCTTGGCTGATTTATCTTGTAGCCCCTGACCGATCCAGGATCTGAACTTGCCCTGTTTTTATATACTGTTGCCTTCGACTTGTATGTCCCGATCTGTGTTAAGCTCGTGCCCGGATCTGCCTTTGTCGTTTGCTATCTCGATCCACCTTCCGGGTCTGTGTCCAGACCAGTGATCTTTGGCTTGGGTGTCCCGACCTGCACCCTGGGTCTGGTTCCTGACCCGCCTGTCTGCTGCTGTCTGCTATTATCCAAAGCATGTACGTCCCGACCTGCACACTGGGTCTAGTTCCTGACCCTCATCTGTCTGATTATCCAAGGCATGTACGTCTCAACCTGCACGCTGGGTCGGCTTCCCGACCCTCATCTGTCTGACTATCCAAGGCATGTACGTCCCAACCTGCACGCTGGGTCGGCTTCCCGACCCTCATCTGTCTGATTATCCAAGGCATGTACGTCTCGACCTGCACGCTGGGTCGGCTTCCCGACCCTCATCTGCTTACTGCTATCCAAGGCATGTCCGTCCCGACCTGCATGTTGGGTCTGTAAACAGACCTGCTGATAGTTTCCATCCTTAGCTATACTTGGCCCACGAGCTCATTTACTACTTACTATCAGGGCTGGGTCTTATAATTCTCCCTTTTGACTTTGGCCACGTAAGCTGGACCTTTGACTTCCCTGCCGTCCATATCAGCGCGATTACTGACCGACCACGTTGGCTTGACTTCTTCCCTTCTTGACCTCCCCGTCAGCTGGGCTGTTGACCGGCCCCGAATGCTTGACTTATGACCTTCCTATCCTACAGGTCAGCTTGATTTCTGATCCTCTTGTGGCCTTGACTCCGAGCCACGTCATCTTATTGACCCCACAAAATACGCACCGTATCAATCTGGATTTTAGTTACATTGTTATGTGTTAATGAGTTGATGCTAGTCTGCTGAGTAAATATTGTATTGTCCTCTTCCATTGAGTAAGCTTTCTTTAACCATGTTCATTAAAGAATGTTTTAAAAATCATGTTTGTTTATGTTGTCTTTTATGTTGAAGTGTGGGTGGCAGAGTTGACCATGTTCCTCGGGACGAAAGGTGAGCAGTTCGAATTCTTTTGTATTGTAGTTGTGAATCTTATATCTATGTGCCTTTCTCGACTGACAAATTTTAATAAAACACCAGAGAGCTGGACCGCAGACTTTCTGAGCAGAGTAGTGGTGCACCACCAAGCTATGAAGAAGCCACAAGAGATGTCCACAACCATGTGCAAGGAGATAGGTACACCTTGCATACAATCATATCCTGTTATGGAAATTCTTTTTTCTAACAACTCCACTGGTAGAAATATCAGTGGAGTTAAAGGAGCTGCACCAACAGAACCTTCTTCTGTACCAAGCACAAACTCTCCTCCACCAAACTCTGAATCAGGGTTCACCACCTGTGCCAGCTGCTAGCTCCACTGTCAAAATTGAAAACCATGGTTCAGGCAATGTTTCATATGCTCTATCTAACAAACAACGGTAATAGCAATGGTTTTGATGAGTTTGATCCCAGAAGTTCGGCATCAGGTATTGATTTTTTTTTATTATCCCCAGAGTTCAGGAATACTACTCCCACTTCTAAATTTTTAATGATAGAGTATAGCTTCAGATAAATTAGGCTTGAGAGACTCATGAATTACGACAAAGCTCTTAGTGTTCAAGCCAACTACATGAAAGTCCTTAGACGTGCTGCCTCATATTCAGAGGTGATATATGATTCACTTCTAAAACTTAATTTTTAAGTACAGTATTTAGTTAGTTTTGGATGTAGATGTCTCGTTATTAGTTTGTATTTACAATTTTGACTTAAATATTCGTTGGATAAATTTAAATTATGTACTTGCACTTTAAATTGTATTTTATAATTTTTTTCTATTTTAAATAATGGATTGTATTTTATAGTTTTTTTTATTTTAAATGATGGATGAATTGTGATAATGTGTAAATATTGAATTCATATTATATATTCTAAATAAATATCAATGATTATTTTAAATATATTTATAAATTATTATAGTAATATTTATTAATGTCATTATAAATTAATTAAGGTGGCATTTAATTTTAAAATCATCTTTTAAATAATTTTTATTGGCATTTTTTATTATCTTCATAAAAATATAAATTTCATAATAAATGAGTTTTAGTGGCATTTAACTTGTCCTTATTATGATAATAACAACACATATATAAATGCCCTTAAAATATGATTTTTATTGACATTTTAAGTATCGTTATATTTTTAAATTGTAACACTTTTAACATTAATATTGATATTGTTGTTAGTTAGAGCCCTACAGCCAATCATATGATGATTGTTGTATGGACTCATTGTATCATATTCTTATGTATATAAAGACATTTGTTTTTGGTTATTATACTTACTTATATTGGTGCCAAATAACAAAATATAATAGCGTCCTAGAGTAGAATATTCTTATCTATATCAATCGATTGGTTGAATCGATAGTGAGATGGCATAGAGAACACTATTCTTAATCATTCCTAGTCAAGTATTAACGTTCAGGGACAATGTTAATGCGACGAGACTAGAATGTAGGTCAACTCGATGACTTGATTTCACAAGTTATGGATATGGAGATATCAAGTTGACACATGGGTATGCATTGGAGAATGTATACTGAATGACTCGCCATGAGAAAGTATCATGGATCGTTATATGAGTGTCATATACTTTCTCATGTGGTTATTAGTATGACTATTAGTCCTTGGACCTGAAGTCACCATGGTTCCCTACATAAGGAGTTACATACTTTGGCTTCGTCAAACGTCACCCGTAACTGGGTGGATTATAAAGGCGATTACTTGGTATGTAACAAATTATGCGGAGGGATGTGAGTAATGTAGATGGGATCTATCCCTCCTATATGACGGGAGTGATATCTTGGTTCTTGATAGAGTGAGACCACTAAGTGCATGACCATGTCCAAATGAGTCGATATGAGATATTGAGCTCATTTGATTAGAATGAGTCTACTTGGAGTTCAAGACATAGATTGATTAGAGGATGACACGGTCTATGCCTCATTTGATCAATCTAGATATCGTGGTTAGAACGACATTGCCACATATTGTGAGAGTCATAATTAGTAGTCACGAAGGTAATGTTGGATCTCAATATTCTTGCAACTTGGGTAGCAATGATGTATTGCTAGATGCCGCTCATTGCTTATGTTTCTAAATAAGATTTAGAAATATTGCTAATGTTGCAAGAACCTATTGGGTCACACACAAAGAACAAGTGAATGGAGATTAGGTTCATATGATGAACCAATTAGATTAGGTTCATGTGATGAATCAAAAATTAGATTAAGAGTAATCTAATTTAGGCTTTTTGAGTTAGACTCAATTAGGTTGGATTTAACTCACCAAGAAAGATGAGTGATCAAGTTTGACTTGACCATATGAAAGTGGAAATATCAAGTTTGACTTGATGCCACCTCATGAAGGATAACTTATCCTACATGGCATGGCTAGCCAACACATCCTTGCCAAATCATCAAGGGAGAGCAAGATTCCTAGTGTGGCCGGCCATATGAATGGAAGATTTATTGGCCGCCCAAATGAATGCATTAAGATTCATTGAATGTAATTAATTGCATTCCTAGTGTGGCTAGCCACATGAATGGAAGTTTCATTGGCCGCCCAAATGAATGCATTAAGATTCATTGAATGCAATTAATTGCATTCCTTGTGTGGCCGGCCATATGAATGGAAGATTCATAGGCATTGAATTAATTCATTCATTTTTGTATCATCTTACTTACTTCTTCCTTGCTCCTTCTCCTCTCTTTGTCGAGAGCTCCAAGCAAGACAAGAAAGTTAGTGAGTTTATCCAAGAAGAAAGGTAGAGTGATAGCCACATAGAAAAATAAGAGGAGCGTTTGAGATTATATCTTTCTCTTTTCTCCTACCTTTCTTCCAATCCCACCCGAGAGCCCTAGGGAGTGCTAGCACATTTGTGGTGCTCTCTTCTCCATCCTTGAGTGTTAGAGAACACTTTTTGTTCGTGTGGATACTACTAGAGGTGTGTACACTTGAACACACTCAAGATCCGAAGGACCTTGGACGAGCGAGATTTGCGAAGGGCTTCGCTTCAAAGGTATAACACTCACCATGTAGATCTAAAGTAGATCGATCTAGAGTAGGAAATAAGTACAAGAATTTTATTAATTTTTCGCACGGATCCGTGGCTAGAATTCGGGGTTTCCGTAACGCAAAAAGCGATTTTTGCGGCTCGAATCGCTAACAGTGGTACCAGAGCCACGTGCGAACTTGTACTTGTTTCTGTTTTTGTTTTATGAAAAAGTTTCATTTCTGTAAGTCTCTGTGATTTTACTAATTTTATGATTTTTATGAGTATTTTTCTCGTAGAAACGAAGCAACAAGTGTTTGGTCACTTGTAGGCTTCGACGACCGAGAAAAACCTTCCGAAACGACAAGGTCTCACCCGAACAAATTTATTTTGTTTGGGACAGTGACTTAAGGCACTGTAGGATCGCTTAGGAACACTCGCGATTGTTATATCGCGAGTATGGGTGCTGCCCCTAACCCCGCAAGGGGCTTTGTTCCGCGATTGCGTCCGAAAATCGTTAATCGGAACCGCCGGGAAGTTGTAACTCATAAAATAGATAAAATAGTAGTAAAATTACAGAAATTTATATAAAATACATAATTTAGAATTATGTGTGATGTTGTGATGATCATGACCCAAAAGACCCAATATGATTGGTTAATAATGTGTTGTAATTCATAATATGGCATGCGCGCCATCTTTGTGTTGTGCGTGTTGTATTTGTTACGCGACCTGCGTGTCGTGCCCTCTCTTTTATATTCTGGTTGTAAAATAGTTTTAAACTCGAATGTAACTCGAGTTTCACATTTGTAATGTACAAAATTGAAGCTGTGGAAGATCCACTCAAGGAGGAGTTACGAGGAGGCTGAAGTCAACACATGGTGGTCAAAGAAGGCGCTTGATGAAGCAGCTAACCCTAGGTTGACCATCCGATCTTCTCATTGGCTTGAGAAGATCGTAGTAGGGCCATGATCTCATCATAATTTAATTAAATAGTATATATGAGACTCATTTGGTCTAACTCATTTGATTAAATCTAATTTAGGCTTTTGCTGAACTCATTTGATTTTGAATCATATGAGACAAGCGAGTCATACCTACTGGGCAAGATAACTAAAACTCCCTTTAGTGGACACAGCGAAAGAGCAACAGACTTGTTAGGACTTATACATAGTGATGTATGTGCCCCTTTCAATGTCGCTGCCAGAGGTGGTTATAGGTGCTTCATTACATTTACTGATGACTTCAGTAGATATGGTTATGTGTATCTGATGACACATAAATCAGAATCCTTTGAAAAGTTCAAGGAATTCAAGAATGAAGTACAAAACCAGCTTGGCAAGAGTATCAAGATACTTCGATCAGATCGAGGTGGTGAATACCTTAGCCATGAGTTTCGTGACTATCTAGCTGAGTGTGGGATTCTATCCCAACTCACTCCTCAATCACATGTTGTTGTTGAATCTGTCAAAGCAGAGCAACGCATATTATCTTGGTAGGGTGCGGAGGGACAATCTTGGTCCTGCCTATCAACGCATGGGTGACGACAAACTCAATTAGATTGAGTATAACTAGTTAAATCGGATTTAACTGTAGGCATTATCCAATAGTTGGAAGATAGGACAAAATCACATTTATATTAAATCTTGGGCGATTTAGCCAAAGCTAACTTAAGTTTTAATATACATGCGGATCTTGATCCTATAAACAAGAGTTGTATAGATATGTAATTGGTAATTAGTTACCTACCAATCATACTAAGTCTTGGGCAATTTAGCCAAAGCTAACTCAAAAATATGGAACCACCACATCAGCGGCCCCCCTAGAGCCGGTCCCACGGATATGGAGGGAAGTAAATGCATGTACACAGCTGAAAGCGCATAACCGGGACGCTAACCCCAAGCAATGACACCCCTAGCTAAAGCTAACTCAAGGCATAGTATGATGTGGATCTTGTCCCACAAAAATTATAGTTAGTTGGTTAGAATCTAGTAAGTGTGGTTTGACCACATCCATGACTTGATTCTATAAAGACCCTATAATTCAGTGGGAGCATCATTTAGTTAAAGGCCTAATTAAATGATAAAAAGGAATATGATATTTACTTTCTGCTTTAATTTCTGTTGTACATTGTCATGACGTCAAATACGAACTCTTTCTCCCTGCGTTATGTCCTTGAGAAGGACAAGCTCAACAGAGCTAATTTCCTGGACTAGTACAGGAATCTGAGAATCATTCTCACACAAAAACGTAAACTGTACGTTCTGGAGCAACCCATTCCGGAGGCACCTCCTGCCAATGCCACGCGAGCTGACCGAGATGCTTACAAGAAGCATCAAGATGACGCATTAGATGTGTTATGTCTCATGATCGCAACCATGAACTCTGAGCTTCAGAAGCAACATGAGTTGATGACTGCTTATGATATGGTTGTACATCTTCGTCAACTATATCAAGGACATGCATGACACGAGAGATTCGAGATCTCTAAGGCACTATTTCAGTACAAGATGCAAGTTGGGACTCCCGTAGGTCCATATGTACTCAAGATGATTGGGTACATAGAAAACCTACAGAGGTTGGGATTCCCACTTGGCCAAGAGCTTACCACTGACTTGATCTTGCAATCCTTGCCAGAGGGTTATAGTCAATTCGTCATGAATTACAACATGAACGAAATTGACAAGACACTGCCTGAGCTACTTAGCATGTTAAGTACTGCTGAGCTCAACCTTAAGAAGGTTAAGCCTAACTCCATTTTGATGGTGAACAAGCATAAAGGCAAGGGCAAGGCTAAGGGTAAGGGAAAGTCCCAAGCCAAGGGCAAAGGGAAGACACTAAAACCTAAAGGAGGGGTTGCCAAGGATGCTACCTGCTTCCACTGCGGTCAGACCGGACACTGGAAGAGGAACTGCAAAGTATACCTGAATGATCTTAAGAAGAAAAGAAGTGAGACTTCTACTTCAGGTATGTATGTTATAGAAGTCAATCTATCTATTTCTACATCATGGGTATTGGATACTGGATGGTAAGTCTTGGCGGGTCGAGAGCTTCAGGCAAAAGTCCTAGGGGGTGGTAACCCTAGGTGGAAAGTCCTGGTGTCGCGAACCAGGTGGAAGACTGGACGGGTTGGAGAGCGGGCGTTCAGCAGAAAGTCCGGAAGCATCGAGCGCCGAGCAAAAGTCCAATCGATCTGGAGGATCGTGCTGGCAACAGGTAAATCTCCTGAGTGGAGCAGGTGAGGACGCACTTCCCGCAGAAGGAACAGTAGGCGTCGGGTCAACCTAGGGTTTCCGGTCGGAAATCCGAAGTTAGACCCTGATAGTCCGAAGACTGTTAATATTTTATTTATAACTATTATGTGCTAACTTTATTTTGAAGGGTATGTGTTTGGGACTAACACATTTTGCAGGAACAAAAAAGCAACCTTAAGCCTCGGATGAACAGTGCCCGAGGCGCCTCCATGGAGCTTGGAGGCGCCTCAGGTGCAAGGCTGAAGGAAGCTGCGCACTAGGCCTGGAGGCGCCTCAGACTGAGCTGGAGGCGCCTTGGACCAGAGGTTGGAGGCGCCTTTGAGTGGATGAGGTGCGACCTGTTCTATGCTGATCCACGCGGGCGACTCGGGAGGGTTGGAGGCACCTTGGATGGTGCTGGAGGCGCCTCCAACAGTGCATAAAAGGAGGTCTCAAGGCAACACTCAACACAACAAGTTTACAAGTAATCTAGCTATCGTTTGCTGCTCAAAAGACGCCCTGAAGTGCTGTTGCAAGTCCCCGACGACCCGGAGCTCTAGTTTCAAGATTTCAGTTGTCGGTATAGCGTTTTAAATATTGCTCTGTAATACATATTTGTAACCTTGCACTTTAATAGTGAATTGCCCAAAGTAAACCCTCAACGAGCGTGGGCCTTGGAGTAGAAGTCGCCCAAGGCTCCGAACTAAGTAAAACCACTTGGGTCCTTCTGTGTGCTTTATTATTTCTGCTGCTAATTCTCGATTGTTTTATGAATCCGAAACGAGTGAAAGCCACGAGCGCTATTCACCCCTCTCTAGCATTTTCGATCCAACATGCCTCTCCTGGGCTCCTTCACCGGAATCACTGTTGGATCGAGAAGCGCTAGAGGGGGGGGGGGGGGGGTGAATAGCGCTCATAGCTATTTCGTAACGTATTCATAAAACACTATTCGAGATTAAAGCAGCGGAAATAAAAGATAACAAACGCGAACACAAGTATTTACTTGGTTCGAAGCCTATGGCGACTCCTACTCTCTTTGAGCGTTTACTTTTAAGGAAATACCTATAAATAGATAGCTACAAATAAGGAAAGATTTTAATAGAATTAAAATATCTCTTTAATCTTTTATAGATAGCTATAAAAGGAAAGATTTTAAAATTTTAAAATTTTCTTTTAAAACCATGAGGATGACTATAAAAGGAAAATTAAAATCTTTCTTTTAACCATTGTAGATAACTACAAAATAGGAAAGGAAAATTAAAATCTTTCTTTTAATCATTGCAGATAACTACAAAATAAAATCTCTCTTTTAACCATTGTAGATAACTACAAAAAAGGAATGATTTTAACAAAATTTTATTTTAAACAAAACTTCATTTTCCTTTTATTCTCCATGTGGCCAGCCCTTAGCTTGGGCACCAAGCTATGGTCGGCCACCTCTTGGCTTCCAAGCTCATGCTTGGCCGACCCCTTGCACCAAGCAAGGATGTGGCCGACCCATTACTTGGGTAAGAAGTGGACTTTGTGGATACAAGGTTTTATAGAGGCTACAACAGGGACCGAGAGAATAAATTGGTTTTAGTCTCCCGATGAGCTTGAGCTTCCTGTGTTCGCCCCGAACACCCAACTCAAGTTCATCAATAATAACTCATACCACTAAAAAGTTATTATTGAACTACCGCACCAATCCCAAATTACATTATGGGCTCCTTCTTATTATGAGTGCATTAATCTCCCTGTGTTTAAGATATAGAATTCCCACTAATTAAATGAGTTACTGACAACTTACTTAATTAATATCTAGCTCCAAGAGTAGTATCACTCAATTTCATTATCATGCCGGACTAGATCCACCTGCAGGGTTTACATGACAATCCTTATGAGTTCCTCAAGGGGATATCATCAACCTAAATTATTAGGACACAATTTCATTCTATAATCAACAATACACCATATAAATAATATCATTTCCCAACTTATTAGGCCTATTGATTTAACGAGCTAAATCGTACCTTTTGATAAATCAAAGAAATAACTATTAAGTATACGTGCTTGTTATTATATCATGATTAAGAGCATGCACTTCCATAATAACAAAGGTATTGTTCTTTTGTATAGTCAGTATAAAAAGATACTACCTCAAATGATCCTGCTCAATACACTCATAGTGCACTAGTGTAATTTATTAGTCAAGATAAACTAATACCTATTTACACTACAACCACTCCAATGGTTTGTCACATTCCATCTTGGTTGTGAACAACTGTTTATAATTTATAAGGAACTGATAACATGAACTTCTATGTGTCTCCTCACACCATGTTATCTTCAATATAAACTAAATAGACAACTATACTTTGTATAAATGTAGACATTTGACCAATATGATTCTTAAATATTTATACAAAAAGCTAGACTTTTAGTATACACTTTAACAACGCTGGCTCCGGTGAACGATGGATTCTGATGAAGACGAACTCCTGAAGACTCGGAAGAACTCTTCGACGCTCCTATGCACAATGAGACGAGCCAACAAAGTGTTAGTGACCTAAGACCGGTGTGCGCATCCCTGGCTAGGCCCTTCGACACTCAAGTCAGTTCCTCTCTTGAAGGTGAAAGAAGAAGAAGAAGTACAGTAACTAATGTACTTGAAAACAGAGTTTTGGATGCTAGAACTTGCTTCCCTCACCAATGGAGAGGATCCTCCTTTTTATACTACCTCATGTAACCTCCGTAGTCATGAGGTGGTCCCCGGTTTGTTAGAGTTTGTTAGAGGATGAAGTCATCTTCTAGGCTTCGTGTAATAATTCTTTAAGGAATTTTTTTTGTACCCCAGATGTACCTATTTTGTCGCTTGTGACTTATATTCATGATGAAGTATGCATAGGGATACACCACTATAAATGAAGAAGCTTCAAGAAGATATTTTCCGCCAAATCTGCCAGGCTGTTATACTTATATACTTCTATTAAGCATGTCTCAACCGGTCATTCAAGCCGGTTGTATATATATCGAGAATACCTTCTGTTGAGCATGTTCTGGCTAGGAATGTACTATAAGCTTTATAAGGATGAGCACCTTTACGCTCGGTCGGGCTTTGCCTGACCGAGCGTGTATAAGCATATTGGTGCTCGCTCAGCCTTTACTCGGCTGGTAATATACTAAAAGCTTCTATAAGGCTAAGTACCTTTATGCTCTATCGAGCTTTGCCTGACCGAGTGCATGTAAGTAGATTGGTGCTCATTCAACCTTCACTCGGCTGGTAATATACTAAAAGCTTCTATAAGGCTAAGTACTTTTACGCTCGGTCAGGCTTTGCTTGACTGAGCACGTGTAAGCACATTGGTACTTGCTCAACCCTCACTCGGCTAGTAATATACTAAAAGCTTTTATAAGGCTAACTACCTTTTACGCTTGGTCAGACTTTGGCTGATTGAGCATGTGTAAGTACATTAGTGCTCGCTTGACCTTCACTCGGCCGGTAATATACTAAAAGCTTCTATAAGGATAAGTACTTTTTACGCTCGATCGAGCTTTGCCTGACTGAGCGCGTGTAAGCACATTAGTGCTCACTCGACCTTCACTCGACTGATAATATACTAAAAGCTTCTATAAGACTAAGTACCTTTACGCTTGGTCGAGCTTTGCCTGACCGTGCGCCTGAAGGCACATTGGTGCTCGCTGGGCCTTCACTCGGCCGGTAATATACTAAAAGCTTCTATAAGGCTAAACCGAGCACGTGTAAGCACATTGGTGCTCGTTCGGCCTTCATGATGTGCGTAGATCTTATGATCATTTATGCATGTTTGGACGTACATATACTTGTATTTCATTAGCATATTCTATGTTTATTGCACCATATTTCTTTATAATGTCATACTTCTATTATATTTATTCGGAGATATACTCTTTCCTTGTTTTGATTGATAGGACGTGATTTGGAGCAAAAACGAAGCCTACATGAAGTCTAGAGCTTCTAGAGTGTCACGGGCAGGCGAAGACTAAGTTTTTCTCATGTTCTGGCCGTGTGGGGGCGTGTTGAGGCCGTGTGAATGTCACACGGCCGTGTGAAGGCCATGTGGAATTTCTAGCACTGCAGACCAAAAGTAAAATGACCATAACTTTCTGTTTGGTTGGAGTTATGAGCCGTTCCAGATATCAAAATGTAGATAACGTCAAGATCTACAACTCTTATGAAGACTTAAACCAGATAAAACCAATTCTTGAAGGTCTAAAGTTCGTTTCTATGAGACACGGCCTTGGCACACGGCCGTGTCAAATCCTGCACTGCATACCAAGAGTAAAACAGGCATAACTTTGTGGTCTGTTGGAGTTTTGGGCTGTTATTTATACCAAATTGTAGATAACTTCAAGATCTACAACTTTCATGAAGACTACATCTCAGTAATACCACGTTACGAGGCAATAAAATGGCTTACAAGTGCAGCACGACCTTGATGCATGACCGTGACAAATTCGCATGGCCGTGCGGTGTATCCAGAGCAGAAGATGTACACGGCCGTGTCAACTCGCACGGTCATGCCACTCAACCAATGTAGAAGATGTACACAGCCGTGTCAACTCGCACGACCGTGCCACTCGACCAGTGCAGAAGACGTACACGGCCGTGTCAACTCACACGACTGTGGCGCGGGCCGTGTGGCGCCCGTACCCTAGCTTATAAAAGGGTTAAGAAACCTACTTTTGAGGGAATCTTTGGTTGGGGACTTCGTCCCTCTCCTTGGGAAAGGATTCTCCCCTTCAAGGGAAACCCTAGAGCTTCATCCACCGCCGTGCCACGACGTTCCGTCCATCTCCAGAGCAAGGGGGCATCTCCAAGACATCGGAAACCTTGGCAGCATCTCTTCTTCCCCTTCTTCTGACATCAAGGGTTGTAAGTGTGCTTTATTTTATGTTTAGGGTTTGTTCTTCCCCCACAATGGAGTAGACGTTCTCTTCTAGGATTAAGAAGTATTTGTAATATGATGGAGATGTAGAACTATGTAGATTCGCCTTGTTTCTATTTAATGACTTGTTAATGCCTTGTTCGTGCTTGATGAGTTGCGTGTGTACCATGTTTATATTTCTATGCTTTGATTGCTTGATGTGGAGGATTGTTGATCCCGCAAAGGGGATACCTTAGAGCGTATTGACCAAGGTACCCTAGTGACAGGGGTAACCCTTTCCGGACGTCTAAGATGTTCTCTTAAAAGGAGAAACAATCCCTTAGGAACTGTTGCTCTCGTAAAGAGAGTGCTCTAGATCGTATAGCCAAGGGCCCCTAGTGACAAGGGTAACCCGTTCACGGACGTCTACGACATTCTCTTGAAAGGAGAGACAATTCCTCCATAAGGAAGTAAGTAACCGTACCGAACCTCTACCCTTATCCTTGTTGTTATTTACTAGATATGTATCCCAGTGATCTACCGAGGCGCCCTCGTGACAGGGGGTTAACCATTACAGGACTTCACAGGGATCGTCTCTACGTGATACTTAGGGATACCGACCAATCTAACTTCCTGCAAGAGCATGGACATAGATGTTAGAAACTAAGCAATCTATGTAGTATCTCCTAGTATTATAATGAAACTAAAATCCTAGAGTCCTTTTCCCAAAGCTCAATTCCCTCCAAGATCAACTTTCTCTCTCCTCTCTCTTCGTCTCAACCTTCTTTTCCTCTCTTAAATCACACTTGTTAGTTTGCAAGCGCCAAAGTCAACTTTCAATCGTCTAGATAACTAACTTTGTGACATCTCTAGTGCTTAATCAACAGTCCCTGTGGTTCGACAATCTTATATATTACCGATAACGAAATCATACACTTGCGGTTGCGTAACACTTCACTAAGTTGGTAATATATTAAAAGCTTCTATAAGGCTAAGTACTTTTTACGCTCGATCGAGCTTTGCCTGACTGAGCACATGTAAGTATATTGGTGCTCGCTCGGCCTTCAGTTGGCTGATAATATACTAAAAGCTTCTATAAGGCTAAGTACCTTTACACTCAATCGAGCTTTATGTGACTAAGCGCATGTAAGCACATTGGTGTTCGCTCGGCCTTCACTCGGCCGATAATATACTAAAAGCTTTTATAAGGCTAAGTACCTTTATGCTTGGTCGGGCTTTTCTTGACTAAACGTGTGTAAGTACATTGGTGCTTACTCGGCCTTCACTTGGCCAGTAATATACTAAAAACTTCTATAAGGCTAAGTGTCTTTACGCTCAGTCGGGCTTTGCCTAACCGAGCGCGTGTAAGCATATTGGTGCACGCTCGATCTTCAGTCGGCTGATAATATACTAAAAGCTTCTATAAGGCTAAATACCTTTATGCTCAATCGGACTTTTCTTGACCGAGCGCATGTAAGCACATTGGTGCTTGCTCAACCCTCACTCGGTCGTTAATATATTAAAAGCTTCTATAAGGTTAAATATCTTTATGCTCAATTGAGCTTTGCCTGATCGAGCGTGTGTAAGCACATTGGTACTCACTCGACCTTCACTCGACCGATAATATACTAAAAGCTTCTATAAGGCTAAGTACCTTTACACTCGGTCGGGCTTTGCCTGACTGAGCGCGTGTAAGCACATTGGTGCTCGCTCAGCCTTCACTCGGCCGATAATATACTAAAAGCTTCTATAAGGCTAAGTATCTTTACGCTCAGTCGAGCTTTGCCTGACCGAGCGCGTGTAAACACATTGGTGATCGCTCAGCTTTCACTTGACCGGTAATATACTAAAGTTTCTATAAGACTAAGTACCTTACGCTCGGTCGAGCTTTGCCTGTCCAAGCACGTGTAAACATCCTTTTATTTGGTCGTTTATAATCCTATTAATCATGCATTCACCCCGCCATATACCCCTCCTATCTCTCTCGACCATGACCTCTACTTCATTTGTCAGGCCGCTCCATCATAACCTATATCAGAGATGAAGTAAGAAGAGATTACAATGATTTACTTGGTAGATGTAGGCTTCTTCTTCTTCAAATGCTTGCACAAAAGATGGAGATTTTACTCAAGAAACTTCTCAGCAATTTGATTGCACGAAAACCTTCGCTTAAGATGAGAGCTCTACCCCTTCAAACATTCTCCTTTTCTTTTATATGCATCCTTGAGTCAATGCATTTATTTCAGACATCAATCGATTGTTGTAGACCATTAGTCAACTGATACGGTCTCTGATAATTGTTGATGTCATTAAATGACCATTGACTCTTCTGAAACCTGTTTGATTTTGTCTCTAATTTGAATATCAGTCAACTAATGTAAACCATCATTCAATTGATGCAACCAGTCGAATTGATAGGTAAGTCTGACTCACTTTTGTTCACTTTCGATTGGCATCAATCGACTGATGTAAATCATCATTCGACTAATGCACTTAGTCGAATTGAACATGAGAGTCTAACTTATGAGGACGTGTAACGAGCAAGAGGGGGGATAGCTTCTTTTGCTTCTTTGAAGATGATTTATAGTGAAAAACTTGAAGCAATGCTAATACCTTCATTTTATTTGGTATTCACCTTCTTGAGGTAGCTAATCCAAGGGGCCACCCTTCACTCTCACATAAGCACTATGAAAACTTCATTCTCGGAGATGGAGATACCTCCTACAAGCTCAGAACAAAAATACAGCAAGAAAATAAGAATGCAAATACAAACTACAATTAAGAACAACTTTTAGGGTTTATAATGAGGAACCTTACATTGTTTACTCTTTTCTTACTTTGGATTGCTTCTTGGTGGATGGAAATGCAACAACATTTTGTTCCAAAACTCCCAAGAACCTGATGAAACAAGTGTACTTCAAATCTTCGTGAAAATCCCTTTTCTAGGGTTATTTTGATGTCTCCTAATCGATCTGCTTACCCTCAATCAATTGTCACGTTAGCTTGACCATTCAAAACATGAAAAATGGGTTTTTTTGCTTAACTAATTGATTATTGATTTATACCAATTGATTCGGTAGCTTCTAATCAATTACCCAATAAAATTGGAAGCTTTTTGTTCTAGCAAGAATCTCTCAATCAATTTCCTAATTGATTCCAACACCTATTGTGCTCTTACGAACAGGCTTCAATCGATTACCTTAATCCATTGGTGAAACCTGAATTGATTATCCCATTTGATTCTAAACTCTTCTATTCTTATGCGAAAATACCCTTAATTGATTGCCCTAATCGATTGAGATAAGCCTAATCAATTAGGCAATCAATTCGTAGTCTTACTTTTCTTCGCGAAAAGCACCCAATCGATTAGACAATCAGCATAATCAATTGAAATACATCTCAATCGATCGATTGAGTTAATTGATTGCCCAACCCTAAACTCTGAACTTAGAGTTTAGAGTTCCTTCGACCAACCCTAAAATCATTCATGACTTATTGGGACTTTCAGTTGCCTAGCATCTAGTCACTATTGACCTGCTACTAGGGATTTTTTACTAAGTGTCCGGTCAATCTTTTACCCACTTAGACTTTTCATCTCGTGCCAAATGTCTGGTCCATCAAGACCCACTTGAACTTACCATCTCGTGCCAAATGTCTGATCCTCTGTTATCCACCTAGACTTTTTCATTACCTAGCCCTGCTAAGACTTTCCATTGTCTAACATCCAATTAGGTCTTTCATTGTCTAACCCCACTAGAACTTCCACTGCCTAGTTTCTAACTAGGTCTTCCACTGTCTAGGCTCGTTGGGACTTCCACTACCTAGTTCCCAACTAGGTCTTCACTGCCTAGATCTGCTAGGACTTCCCATTGCCTAACTTTCAATTAAGATTTTCTATGCCTAACCTCTGGTTAGGATTTACCGTTACCTAACGTTCATTTAGAACTTTCCCAGACAAGTATCCAGTCCTCCTTGACCTACTTGACTTCTCTCTAAAATATTGTTAAATATCGAAACTCAAGCTCAAGATAACCTGAGTTTAGTCAAACTGGTCAATCTTGAATTGAGAATGATTGGACCAACATGACCCGCTTCTATTCAATTTTGATTGACATCATTCGACTGATGTAAACTATCATTTGACTGATGTAATCAATTGATTTGAATAGGCTAGTCTGACTCGCTTCTGTTCACTTTAAATTAACATCAATTGATTGATGTACACCATCAATCGACTGATCTCATTAGTCAAACCGGGCATGCGAGTACAACTCACTTATGTTCAGTTCCAAATTGATATCAGTTGATTTATATAACAATCAATCAACTAATAGTTCGATATGAACTCTTTCATCTGTTTTCCAGAGTATTAGTCGATTGATTTATAGATCAATCTACTAATTCTCTTTTGTCAACCTTCCTAATGGCTGAGTTCCTTAAGTCTCTAACCTCATTACCTGATGCTAGATAGACCTTTTGTTCACTGAACTTTTGTGCCTGGAGCTTTCTCGTCTTCAAGTTTTCATCCATCTTTGCATTCGATTCGCTATCTACTTGGGTTCCTTCTTTTGCCAAGAATCCAATTTTTAATATTTTTGGACTTTTTATGCCTTGCATCCACTCTTATGACTTGCACAAACTTCCTCTTACCAAGAATATGTAGGTTCTTGACCTTTCTAAACTTTCCTCGTCTTTCTTTTGGTCTCCAACCTACATGGACCTTTTCCTGCACGCTTATAACACAAGTAAGATCTCATTTCATTAGCCTTAATTTAATATCATCAAACATCAAAATTATATTTTTTGGGCATGATCGCATCATGAACTCTCACACTGTGTGATAATTTATCCCTTTATGATATCCACATAACAATACTTTACCAAACTAAATTCAACACAATCCATTCAAAATACCAAAAAACTACTACATAGCCAAAATAAATATCTATCATCTCTAATAGGTAACAACTAATTGATGATTGAATGGTCACTCTTGATCTGTGATCTCGGAGGACAAGGAAAATGAAATGGGAGTGCAAGTGCATTTAGTAGACATAAAAAGATTGATACATGATATAAAAGAAGTATGATAGAGAAGAAAGACAAGAAATATTTATAGTAAGTTAACACTTAAAACAAATTTGATTATTCTCTTAAAACATATTTATATTTAATTTTACCAATTGAATTGTTAATTATTATCTTGTACTTCGTTTTTAGGAATAATGAAGCAACTATAATTCATCTTCATAGTCCAAGAGATCATAACCTATTTATGAAAAAATTTATAAACATATACATGTTTAATTATTTTATCAATAGTAATTTATATGTTATAATTATATAATCTAATATATAACTTATATACATGATATAATATCATAGAATTTATAACAAACAATCAGATTATATTTTTTCAAGTTTAGGTATAACTATTAATTAGTATGTTCTTTCTATTAAAAAACTATTTAAATTTGTCAAATGAGATATGAGATGCAAATCATTTACACGCTTAACCGTTTAATGTATAATGTTAAATGAATTTTAGAACTAAGACAATGCACCCAGAGTAATAAGCGATACCACCTCTTTAATTTCCTATGGTTAAATGATAAGCTTGACTATCATCAAAGGTCTTTCATCTTAATGTATATGATCCTGTCCATAAGGTGAGTAGATGAGCTACTGATAAGTTGATAGGAATGTTGATGAAGGAAAGACTTCGAGCTTGGAGTTGCAGACCTGGAACTAGAATCTACAGACCTATGCATACCATAGACAGAGCTAACGGGAATGTTAGAGCGAGAACTAGAAAAGATCCCTGACGCAGGCACTCCGACACTCAAGTTAGAACAGTAGCCGACTGAAAATGTATAAGAAGATGAATAGTAGAATAGTAGTATAGATACATATATATGCGTACTTGGCCAACGGAGAGAACCCCTTTTTATACTGACCCTCATAACCTCTGCTATAATGAAGCATCAGAGAATATCTAGGTGTCAAAATATGTTGGGTGATGGAGCATGTAGAGTAGTCTTCCTCTAGGCAGAGGAAGGTTCTATTGTGTGTATATATTAGAATAAAGGAATATTCTTTGGTGAGTACCTGTTAGTCTTTGACAAATTGTTATGATTCCTTGATAATGCTATTGTTTAGAGGAGATTCGACTGGCTCTAGGACCAGGCAGATATAACTAGGAGTCGCGCCCAAGAGAGATGAGGAATGGAGTCTGGAGGTCTAACCGGCTTTGGGGCTAGGCGGGTGTAGATTAGGAGCCACATCCAAGAGAGATGAGGAACTGAGTTTGGAGGTCCAACAGATTCTGGGGTCCATACGGATGTATGCTGAGAGACTTATATAGGAGAAGTGGGAAACTGAGCTCCGTATATCCGACTGGCTCTGGGTTCGATAGATTGTATGCCGAGATACTTGCATAGGAGAGAGGAGAGCTGAACCTCGTAGATGCGACTGGCTCTAGGACTGGCCGGGTTTATGCTGGGAGCCTTGCCCATGAAAAGTGGGGAGCTAAGCCCCGTATGTCCTGTTGGCTCTAGGGCCACCCGAGTTCATGCTGGGAGCCTTTCCCATGAGAAGTATAGAGCTGAGCCCCATATGTCCGGCTAGCTCTAGGGCCGCCCAGGTTTATGTTGCGAGCCTCAACTTCTGAGAGGTGGTTCGTTCAAATACGTACACCCAGACTTTGACTGCCAACTCACCTTGATTTTGACCGCCACATCATCTTGACCATCAACCCCATATTACCTTTGGGGTCACTCACAACGCGTCATATCACAAGCCTCCCTAACATGTCTAGTCAAAGAAGGCACGAGTCCGACTGACTAGACATCTTGTCGCAAAGCTTGAATCGCTCTCGACTATAAAGCTTAGACCGTCGGGCCTATAGCATCTGAATGAGTAGCTGTGGCGAGACCGAGTGAGCGGAAGTAATGGTGCCGAGTAGGTGGAGATATGTAAGGAATGTCAAGCAGGCGACGATATGTGAGCAACCAAGTGAACTGCGATATGTGAGCAATGCTGAGTGGATGGGAGTTATGCCTAAGTGAATTGTCACTGGGAGCCATGCCCAAGTAAATAAGTGTTGGAAGTCATGCCCATGTAAACGAGTGATGGGAGTCACGTTCGTGTAAATGAGTGATGAGAGTCATGCCCAAGTGAATGATTGATGGGAGTCATGCCCAAGTGATGGGAGCAACCGATCGGATGGTCATTGGATGTGAGGGCAATGCTAGCTTATAACTCGTAGCTGGGGTGAGAGTCCGGGACAACCAACCAGATGGTCATTGGGTGTGAAAGTCATGCTTGCTCATAACTTACAGTTGGGGTGAGAGTCTGGGATAGCCGACTGAATGCTCATTAGGTGCGAGAGTCATGCTTACTTATAACTTGCTATTGGGGGTGAGAGTCTGGGATAGCCGATCGGATGGTTGTTGGGCGATAGAGTCATGATATCTTATAACTCGCCGTTGGAGCGAGAGTTTGAGATAGCCAATCGAATGGTCATTGGGCGTGAGAATCATGCTCGCTTATAATTCACAGCTAGAGTGAGAGTCTGGGACAACCGACCAGATGGTCATTGGATGTGAAAGTCATGCTCGCTTATAACTTGCAACTGAGGTGAGAGTTTGAGATAGTTAACTGAATAGTCATTGGGCATTAGAGTTATGCTCGCTTATAACTTGCAACTGGGGCAAGAGTCTGAGGCAATTTCATTGAATAAAAGTTGGTATAGGTACAAAAATACTTTCAAGTGTGGTAAGGTTGGAAGTAAGTTACACTCCATGGGCGATCCAACTCCTTACCATCGACATCTTGAAGATAGTAGGAACCAGATACAAGTTTCTTAATGACTTTATAGGGGGCATCCCATTGGGGTGTCAGCTTGGTCACGTCTTTGACTGACTTTATCCTCTTCCAGACTAAATCGCCTTCTTGGAAGAAATGAGAAATTGCCCTCTGATCATAATTCTATCGCATTCGTTGTATGTAAGCTGTTAGTCAAGCGACAATTTTATCCCTAGTCTCACTGATAAGGTCCAGCTTGAGGAGGTGTCAATCAACATTATCTTTGTCATATAGCAATTACTGAGTGGATTCTTCCCAAACATCAACGGGCACAATTGTTTCACTTCCATGGACTAGGTGAAAAAGAGTCAATCATGTGCTCTCTCGGGGAGTTATGCGGTAAGCCCATAGGATGCTCGAGAGCTCCTCAACCCAGTCACCTCCTACATGATCGAGCTTAACTTTGAGCCCGCAATCTCTCTATTTGTAACTTTAGTCTGACCATTGCTTTGAGGATATACTATAGAGGTGAAGGTTTGGGTAATGTCAAACTCTCAACACCATTCTTGAATTTTGTACCCTTGGAATTGCCAACCATTGTCCAAGACTAGTTTATGAAGGATTTCGAATTGGCACAATATTTTAATCTATAAGAATTTGATCACGGCATGCTCAGTGATTTTGCTAAGGCCTCAGCCTCCACCTATTTAAAGAAATAATCTATTGCGACGAGTAAGAATTTTTTCAGGACAGGGGAGGTGGGGAAGGGACTCACGATGTCCATTCCCCACTGGTCAAAAGGGCATGAAACTATCAATGTCTTCATAAGTTCTGTCAGACGATGGGAGTATGTTCTAGTGCTTTTGGTAACAGATGTAGGTAGCTACCAGCAGTTGGCATCTGTCTGAAAAGTAGACCAAAAATAATGGGACAGTAGCACCTTATAAGTCAACATCCGTCTTCCCACGTGATTGCCACAGAAACCCTAATGGATTTCTCGCAGATGCATTTGAGTGAAGGTCGGGAGACTGTCCATTTATATAGCTGATCTTCGATCAGGGTGGAGTGATTGACTCTCTTTTTAACTAGCCGAGCCAACACAAAGCCGATCGACAACACTCCTAGTTGTAGGTATAGGATGATTGGAGCCCTTCAGTCGATCGACTCTCCCACATTAGCTTGCAAGTCAATTTGGGCAATTAATAGATTTTGTGCTACCAAGTGGTCTAGGACCCAAGTGGACAGCAAACTTACCATTTTATCCAGCTCATTCGCCTTGTGGTTGTCAGACCAGGGTATCTTGAGCAGGGTGACCTCCACGAAGATTTCCTTTAGTTTTTTGTAGGCTTCTTTGTACATCTATAACCTTTCACTGTTGATCTCGAAATTACCATCCAATTGTTGAGCCACCAATTGAGAGTCTGAGTAGAGAAGTATTCGAGTAGATCCTACATGGTTGGATGTTTGTAACCCAGCCAATAGAGCTTCGTACTCGACCTCATTATTGGAAGCACAAAAGTTTAGCCGGATAGACAATTGCATGATGCCTTCCCATGGAAATATGAGAAGAAGGCCTACATCATTGTCTTGCCAAGTGGAAGACCCATCAATATAAATCTTCCATATTCCCTCAGGTTATGGATGATGAACTTTAGTTAGGAAGTTGGCTAGAGCCTAAGCCTTGATGGTCGTTCTGAGTTGGCATTATATATCATATTCATTCAACTCAATTGTCCACTAAATGAGCCGACCGGATGCTTCTAGGTTGATAAGAACCCTCCTCGAGGAGCTGTTGATGAGGGTCCTTATCGGGTGTGTAAGAAAATAGGGATGCAAATGGCAAGCGATCAGAACTAGTTTGTAAGCTAGCTTTTCTAGCACAGTGTAGCGCAACTCGACACCCTTCAATAGATGACTAAGAAAGTACACATGTTGTTGTACATCCTTGTGTTCTTTGACTAGGACCGCCCCCATGATCTCTAGAGTGGCTGACAAATACAACCAGAGTAGCTTCCCGAAGATAGGTTTAAAAAGAGAAGGCAGGGCTTTCAAGTATTGCTTCAATTCTTCAAAAGTCTTATTGCACTCCTCGTCCCACTAAACTTTACCATCCGACACAATACTTTGAAGAATGGGAGGGTTCGGTCGATAAACTGGGATATGAATCTAGAAAACTCCATGATCTGACCTACTAATTGCTGGGTCTCCCTAAGGTTCCGAGGAGCCTGCATATCTCTAAGATCTTGTACTTTTTTAAGATTGGCTTCGATTCCCTATTCGGTGACAATGTATATGAGAAATTTCCCCTCTTTAACTTCAAACACGTACTTCATGGGGTTCAACTTTAGTCTATGTTGCCACAAGGTACCGTAAGTTTCCTCAATATCCACAATGAGGTCTTTTGTTCGAGCGGACTTGATAACGATATCATCCACATAGACTTTAATATTTCTCCTGATATGCTTTTGAAAGATCTTGTTCATCATCCTTTAGTATGTTGCTCCTGCATGTTTTAGTCCGAAAGGTATAACTATGTAACAGAAAATACTATCCAAGATGATAAAATTGACCTTTTCCTTGTCCTCTCAGGCGAGAGGGATTGGGTGATATCCCTGATAAACATCCAGTATGCAGATCAGTTCATTCCCCAAAGTAGAGTCCACTATCTAGCCAATTCAGGGGAGTAGATAACAGTCTTTAGGACTTGTCTTGTTAGGTCACGGAAGTCGATGTAAACCCACCACTTGTTATTGGGCTTGGCTTCCAAAACGACATTAGCTAGTCCAGATGAAAATTGCACCTCCCGGATGTGTCCTGCTTCCAGCAACTTGTCAACCTCCGCTCTAATAATTTTATTCTGATAGGCTGGGAAATCTCTTTTCTTCTGTTTAACCAACCAGAAATCGGGAACAAGATGGAGTTGGTGCTCCATCACAGTTGGGGCCACTCCTGTTAGTTCCCACGGAGACCAGGCGAAGACATCCCGGTTCCTAGTTAAACAATCCACTAGGCTCTTCTTGGTTTCTGGTGGGAGGTTGGTCATTATCCTTGTAATTGTCTCTTGTCGGTCGGGATGTATTTGCACTTCCTCCTATTGAACTGGCTCTTCAGCTCCTCCTAGATGGCGTGCACTCTCCTATCCTGAATTTTTTGTGCCTTGCGCATCTTTGTTTTTATTATGTCAACATAACACTTCCACGTGGTAAGCTGCTCCCCTCTTACTTCAGTGACTTGGCTCTCTACTGGAAATTTTACTTATTGGTGGAAGGTCGAGACAGCCGCATGGAATTCATGCAATGCAGGCCTTCTCAAGATGACATTATAGGAGGACGGAGCATCCACTACTATAAATGTGCTTCTTTGGGTTCTCATTAGGGGCTCTATACCCAAAGAGATTGCCAATTTGATCTGACCGATCAGTTGTATCTCGTTCCCTGTAAACCCGTATAGAGTTGTGGCCATCGACTGAAGCTTGCCTACATCAAGCTGTATCTTGTTAAAGGCATTTTTGAAGAGCATGTTGATAGAGATTTCGATGTCAACGAAGACTCGAGTCACTCGGCTGTTAGCAATTACAATCTTAATGATGAGTGCATAATCATGAGGGATCTCCACTCCCTCGAGGTCTTGATGTCCAAAGCAGAATTGGGGATTGGTTGTTTGTTTTTGGCTATAGCCGACCGCATGAATCTAAAGTCGGTAACTGTGAGCCTTCCTGGCTCTGGTAGAATCACAGTCGGTGGGACCTCCAGAGATTATACCGACATCTCTTACCACTGTATTTCCCTGATTCTCTTCTTCCTGAGTTTGATGCGTCTCCTTGCCTTGGTCCTCCACCCAACTGCCTTGGTTCTCCCTTGCTGAGGTGTGTTTAACGGCCAACCGGAGGTGTTAGGGTTGGGAGCTGATTGTGCCATGAGTTGAGGCGTGATTTGAAGTGGTAGCAAGCCTTGCTTGGATGCTTAGCGCGTGTCACGAGTGAGCTGATAATAGTCACTTGTGTTGTGGTTGTTGAATCAATAGTATGTGCAATATCAGGGCACCCACTGGAGAGATTCATTAAAAGAGGCTCAAATAGCCTCAACATGTTGTACCGCTCCCGCTTTTTGGATTGATGGAAGATTCAGTCGAGGGTCTCTGGGTGTACAGGAGGTGGTGGAGGTTTCTGATTGGCTTGGCCGGTCAGATCTGGGGCAGACACCTCCTTCTTCTGAGCGGCCTGAGCTTCCTCCACATTAATGTATTTGATTGCATTCCCCATAAGTCATCAAAGTCTTTTGTCGGCTTTCTGATGAGGGTTCAAAAGAACTCTCCTTCTAGAAGGCCTTGAGAGAAGACATTTATTAGTAGTTCGGAAGTGGTGGACGGAACGTCTATTGCCACTTGATTAAAATGTTTGATATACGCTCGCAGGTATTCCTTGGCCTCTTGCTTGAGCGTGAACAGACTCAGGCTAGTCTTTTGATACCTCCTGCTGGTAGCAAAGTGGTGTAGGAAGGCTTTCCTGAATTCCTTAAAGCAAGTAATAGATCCAACCAGCAGTCGGTTGAACCATTTTTATATCGAGCCTGATATAGTAGTCAGAAACACTCGGCATTTTATTATGTCGCTATACTGGTGCAGTAGAGTAATGTTCTTGAATCTTCAAAGGTGATTCTTAGGATCGCTGTTACCTCTATACTCTCCAACCAACAAAGGTTAGAAATGCTTAGGCAATTTTTCATCCCGTTCTCTTGAGAGAAAGGCACATTGAGTGGTTCAGGTGATTCTTGGGTGACCGAAGCCTTACCTCACCTCGGGTCCCTCTAGGGTGAATTCTTAGTTGAGGAAGCTTGTGACCACTCTATTTTGGCGTAACCTTCTGTAGGCGTTCAGAAAAATGGTCGGGGGAACTCACATGACTACTTTTGCTTGGATCTCTTCTTAGATACCGGAAGCTCTTCTAACGACGGTGTAGGTGCTCAACGTTGGTGAGAATTGGTAGTTTAATTTTAGGACAAGGCTTGTGTCTTGGCGTTCACAAATAGCTCGTATTCCTCCAGAGTCATGGTAACATTGATTTTATCGGCTACGCCCACCTTTACATTCTAGAACAGGTGAATGTGTTCTCACAAACGGTACCAAATTTGATCTTGTTCGAAAACTGAGTAGATGAGCAACTAGTGAGCTGGTAGGAATGTTGAAGGAGGAAAGACTTCGAGTTGGGAGTTGAGGACCTAGAGCTAGAATCTGCAAACCTACACACACCACAGAAAGAGCCAATAGGAATGTTAGAGCAAGAACTAGGAGGAGGTCCCTAGCACAAGCACTCTGACACTCAAGTCAGAATAGTAGTCGATTGAAAATACAGAAGAAGATGAACAGTAGAACAGTAATATGAATGCATATGTGAGCGTACTTGGCCAACAGAGATGACCCGTTTTTATATCGACCCTCATAATCAAAACAATAATGAGGTGTCAAATAATGTTTGGTGTCAGAATATGTCAGGTGGTGGAGCATGTAGAGCAGTCTTCCTCTAGGTAGAGGAAAGTTTCATTATGTGTATATGTCAAAATAAGGAAATATTCTCTGGTGAGTAGATGTTATTCTCTGACAAACTGTTACGATTCCCTAATAATATTGTCTCCTAGAGCAAATCTGACTGGCTCTGGGACCGAACGAATATAACTGGGACCGCACCCAAGAGAGATGAGGAATGAACTCTAGAGGTCCGACCGACTTTGGGGCTAAGTGGATGTAAGCTGGGAGCCGCATCTAGGAGAAATGTGGAATTGAGTATGGAGGTTTGACCGGATCTAGAGATCGGACGAATGTATGCTAAGAGACTTTCACAGGAGAAGTGGGGAACTGAGCCCTGTAGATCCGACCGGCTATAAGTTCAACCAACTATATGCTGGAAGACTTGCACAAGAGAGAGGTGAGCTGAGCCCTGTAGATCCGGTCGGCTCTAGGGCCTTTCGGGTTTATGTTGGGATCGTTGTTCATGAGAAGTGGCGAGCCGAGTCTTGTATGTCCGGCTGACTCTAGGGGCGCTCGGGTTTATACTATGAGTCTTGCCCATGAGAAGTGGGGAACTGAGCCCTGTATGCCCGGTCGGTTCTAGGGCCGCTCGGGTTTATGCCGGGAGCATTGCCCATGTGAAGTGGAGAGTTGAGCCTTATATATCTGATCGACTCTAGGATCGTTCGAGTTTATGCTGGGAGTCTTACCGATGAAAAGTACGGAGCTAAGCCCTATACGTCCGATCGACTCTAGGATCGTCTGAGTTTATACTGGGAGTCTCAACTTTTAAGAGGTAATTCATTCAGATATATACATTCGGACTTTAATTACTTTCTTATTTTAATTTTAGCTATCACATCATCTTAACTATCAATCTCATATTATTTTTGGGATACTCATAATAGGCCGTATGAGTATACATTTTGAATTGGATTAAACCTCTTCTAACTTTCAGAAAAGAAAAAGATTAAGCTTGAACTTAGGCCTTTGATACACAACATTTTCTTTAGGATTTATCAAATAGAATAAAGACTTAGAAATAAAGTTATACTGTTTGAGAAAACTAGAACTGCAAGATCTATGCGACATGCCATCATTTTTCTCCTTCCTACACTAAGTATGGGGTCCAATCTATAGATTCTACATCACAGCACGCACCTCATTTGTCCTGCTCTCCTTTGCTTCCAATGCAAGGCATAGTCAGTCTTTCTTTAACACAATATGGCTGACCCATACACTCACTGTATCAGCACAAGGACAGCTATGGACAAAATTCTAATGCAAATAGAAATGTGCATTCATAATATAGAATGAATGGAAATATATGCACCTCCTCAAAAGATTTGAACTAGAGCCAACGATCCATCTCATTCCATACTCATCTTGCTCCATCATCTATAATGATGGCCTCTTCTTCCTCCTTTTCTAGCAGCTCCGCTTCCTCTTCCTTTTGCCTTGGATCACTTGAGAATATTTGCATGGATACCAACCAGTCGCCGCAGGTAATTAGAATGATCTTGACGGAGTCATCTATTTCCCTATTTTACTCTAACTTTTCTCCAAAAGTTGAGTATATATCTACCTAATTATCAGGGGTGCACTGCCTAGAGATCTGTGAAGATTAATTAGTTTTTCATCTCTCTCATCATCTCCTCTCCTCTCCTTTGGACTGAATCTTTTGAGGGGGAAAAAAACAGCAAAAAAATTCCAGACCTGTCGTTCTTGGAAGCAGCAAACTACTTTAATTACCCTAACTTTGTTCTACTTTTTCTCTTTCCACACTTTCGCTTTCCTTTGATCGCATGCAATATGGCAGAGTTGCGTTCATGTTATTAAAGGTATTACTTTGCTTTGTTCTTGTCATGGATTTCGTCTTTATTGATCTGTATAACTTAACTTGCTTTTTTCCTCTCACTTTTTGTTTTGCCATCCCTATTTCCTAATTCCTCGCTCCATGTTCTTGATCTTGTTAATTGTTTAGAGATCTGGAGAGCAGATCCTCTGGACCGCAAAGTGCGGTCCAGAGGATCCTGCCTGAGAGATCTGTGGCCTCTGCGAACTTATCTAACGCATACGGGAATTTTGTGGTGTAACATTTAATTTGGTGGTCTGCAGAACATGGGCATGGGGCTGCAGGTGAAGCCCGCGGGATATAAGTTTGCATCCGCCGTAACCGCCGCCACTGCAAACAGCGGCTGCACCAGGGCGCAGCCAGCGGCGAGGCCAAGCAAGGAGCAAGCCCTCAAGTGTCCCAGGTGCAACTCCACCAGCACCAAGTTCTGCTACTACAACAACTACAGCCTCAGCCAGCCCAGGTACTTCTGCAAGACCTGCAGGAGATACTGGACCGAGGGTGGGTCCCTCAGGAATGTCCCTGTGGGCGGTGGCTCGAGAAAAAACAAGAGATCTGCCACCTCCTCCTCCTCTTCCAAAGGTCCAAAGTTGTTCCACGAGGGGCAGGGCCTCAAGCAGGGCCTCCCTGACAACGGCAGCACTGACTACTCCAGACAAGAAGCCACCTTCAGGGCTTATACTCCTGGCCTCGGGCATGAATTCATCATGCCCATGCCACTGCCCGACTACACTCTGAGCTTTCCTTTTGACTGTAGCAATGCTGGGCTTGGAAATTTGCTAGGTGTTCAGGAGAGTAGTTCTGCTGCAGGTAGTAGCAGTAAGCTTCTGTTTCCTCCTGAGGAGCTCAGAGTAGTAGAAGCGCCTTCAAATTACAATAAGAACGAGCAATTTGCCAAGAATATTAATAACAAGGAACGAGGTGGTGATGATCCACCTCCAGCTGGATTCTGGAACACTCTCATGTGAAGAGACTCCTGGTAGAGTAGCAGATCAACAAATCGAGTTTACACGCTCAGTACTGTTGTACTTATCCATTTTGGCTATTGATGGTGGTGGTATATATATATATGCATGCACAGCCTAACATATGAGAGATGATACATTTAATGTGAGTATTTGAAGCTTCAGTTTAATATCACAAGCATATACTTAATAGATCACTGATTCATAGAGTGTCGGGTGAAAGGCTAGCTATGGCATTCATCAGGGGGAAATTCACATGTAGCTTGTTCATCGATATCTGGAGAACAATGAAATTGATGTCATGTTGACCTATGCAAGTGTTGTCGACACATAGCAGGTTTCAATTTATAAGCTTCTCTTCTTCGTTTTACTGTCACATTTTTCCTTCATGTTTTGTCTAGATAGCAGGCTAAGACAAGTCATATGTCATCCTCCCTCCAAACTAAGATTCTCCTTACCATTAAGTACAGAAGAAGGAAGGTCAATTAGAGAGAGAGAAAGGCTTTGTTGGAAGAAAAAAATTATGAAAGAAGAAATGTGATTTAGGAGAATAAGAAAGTAGACGTTGAGTTCAACTTGACTTCATTCACTAAAGAAATTAATATATTTATAAACTTATTAGATAATCATTAATTCCATACTTACCTCTCATTATGTCCGTATTTATTTTAAATACATTGAGTCTAGATTATTTTTTTTATCGCCCCTCCCATTCTATTTCTATCCACTAATTTCATAATATTTATCTACTAATTTCATAATATTTATCTTTATCCATAATTAAATTTAATTTTCAATTGACTGCTACCTAAATAGAATATTGTGTGATGCACAATAAAAATTCTAGCATTTAGCGATAGACTTATTCGGTTGTTATATGTAATTAGTGATGGATTAGTGACAAATCATACTCTGTCGTTTAAATTTCCACCATTGACATTTTTTCCAATAGAATATTTAAATCTGTCGCTAATGAACGATGGCTTATAATATTCCGTTGTTAATATCCTGAACGAAATTTAAATTCTATTTATCGAATTAGCGAGTGATGTTAATTAATATTTTGTCACTAATTTGATATATGGAATTTGTCGATCGATTAGCGACAAGACACTAATCTTAATATTTTATTAAGAATTTGAACCATTTATTAACTGATTTTGGTTAAGTCCAAAATGAAATTATATTAATGTCATTTTTTATATAAAAATTATCCATTGTCATGTTTTTCTTTAATCCCACATCTTAGGATTAGCAACACCGCGAGCGGAGAAACTTCTATAAATATCTTGGGTCGGCGATGTTAGAAAGTATATATTTAACAGACTTTCGGCTAAGATCAAATGTAATACCTGCTTTAATTAGTGTAATATCCAATATAAAAAAAATTAAATTAAGTTTTTATGAGAGAGTGTGTGTTATAGTAGCTTCTAGAGGGGTTCTCAAGCGTCATCCTTGCATATCTATGTATTATATTACCAAATAAGTACATGTGCGCGATGACTAGTCTTCATTAAAAATAGTAGAACTTTTCCATTTTCCCTGTTTATATCCAAATATAACCAAATACAACAGTACATCCATATCAACAAGCTCACAAATACATCAAATCATCAGAAACAATAATTTACACAACAAATTCATAATACAAGCCAATGTATACAAACCCACAACATAAAATCACATTAACAAACATTCATATCAATAATAATACAATCCATACATAAAAAAGATAACTTATAAAACTAATAGAATATGATAAAAATCCTCATACATCTAAAATAATGACACAGTTTGTATCATCCATATAAGACATCCTAATATAAATCTAATGCAAAATAAAAATATACTTGACTTTAGATTTTGGATGTCTGAATATGATGATAGAAATATGCAACGTTTGAAAATGATCATAGAAAATTATAATACAATTAGATATGTATATAATCTTAAAAAAAATAATAGCAATATTTTTGACAAGATTAACACAGAAAAAAAATTTAAAACTAAGATAGAAGAGAATGGTTGCATTAAGTTGCTAGCTAGCGTCAAACTGTGACAAATATTCAATGAATTGATCCATTAAACTATTGTACTAATGCTAGGTTGTTCTCTGGAAGGAACGTGTTACAGGATCATGTTGGGACAATTTTCCTAGGTCAAGTTTGACTAAGCTTAAGTTGAGTCAAGCTTGAGTCGGGATTTGAGTTTTGATATTTGACAATATAAGGAGATTGTTGGAGCAATCGTCCGGTTATGGAGATGGTCAAAGGGTTGACCAGGTTGATGAGAATACAAGTCAAGTAGGTCAAGGGTGACAGGAGACTTGATTGGGAAAGTCCTAACTGGATGTTAGACATTTGGAAAGTCCTAGTGAGGAACTAGGCAGGGGAAAGTCCTAGTGATGAGCCAGGCAACGGGAAAGTCCTAGTGAGGAGCTAGGCAAGAGAAAGTCCTGGTGAGGAGCTAGGCAACAAGAAAGTCCTAGTGAGGAGCCAAGCAATTGGAAAGTCCTAGTGAGGAGCCAGGCAAGTGGAAAGTCCTGGTGAGGAGCCAGGCAGTCGAAAGTCCAAGTGTGATCTTGGCAAAGGAGAAAGTCCTGGTGAGGAGCCAGGTAATTGGAAAGTCCAAGTGTGATCTTGGCAAAGGGTGTAAGTCCAAGCATGTGGTCTTGGCAAGATAAGTCCTAGTGTAACTTGGCAAGGAGAACTCGACAACTAGGATGAGGCTGAAGGAAGCTCCTGAAGGCAAAGCGTGAAGGATGGGGAGATATCCGAGGGATGCAAGGCTGATGGATGAGGCTAGAAGGCTAGTTCGAGGTTGGTCGGGTGTGAGCAAATGCTAGGCATGGAGATCCAACAGGTCATGGTTGACCAAGAGTTGGGTTGGAGACTTTGAACTTGAGATTGAATCAAGTCCAGGCTGGTCAATCGATTGGGGAATCGATTGAACCAGGGTCCAATCGATCAGCCAATCAATTGGAGTGTGCTACGAAGGAAGGAATGACCCAATCAATTGGTCGATTGATTGAGAGCATGAGTTGCGAGCACAGAGGCCTTCCCAATCGATCGGGCAATCGATTGGGAATCTCCAATCGATCGGTCGATCGATTGGAGCTGAGAGTTCTCGCGCGATCGCGAGAACACAGAAAGCTTTTGAATCGATCCACCGATCGATTCTTGTCCCAATCGATTGGCCGATCGATTGAGATTCGACCGTTGCGTAGGATACAGGTGATGGACGGCTGCGATGGAGCAGTGCTGACGTGGCAATCGATTGAGGATGGTTTCAATGGATTGGGAGCACAGGATATAGCCGTTGCAGAGCGATTTCTCAGTAGATCTTTGCGATCTTCTCCTGCGAGCTTACAGCGATTTCTCCAACACTCACGCTAGTTCTTGAAGGCACTTGAGGAGCATCTTCAAGGTTCAAGAGGCAACAACAAGTAGCAAGAAGAAAGGTGTATTCACTCGTATTCTTAGAGTTTCTTCTTGTATTTGTGTTTGTGTTGTGTGTGAGTTTGTATGAGGCTTCTCCGCCTCCGGTTGCGACCGAGAAGGAGGTTTTCATAGTGGAGGAGCGTGTCGTGTGTGGATCCTTGGATTAGTCACCTCTTCTTGAGGTGAATACCAAGTAAATATACTTGTTAGCATTGTGTGAGTCTTGTATTTTATTTCCGCTGTATATCATCATCAAGACGCAACCGACGAGCGCACGACGAGACGCTATTCACCCCCCTCTCTAGCGAGCACATCGGTCCCAATAATTGGTATCAGAGCGAGGTCGTTCTTCTATGGACTAACCGCCAAGAGAGCAAGAAGTTAGAGGAATAAGAAGATGGAGATTGAAGGACCGCTCGGATGGGATATCCGAATTCCACCTCTGTACGACAAAAAAGACTTCAATTATTGGAGGACGCGGTTGGAGACATGGTTTCAAATGGATTGGAACCAATGGGTTGCATTGGAAGATCCATTTGAAGCTCCAAAGGACAAAAAGGGGAAGCGCCTCCGACCTCGACATTGGACCGAGGAACAAAGGGAGCAAGCAGAGGCGGATAAGGAGGTAACAAAAATTTTGTTAAATCTATTACCCTCTAACATAATTTTGAGTGTAGGTGAATGCATGAGTGCAAATGATCTTTGGAAAAAGGTCATTACCTATCATGAGAACCCCACTCAATTTCAAGGAGTGGATGAGCCTAAGGAGAAGGGTTCATTGGTCCAAGAAGAGAAGGACCAATCTGATGTTGACATAAGGTCAACATTCGAGGAGAAGAAGGAAGAGGAGGAGAAGGAAGAAGATGAGAGATCTTCTACATCTTCAAGAGAGGAAGAGGTGGAAGTATCCACATCCTCAAGAGTTGAAAAGGTGGAAGCACCCACAGCCTCAAAAGGAGAAGAAGAAGATGATGATGCAACCTCCACAATTCAAGCTACATCAAATGGAGAATCAAGTATCATCCCTACAAGCAAAGGTATAGAAACTTCAATTGTAAATAATAAAAATCATATCATTTGCTTTGAGTGTAGGGAACATGGACACTATAGGAGCAAGTGTCCAAAATTGGCCAAGAAGAAGGGCCAAGTGGCAACCAAGGCTAAGGAGAAGCCTAAAGTGGTTGGTCCCACGGAACACAAAAGCAAGGAGCACATTATGTGCTTCTCATGCAAACAAAGAGGGCATTATCGAAGTCAATGTCCTAAAGAGAGGAAGCCAATCAAAGTCAAAGGAGGAAGCACAAGTCTAGGGGGAGCTTCCAAGGTAAAAACCAAGGTATCATTTAATGAATCTATTCCTTTGACACAAGATAAAAAGCATGTTAGAAATAATTCTTATCATTTTAATTGCTAATTATCATGAAAGTAGGAAGCATGATGGCACTAAGGATAAATATATTCCTCCTCATGCTAGATTTACCACACCTAAGATTAGGAAGGTAAATAACAACTTAGGTAATAATTCTAAGGATTATATATATATGTCAAAATATAGAAATGCTCATAGGGGTCAAGAAAAATCCAAATCTATGGATCTAATGACGGAGAACCAAGTCTTAAGGTCAAGACTTGATAATTTAGAAAGGACCCTAGCAAGAATGGAAAATATGCTTAGGGGTCAAAAATGAGCATAACCTAGGAAAAGCTAGACAAGAGTCATCCAATGGCTATAGGGGTTTGGGATACAAACCTAAAGCCAAGAAGGATGTGACTGTTAGTTGCTACTCGGAAAGCCTAATGGTTCCACTGTACAAAAATTTGTACAAAGGTCCGAACCTTTTCCTAGCTACCATGTGTTCTTTTAAATTAAACTTGGATCGCCTGCGGAACTTAACACGTTTGATCCAAAGTTTAATTTATTTGTTTTTTTAGGTTTAGACTTGGATCTCCTGCGGAACTTAACACGTTCGATCTAAATCTCCTAGGTTATTAATTCCATTAAATATTAATTTCCAAAATTGGCTTCCAGGACTGCATGGCGAGGCACATGACCTTCTTGGATATGGGAACAACCACCACCGCCTAGACAAAGCCTTTTAAGGAAAGCTAATATTTAATTTCCTTAAATAACTTTAGGTCAACCGAAAAGAATAATCAAATCACAAGGAAAAGAAAAACAAAAGAACACAACATTGAAAATAAATTCGAAATACTAGAATCGAATGCCTCTTGTATTTGGTATTTTTTACATGAAGATAAAACTAGTATGATGCGGAAATTAAATACTAGTATACCTTTTCTTTTGCAAGCAAAAACCTCTAGGTCTTCTACCGTATTCCTCTTCTAACCTCGGATGTTGTGTGGGCAACGATCTTCCGAGATGAGAAACCACCAAAACACCTTCTTCTCCTCCTTGCAAGGTTCGGCCACAACAAGAGCTTCTCCAAGGATGAAGAGAAAACACCACCAATGCTCCAAGGGATACAAGCTTTCTCTCCTTCTTCTCCAAGATAGAATCTGGCCACCACAAGATCTCCAAGAAGATGTGAGGTTCGGCCACAAGGATGGAGAGAAGAGAAAAGAGAAGGGCCGGCCACACCAAGGAAGAAAAGAGGGAGAAAATAATAGAGGTTGTTCACCTTGAAGGCTCCCAAAACCCCCTCTTTTATAATCCTTAGCTTTGGCAAATAAGGAAATTTAATTACAATAAAATTTCCTTAACTTTCCTTGACATGAATTAATTAAGAAAAATTAAACAAAATTTCCTAAACCTCCATGTCATGGCCGACCACATCATTAAGAGCAAACAAGGCAATTTCAATCAACAATTAAAATTCCTTATTTGTCTTCAGAAATTTTAAAAAATAAAATTTCCCTTTAAAATCTCTTCATAGTTGATAAAAAGAAATTTCTATAATTTTAATTTTTCAACATGTGAATAATTTACAAAGAAGAAAAATAAAATATCTTTCCAATCTACAAATAAGGAAAGAGATTTAATCTCTTTCTTTAATCTTTTATAGATCCTTTTAAAAGAGATATTTTAATTTTTAATCTCTCCAATAAATTATATCTTTCACATAAGAAAATTTTAAAATTAATTTTTTTTTTAATTTAATGGGGGCCGGCCACCTAAGCTTGGGTTCAAGCTAGGGTCGGCCACCTATGAACCAAGGCTTGGCCGACCCTAGCTTGATCCACAAGCTAGCTTGGCCGGCCCCTACATCATGGGTATGAAGGTCGGTATAGGTGGGTATAGTACTCTATAAATAAGAGGCTACGATAGGGACCGAGAGGAGGAATTGGTTTTGGTCTCCCGATAAAATTAAGCATCCCGTGTTCGCCCCGAACACACAACTTAATTTTATCAATAATAATTCATTCCACTAGAGAACTATTATTGAACTACTGCACCAATCCCAAATTACATTTTTGGGCTCATTCTTATTATGAGTCTGTTAGTCTCCCTGTGTTTAAGATGTCGAATATCCACTAATTAAGTGAGTTACTGACAACTCATTTAATTAATATCTTAGTCCAAGAATAGTACCACTCAACCTTATCGTCGTGTCGGACTGAGTCCACCTGCAGGGTTTAACATGACAATCCTTATGAGCTCTTCTTGGGGACATTATCAACCTAGATCACTAGGACACAGTTTCCTTCTATAATCAACAACACACACTATAAGTGATATCATTTCTCAACTTATCGGATTTATTGATTTATCGAACTAAATCTCACCTATTGATAAATTAAAGAAATAAATATCAAATATATGTGCTTGTTATTATATTAGGATTAAGAGCACACACTTCCATAATAACTGAGGTCTTTGTTCCTTTATAAAGTCAATATAAAAGAAACGACCTCTAATGGTCCTGCTCAATACACTCTAAGTGTACTAGTGTAATTATATAGTTAAGATAAACTAATTCCTAATTACACTACGACCTTCCAATGGTTTGTTCCTTTCCATTTTGGTCGTGAGCTACTGTTTATAATTTATAAGGTACTGATAACATCATCTTCTGTATGTGACACCACATACTATGTTATCTACAATATAAATTAATTGAACAACTACAAATAAATGTAGATAATTTGACCAAATGTGATTCTTTATTCAAAATAAATGTTTACAAAAGCTTAGGCTTTCAGTATACACTCTAACAATCTCCCACTTATACTAATGACTAAGCTGCCATATCTTTTGCCATACATCTGATTCCCATTCCCTCCACATGCCGATCGAAAGCTTTTGCCGGAAGGGCTTTAGTGAAAGGATCTGCCAGGTTATCTGCTGATGAAATCTTGGCGATGACAACTTCTCCCCGCTTCACAATATCTCGTATCAGGTGGTACTTGCGCTCTATATGTTTACTTGCCTTATGGGCTCGTGGTTCCTTCGAGTTTGCAACTGCACCACTATTATCACAATAAATTGTAATGATTTTGGGCAAACCAGGAATCACATCTAAGTCCATTAGAAAGTTCCTGAGCCATACTACTTCTTTAGCCGCCTTAGAGGCTGCTACATACTCAGCTTCCATGGTTGAGTCCGAAACGCATTTCTGCTTAACACTCTTCCATGCAATGGCTCCACCTCTAAAGTAAACACATAGCCTGATGTAGACTTACTGTTGTCCCTATCTGATTGGATATCTGAATCCGTGTAACCCACAGGAGCAAATCGTCTACTTGGTAAACTAGCATATAATCTCTAGTCCTTCTCAGGTACTTTAATATATGCTTTACCGCAGTCCAATGTCCTTGTCCAGGGTTACTCTGATATCTGCTAACCATGCCCACGGCAAAACAGATATCAGGTCTCGTACATAGCATTGCATACATTAGGCTTCCTACAGCCGAAGCATAAAGAACTGCTTTCATGTCCTCTATCTCCTTTGATGTCTTCGGAGACATCTCTTTAGATAGAGCTACTCCATGCCTAAAAGATAAGAAACCTTTCTTGGAATCCTGCATACTAAAACGAGCAAGGATTGTATCTATATATGAAGCTAGGGACAGACACAACATTCTTTTCTTGCGATCCCTTATAACTTTAATACCAAGAATGTGTGCACAATCTCCTAAGTTCTTCATATCAAATTGTTTGGACAACCATACCCTTACGTCCGATAACACCTTGACATTGTTGCCAATTAACAAAATATCATCTACGTATAGTACAAGAAATACCACCACGTTTCCGTTACACTTCTTGTATACACAAGACTCATCCGGACACTGAATAAATCCACATGACTGGATTACTTCATTAAACCGGATGTTCCAAGACCTTGAAACTTGCTTCAGTCCATAAATGGACCGATTGAGCTTGCACACTAGATGCTCTTTGCCTTTTTCAATGAACCATTCTGGTTGCTTCATATGGATGTTCTCTTCAAGACTTCCATTAAGGAAAGCTGTCTTGACATCCATTTGCCAAATCTCATAATCCATATGAGCAGTAATGGATAAGATTATCCGGATAGACTTAAGCATGACTACCAGTGAAAAGGTCTCCTCATAATCGATTCCCTCTTTCTGAGTGCACCCTTTCGCAACAAGCCTAGCTTTGAAGGTTTCTACCTTCCCGTCTGTCCCTCTTTTCCTTTTGTAGATCCACTTGCATCCAACGACTTTTATACCATCGGGTGGTTCTACAAGCTCCCAGACCTTATTAGAGTACATAGACTCTATTTCAGAATTCATTATCTTTTGCCAAGATGCTGCATCTATATCTTGGAGTGCTTCGTCATATGTTCGGGGATCAGGTTCATGTTTACCCGGGATCAAGTCCGAAGACTCTCCCAAAAACATGAATCTTTCAGGTTGCCTTACAACCCTCCCACTACGACGAGACACTGTCTGTGGTTGTGTATTATGTGTGACACGTGTTGCAGTCTCTTGTGGTACTGCATCTTGTACTGTTGGTACTAAGGTAGACGTGTCCTCTCTAAGTTCTTCTAAAACAATTTTGCTACTGGACTTGTGATCCATTATATAGTCTTCTTCTAAAAACTGGGCATTGGTGCTAACAATGACCTTCTGGTCTTTAGGACTATAAAATAAACCACCTTTCGTTCCTCTGGGATACCCTACAAACACACGAACTTCTGTACGAGATTCTAACTTATCAGCATCTGGTTTCAGCACATGTGCTGGACTACCCCAAATCCGAATATGTCTTAGACTGGGCTTTCGCCCATTTCATAATTCTGTGGGAGTAGAAGAAACTGATTTAGAAGGTACTAAGTTCAGAATGCACACTACCGTTTCTAGAGCGTATCTCCAAAACGAATTTGGTAATTCTGAATAACTCATCATCGATCTAACCATCTCCATAAGAGTCCTATTCCTTCGTTCTGCCACACCATTCTGTTGGGGTGTACCAGGTGCGGACAGTTGGGATTGAATCCAGGCCTCTGATAAGTAATTCTTAAACTCTCCTAAGAGGTATTCGTCACCACGATCAGACCGTAGTGTCTTGATACTTTTACCTAGTCGTTTCTCCACATCAGTCTTGTATTCTTTGAACTTATCAAAGCACTCGGACTTGCGGCGCATTGGGTAAATGTATCCGTATCTTGAATAATCATCTATAAAAGAGACAAAATATTCAAAACCACCTCTTGCCTGGACAGACATAGGACCACACAAATCAGAATGAACCAATTCTAACACTTCTTTGGCTCTATACCCCTTGGCCTTGAAAGACCTCTTAGTCATTTTACCTTCCAAGCAAGATTCACAAGTTGGAAAATTTTCCAACTCTAATGAACCTAAGAGTCCATCGGCTATAAGCCTCTGAATCCTACTTAAGTTAATATGACCAAGTCTTAGATGCCAAAGATATGCTTGGTTCATTTCCGAAGGTTCTTTTCTCTTATTTGAGTTAGAAGAAGTGTTATTAATTTCCATATTATTCTTTGTGGGAGAAATTGGATTTAAAATATACAAATTGCCAACTAATGCACCAGAACAGATAATCACTTTATTTCTCTTAATAACTACATCGTTACTAAAGGAAACTGAATATCCATCCAAAAACAGTTTAGAAACTGAAATTAAATTCTTTCTAAAACTGGGTATATAAAGACAATTTCTTAAAACCAAATTTCTATTTCTATTAAAAGATAAGTAGACGTCTCCCACTGCAATAGCCGCCACTTTAGTAGCATTGCCCATGTAGACGGTAATCTCTCCTTCAGTCAGTCGTCGAGTTTCCTAGAACCCCTGCAAGGAATTGCAGCCATGATCAGTGGCTCCCATATCTACACACCAGGTGCTGGTAGATAACACCGCTAAACATGTTTCAACAACTAGAGCATGAGATATACCTTTGTTGTTTTGATTCCTACGAGGACAGTCCGCCTTCCAATGCCCTGACTGCTTGCAGATGAAGCACTTACCCTTCGGCTTTTTCATTCCAGCTTTAGGTCGTGTACTCTGAAATTTATTCACTTTCTTTGCTAAACCAACTTGTTTCTTCTTCTTCTTTCCTTTTGGTTTAGAAGTAGAACCATTTTCAGCATAGTGAATATGAGAATTGTGACGAAACAAACCTTCTGTTGCCTGAAGTTCTGTCAGTAGTTCCGCCAATGAATATACCCTTTTGTTCATATTGTAATTCAGGCGGAATTGCTCAAAACTTCTAGGTAGTGTTTGGAGGATCATATCGATCTGGGTTTCCCCATCAATTTCTCCTCCAAGAATTTGTATTTCATTTAGATATGCCATCATCTTTAGGATATGATCCCTCACGGGAGTACCCTCTTGCATGGTGTCCGTCATTATCTTTCTCATGGCTTCTTGCCTAGAGGCCCGATCCTGGTGACCAAAGAGTTCCTTGAGATTGTTCATAATATCATAGGCTGTTGGCAAATCTTGATGCTGATGTTGCAATACATTTGACATTGAAGTCAAAATGTAACACCGCGCCATCTCATTAGCTTTTACCCATTTCCTATGATACTCAATCTCCTCTTGGGTAGATTCACCATTGGGTGTATCAGGGCAAGGTTCAGTCAGTACAAACTTATAGCTTTCAGCAGTAAGAACAATGTCCAGGTTCCTTTTCCAATCTATGTAGTTAGGACCAGTAAGTCTGTTCTCTTTTAGTATGATGACCAGTGGGTTGAAAGTCATCCTAAGAATCACAAATAACTTTTGGTCAGAACTCTAAATTTAGAATAATATTGATTCCTCAAACAATACTATTTTAAATTAGTCAACACTTTAAAACACCGTGAATTTTGTATGCCACGATAGTGTGGACATATACAAATTCAACATTTGTAAAAGGAGGGTTTTACCCATTAATTTTATTATCTTGTCAACCTAACTTTTTGACAAATAAAATTAATAGTTGGTTTACTTTGGTCACACGAATAAGATTGTGTAGGATACTATTAGACGTGGCTCTGATGGGGAGGATACTATTAGACGTGCCTAAGTGTGTACCATTACTTGACACTAAGTCCATTAATAAGATTGTGCCCCTTCCGATGGGGAAGATCACACACTCTTAATTAACTTCCTATAGTCATCCAAAAATGGAAGTTTAATCTAGTGATCCGCAAACAAGCTCATCCGATATGGAGGAAGGTACTCAGAGCCTACGCGCAAGCTTGTTGCATCACTTATAAACCAGTAATGGAGACCGTGGAATTTATTTAAAAATAAATCCCTCTCCCACTTAGTTATTTAAAGTGAGGAATTTTGACTATGCTAGCCTACTTAACATGCATACTAACAAGCACACACAGTCACAGCATAAAAAGCAATAAATAGAAAAACTAATTTTCAACTATTATGACTTTTATCTATTGCTGTCCTCCGTGTGTCGCCAACCCTAGCTGTTGCCATCTTTGGCCACTGCCACCGGGTCTAGTTGTCGCATCCATCTTGCTCCTTGTTCCGCTGCGTCTCTGGTCCTCAAAAGGTTCCACGCCTTGCAAGATTCGATCCGCGACATAAATAGAATTTTACATTTTTCGATCCTATATTCCTCGAAGGAATGTACATGTGAACTAGATCAAAAAATAAAATCCTGATAAAACTAAATACAGCTCCTGCTGTATTTTATAATACAATCATGCACACACAATAAATGTCCTTGACATGTCCAAGGGTCCAATCACACACATAAAAACTATAAGCCATAATAGTTGGATCCTGCATCCACAAAGTTAGCACATCCGACTATTAACCTGCCTAAATTATGTATGACATGTGCATAATTAAACTAATACCAAATACACAGAGGCAAAACCCTAACTCTGATACCAATTGTTGGTTGCTACTCGGAAAGCCTAATGGTTCCACTATACAAAAATTTGTACAAAGGTCTGAACCTTTTCCTAGCTACCATGTGTTCTTTTAAATTAAACTTGGATCGCCTGCGGAACTTAACACGTTTGATCCAAAGTTTAATCTATTTGTTCTTTTAGGTTTAGACTTGGATCTCCTGCGGAACTTAACACGTTCGATCCAAATCTCCTAGGTTATTAATTCCATTAAATATTAATTTTCAAAATTGGCTTCCAGGACTGCATGGCGAGGCACATGGCCTTCTTGGATATGGGAACAACCACCACTGCCTAGACAAAGCCTTTTAAGGAAAGCTAATATTTAATTTCCTTAAACAACTTTAGGTCAACCGAAAAGAACAATCAAATCACAAGGAAAAAGAAAAACAAAAGAACACAACATCGAAAACAAATTCGAAATACTAGAATCGAATGTCTCTTGTATTTGGTATTTTTTACATGAAGATAAAACTAGTATGATGCGGAAATTAAATACTAGTATACCTTTTCTTTTGCAAGCAAAAACCTCTAGGTCTTCTACCGTATTCCTCTTCTAACCTCGGACGTTGTGTGGGCAACGATCTTCCGAGATGAGAAACCACCAAAACACCTTCTTCTCCTCCTTGCAAGGTTCGGCCACAACAAGAGCTTCTCCAAGGATGAAGAGAAAACACCACCAATGCTCCAAGGGATACACGCTTTCTCTCCTTCTCCAAGCTAGAATCCGGCCACCACAAGATCTCCAAGAAGATGTGAGGTTCGGCCACAAGGATGGAGAGAAGAGAAAAGAGAAGGGCCGGCCACACCAAGGAAGAAAAGAGGGAGAAAATAATAGAGGTTGTTCACCTTGAAGGCTCCCAAAACCCCCTCTTTTATAATCCTTAGCTTTGGCAAATAAGGAAATTTAATTACAATAAAATTTCCTTAACTTTCCTTGACATGAATTAATTAAGAAAAATTAAACAAATTTTCCTAAACCTCCATGTCATGGCCGGCCACATCATTAAGAGCAAACAAGGCAATTTCAATCAACAATTAAAATTCCTTATTTGTCTTCGGAAATTTTAAAAAATAAAATTTTCCTTTAAAATCCCTTCATGGTTGATAAAAAGGAATTTCTATAATTTTAATTTTTCAACATGTGAATAATTTACAAAGAAGACAAATAAAATATCTTTCCAATCTACAAATAAGGAAAGAGATCTAATCTCTTTCTTTAATCTTTTATAGATCCTTTTAAAAGAGATATTTTAATTTTTAATCTCTCCAATAAATTATATCTTTCACATAAGAAAATTTTAAAATTAAAATTCTTTTTAATTTAATGGGGGCCGGCCACCTAAGCTTGGGTTCAAGCTAGGGCCGGCCACTTGGCCGGCCCTAGCTTGATCCACAAGCTAGCTTGGCCGGCCCCTACATCATGGGTATGAAGGTGGGTATAGGTGGGTATAGTACTCTATAAATAAGATGCTACGATAGGGACCAAGAGGAGGAATTGGTTTTGGTCTCCCGATAAAATTAAGCATCCCGTATTCGCCCCGAACACACAACTTAATTTTATCAATAATAATTCATTCCACTAGAGAACTATTATTGAACTACCGCACCAATCCCAAATTACATTTTTGGGCTCCTTCTTATTATGAGTGTGTTAGTCTTCCTGTGTTTAAGATGTCGAATGTCCACTAATTAAGTGAGTTACTGACAACTCATTTAATTAATATCTTAGTCCAAGAATAGTACCACTCAACCTTATCATCATGTCGGACTGAGTCCACCTGCAGGGTTTAACATGACAATCCTTATGAGCTCTTCTTGGGGACATTATCAACCTAGATCACTAGGACACAACTTCCTTCTATAATCAACAACACACACTATAAGTGATATCATTTTCCAACTTATCGGGTTTATTGATTTATCGAACTAAATCTCACCCATTGATAAATTAAAGAAATAAATATCAAATATATGTGCTTGTTATTATATTACGATTAAGAGCACATACTTCCATAATAACTGAGGTCTTTGTTCCTTTATAAAGTCAGTATAAAAGAAACGACCTCTAATGGTCCTGCTCAATACACTCTAAGTGTACTAGTGTAATTATATAGTTAAGATAAACTAATTCCTAATTACACTACGACCTTCCAATGGTTTGTTCCTTTCCATTTTGGTCGTGAGCTACTGTTTATAATTTATAAGGTACTGATAACATCATCTTCTGTATGTGACACCACATACTATGTTATCTACAATATAAATTAATTGAACAACTACAAATAAATGTAGACAATTTGACCAAATGTGATTCTTTATTCAAAATAAATATTTACAAAAGCTTAGACTTTCAGTATACACTCTAACAGTGACTTCCTTTCATAGGGTTCCATATAGCTATGAGACCAACCTTAGGTGTAGAGGTTAAGTCAAAGATACTAAGGAAGGAACCCCTAAGAGTACTTTTGACAAGACCAATGTGACTAAGACTTCTAAGAAGTCTAACAGAGTCACAAAGAATGTTACAAGGGAAGTTATTCCTAGAAGTGACCTAGTAAAGGTGACCAAGGTTTCTAAGAAGCCTAGAAAGGTCCTTAAAAAGGTATCTAGGGAAGTTATCCCGAGTGAGTACCTAGAACATCCAAGGAGCACCAATAGGTATTGGGTTCTTAGGAACATATTCTCTACACCCTAGATGGGTTTAGAGAGTGTCAACTCCAATTGGAAAGGTAGTTAATCCAACCTTGGTAAAGTTGACACTTGAGAGCATTTTCAAGGTTATTGTTAACCTTTGAAAATGAAAAGGATTATTGTGTTACTCTTTGAAAGAGTAAAATGTGTCAAAATTTGAGGAGTTGAATCTAATTGAAATTGACACACTTGAGAGAAGCAAAAGAAATGCCAAATTGGGAATTTGGCATTTTCTTATGGAATTAAGGGAAATGTAAACCTTAATTCAAATTGTCACTCTTAGAAAGAGTAAAATGTGCCAAATAAAATTTGAGGATTTAATTTTTAATTTCAATTGGCACAAATAGGAAAGGGTAAAAGACATGCCAAGTTGGGTTGTGGCATTTCTTCAATAGGCAATCTAGGATTAGAATTTAAAGGCTTAGCTAAGGGATTAAGGATACTTAGATAGTTTATCTAGGTATATTTTATATATGCTAAAGTGTTATGATTGATTGTCTATCATATGTCATGACATCATGCGTAGCATTCATGATTATTATACAAAACATAAAAATACCATATCATGCCATACATACATTATGTAGCTATAGTATGCTTTTCTTTTAAAAATTACTTATTTTGATGTATGCCATTAATCATCATGCATCATGTCAATTTTCTTGTAATTAAGGACAAAAGGTATTTATTATGAATGGTAAAGATCCCAACAAGTGAGATTATGCCAAATGACATCCTAGGTGGAGGATCATAAGTCTCATAATGCCTAGACAGATATGCACGATCCCTTAGTTTAGGGCAAAACTAAATTGACATCTCACAAAGAACCATAAGATGACTTGTATGTGTTTTAGTACACATTAGATACAAGTGAGATGTTAGGATGGTGAACAAAACTCAAGATGTTGATTTAGTGCATCTTGTTGAGTTTTAGGTTCATCAAAACACATAGTTATGTGTTTTCTAATCATTGGAAAAGCTAATGTACAAGTCATATGCATTAAGCCCAAAAAATATGGTTGGATATTGGTTTTGAAAATGATTTTAAAATACTTTTAGAAAACCTTGGTGAAGATTATCTTTTGATAGTAATCATCATTGGAAAGTTAAATACAAACTAGGGGAAAACATTGAAGTTCTCAAGAGTTTTTAAATTTGTGTCAATATTTGAAAATAGGAAGTATTTTCATAGAAAATTATTTTTCCCTGGTAGTATATATTCTAAATAATATCTGCATGAATTTTCATGATTTTTAAAATTTTGTAGAATTTTTGGGGAGTTTCTGAATTTCGTTGAAACTAAATTTCAGGAAATCAGAAACTCAATCGATCGGTCGATCGATTGGGAAGCCAATTCCCACGAACAGAAGGTCAGTGAATCGATCAGCCGATCGATTGACCCAGGATGGATCGATCAGTGGATCGATTCAGATGGAATTTCTGCGAGCAGTAGCTTGCGGAATCGATCAATGGATCGATTGAAGTGATTTCAATCGATTGAGTCCCAACTTCAATCAATTGAGAAGTCTGATTTTGGCCTGAAAAGCCTGATTTCAGCACTTTAAGCCACTTCATGTTTTAATAACCATTCCAAATCTCTTGGAATACATTTGTATACATTTAAGGGGAGCCTTCATGATGAAAGCAAATATGGATTGGTTAAGGTAGACGTAGGTGAAGTTTAGGTTGGGGTTTAGTTTCATTATTAAATTTTGAACCTCAAAACTTCAAGTTTTGGTTTTCCTAACTGTTTAGGAACTCCAAGTCATTGTTGGTGCAATGACAGAAGTTTGACTATGTTTTTAGGCGGAGCTACTCCTTGAATGCATGAAAATTTATCTTCAAGGACATTGGAAGGGGGTCGTGATGGATAATACTCAGGGTCGAGTATTAGGGAACAGTGAAAGATTGGTTATCTTTGTTGCTAGGATGATAAATGCTCTCGGATGAGCATTGTGAAGAAGATTACTGCTCAAGGGGGAGTATTGGGTTAATGAAGGGGATCAGACCTTCATTGGTAAAGTGGAAAATGTTCTTGGATGAGCATTGAAAAGAAGATTACTGCTCAAGGGGGAGCATTGAATACAATAAATGGGAGTTTCATTGGGAAGTTGATGTATGTTCTAGGATGAGCATTGTGAAGTGAAGTCAAGTAGAGCTCAAGGGGGAGCTTAGGCGGTATTGTGGGGTTGTTAACAACACATGAGGTTGTAAACAACATAGAGTTAACTCTTATGGAGAAGAGTTTGCTTTCAATTTTTGATGTGTAACAAAGAGGGAGAATGGAAGGTTAAGTTAGGCCTTCATTCCAAGCAGGGGGAGTTTGCCTTCTAGGAAAGGGAGAGAATGACGGAAACCTTCATTCATGTCTTGTCATGAAAGGCTTAAGGCTATGGTTTTTAGCCTTGTGATAAAGAAGAGGTTAAGGCTATGAGATTTAACCTTGGTATAAAGAAGAGGATAAGGCTATGAGATTTAGCCTAATTTAGAGGTATTATCAAACATCAAAAAGGGGGAGATTGTTGGGGCAATTTCCCTAGGTCAAGTTTGACCAGTTTGACTAAGCTTGAGTTGAGTCAAGCTTGAGTCTGGATTTGAGTTTTGATGTTTGACAATATAAGGAGATTGCTGGAGCAATCGTCCAGTTATGGAGATGGTCAAAGGGTTGACCAGGTTAATGAGAATACAAGTCAAGTAGGTCAAGGTTGACAGGAGATTTGATTGTGAAAGTCCTAACTGGATGTTAGGCATTTGGAAAGTCTTAGTGAGGAGCTAGGCAGGGGAAAGTCCTAGTGAGGAGTCAGGCAACGGGAAAGTCCTAGTGAGGAGCTAGGCAAGAGAAAGTCCTAGTGAGGAGCCAGGCAACGGGAAAGTCCTGGTGAGGAGCCAAGCAATTGGAAAGTCCTGGTGACGAGCTAGACAAGTGGAAAGTCCTGGTGAGGAGCCAAGCAGTCGAAAGTCCAAGTGTGATCTTGGCAAAGGAGAAAGTCCTGGTGAGAAGCCAGGTAATTGGAAAGTCCAAGTATGATCTTGGCAAAGGGTGTAAGTCCAAGCATGTGGTCTTGGCAAGATAAGTCCTAGTGTAACTTGGCAAGGAGAACTCGACAACTAGGATGAGGCCGAAGGAAGCTCCTGAAGGCAAGGCGTGAAGGATGGGAAGATATCTGAGGGACACAAGACTAATGGATGAGGCTAGAAGGCTAGTTCGAAGTTGATCGGGTGTGGCCAAATGCTAGGCATGGAGATCCAACAGGTCACGGTTGACCAGGAGTTGGGTTGGAGACTTTGGACTTGAGATTGAGTCAAGTCCAAGCTAGTCAATCTATTGGGGAATCGATTGAACCAGGGTCCAATCGATCAGCCGATCGATTGGAGTGTGCTACAAAGGAAGGAATGACCCAATCAATTGGTCGATCGATTGGGAGCATGTGTCACGAGCACAGGGGCCTTCCCAATCGATCGGGCAATCGATCGGGAATCTCCAATCGATCGGTCAATCGATTGGAGCTGGGAGTTCTCGCACGATCGCGAGAACACAGAAAACTTCTGAATCGATCCACCGATCGATTTAGATTGTCTCAATCTATTGACCGATCGATTGGGATTCGACTGTTATGCAGGATGCAGGTGATGGACGGCTGCGATGGAGCGGTGCTGACGTGGCAATCGATTGAGGATGGTTTCAATCTATTGGGAGCACAGGATATAGCCGTTGCGAAGCGATTTCTCCGTAGATCTTTGCGATCTTCTCCTACGAGCTTACAGCGATCTTCACAGCGATTTCTCTAGCACTCATGCCAGTTCTTGAAGGCACTTAAGGAGCATCTTCAAGGTTCAAGAAGCAACAACAAGTAGCAAGAAGAAAGGTGTATTCACTTGTATTCTTAGAGTTTCTTCTTGTATTTGCGTTTGTGTTGTGTGTGAGTTTGTACGAGGCTTCTCCGCCTCCAGCTGCGACCTAGAAGGAGGTTTTCATAGTGGAGGAGCGTGTCGTGTGTGGATCCTTGGATTAGTCACCTCTTCTTGAGGTGGATACTAAGTAAATCTACTTGTTAGCGTTGTGTGAGTCTTGTATTTTATTTCCGCTGCATATCATTATCAAGACGCAACCGACGAGCAAGCGACGAGACGCTATTCACCCCCCCTCTAGCTGGCACATCGGTCCCAACAGGTCTGACTGTAACGTCTCGGCAAGGACCGCTACATCTCCAGAACTCGGGTGTAGTACTAAATATGCAAGAGTTCGCGTTACAAGGTCCGATTGTAATGTCTCAGCAAGGACCGCTACATCTCCATGAGAACTTGGGTGTAGTGTTAAATAGGCAAGAGTTCTCACACCATAGGTTGAATAAGAACAAATATGATAGGAAAACTAATAATCTAAGATTTGGAATATGGAACATAGGAACTCTCACTAGTAAATCAATGGAGGTAGTAGATATGATGATTAGGAGAAGAATTAATATTTTGTGTGTACAAGAGACAAAATGGACAGGCGAGAAGGCAAAGATGATAAAGAACTCGAGTTTAAAGTTATGGTACACTAGAAAGAGTAAAGCAAGAAATGGAGTGAGTATTATTTTAGATAGTTTATTAAAGGATGAAGTTGTAGGAGTAGTTAGAAAAGAGGATAGAATTATAGCCCTTAAGATAATAGTAGTGAAAAAAATCTATGAACATAATTAGCATATATGCACCACAGGTAGGATTAGATGAAGCTACCAAATCAAGGTTTTGGGAGGACTTAGATGAAATATTACAAAATATTTCACCAAATGAAATGATTTTAATAGGAGGTGATCTAAATGAGCATGACGGAGTGAAAAATGAGGAATATGAGAGAGTACATGGGAGTTATGTGTTTGGAACGAAGAATGAGGAAAGAAAAACTATATTAGATTTTGCGATAGCATATGACCTTATATTAGCTAATACGTTTTTTTTAAGAAAAGAGAATAACACTTAGTCACATTCAAAAGTGGGGATAATAAATCGTAAATTGACTTTCTTATGATTAGGAAGAAAGATAGAAAGATTTGTAAAGATTGCAAAGTCATCCCTGGATAAAGCTTAACTATCCAACATATGATAGTAGTGTTGGATATACGCCTCAAACATAGTATCAATAGAAAGAAAATATATATAATTTCTAGAATTAAGTGATGGAAGTTAAAGGATGGAAAATAAAATATATCTAAGAAGAAGGTAGAAGTACAAGCATTAGGTGAAATATACGATGACTCTAATACAACATGAGATAAGATGATATCAAAGTTGAAAATAGTAGCTAAGAGTGTACTCGGTGAGTCAAAGGGACGTGCACCACTAAGTAAAGAATCTTGGTGGTGGAATGAGAAAGTACAAGAGAAAGTGAAGGAATGAATAACTTATAAGGAATTATATATTTGTAAGAACGAGGAAAACTTAAAAAAATATACAATAGCAAAGAAAGAATCTAAGAAAGTAGTGAGTGAAGCAAAAAATAAAACTTTTGAACGGTTATATAAAAAATTGGATACAAAAGAAGGGGAAAGAGACATTTATAGAATAGCTAAAGTGAGAGAAAGAAAAACAAGTGATCTTAGCCAAATAAAATGTATTAAAGATGAATGTAATAGGTTATTTGTAAATGATGGAGAAATAAAAGAGCGGTGGAAGAGATATTTTCATCAACTTTTTAATGATGGTTTAGGTGACCAACTTAACTTAGGTAATTTAAGTAGGTTAAATAAGCATAGAAATTTTATTTTTTATTGTAGAATTCAAACTTCAAAAGTAAAATAAACTTTAAATGAGGTGTACAATGGAAAAGCCATTGGACCAGATGATATTCCAATAGAGGTATGGAAGTACTTAGGGAAACAAGGTATTGAATGACTTACAAAATTATTTAACATGATATTGAAAATGAAAAAAATGTCTGATCAATGGAAGATAAGTACTCTAGTTCCCTTATATAAGAACAAGGGAGACGTACAAAATTGTGCAAACTATAGGGGTATTAAACTAATGAGTCATACTATGAAATTTTGGGGAAAAGTAATAGAAAAAAGATTAAGGAAGGAGTCCACAGCGACAGAAAATCAATTTGGGTCCATGCCTGAAAGGTCGACAATAGAAGTTATACATCTTCTTAGACAATTAATTGAAAAATATCGGGAGCAAAAATAAGATCTACACATGGTATTCATTGACTTAGAAAAAACTTATGGTAGAGTCCCAAGAGAAATTATATAGAGAATTTTAGAAAAGAGAGGTGTTAGCGTAACATATATTGAACTAATTAAAGATATATATGAGAATGTAACGACCAGAGTAAAGACTTTAAGCGGAGTAACTGAAGCATTTCCAATAAAGATAGGGTTACATCAAGCATCAGCTCTAAGTCCCTATCTTTTTACACTAATTATGGACGAACACAGTACCGTGGTGCATGTTGTTTGTAGATGATATTATTTTGGTAGATGAAACACGTGAAGGAGTAAATGCTAAACTAGAATCTTGGAGGGAAACACTAGAAGATCTTAGTAGATTAAAGACAGAATATATGGAATTTAAGTTTAGCAATATTAGAAGTAATGAAACAATTGTTAAGATAGGAGAGGACGAGTTTCCCAGAACCGAGAGATTTAAATATTTAGGATTATTTTTGCAAAATGATGGAGGGATTGAGAGAGATGTCTTACATAGAATACAAGCAGGATGAGTGAAATGGAGGGAAGTGTTGAGTGTTTTATGTGGCCATAAAGTACCTCTTAAACTTAAAGGTAAGTTATATAAAACCGCAGTTAGACCTGCTATGTTATATGGAGCTAAATGTTGGGCTATGACTCGAGCACATGAGCAGAAGATGAGAGTTGTAGAGATGAGAATGTTAAGGTGGATGTGTGGAGATACGACGATGGACAAAATAAGAAATGAGAGCATTAGAGAGAAAGTTGGAGTTGCATCTATTGAGGAAAAACTCTGAGATACACATTTAAGATGATACAGACATGTACTTAGATGACCAATAAATGTTCCAGTTAGGCGATGTGAAACTATGATAAACATACATATCAAACGAGGAAGAGGAAGACCAAAAAAGACTTAGTTAGCAATAATAAAATAAGATAAAATTTATTTAAATATAGATGATGATATAATAGGAGATAGAATTCAATGGCATAAAAGGATTCATACAACCGACCCCACCTAGTGGGAAAAGGTTTGGCTGTTGTTGTTGTTGTATAAAGGATAACATACCTCAAAATGATCTACTCAATAAGAGAATGGTCAGGATCCTCGGTCTCTTGGGACTCCAAATGATGCAAGCACGATATCTATGAATTTGGATAGAACGTTGCTGCAAACACTTGTATATGGCGAACTATCTCCTCAGTTTGAGTCTGTCACTTGTGTTGGTTGCTACTCGGAATATCGTACTGGTTCCCCTGTATAAAAATTTTGTACAAGTCCTGAACCTTTCCTAATAACCTATTGTGTTCTTTAGAAATTAAATTTGGAATCGCAAACAGAACTTAACATTATTGATTCCAAATTCAACTTATCTGTTCTTAGAGGTTTAGACTTGGATCGCAAACGATGCTTAACATTATTAATCCAAATCCACCCATGTTACAAATTTGATTAAATATTTATTTCAGAGATCGGCTTCTAGGTTAAATATGGCAAGGCACTAGACCTTCTTGGTTATGGGAGCATCCACCACTTCCTAGACAAAGTCTTTCAACGGAATTCAATATTTAATCTCCTTATACTAACCCTAGGTTTAACCACTAAGAACAATCAAATCACAAGATAAAAAAACAAAAGAAACATAAAATCGAATCATAAATTTGAAACCTAGAATCGTTAGCCTCTTATGTTTGGTATTTCAAAATTCATACAAAGAAAACTAGTATGATGCAGAACAAGACAACTAGTTATACCTTTCTTTGTAGCTATAAACCTCACGATCTTCTATTGTATTCCTCTTCTTATCTTGGACGTCGTGTGGGCGACGATCTACCAAGATGAGAATCCACCCAAGCCTTCTTCTTCCTTCCAAATTTCGGCCACCAATAATCTCCTAGAGATAAAGAACTTCGGCCACCAACCAAGCTCCAAGGGATGCAAAGAAACAATGTCTCCTTCTTCTATCCTTCTTCCTCTAACAAGATCCGGCCACCATAAGCTCCAAGAGATGTGATGCCTCCGGCCTCTAAGGAAGAAAAGAAGACGATGAGCAAGAGAAGAGGGCCGACCACCACCAAGGAAAAGAGAAGAGGAATAATAGATGTATTGTTATGAGGTGAGACACCTCTATCCTCTCTTTTATATTCCTTGGTCTTGGCAAATAAGGAAAATTTTATAATTAAAACTTTCTTATATTCCTTGCCAATGTCTAAGAAGGAAATTTTAATTAAAAAATTTCCTTATAAACTTGCTATGGCCGGCCACCTCATTTAGCTCCAAACAAGGAAAGTTTTAAACACAAAATTAAAACTTCCTTATTTGTTTCCGGAAATTTTAAAATAAAAATTTCTATTTTAAATTCCCTTCATGGTTGGTTATAAAAGGAAACTTTTATAAATTAAAATATCTCTTTTAAAATATGTGGATGGTTACAAGGAAAGTTTTCTCCAAAATTAAAATCTTCCTTTTCAACTACAAATAAGGAAAGATATCAAATCTTTCTTTTAATATTTTGTAGAAAGCTATAAAAGGAAATATTTATAATTTTTAAAACTCTCTTTTAAAACCATGAGGATGGTTACAAAAAGGAAAGTTTTATCAAAAATTAAAATCTTCCTTTTAACTACAAATAAGGAAAGATATCAAATCTTTCTTTTAATCTTTTGTAGAAAGCTATAAAAGGAAATATTTATAATTTTTAAAACTCTCTTTTAAAACCATGAGGATGGTTACAAAAAGGAAAGTTTTATCAAAAATTAAAATTTTTCTTTTAACTACAAATAAGGAAAGATATCAAATCTTTCTCTTAATCTTTTGTAGAAAGCTATAAAAGGAAAGACTTGAATTTTAAACTTTCTTTTAAAACCATGACTTCCACATAAGAAAAGATTTTAAAAAATAAAACTCCTTTTGATCTAATATGGTCGGCCACCCTACTTGGGCTCCAAGCTAGGGTCGGCCACAACTTGAACCCATCTAACCTTGGTTTGGCCGACCCTACCTTGGGCTCTAAGTTAGGCTTGGCCGGCCACCTTAAGGTGGGTAAGAAGTTGGGTTTAGGTGGGTATAAAACTTTATAAATAAGAGACTACAGTAGGGACCGAGAGGAGGAATTGGTTTTGGTCTCCTGATGAGCTTGAGTTTCCCTTGTTCGCCCCGAACACCCAACTCAAGTTCATCAATAATATCTCATTCCACTAAAGAGTTATTATTGCACTATCGCATTAATCTCATATTACTATATAGGCTCCTTCTTATCATGAGTGTGTTAGTCTCCTTGTGTTTAAGATATTAAATGTCCACTAATTAAATGAGTTATTGACAACTCACTTTAATTAATATCTAGATCCAAGAGTAGTACCACTCAACGTTATTATCATGTCAGACTAGGTCCACCTGCAGGGTTTACATGACAATCCTTATGAGCTCCTCAAGGGGGCATTATCAGCCTAGATTACTAAGACACAGTTTCATTCTATAATCAACAACACACCATATAAATAATATTATTTTTCAACTTATCGGGCCTATTGATTTAATGAGCTAAATCGCACACTTTGATAAATTAAAGAAATAAATATTAAGTGTATGTGCTTGTTATTATATCATGATTAAGAGTGCACACTTCCATAATAACAGAGGTATTGTTCTTTTATATAGTCAGTATAAAAAGAAATTACCTCAAATGGTCCTGCTCAATACACTCATAGTGTAATAGTGTAATTTATTAGTCAAGATAAACTAATACCTAATTACACTACAACCACTCTAATGGTTTGTCTCATCCATCTTAGTCGCGAGCTACTATTTATAATTTATAAGAAACTGATAACATGATCTTCTATGTATGACGCCACACACTATGTTATCTACAATATAAATTAATTGAACAACTACACTAAGCATATAAATGTAGACATTTGACCAATGTGATTCTTTATTTCAAAATAAATGTTTACAAAAGCTAGGCTTTTAGTATACACTCTAACAACTTGTGCATCTCCCGTGCCTTTGCATTACTCTCAACCATCATCTCGTCCAATGACGAGAGTCAAGTCCACAAATCCTAAACTTCCTCCTGCAATGCTTGTACCTCACTAGATGAGGAGGAGGAACTAGGACAACTACTAATCCCTGGAGCCCTCATATGCTCAAAGACAACTTTGTCCTGAGAGCTAAGCTTGTAGAGAGAGGTCTTCTTCCTTCTACCGATAACTTTATAATAAATGTTATTAACCTCATCGATGGAAAGAGGCTGTGAACCCTATCCTTATGCACCTAGCTGAGATGCATGTGTAACTCTAGTGGACATTACTTCTTGTGTCAAAATAATAATTTTATTAACCTCCACATAAAGTCTACAAATATATTCATGAAAGTTAATATTGTTGGTGTAGGCGCTACCAAAAATCAAACCTAAGTTTTGATAAATGACAAATAGATTAAAGTTAGGTGTGGTGTGATCTAAGCTTTCTACCAAATGTGCAGGACTTGATGAGTTTTGTAAGGAACTATAACGCTAAACATGCAGAAGGTGCAGCGGAAAGACAAGTTTCTTCCAGAAGATTCATGCGAAGGAAAACCACATACTAAGTTTAATGAAGGGAGTTTATACCTTTGGTGCGTGCCTATGCAATCTCGGCAGCAACGTTTCTTTAGGATGCAGATCTCAGCGCAATCAGCATGTCCACGCCTCTACGGTATCTGTTGGAATGTATACTAAAAGCCTAACTTTTTGTATAAACATTTACTTTGAAATAAAGAATCAAATTGGTAAAAAATGTCTACATTTATAAGTGTAGTTGTTCAATTAATTTATATTGTAGATAACATAGTGTGTGGTGTCACACACAGAAGATCATGTTATTGGTTTTTTATAAATTATAAACAGTAACTCATGACTAAGATTGAAAGGAGCAAACCATTGGAATAGTCGTAGTGTAATTAGGTATTAGTTTATCTTGACTAATAAATTACACTAGTACACTCTGAGTGTATTGAGTAGGACCATTTAAGGTAAGTTTTTTTTATACTGACTTAATAAAAGAACAAGACCTTAGTTATTATGGAAGTGTGTGCTCTTAATCCAAATATAATAACAAATACATACATTTAGTATTTATATCTTTAACTTATCAAAGGGTGAGATTTAGCTCAATAAATCAAAAGGTCTGATAAGTTGGGAAATGATATTACTTATAGTGCGTGTTGTTGATTATAATAGGAAACTGTGTCCTAGTAATCTAGGTTGATAATGCCCCCAAAAGGAGCTCATAAGGATTGTCATGTTAAACCTCGTAGGTGGACTTAGTCCGACAAGACGATAAGGTTGAGTGATACTACTCTTGGACTAAGAAATTAATTAAAGAGAGTTGTCAGTAACTCATTTAATTAGTGGGCATTCGACATCTTAAACATAGGGAGACTAACACACTCATAATAAGAAGGAGCCCAAAATATAATTTGGGATTGGTGCGGTAGTTCAATAATAATTCTTTAGTGGTGTGAATTATTATTGATGAAATTGAGTTGGGTGTTCGGAGCGAACACGGGAAGCTTAATTTCATCGAGAGACCAAAACCAATTCCTCCTCTCGGTCCCTATCGTAGCCTCTTGTATAAAGAGAATTATACCCACCACATACCTACTTATTACCCACCTTTATACCCATCCTAAGGGGGCCGGCCAAGCAAGCTTGGAACCCAAGCTTGGGTCGGCCAAGGAAATAGGATGAGTTAAGTTGTGTGGCCGGCCCTAGCTTGAACCCAAACTTGGTGTGGTCGGCCACATCATGTTAAAAGGATTTTTATTTTGTTTAAAATCTTTCCTTATGTGGAAGCAATGATTTAAAAGAAGAATTTAAAAATTAAATATTTTCTTTTATAGTTTTCTACAAAAGATTAAGAGAAAGATTAGATATCTTTCTTTATTTGTAGATTGAAAGGAGATTTTAATTTTGTAGAAAACTTTCCTTTTTGAAAATCATCCACATGTTTTAATAGAGAGATTTTAATTTATAAAATTTCCTTTTATAACCAACCATGAAGGGAAAAATTATTAGAGAAATTTTTTATTAAAATTTTCGGAAACAAATTAGGACATTTTAATTCTTGTGTAAATTAAAACTTTCCTTGTTTGGAGCTAGGAGGTGGCCGACCATATTGTTTAAGAAAAGGAAATTGGTTTTAATCAATTAAAAATTTTGTTTTCATGGCAAAGAAAATAACGAAGTTTTTTATTTAAATTTTCCTTATTTGCCAAGACCAAGGATTATAAAAGAGGGGGTAGAGGTGCCTCACCTAAAAAAACTCTATTCTATTTCTCCTCCTCTCTTCCTTGGTGTGGCTGACCCTTCTTGTTGCTTGGAGAAGAAGGAAAGAAAGGAGGCTTTGTTTCTAGCATCCCTTGGAGCTTGGTGGTGATGGCCGAACCTCACACTCTTGGAGTTTTTGGTGGTGGCCGAAACTAGCTTGGAGAAGAAGGAGCTTGGGTGGTTCTCGTCTCAGTAGATCGTCACCTACACGACATCTGAGATAAGAAGAGGAATACGGTAGAAGATCAAGAGGTTATTGCTTACAAAGAAAGGTATAACTAGTAATTATTTTCCGCATCATACTAGTTTTCTTTGTATGAATTCCAAACACAAGAGGCTAGTGATTCTAGATTTTCAGATTAGATATTCGATGTTGTGTTTTTTTTTTGTTTTGTTTTTGATCTTGTGATTTGATTGTTCCTTTTGGTTAAACCTAGAGTTATATAAGGAAATTAAATATTAGATTTCTTTAAAAGGCTTTATCTAGGAAGTGGTGGTTGCTCCCATATCCAAGAAGGCCTAGTGCCTCGCCATGTTTAACCTGGAAGCCAATTTTAGAAATTAATATTTAATTGAATTTATAACATAGGTGGATTTGGATCAATAATGTTAAGCATCGTTTGCGATCCAAGTCAAAACCACTAAGAACAGATAAGTTAAATTTGGAATCAATAATGTTAAGTTCCATTTGCGATTTCGAATTTAATTTCTAAAGAACACAATAGGTTGTTAGGAAAGGTTCAACACTTGTACAAAATTTTTATATAGTGGAATCGGTACGATCTTCCTAGGACCCACCAACAATTGGTATCAGAGCTAGGTTTGCCTCTGTGTGTTTGGTTTTCAATTTAGTTATGCACATGTCATACATAATTTAGGCAGGATAATAGTAGGATATGCTAACTCTATGGTTGCAGGCTCCAACTATTATGACTTATGGTTATTGTGTGTGATTGGACCCTTGGACATGTCAAGGACATTTTATTGTGTGTGCATGATTGTATTTAACTAATACAGCAGGAGCTGTATTAGCCCTAGGATTTTACATTTATGTTCGATCTAGACTTGATGTATATTCCCTTGTGGAATATAGGATCGATGTATGTAAAATTTTATTTTATTTTTGTCGCAGTTCATATCCTTGCGAGGCGTGGTGCTATTGGAGGACTAGAGGCGCAGCGGAAAATGAAGCTCGATGGACCCGACGGCATGAACACTAGGGCTGGCAGCACACAAAGGACAGTGATGAAAAAGGTCATAATAGTTGGAAAATTAATTTCCATATTTATTGTTTTTATTTACTGTGATGTATGTGATGTGTGCTTGCTAGGTTAAAATTCCTCACCTTAAATAATTAAGTGGGAGAGGGATTAGTAGATAAATTCCACGGTCTCCATTACTGGTTTGTAAGTGATGTGACAAACTTGTGTGTTGGCTCTGAGTGCCTCCCTCCGCATCGGATGAGTTTGTTTGCGGATCACTAGATCAAATTTCCATTTTGGATGATTATAGGAAATTAATTAGGAGCGTATGATCTTCCCCATCGGAAGGGGCACAATCTTATTTAATGGACTAAGTATCAAGTAATGGTATTATTTGTGTGACCGAAGGAAAACCAACTATTAATTTGTCATAAAGATAGGTTGACAAGATAATAAAATTAAAATCCCCTCTTACAAATGTTGAAATTTTGTATACGTCCACACTATCGTGACATACAAAATTCACGGTGTTTGAGGTAATTTTATTTGTCAAGTTTACAAGATAATAAAATTAATGGGTAAAACCCCTCTTACAAATGTTTGGATTTGTATACGTCCACACTATCGTGGCATATAAAATTCACGGTGTTTGAGGTAATTTTATTTGTCATAAAGATAGGTTGACAAGGTTATTAATGGGTAAAACCCTCCTCTTACAAATGTTTGATTTTGTATACGTTCACACTATCATGGCATACAAAATTCACGGTGTTTGAGGTGTTGGTGAATTTAAATGATATTGTTTTAAGGAATTAATATTATTTTAAATTCAAAGTTTTGACCAAATATTTGATCAAAGATAGACCTACTATTAATTTTATTTGTCATAAAGTTAGGTTAATGAGATAATAAAATTAATGGATAAAATCTCCTCTTTGATTTTGTATATGTCCACACTATCGTGGCATACAAAATTCACGGGGATTTTAAGGTGTTGGTTTTGACTAAATATTTTTGTGATTCTTAGGATTTCAAATGTTTGTCAATCCCCTAGCTATTATACTATAGAATAGACTTAGTAGTCCCAATTGTAATGATTGAAAATAAGACTTGGACATTAATGTGGACTGTCCTCTCAGAACTAAGAATAATAAAGGTGTATTTTATTCATTAGTTGATACATGTTTAGTGGTGTTATCTACAGGTACCTGGTGTGTAGATACAGGAGCCACTGATCATGTCGGCAATTCATTGCAGGGTTCCAGGAAACCCGACAACTATATGAAAGGGAAAACACTGTCTACATGGACACTACTGCAAAAGTAGCAGCTGTTGCAGTGAGAGATGTTTATCCTCTGATAGGAATAAAATATGGATTTTGAAAAATTATCTTTATGTACCAAGTTTAAAAAGAACTTGATTTCGGTTTCTAAACTATCAAAGAACTTGATATTCTGTCTCTTTTGATAACAAAGTTGTTTTCAAGAATAATAGGGAAGTAACCAGTTCTGGTATGTTGGTTGACAATTTATAATCCAATAACTCTCACAATGCAATAAATGGAAATTAATAACACATCTTCTAGCTTTAATAAGAGAAAGCAACCTTCAGAAATGAACCAATCATATCTTTGGCATCTAAGGCTAGGTCATATTGACTTGAGTAGGATTCAAAGGATAATAGCCAATGAACTTTTGGGTTCATTGGTGGTGGAAAACTTTCCAACTTGTGAGTCTTACTTGGAAGGAAAAATGACCAAGAGACCTTTTAAGTCTAAGGGGTATAAAGCCAAAGAAGTGTTGGAATTGGTTCATTCTGATTTGTGTGGACCTATAACTATCCAGGCAAAAGGTGGTTTCGAATATTTCGTCTCTTTTATAGACGACTATTCAAGATACGGGTATATTTACTTGATACACCGCAAGTCTAAGTACTTTGATAAAGTTCAAAGAGTACAAGGCTGATGTGGAGAAACGTCAAGGTAAAAGTATCAAGACACTACGGTGAGATTGTAGTGGCGAGTACCTCTTAGGAGAGTTTAGGAGTCACTTATCAGAAGTCGGGATTCAATCCCAACTAACTGCATCTGGTACACCCCAACAGAATGGTGTAGTAGAACGAAGGAATAGGACTCTTATGGAAATAGTTAGATTAATGATGAGTTATTCAGAATTACCAAATTCGTTTTGAGGATATGCTCTGGAAACGGAAGTGAACATAGTACCTTCTAAAGTCTGAACCCTCTACTCCCATAGAATTGTAGAATGAGCGTAAGCCTAGTTTGAAGCATATTCGGATTTGGGGTAGTCCAGCACATGTGCTGAAGGGAGACACTGATAAGTTGAACAGGAGTTCACTTGTTTGTGGGTTATCCTAGAGAAATGAAAGGAGGTTTATAGTCTTAAAAATCAGAAGGTCATTGTAAGCATCAATGCTAGATTTTTAGAAGAGAACTATATAATGAACCACAAGCCCATAAGTAAATTTGTTCTTAAAAGGACACGTCTAATTTAGTACCAACAGTACAAGATGAAGTACCACAAGAAACCGCAGCACGTGTCACAAATGATGCACAGTTACAGACAGTGCCTCGTCATAGTGGGAGGGTTGTTAGGCAACCTGAAAGATTCATGTTTTGGGAGGGTCTTTGGACCTGATCTCTGGTGAATATGAACTTGATCCCTGGACATATAACGGAGCGCTTCAAAATAAAGATGCAGCATCTTGGCAAAGAGCAATGAATACTAAAATAGAATCTATGTATTCTAATAAAGTCTGGGAGCTTATAGAACCACCAAATGGTGTAAAAGCCATTGGATGAAAATAGGTCCACAATAGAAAAAGAAGAACAGACAGGAAAGTGGAAACTTTCAAAGTAAGGCTTGTTGAAAAAGGGTATCGATTATAAGGAAACCTTTTCACCAGTAGTCATGCTTAAAGTCTATCCGGATTCTTTTATCTATTACTGCTCATATGGAATATGAGATTTGGCAAGTGGATGTCAAGACAGTTTTCCTTAACGGAGTCTTGAAGAAAGTATCAATATGAAGCAACCAGAAGGGATCATTGTGAAGGGCAAAGAGCATCTAGTATGTAAGCTTAATCGGTCTATTTATGGACTGAAGTAAAGCTTCAAGGTCTTGGAATATCCGGTTTAATGAAGTAATCCAAACCTATGGATTTATTCAGTGTCCCGATGAGTCTTGTGTGATGGAAACGTGGTGGTATTTCTTGTACTATACGTAGATGACATTTTTGATAGTTAGAAACAATATCAAAGTATTGTTGGAAGTAAGGGTATGGTTGTCCAAGCAATTCCATATAAAGGACTTGGGAGAATGTGCACATATTCTCGGGATCAAAATAATAAGGGATCACAAGAAAAGAATATTGTGTTTATTCCAAGCTTCATATATCGATAAGATCCTAGCTCATTTTAGCATGCAAGACTCCAAGAAAGGTTTTCTACCTTTTAGACATAGAGTAACTTTATCCAAAGAGATGTCTTCGAAGACATCAAAGGAGATAGAGGACATGAAGGCAGTTCCTTATGCTTCGGCTATCGGAAGCCTAATGTATGCTATGCATGAGACCGGATATCTGCTTTGCTGTGGGCATGGTTAGCAGATATCAAAAGTAACCCTAACAGGGACATTGTGTTGGTGCAACATCCCTCAGGTCAAGGTTGACCTGGTTGACCAAGCTGAGTCTTGGTTTGAGTTTAGATGTTTGACAATAAGAAATTGATTGAAGAAGAGTCAAGTAGGTCAAGGTTGACCGGATACTTGACTGGGAAGTCCTAACTGGGATGTTAGGTAGAATGAAAGTCCTGGTGAGTGAAGCCAGGTGAAAGCCCTAGTGAGTGAAGCTAGGCAGATGAAAAACCCTAGTGAGTGAAGCTAGGTGAAAGCCCTAGTGAGTGAAGCTAGGCAGATGGAAAAATCCTAGTGAGTGAAGCTAGGTGAAAGTCCTGGTGAGTGAAACCAGGCAAGGGAAAATCCAGATGGATCAAGGATGATCGGACATCTGGTGTTGGGAAGTCCAAGTAGGTCAAAGGATTGACTGGATACTTGGCATGAATAGAAAAGTCCAAGTAGGTCAAAGGGAGTGATCAGATACTTGGCATGAATAGAAAAGTCCAAGTGGGTCAAAGGGATTGACCAGACACTTGGTGGGAAGTCCTAGCAGGTCAAAGGAGTGACCAGATGCTAGGCATGGTGTACCAACAGGTCAAGGTTGACCGGGTGTTGGTTTGGTAGGCTTGAGACTTGGTTTTGGGCAAAAACCAAGTACTGGATCGATCAGTGGATCGATCCAGGAGCTAGATCGATCAGTGGATCGATCCAAGCCTTTCCTAGCGAACAGAGAGCCTCTGGATCGATCCGTGGATCGATCCAAATGTCCCAATCGATCAGTGGATCGATTGGGAAGCGGTTGCTTCGCGCGATAAGCGCTGGATCGATCCATGGATCGATCCAGGCGTTTTTCCCAAAGCACAGAGGCTCTCTGGATCGATCCGTAGATCGATCCAAAGCCTCCCCGATCGATTGGGAACATTCGAATCGATCGGGATCCGACCGTTGGTGTCGATAAAGGCCGCAGACGCATGATTCCTTCGGCATCGCTTCTCCGATACACTCCAGATTTCTCGCCAGCTCCTCCACAGCACTCACAAAGCTCAGATCGCCAGTTCTTGAAGGATCTTGGAAGTTCTCCAAGTCAAGAGGCGGATCAAAGCCAATAAGAGAAGCTAGGGTTAGGGTTTATACTCATTGTAAGCTTGTAAGCTTGTATTTCTTGTATCCTTTCCCTCTTTTTTTGTATTGAGTCTTGTAGGGCTACTCCGCCCTTGGTAGTTACCATAAAGGAGAGTTTTATTTAGTGGAGGGTGTGTGTGTTGGTGTGGATCCTTGGATTAGTCACCTCTTGTGAGGTGGATACCAAGTAAACCAACCGTGTTAGCGTTGTGTGATTGTTTCTTTGTATTTCCGCTGCACATCTTTGAAGAAACAAGCAACGCCGAGCAACGAGCGAACGCGACGAGCTATTCACCCCCCCCCCTCTAGCTACTTTTGGTCCTAACAAGTGGTATCAGAGCGAGGCCGCTCTTCACCGGAATCATCGCCGGAAGGGTCAAGCATAACAAGAAAAGCTAGAGGGTGAAGAAGTTGAAGCAAATTCATCAAAAGTCAAAGATTTCAAGAAGCTCAACTTCAAGATGCAATTCCAAGATGGACTTGGATTTGACACAAGGGTGGCTCCACCATACACTTCCACGAGCTTCGATTCTTGGAAATCAAGAATCGAAAACTTTCTTATGATGGAGATAGAGCAATGGTTTGCTCTAATGGAAGGATTTGAAGCTCCAACAAACTCCAAGGGCAAGCTTCTCAAGAAAAGCAAATGGAGCTCGGAGCAAGTCCAAAGGTGCGATGCAAATGACAAAGTGACCAAGCTTTTGGTCAATTTACTGCCAAGCACCATCCTTTGCAAAATTGGAGAATTTGAAGATGCAAAGGAATTATGGAGCAAATTGGCCAAGCTTCATGAAGAGATACCCTCCACTGTACAAGAGCAAGAAGTATCCAGAGAGGGTGACTCTTTGGAGCAAGACCAAGAGGAGGACTCCGAGGTTGAGAGATGCTCAACCTCCGAAGAAGAGGAAATCCAAGAAGCTTCATCCTCAAGGGAATGCAACGAAGGGAACAAGGAGGGAGCATACTCCTTGTTTCATATTCAAGATGGTGAAGCCTCTACCTCTAGGATTGAGGGGGAGCAATCCTTGGTGACGCCGGATCAAGAAGAAGGAGAAGCTTCTACATCTGGGTCAAGAGACAAAGAAGAGGAAGCTTCTACCTCCGGATCCAAAGAAAATGCCACCCCTACAAGCAAAGGTATAAATATTTCAATTAATAATAAAAATCATATTATATGTTTTGAGTGTAGGGAACATGGGCATTACAAGAGCAAGTGCCCTAAATTGGCCAAGAAAAAGGGCCAAGTGGCACAAAAAGGCAAGGTGAAGCCCAAGGAGATCATCCTCAACACAAAGAAGAGCAAGGAGCATATTATATGCTTCTCTTGCAATCAAAAGGGGCATTACCGAAGTCAATGCCCCAAGGGGAAGAAGGTGGTCAAGGCTCAAGGAGGCACTAGTCAAGGGGGAGCCTCCAAGGTAAAAAAGAAGGTATCTTTTATTGAGCCTACCCCTTTACATTATGGTAAAAAGCATGATAGTTCTAATTTTTATCATTTTAATGCGATTTACCATAAGAATAGGAAGCATGAGGGATTTAAGGAAAAGCATGTGGCTCTACATGCCAAAACTACCCAACCTAAGGTTAGGAAGGTAGATGGACACTTGGGCAAGAACACTAAGGATAATAGATACAAGCCCAAAAATAAAAATGCTCATGAGTGTAATGAAAAATCAAAATCTAATGATTTAATGATAGAAAATCAAGTCTTGAGATCAAGACTTGATAAAATGGAAAAGACCCTAAAAAGGATGGAAAATATCCTAAAAGGGCAAAATGAGCATAACCTAGGGTTAGGGGTACAAAAGCCATCCAATGGCCATAGAGGTTTGGGATACAAACCCAAAGCAAAAAGGGATGTGCCTAGTTATCATAGGGTTCCATATAGCTATGGAACAAACCCTAAGTCTAGAGGTCAAGTCAAAGATACAAGGGAAGATATCCCTAGAAGTATCTTTGCAACCAAAGTGACTAAGATTTCTAAGAAGTCTAAGAAAGTCACTAACAAGGTCACAAGGGAGGCTATCCCTAGAGTTGACCTAGAAAATGTGACCAAGGCTTCTAAGAAGCCCAACAAGGTCACTAGGAAGGTATCTAGGGAAGTTATCCCTAGTGAGTACCTAGAGCATCCAAGGAGCACCAATAGGTGTTGGGTTCCTAGGAGCATTTTCTCTACCCCATAAATGGGTTAGAGAGTGTCAACTCCGATTAGAAGGGTAGTTAACCCAACTTTGAGGAAATTGACACTCAAGGAGCATTTTCAAGGTTTTGTTAACCTTTGAAAATGAAATGGAATTATTATTTACTCCTTGAAAGAGTAAAATGTGCCTAATGATGGAAGAATTGATTTTAATCTTAAACGGCACATATTGGGAAATTCATAAGAACTATCAAGTTGGAGTGTGGTATGTTCTTAGGAAATTGAAGGCAATCCGGGCCTTATTTTAAAAGTGCTACTCTTGTGAAAAATGAAATATGCCAACATTTGAGGATATGCTTAATTTCGACTGGCACAAATTAATCAAGGGAATTAGAAATGCCAATTTAGGCTTTGGCATTTTCATGAAGCACTTTAGGGCAATCTAGGTTTAAGTTGTAAGTTTAGCTAAGATTTTAAGGATACTTAGATAGTTAATCTAGGTATATTTTATTTATGCTAAATCTTGCCATGATTGTTTGCCCATCATATGCCATGACATCATGTCTATTTTTGCATTCATGTTTTATTATGAAAAATCCAAAAATACCATGTCATGACATTCATACATCATGTAGTTATAGAATATTTTCTTTTGAAAATTATTTCTTTTTGATGTATGCCATAACAGTATCATGCATTAAGTTTAATTCCTTGTAATTAAGGACAAATGGCATTTAACAACACTTATTAACAAGTGACATCCTAGGTAGATGTCTAATATCTTTAAAATGCCTAGATAGATATGCATAATCCATAGTTTAGGGCAAAACCAAAATCTACATCTCACAAAGACTATATAGGTGACTTGTATGTGCTTTAGTGCACATTAGATACAAGTGAGATGTTAGGATGATGAACAAAGCTCAAGATGTTGATTTAGTGCATTCTTTTGAGTTTTTAGGTTCATCAAAACACAATAGTTATGTGTTTTCCCATCATTGGGAAAGCTAATGTACAAGTCATGTGCATTATGCCCAAGGAACATGATGGGATATTGGTTTTGAAAATGTTTTAAAAATGCTTTTGGAAAACCATGGTGAAGGCTATCTTTTGATAGTAATCACCATTGAATAGTTAGACACAAACTTGAAGAAAACGCTAAAGTTTTAGCAAGTTTTCAAGTTTGTGTCAATCTTTGAAAATATGATGTATTTTCATAGAAAACTATTTTTCCATGATTAAGTATGCCCTAAATAATGTCTACACGAAATTTCATGATTTTTGGATTTTTGTAGAATTTTCTAGGGGTTTCTGAAGTTGACTGAAATGGAATTTCAGCAACTATCAGAGCTCCGATCGATCCATGGATCGATTGGAGTTCCTGAATCGATCCGTGGATCGATTCAGAAGGCAAGTCCCCCGCAAGCAGAAGCTCGCTGGATCGATCATCCGATCGATCCAGGTAGTCTGAATCGATCAGTGGATCGATTCAGAAAGGTTCAATCGATTGGAACCCAACTCCAATCGATCCAAGTTGCTGATTTTGACTGGGAAGACCTGATTTCAGCATCTTTGAACCCCTTTGAGTCTAGGTAACCATTCCAAGCCCCCCAAAATACATTTGTATACATACAAGGGTGTTTTCATGTGAAAACAAGGATGGATTGGTTAAGGAAGGCTTCATTGAAGTTTAGGTTGAGATTTGTTTCAATTTTTGAGTATTTGAACCTCAAAACTTCTAAATTTGGGTTTCCTAAAGGTTTAGGGATTCCAAGTCATTGTTGGTGCAATGACAGAAGTTACCACCATGTCTTTAGGGGGAGGGACTCTTTAAAGACATGAAAAATTATTTTTTCATAAACCTTGGAAGGTGGTTAACCTTCTTTAAAGAAAATGCTCATGTATGAGTTTTTGAACTTGAAATGGGGAGTGGATATCCTCATTATTTCAAGTGGGAACTCAAGTGGTTAGAAAATGCTCAAGGTTGGGTATTTGTCTACATTGAGAGAGAAGTTAAGGATAAATGAAGGGTATGGGACCTTCATTATCGTGTTGATCACAACAAGTGATGTTGTGAACAACGAGGAGCAACTCTTCAGGGGGAGAGTCGTCAACAAATGGATTTGTTGATGTGTACCCAAAATTGGGGCATGTGTTGATGTGTGCCCAAAGATGGGTTGATGTGTGCCCAAAGATGGGTTGATGTGTGCCAATAGGGGGAGAATGAAAGGACCTGTGAATGAGTGTAAGTTAGGCTTTCATTACCTAGAGGGAGTGTGCCCTCTTAGGAGGAGAATGAAGAGCTTAATTTATGTGTTCATTACCTAGTGGCATGAAGATTGAGGCTATAGGATTAGCCTAACTTACATGTGGTATTGTAAGTGTTATTGTGGTATTGTCAAACATCAAAAAGGGGGAGATTGTTGGTGCAACATCCCTCAGGTCAAGGTTGACCTGGTTGACCAAGCTGAGTCTTGGTTTGAGTTTAGATGTTTGACAATAAGAAATTGATTGAAGAAGAGTCAAGTAGGTCAAGGTTGACCGGATACTTGACTGGGAAGTCCTAACTGGGATGTTAGGTAGAATGAAAGTCCTGGTGAGTGAAGCCAGGTGAAAGCCCTAGTGAGTGAAGCTAGGCAGATGAAAAACCCTAGTGAGTGAAGCTAGGTGAAAGCCCTAGTGAGTGAAGCTAGGCAGATGGAAAACCCTAGTGAGTGAAGCTAGGTGAAAGTCCTGGTGAGTGAAACCAGGCAAGGGAAAATCCAGATGGATCAAGGATGATCGGACATCTGGTGTTGGGAAGTCCAAGTAGGTCAAAGGATTGACTGGATACTTGGCACGAGGAAATACAGATAGGTCAAAGGGATTGACCAGACATCTGATGGAAGTCCAAGTAGGTCAAAGGGAGTGATCAGATACTTGGCATGAATAGAAAAGTCCAAGTGGGTCAAAGGGATTGACCAGACACTTGGTGGGAAGTCCTAGCAGGTCAAAGGAGTGACCAGATGCTAGGCATGGTGTACCAACAGGTCAAGGTTGACCGGGTGTTGGTTTGGTAGGCTTGGGACTTGGTTTTGGGCAAAAACCAAGTACTGGATCGATCAGTGGATCGATCCAGGAGCTAGATCGATCAGTGGATCGATCCAAGCCTTTCCTAGCGAACAGAGAGCCTCTGGATCGATCCGTGGATCAATCCAGATGTCCCAATCGATCCGTGGATCGATCCAGATGTCCCAATCGATCAGTGGATCGATTGGGACGCGGCTGCTTCGCGCGATAAGCGCTGGATCGATCCATGGATCGATCCAGGCGTTTTTCCCAAAGCACAGAGGCGCTCTGGATCGATCCGTGGATCGATCCAAAGCCTCCCCGATCGATTGGGAACATTCGAATCGATCGGGATCCGACCGTTGGCGTCGATAAAGGCCGCAGGCGCATGATTCCTTCGGCATCGCTTCTCCGATACACTCCATATTTCTCGCCAGCTCCTCCACAGCACTCACAAAGCTCAGATCGCCAGTTCTTGAAGGATCTTGGAAGTTCTCCAAGTCAAGAGGCGGATCAAAGCCAAGAAGAGAAGCTAGGGTTAGGGTTTATACTCATTATAAGCTTGTAAGCTTGTATTTCTTGTATCCTTTCCCTCTATTTTTGTATTGAGTCTTGTAGGGCTTCTCCGCCCTTGGTAGTTACCATAAAGGAGAGTTTTATTTAGTGGAGGGTGTGTGTGTTGGTGTGGATCCTTGGATTAGTCACCTCTTGTGAGGTGGATACCAAGTAAACCAACCGTGTTAGCGTTGTGTGATTGTTTCTTTATATTTCCGCTGCACATCTTTGAAGAAACAAGCAACGCCGAGCAACGAGCGAACGCGACGAGTTATTCACCCCCCCCCCTCTAGCTACTTTTGGTCCTAACACATTGGACTGTTGTTAAACATATATTAAAGTACCTGAGAAGGACTAGAGATTATATGCTGGTTAATCAAGCAGATAATTTGCTCCTTGAAAGTTACATGGATTTTTGACTTCCAATCAGATAGGGACAATAGAAAGTCGACCTCGGAGTTTTGTGTTTACTTTAGGAAGTAAAGTCATAACTATATAGGAGTATTAAGCATAGGTGCTTTGTCAGACTCCACTATGGAAGCTGAGTATGTGACAACCTTTGAGGCAGCCATAGAAGTTATATGGCTCAGAAACTTCATGATGGACTTAGACATGACTTCTTGTTTGCCCAAAAATTATTACAATTTATTGTAATAATAGTGGTGCAGTAGCAAACTCGAAGAAACTATAAGTCCATAAGGCAAGTAAACACAATAGAGTGCAAGTACCACCCAATACGAGACATCGTATAACGAGGAGAAGTTGTTGCCACCTAGATTGCATCAGGTGATAACCTGGGAGATCTTTTCACTAAGGCCCTTAAGGCAAGAGCTTTTGATGGGCATGTTGAAGGGATGAGAATCAGATGTATGGCAGGATATATATTGGAATGTATACTAAAAGTCTAGTTTTTTGTATAAACATTTACTTTGAAACAAAGAATCACATTGGTCAAAAATGTCTACATTTATAAGTGTAGTTGTTCAATTAATTTATATTATAGATAACATAGTGTGTGGTGTCACACACAGAAGATCATGTTATCGGTTCTTTATAAATTATAAACAGTAGCTCACGACTAAGATGGAAAGAAACAAACCATTGGAATAGTCGTAGTGTAATTAGGTATTAGTTTATCTTGACTAATAAATTACACTAGTACACTCTGAGTGTATTGAGTAAGACCATTTAAGGTAAGTTCTTTTTATACTGACTTAATAAAAGAACAAGACCTTAGTTATTATGAAAGTGTGTGCTCTTAATCCTAATATAATAGCAAATACATATATTTAGTATTTATTTCTTTAACTTATCAAAGGGTGAGATTTAGCTCGATAAATCAAAAGGCCCGATAAGTTGGGAAATGATATTACTTATAGTGCGTGTTGTTGATTATAATAGGAAACTGTGTCCTAGTAATCTATATTGATAATGTCCCCAAAAGGAGCTCATAAGGATTGTCATGTTAAACCCTGCAGGTGGACTTAGTCCGACATGACGATAAGGTTGAGTGGTACTACTCTTGGACTAAGAAATTAATTAAAGAGAGTTGTCAATAACTCATTTAATTAGTTGACATTCGACATCTTAAACATAGGGAGACTAACACACTCATAATAAGAAGGAGCCTAAAATATAATTTGGGATTGGTGCGGTAGTTCAATAATAATTCTTTAGTGGTATAAATTATTATTGATGAAATTGAGTTGGGTGTTCGGGGCGAACACGGGAAGCTTAATTTCATCGGGAGACCAAAACCAATTCCGCCTCTTGGTCCCTATCGTAGCCTCTTGTATAAAGAGAATTATACCCACCACATATCTACTTCTTACCCACCTTTATACCCATCCTAAGGGGGCCGGCCAAGCAAGCTTGGAACCCAAGCTTGGGCCGGCCAAGGAAATAGGATGAGTTAAGTTGTGTGGCCGGCCCTAGCTTGAACCCAAGCTTGGTGTGGTCGGCCACATCATGTTAAAAGGATTTTTATTTTGTTTAAAATCTTTCCTTATGTGGAAGCAATGATTTAAAAGAAGAGTTTAAAAATTAAATATTTTCTTTTATAGTTTTCTACAAAAGATTAAGAGAAAGATTAGATATCTTTCTTTATTTGTAGATTGAAAGGAGATTTTAATTTTGTAGAAAACTTTCCTTTTTGAAAATCATCCACATGTTTTAATAGAGAGATTTTAATTTATAAAATTTCCTTTTATAACCAACCATAAAGGGAAAAATTATTAGAGAAATTTTTTATTAAAATTTTCGGAAACAAATTAGGAAGTTTTAATTCTTGTGTAAATTAAAACTTTCCTTGTTTGGAGCTAGGAGGTGGCCGGCCATATTGTTTAAGAAAAGGAAATTGGTTTTAATCAATTAAAATTTTTATTTTCATGGCAAAGAAAATAACGAAGTTTTTTATTTAAATTTTCCTTATTTGCCAAGACCAAGGATTATAAAAGAGGGGGTAGAGGTGCCTCACCTAAAAAAACTCTATTCTATTTCTCCTCCTCTCTTCCTTGGTGTGGCCGACCCTTCTTGTTCTCTCTTCTTCCTTTTTCTTTCTTCTCCTTGGCCGAACCTCTTCATCCTTAGGAGCTTGGAAGGTGGCCGGATCTTGCTTGGAGAAGAAGGAGAGAAAGGAGGCTTTGTTTCTAGCATCCCTTGGAGCTTGGTGGTGATGGCCGAACCTCACACTCTTGGAGTTTTTAGTGGTGGCCGAAACTAGCTTGGAGAAGAAGGAGCTTGGGTGGTTCTCGTCTCGGTAGATCGTCGCCCACATGACGTCCGAGATAAAAAGAGGAATACGGTAGAAGATCAAGAGGTTATTGCTTACAAAGAAAGGTATAACTAGTAATTGTTTTCCGCATCATACTAGTTTTCTTTGTATGAATTCCAAACACAAGAGGCTAGTGATTCTAGATTTTCGGATTAGATATTCGATGTTGTGTTTTTTTTTTGTTTTGTTTTCGATCTTGTGATTCGATTGTTCCTTTTGGATAAACCTAGAGTTATATAAGGAAATTAAATATTAGATTTCTTTAAAAGGCTTTGTCTAGGAAGTGGTGGTTGCTCCCATATCCAAGAAGGCCTAGTGCCTCGCCGTGATTAACCTGGAAGCTAATTTTAGAAATTAATATTTAATTGAATTTATAACATAGGTGGATTTGGATCAATAATGTTAAACATCGTTTGTGATCCAAGTCAAAACCACTAAGAATAGATAAGTTAAATTTGGAATCAATAATGTTAAGTTCCGTTTGCGATTCTGAATTTAATTTCTAAAGAATACAATAGGTTGTTATGAAAGGTTCAACACTTGTATAAAATTTTTGTACAGTGGAACCGGTATGATCTTCCTAGGACCAACCAACAATATCCATATGAACACGTTCTCCGTTTGTCTCACGAACTCACGACTTAGAGAAAAAGCAACCTTTGTTATGCTAGCAACTACACAAGGTTGTTTTTGGCTAAGAGAAGAAGAGGAAGAAGAGCAAAAACCAAGAAGATCACCATCACCCAAAAAGTCACTTCATCTATATAAGGCGACTTCATAAAAGGGTTACTTTACCAAATATGTTACTTCACCAAAAGATTACTTTACTTAAAAGGTTACTTCACCTAAAGGTTACTTTTACAAATGACTTTTGTACTCATCCAATGAATACAAAAATATTTTTGTCTCTTGATCTTCCTTTTGATTAATGATATATTAATCTCTATTAATATTTATTAATCTTAATGGGTTGGATTTAGTTATTGGATTAACCATTAATCTAATAAGCCATTAACCCAATAAATCAATGAGTCTAATCTGAATTTAACTCAATTCGGATTAGACTTAACCATATAACTCAATTTGGTCAGGCATTCACACGAGTCAACATGGTTCAGTGCAATCCAGATCTTGGATTTGCACCCCCCTGTGCACCCACGCGTGAGAGAGAGCCTCTCCCCATGCATTTGTTCACATTCTCAATGCATGTGAATCAATATAAATCAACCAACATGCCATGAAACTCCCAATGTGGGACTAAAGTCTCATTCACAATGGAGCCTCTTCCACCTCTTCTCCATTCACATCACTTATATCCAATAGAATACTTAGTCACGTTTAAAAGTGAGAATAATAAATTGTAAATTGACTTTCTTTTAGTTAGGAAGAAGGATAAAAATATTTGTAAAAATTACAAAGTCATCCCTGGAGAAAGCTTAACTATCCAACATATGTTAGTAATGTTGGATATACATCTCAAATATAATATCAATAGAAAGAAAATATATACGACTCTTAAAATTAAATGGTGGAAGTTAAACGATAGGATGCAAAATATATTTAAGGAGAATGTAGGAGTATAAGCATTAGGTGAAATATACAGTAATTCTAATATAATATGAGATAAGATGATATTAAAGTTAAAAATAGTAGCTAAGAATATACTCGGTGAGTCGAAGGGACATGCACCACTAAGTAAGAAATCTTAGTGATGGAATAAAAAAGTACAGAAAAAAGTGAAGGAAAAAATGAATAACTTATAAAGAATTATATATTTGTAAGAACGAGGAAAACCTAAAAAAATATACAATAGCTAAGAAAGAAGTTAAGAGAGTAGTGAATGAAGCCAAGAATGACACTTTTGAATGATTATATCAAAAATTGGATACAAAAGAAGGGAAATGAGACATTTATGGAATAACTAAAGTGAGAGAAAGGAAGACAATAGATCTTATCCAAATAAAATATATTAAAGATGAATATAATAGGGTACTAGTAAACGATGGAAAAATAAAAGAGTAGTGGAAGAATTATTTTTATCAACTTTTAGTAAAGGTTTAGGTAACTAACTTAACTTAGGTAATTTAAGTAGGTCAAATGAGTATAGAAATTTAAATTTTTATCATAGAATTCAAACTTCAGAAGTAGAACAAGCTTTAAATAAGATACACAATGGAAAAGCCATTGGACTAGATGATATTCCGATAGAGATATGGAAGTGTTTAGGGAAACAAGGTATTGAATAACTTATAAAATTATTTAACATGATATTGAAAACGAAAAAAATATTTGATCAATGGAGAATAAGTACTCTAGTTTCCTTATATAAGAACAAGGGAGATATACAAAATTGTACAAACTATAGGGGTATTAAACTAATAAATCATAGCATGAAATGTTGGGAAAAAGTAATAGAAAAAAAATAAGGAGACCACAGTGACCGAAAATTAATTGAGGTTCATGTATGGAAGGCTGACAATAAAAGTTATACATGTTCTTAGATAATTAATTGAAAAATATCGGGAGCAAAAATAAGATCTACACATGTTATTCATTAACTTAGAAAAAACTTATGATAGAGTCTCAAGAGAAATTATATGGAGAATTCTAGAAAAGAGAGATGTTAGCATAACATAAATTGAACTAATTAAGAATATGTACGAGGATGTAACGACTAGAGTAAAAACTTCAGGCGGAATAACTGAATATTTCTAATAAAGATAGGGTTACATCAAGGATTAGTTCTAAGTTTCTATCTTTTTTCACTAATTATAGACGAACTCACTGTATATATTCAAGACACAGTACCGTGGTGCATGTTGTTTGCCGATGATATGATTTTAGTAGATGAAATACGTGAAAGAGTAAATGCTAAACTAGAATCTTGGCAGGAAACACTAGAAGGGAAAAGTTTTAGGCTTAATAGAATAAAAATAGAATATATGGAATTTCAGTTTAGCAATATTAGATATAATGAGATAATTATTAAGATAGGAGATGATGAGTTGTCCGAAACCGAGAGCTTTAGCTATTTAGGATCATTTTTATAAAATGATGAAGGGATTGAGAGAGATGACTTATATAAAATACAAGCATGATGGTTGAAATGGAGGAAAGCGTTGGATATTTTATGTGACCGTAAAATAACTTTAAAACTTAAAAGAAAACACAGTTAGACCTGTTATATTATATAGAGTTGAATATTGAGCTGTTACTCAAGTACATGAGCAGAGATGAGAATTTTTAGTTGGATGTGTGGACATACAAGAATGAATAGAATAAGACATGAGAGTATTAGAGAGAAAGTCAGAGTTGCATCTATTGAAAGAAAACTCTGAGAGACACGTTTAAGATGTTACGAACATGTATTTAGACGACTAGTAAATACTTTAATTAGACGATGTGAAACTATGATAAACATGTATATCAAACGAGGAAGATCAAAAAGAATTTAGTTAGCAACAATAAAACAAGATAAAATTTATTTAAGTATAAATGATGATATAGTTAGAGATAGAGTTCAATGGCGTAAAAGGATTTATATAGCTAACCTTATCTAGTAGGATAAGACTTGGTTGTTGTTGTTATTGTTATTGAAAGGTCCAACTTGATTAGTAAACGGGCTTATACCAAAAATATAATATAAAATAAACATTAATTAATTATTTTAATTTTTGTAGTTATTGACATCTAAATAATGTGTCTAAGGGTAATCAAACATATAAACCCAATTTCATTATGAACCTACTATACCACTTCACTGCCACATCAAAAATAAAAAATCCACAACTTTCATAAATCTCTCCCCATAATTATAAACCCTAAAAGTAATTTTATATTGGTCTCACTAAGTACACATCATTGTCTACATTTTCTATTTTCTATTTTTATTTATAATATTCATTTATAAACTATCATAAAGATATATATTTATAATATATATATTAATTAATTTATTAATAATATATATTAGTTTTATTTAATATTTTTTAATAAATTATTAAGTTAATAATTAATATATCATAATTAATTCCAATTTTAACTTCTCTCTTGGCACTCATTCTTTTTCTTTTTAAATTATTCTAACCCCAACATTCATTTTTGGATGATGGATTTAGGGTTGTAAACAAGTCAACTCGAGTTTTAGGGTGTTTAAGTTTGTTTAATAAGGTAATTGAGCCAAGTCAAACCAAGCCGAGCCGAGCCAAGCCAAGCCGAGCTTAAAATGAACCTAGTCTTTGAAATAATTGTTTAAGCTTAACTTGGTTTATTTTTTATGAGCTTGAGTTTTTTTGAAACTTCGTTTGAGTTTGATTCATTTAGATGCTATTGAGCTCTCAATTCAAGTTTGACTTGAGCTTGGTCTATTTAGATATTATTAAACTCTCAATTCAAGCTTGTTTGATTGTCTGAAATGTTTACTTATTTGATTAGTTCTTGAGCTTGATAATTCAATTTTTTTTTAATTATTTATTTAACATAATGATAAGAAATTTATTAATGAATATGATTTGTGGAATATTATTTACGAACGTTGTTTATGAGTATTATTCAAGAACATTAACAAGCTGAGTACATATATATTGAAGCTAGTTTGTTTAGTTTAACTAGTTGTTCAAACTTATTTATTTAATTGATTTTATGTATATTAAATGAACATAAATAAATTTTTACTAAACTGAATATCAAACTTATTTATAAATATTTGATTCATTTACCACACTAAGTTAGATTCTTAAGTTTATAAAATCCATGTCAATTGCACCAGCAGTCATTCTAAGTAGAACTTAATAGACTTCTTTACATTTTAAAATTTTTATATAATAAAAAAATCAAGTTGAAAGATGATTTATAATCCGCTCTATGTTAAATTTTTTATACTAATTTTTAAGGTGCATTGTAATATAATTGCACATTGTATTAATAAAACTATCCTTTTATTTGTCTCTATATTTCTTATATTACTATTATATTACACACTGAAATTTTAAATTAAAAATTGAAAATTTTCAGGTCACTCGTGCCTTCCTTTGCGATCTGATCTTCTCCTACCTCATACGCGGCCTCTCCGCCGCGTCTTCCACCGCTTGCTCCGTCGGCGACCACCTGAACTCCCTCTTCCTTGCTCTCTCTAGTCCCTATGGAGTTCATCTAGAAAAGTGGCGTCGCCTCTCGCCGCCTCGTCACCGGCGGTCCGCCTGTCGGACGATATCTACGAAATCAAGAACAGAGAGGGACGATGGGACGGCATCTCGTCCACCTCTTCGGCAACATCTCTGCCCGATCTGTTTCTGTCTTGCGAGGGTTCCGGCTTCACTCTTCCTCCGCATGCTACCCCGTGGTCCAAACCGTAGTTTCCCACCAACCACCGCCGCCTGCACGGACGCTCTTAGATCTCCGCCGTCGGCTAGCAGATGAATCCCTCTCCCTTTCCGACTTTGTCTACTCTGTCGAAGTGGGGACAAAGAAGCGCCCGATTCCCAAGCCCAAATGGATGAAAGAGACCATTCCTGGGGGCGCCAAGTACGCCGCCATTAAGTCCAAGCTCCGGGAGCTCAAGCTACACACCGTGTGCGAGGAGGCGAGGTGCCCTAACCTTGGTGAGTGCTGGGCAGGAGGCGAGACTGGAACCGCCACAGCCACCATTATGATCCTTGGGGATACTTGTACTCGCGGCTGCAGGTCTAGTTCTTATCTGTTTGCCCCTCATTTCTCTTCATTCTCTTTGAAAATTTTCTCCTCTTATGTTTAAAGATAAAGTTGCTTAAATTTTCAATTCATACCCTTGTTCTATTAGTTAAATTTTCAATTCATGTCCTGCTCTATAATACTTCCCACCGCCAAAAGGGGGAAAAACATACCAACCACTATTCTATGAGGATCCAATAAAGCATTCAGCCGAGTTACATCATGTAAGGAATTCTGGATGAGCAGTGAAGTACTTGTGAACATAATTTTTTTTTGAAGCAATATGTACCATGTCCAAACCATAGCAAGCCCAGCTTTTTCACATCTACTAGAGTTATAACATGAGCTCCTTCAGCTGTGATGTGGGTGCAAATGCCGAGTATGTCAGGATCTTGAGATGGGAAACAAAGTCCAAGAGGACAAGGTGGTCAAGTAGACAGATAACTGGTGATGCATGTCTTTCTTATGAGTTTTGCAGCTAGAACTGATTGGACTGAACTTAAATCTCGTTGGATGGGACTTAACTTAATTGGAAAGTGGCCTCTAGTTAAAAGCAGGAGGAAAATTTCAAGATATAATAGTAACCTCAATCTCTAAGCTAGATATGGCAATAGTAGGCGGTAAACTCTGTCATCAAATTCCCAATGGCTAACTATTGCCATTTAATTGAATCCTCTTTCTAGGAGTGCTTGCTGTCCCACAATGTTCATAAATAATTGCACCTGATCTTAAGGTGTCACATAATGAAAAGGAATTAATAGAATGTTCCAGATTCAGTTAAAAGTGAAACTCACCTAGATGGCAGTTCAAGGGTTAAGGGCCAAGGAAAAGAGGTCTAGGAAAGTTCTGGCCAAGGAATGGTAATTTCACCACAGTTCCAATCACAAAGAGATCCCAGCATCATTTTCAACCAAGTATTGTAAGCTAAATAGAAAGCATCACTGTCTACACTGTACCTGGCCATCTTTCTGATCATCGTGAAATATGGTGCACCTCAAAGCATTTTCTTCTTCAGAATACATTTGGCTGGAACATCGGAACTCAACATGCTTGCTTATCTTGTTTATTCAGGGATAGCTAACACAAGGTTTTTTCCTTTGATATTAAACCAACATCTATTAGATGGAATATACATTATGCAGGTTCTTGATTTCTTTTCTTTTTTCAAGTTGTAAAAAAAATTTGTTGTAGATGCTTAAGAAGTAGATGCTAAGGAGAATATTTATTCTACCTTTTAGAAATCAGTTTCATGCTTATCAGGTATGATAAAACAAAAATGTTGAAAGAAATAGTTGGAGAAATAATGGTTTGGAATTAACTTTGGCTGTGTACAAAATTCAGTAACATTATTATGTATTCAATATGATTGGAGAAGGAATTGAACTATAATTAGGGTCAAATTGGTTTCATTTCAGATATTGGAAAAGTTGATGGAGCAGTTGAGGCATGCTAATTGTAAGTTGAAATTGGTCATACTAATTCTACCAGCTATTTTTTTTTTTAAAAAAAAAAAAGTAATTTGTGTACAATTGAGATGAAAAAATCATCCAAAGAAAATAATGAAGCTGAGGTGGAAACATGAATTTGATGTAAAATTACCCCATGGAAAGTAAAATATTGGCATGTCGAAGGGGCCTGATTCTGGCAGAAGGTTGTCATATTAGCCAAAAAAAAAGTTGACTTTTGATATTCTTGAATTTGAATGGTGAATTATAATGTGCTTAAATAAACAACTTTAGCTTACGTCTAGAGGTCCTTTGTCATTAGATGCAAAATGTGTTCAGGTAATTTCCATAGGTGAACAATGCAAAGACCAAATGGAAAGATAAGATACCTAAAATGGAATTCTTGATAGTTTGTAATGACTTAAGCATTTTGTGAGTGATTATTGATAGTTCTTTTGCCTTAGTCATTATTTTGTTGTGTTGCTCGTTTTGGTTTGAGTCCAATCTATCTATTTGTTTATTGGCTTTGATTTGTACGTTCTTTCACTTGGAATTTATATGAGACATTTTCTTACCATTCAATTTTTAATGTAACAAGTGTTACCAGTATATCACTCTATCTATTTGTTTATTGGCTTAGTCTATATGTTCTTTCATTGGTTCATGTTTTTTATGTACTATGAGATATTTTCTTATCATCCAATTTACTAATGTAGTGACAGTAGTATACGATTGCTTTTACATTCCACTCAATTTAGAGTTAGTGTTTATATTTGTTATTTGGCATGTATTGATTCTCTAACTATGTCAGTAATAATTCAAGTGTCCAGGATTTGCTCCTATAAAACAGCTCCAACATTTAGGCACTAATGTATTGCATCTAGAACCCACTTGCTTTGTGTGGGTTTGAATGGAAAAGGCACAGATATAGGTGTTACAAATTCTTCTTTCCCAGGCAATATATCTTGGCATGAATTTTGAAGTGTTATTTATACCATTTTCTACTCTTTTTGAATAAAGGTTTTCCATCATTGATTTTTTAACATCTGCCAGTCATACACCTGAGCTGTAAACAACACTATTATAATTTGCCTGTTGGATTGTCCTACTAGCAATTATCCTCCCTGATATTTGTGTGTTGACTTAGAAGAACTTCAGATCATACCCTATATTTAGCTCCTATGTGAAGGTTTTCTCTTGGAAGTAGGTTTGGTTATTCTTGGTACTCATTGCTATAAAACTATTAATTTTTTAACACCTAGTATTTCTATGAACCAAGGCTACATAGAGCTAAACATATCTTGATTAAATTGCTCCATCTGAACTATCTATACTTTCATGTCGTGTCTTCAATTATCCATGTGAGAGATTTACAAGGTGATAAATTTGTTCATTCATTTTTTAAGTATTGTACATATATAATTTTAGAATATTTATTTTATTTTAGAAACAATTTGGTGATACTAATAAATTGAATGTAATTTGGTTTAGCTCCAATAGATGGTAAACCTAGAGAAAATTGGTAGAGATGGTATGAGCATGTTCAAAATTAACCAACATATTCTTTGTTTCACGTTGAAGAGTTGCATGGATAAGAGTGGAAGATGTTGGAGATAGAGATGGTTTTACTACATAAATGTCCAATAAAAATGATTTGATCAATTTGAATATTAATAGTGATATAGGCATAATGATCAATGAAGGGATGAAATTTATGTAATTGATCCAAATAATAATAACAACAACAACCAAGCCTTTATGATTATCCTATGTCAAATAATTGAAACAAATGTGGGATGATGGAATTGAATTTGGTTGAATTTTACTAGGCTTGTTTGTTTGTTTAGGTGCATGCACATATTACTGGCAGAATTGCCTAAGTCAGCATTTGGTTATCTTATGTTGCTTTCGGAGGAACTTGTACTCCACATTCCATAGCTTGGCGAAGATCTTAATAAACCAGATGCAAGTTTGTTGGATCATTTTTACGATCCAGGTTTGCAGAGAAGTTGTAACAAATGGCACACTGGAAAATAAAGGAAAACAAGTTTGAAAGTGAAATGAAAATGCTTTCCCCCCATCTTCTAGTCTTTATAGATACCTTTGGAATGTGTTTAGATATGCAAAATGCATATCTTTCCTTCCCCGGGACCCGCATGGCGGGAGCTTCGTGCACCGGGCTGCCTTTTTTTTTATATTTGGAGTTAATTGAAATGAGAGTTCAACAAGTTATTCAGCCACATTGTTGGTCATTGATGTGAAATTCCTCTGCAACTTTGGTGGATGATTTTATTTGAGTCTCATTTTGTTGCGATGTAGTTTGAATTTTACATATACACACCCTTAAAGTTTGTTTTCTCATGGGATTTGCCCCAAGCTCTACTTTAATGTGTTTGTTTCAAGGTTGTTAGGATCTTGGATGGCTAGAGGGGGGTGAATAGCCTCTTCAAAAGCTAAAACTCAAAGATAAAACTCACACGAGTGGTTAGCGCAGCGGAAAACAAGTTAAGGACAGAATAAGAGAATACGAGAAGAAACAAAGCAAACCACAGTGACTCAAGTATTTACGAGGTTCGGGGATAACTTGCCCCTACTCCTCGGTGTCCGTAAGGTGGACAAGCCGATCTTCGGTAGATCAACCCCGGTGAACACCCGGCTATGAACTTTCTCCTTCTCGGTGGAGTGACCTCTCAACAAAATCTCAACAGGTATGTAGAATATAGCACAAGACTTACTGAGCTTGGTGACTTAGGAGAATGAAAATTAAGCTTACAGTCACGCGAAGGTCAGTGAAACAGAGAGCAAGTCGAGACAGCCGCTTCTCAGCCCCGAGCGTCAAAGCTTTTGCACTGATCGACAGAGAGTGTTTTTTCTTCACCAAGAAAACTTCTGCTTAACCCTCTCTTCAACCAGCCTTTTATGTCTCTGCCATCTCTGCCTTTCGCCCGCAACGGATCCCTGCCAAACTGCAGCAAATCTCTGCATCCAGCCATAGCATCGCCAATCACGCTTCTTTCTCATCTGATCATCTGAGCTCACACCAATGGAATTCTGGTCTTCACTGGTGTCTCTGAGCTCCACCCAATCACCATGAGTTGAGCTGATCGATGCCAGATCACCGCCAGATCGCAGCCACGATTTTGCTGCTTTAACAGGTTTACAGCAAAAGTCTCTCTGGTATCCTCTACTAATGAAGCTCAATTTGAAATCAACCAATTTCAAATTACCAGTAACCTGCACCTCAAAATCTTGCAGCAGATGGTTAGAAATATTTAGGCAAAAGCAACTTTGAATCAGAAAGAATCAGAGAAAGTGCATGCAAAACAGACTATAGTATGGATCGGTCTGCAGGCCGATCCATACGCTCAAATCTCTTTTTCGATCGTTACTGATCGGTCCGCGGACCGATCAGGAATTACCCGATCAGGTGTCGCGCGCACAAGCCTGATCGGTCTCCGGACCGATCAGGCATCAATCGACCGGTCCCGAGACCGGTCAAGATCGATACAGTAGCATTCGCAGCATGCCACTGAGTTCTCACCGATCGGTCGGCGGACCGATCAGAATGATCACAAGCATGCTAGGTTGACCGATCGGTCCGTAGACCGATCAGACACTTAGTGTCATCGGATCGGTCGCCGACCGATCACCGCGCTACAGGATCGGCCATCGACCGATCCAAGGTGATTTAAGGGCAAGCATCCAAGCTACCCTTAATCTGACGATACCTGCAGACCGAGCTACCGAGCTCTTCTCCGACTATACATGCCAAGTTTCCATACTTGGACTTTACCCGTGCCGATCCCCCGATCCATCCGATTTTCCCTCCTGGCTTCACTCACCAGACTTTCCAACCGCCTGACTTCACTCACCAGACTTTCCATTGGCTTCACTCACCAGACTTTCCAACTGATTCGGCTTCACTCACCGTGACTTTTCCAATCGCTCGACTTCACTCACGTGACTTTCCAATCGCTCGCTTCACTCACCGTGACTTTTCCAATCGGCTTCACTCACCGGGACTTCTCCGTGCAAGCTCCTCGCTCGGACTTTTCCAAGATTTCTAATCAGAAACCAAGTCAACCATTGTTGTAGTTAATTCAATATCGATTGAAACTTAAATTGTCAACATAAAACCCAAAGAGGGCTTGATAAATCTCCCCTTTTGTTGTTTGACAACACGATTTAAGTTTAGATCAAATGCTTTCATATCCATAATTTTAGGGAAATCGGGATCCTCCCCCTAAGACGGATATATCTCAAATATCTTCTCCCCCTTTTTCATATTGAGTTTACAATTCGTCTCTAAACTTCAAATACTCTCTCCCCCTTTGTCAAACACCGAAAAGGTATATATATAAAAAAAATATGAGGACTGACAAACACCTCCCCCTTAAACCCATATCATAATCCACAAAAAGAAGTAAGATATGATAGAACTCAAGCAATGTCATATACATAGCATGAAAAAGATATCATAGGAGTACAAAACGCATGAAAATAAACATAATGTCTAAAATAGCAACCATCCAGGACAGGCAATCAACATCGTATCTAGAATAAAGTAGCACAATCAACAATCAATCACATAATCAAAATCAACTCGCATCCTCATCATGAGGAGCAGTGTCATCAGCAACAGGATAAGAGAATCCCTGAGGGGGCACGCCGCTGCCTGAAGATGGATCGTCTGTAGAAGGCTGAGGTGGTGGGTGGCTGGCCATCCATCCCATAAACGCCTGATGAGTAGCCAGCTGATGTCTCTGTAGGGTCTCAAAGCGTCGGTCAATGTGGAGACGTAGACCAACGAACTCAGCAGCCACCATCTCCTCGTGGCGATCAAATCGGTCCTCCAACTCCGCGATCTGCCAGCGCAGATCAGGGTCCGCCTCGCCAATGTCAGCAGGAGGAGCAGCTGCAACCTGTCGTGGTAACTCACCTAAAGCTCTCCCATCCTTCCACTGAACCTCCCCATTTCGCCCTATGATTCCAGACTTGGAAAATGCTCGTTTCCCAAGTCGGCAATCCTGCCTGATCATTTTGATTATTCTACCCTTAGAGACATCAACCTGAAGGGTCTCAAGCCAATCAGTAATTATATGCCCATAAGGCATATAAATAGTGAAGCCGCTAGGCTGAGAATATGATATGATCGAGGAGTAGATGCTTGACATGATATCAAAATCGAGACGCCGACTCAAAAGCATAAGACAATGATATGGTCGGATCTTGGATAGTGGTTTAGATGTGATAGGTAGAAGGCGTTCGTGACAATTTTAAAAGAATGTAGTCTTGAGGAGATAATCTCAAGGCTGCAAAAGTAGGGAAGTCAACATCTAGCTCATCTAGCCCTAGTCTAGGCTGTCTGAAGAAGTACTCATAGATTTCGTCAGATGAGATATCAAACGGTGGAGGTAACTCTTCTGGTAAGTCAGGAAATATCGAAAAGACATCACCGGAACACCTCCGACAATCGAGATACTCAAAGAAAGATGAGATACTGAAATCAAGAGTCCGCCTAGCAACTCTTGTTTTAAAACCTTGATCATTAGTCTCATGAAGGTTATTATAGAACTCAGAGACCAAGTCATAGTTGATATCCCGTTCCAAGTAGACTAGAGTATCGAGTTTGTAGTATGCTAAGATTTCGGACACTTGTGGGCAAAATTCGTCCATGAATTTTCTATCCACGGATCTACAAGGGAGTAATTTGAATGTCCTTTGTTGAAAAGCTTCCTCAGTCCGGCGGTTTGGGAATCTACTGGAACTAGCCGGTTGGGGTCGGGAAGAAGCAGCAGTAGTTTTGGATTTGGATGTCTTTGGTTCCTTAGAGGTTCCCTCACCATCAGTGGGTTTCTTCCTAAGGGGACACAATGGGGTGAAATGGGGAGCACCGGAGCCACCGACAATTAAGAACCGAGACAACAAAACAACAAATTCAGTGAGAAACATAATGCTGCCAAATTCTAGAAAGGTAAGAAGTTACCTTGGTGCCATTTGAACCTTAGTATAGGGCGAGTGCTGGAGCTTCGGCGTGCAAAGAGAAGAGAAGGAGTGAACTGGTGGGAAGAGTCGGCTAGGGTTCGTGTGAATGAGGGAAAGAAGAATCGGGGGTTTTAAGGGTTAAGATGGGTGTACAGTGAAGAAAAGATCGGACGGTTGTCCGATCAGAAGGTTTCGGAAGCCCACAGATCGGTCACCAGACCGATCAGGGAACCTCCTGATCGGTCAGTAGACCGATCAGGGAGTGCGAAGCTGATCGATCCTCGGACCGATCAGGGAACTACCTGATCGGTCCGTAGACCGATCAGAGATCGAACAGTAAGCCCAAGTTAGAACCACTGATCGGTCCATGGACCGATCAGAAGAACCCTATGCGTATCAGATTATCCTGATCGGTCCCTGGACCGATCAGTGAGCCGCACAAACATACCCTGATCGGTCCCTGGACCGATCAGATTACAGACAGTAAGGTTGGGAAGTTTTTGGATCGGTCTGTCGACCGATCCATCTTCTCGGTCTGTAGCCCGATCAGTGTCTGATACTGAAATTTTCAGTGATTTCAGTAACCGAAATCCTTAGATATGTTTGATAGGTCGTAGAAGTTTCTCCAGTAAAACTGTCAAACTCAATATCTAGAACCCTGAGAATCTACAATCATAACTATGTCCTAACGATGGGCTCTTATGGTGTGAATTTGTTTATAATTTGAGACTTTCATATTCGACTACAAACACTGAGATTTCAGACAAGTTTCAAGTTTGTCAAAATAGACAACTTGTCCTAATTTGCAATCAAGGCATGAAAGCTGAAATTCTTGATTCTTGTTATGTTTAGTTTCAAGTTTGTCAAAATATATCCAATTTGTTATTATTTCCTTTAATAACCTAGCGTTTTATCAATCAAGGTCATGACATGAACCAAGCAACAATACCAATCAACACATCAACCATCAACCATGATTAGAGAATTTCTAGGCAAATGTCCAACCAAGATTCCTTGGTTGGAATATATGAGTAAGATCTAGGAACCAAATACACATGAATTGTGTAATGGTGTTCCCCAAACTCAATTAATGTCTCTTCAACCTAATTATTCAAGGGATGCATGATACATTTTGAATAATTTGGTTGATCCTAGCATCTCACCCCATTTCTAGCAAACAAAAACATTTTGTTAAACCTTATAGTGTATGTGAGATGTTCCCAAGTTGCCCAAATTTTTGTCCCAATTACTCTTGTCATTTTAATAGTCCTTATTGTTCATGGTGAAACTCTAATGACCTAAGGGGCCAAACACATTCCCAACTCCCTCCTTAAATGACTAAATTCATTTTCCGGAAGGGGTTTGGTGAAAATATCAGCTAGGTTTGACTTTGACTCAACATATGTGAGTGCAATGTCTCCCCTAGCTACATGATCTCTAATGAAGTGATGACGCACTTCAATGTGTTTTGTCCTTGAATGATGGACTGGATTTTTAGTTAGGTTAATCGTGCTAATGTTATCACATAGCACTTGTACACCCTTGTAAGAAAATCCATAATCCTCTAAGGTGTGTATCATCCACAACAATTACGATACACTCTCTCCCATGGCAATATATTCGACCTCGGTCGTAGAGCAAGACAATGTTGCTTCCGACTTGACCAACTAACTAAAGATGACCCTAAAATGGCAACCCCACTGTACTTTTCCGATCCAATTTGCACCAAAGATAATCGGAATCGGTATAACCTATCAAGTCAAAAGACTCGGTGCGAGGATACCAAAGACCTACTCTTATTGTGCCCTTAAGATATCTCAAAATTCTTTTAACTGCAATTAAATGAGATTCCTTTGCACAGACTTGATACCTAGCGCACATGCCCACAGCAAAAAGTATATCGGGTCTACTGGCTGTGAGATATAGAAGACTACCAATCATGCTTCTATATTGCGTTAGATCAACTGGTTTTCCACTCTCATCATTGTCAAGGCGAGTGTTTGTCGCCATTGGAGTGGACACTTCCTTAGAGTCACTCATATTGAATTTTCTGAGCATCTCTTGAGTGTATTTTGTCTGATGGACATAAATACCATCTCTAGTTTGTTTGATTTCAAGTCCGAGGAAGAAAGTCAATTCTCCCACTAGACTCATCTCAAACTCACTCTCCATGTGAGTGATGAACTCATTTAAATAGCCCTTGTTGTTTGAGCCACAAATTATGTCATCGACATATACTTGGGCTACAAAAATATTTTCACCATCTCTACGTAGAAATAGTGTTGGGTCTATTTGTCCTCTAACAAAGCCCTTCTCTAGTAGGTATGTTGACAACCTTTCGTACCAAGCTCGTGGTGCTTGTTTAAGCCCATAAAGTGCTTTCTTGAGCTTGTACACGTGATTTGGAGATTCGGTATTCACAAATCCCGGTGGTTGTTCAACATAAACTTCTTCCTTAATGAGACCATTTAAGAAGGCCGATTTTACATCCATTTGATAGAGCTTGAAACCTCTATGTGCAGAAAAGCTAGCATTAGCGAATGGACTCTAATCGAGCCACTGGAGCATATGTCTCATCATAATCAAGGCCTTCAACTTGACTATAGCCCTTGGCTACAAGTCTTGCCTTGTTTCTAACTACCTCTCCCTTTTGGTTCAATTTGTTCTTGAAGACCCATTTGGTTCCAATAATGGTGGTCTTCTTAGGTCTGGGAACCAAGTCCCATACTTGGCTCCTTTCAAATTGACCTAATTCGTCTTGCATAGCTATGATCCACTCAGGATCATGCAATGCCTCATCAATTAATCTAGGTTCAATTTCTGAGATCAAGGCGACCTCATTGGACTCATTTCTAAAGAATGACCTAGTCCTAACCCCTTGATGGATGTCTCCCACAATCTGGTCTTGGGGGTGACTAGTGTCTAACCTAGACTGCCTTGGTGCTGATGGTGCCTCATGAGTGGTCTCACTTGGCACAGACAAGGACTCAATATCAGACAATGGATCCACCTGAGTTCTTTGTTGTCCTTGCTCATCATTATCAGAGTCAATTTCGACTCTTTCGATGTTTTGGTCATTCAAACTTAGCCTTCTAAGTTCGAATTGAATTTGTTCTACATCCCTTGATTGATCATTTAAATTAGGGATTTCTTCAAAAGCTACATCAGAGGACTCTTCAATCAATTTAGTCCTACTGTTGTAGACTCGATAGGCTTTGCTGGTGAGTGAATACCCGACCAGTATCCCTTCATCAGCCTTAGCCGTGAACTTCCCAAGATGATCCTTTGTGTTCAAGATAAACACCTTACAACCAAACACCCTAAGATGTTTAATTGTAGGTGGTTTCCCAAACCAAAGTTCATGAGGGGTCTTCCCTAAAAATCTGTGTATTAGGACTCGATTTTGCACATAGCAAGCTGTACTCACAGCTTCGGCCCATAAGTAGCTCGGCAAAGAGTACTCATGAAGCATGCTTCGTGCAGCTTCCTGTAGGACTCGGTTCTTTCTCTCCACAACCCCATTTTGCTGTGGGGTCCTTGGAGTAGAGAACTCATGTCTATAACCCTTCTCTTGACAAAACTCTAAAAACCTATGGTTTTGGAATTCACCACCATGATCACTCCTAATGGTTTTAATTGTGGTTGATTTTTCATTTTCCGTTCTTCTACAAAAAGAAATGAAAATATCTATGGTTTGGTCCTTATGTTTCAAAAAGAAGGTCCAAGTATATCTAGTGAAATCATCAATAATCACAAGACAATATCTACTTCCATTCAAAGATATTACACTACTGCAATCAAATAGGTCCATGTGCAATAAGTCTAACGGAGTAGAAGTACTTACAATGCTTTTACCTTTATGAACCGCTTTTGTTTGCTTACCCTTTTGACATGCATCACATAGTTTGTTCTTTTGATATTTGATGCTTGGTAAGCCTCGCACTAATCCTTTGTTTGCTAGCTTCCGGATGTTCTTCATGTTACATGTGCCAACCTTCTATGCCATAGCCAAGACTCTTCTTCTTTTGACATGAAACACTTAATCAAAGCATTAGTAGCACTTTTAAATGATACTTGATAAATATTGTCTACCCTTGTGCCTACTAGTACTGTGTCAAGTGTGTCAATGTTTTTAACCAAACATTGACTTGAATGAAATTCAATTGTGTAACCCGTATCACACAATTGACTGACACTTAGGAGATTAAAAGTCATTCCCTTGACTAGAAGAACATTCTTGATATGAAGGCATTCGGATATATGAATGTCTCCAACTCCTATTACCTTAAGACTACCATTGTTACCAAAAGACACATTACCTCTACTTTTGTTTTGAAGAGAAGCAAATAGAGATTTGTCCCCGGTCATGTGCTTGGAGCATCCACTATCAACAAACCAAGTTGATAGGTGCTCCCCCTCGATCAATGCCTACAAGATACGAAAGATAGATGTTTTAGGTACCCAAATCTTGGGACCTAATGCATCTACAAGAAGTGACCTAGGAACCCATGCTTTGGTCATACCCTTCCTAGTTCCATGAACCCTAGAATCATTTGATCTATGGTATTGGGTCCTAGACACTAATGAGATAAAACTCGATTCTTTGGGTTGATAACCTAACCCGGCTTTGTTGTAGACTGCCCTTTGGGCATTTAAGATCATGTCTAATGTCTTAGAGCTAGTTGAGAATTTCTCAAGCATTTTCTTGAGCTTCTCAACCTCACTCTTCAAAGCCTTGTTCTCATCTTCAAGAAGCTCTAGTTGAAGGTCATCAACCTCATCTTCCCTAAGAGCCTTTAGCATTTCTACTTCTTCTTTTAACAATTTATTTTCTGTTTTCGACTTTTTAAGCAATGTAGATAAATGAGTAATAGTCTTATAACATTTTTCTACATGAGAAGAGGTTACCTCTTCATCATCCGAGGATGATGAGGCCGCGTTTGAAGCATCACTTGAGTTGCCATCGCTTCCGGAGTCCTCCCTTGCCATGAGTGCTAAATGGCGAGTGCTCTTCTCCTTCTTCTCTTCTTCCTCGGATGAGCTTGAAGATGACTCATCCCAAGTGGCCTTAAGGGCCTTCTTCTTTTTGCTTCTTTCTTCTTTCTTCTTGGCTCGTTCTTCCTTCTTCTTGGCTCGTTCTTCCTTCTTGAGCTTAGGACACTCACTTCGGTAGTGCCCTTTCTTACTACATTCATAGCACGTAACGTTAGATTTATCTATGTTCGGATCATTAGGTTTACCTTTGTATCTTCGGCTTCTTCTCATGATCCTCCTCACGAAATTCGCCATTTCGCTTGATGACGATGATTCGCCTTCGTCATCGGACTCGGAGGAAGAGGTGGATGAGGAGATCTCCTTTTCTTTCTTCTTTTCCTTCTTCCTTCTCCCATCCTTGCTCCTTTCTCCTGCAACAAGAGCAATACCTTTCTCCTTTTGGCCTTTGTTAGCAAGTTCATGTAATTCCATTTCACAGAAAAATTCATCTAACTTGACAGTTGAAAGATCCTTGGATACCTTGTAGGCATCTACCATAGATGACCACAAGGCATTCCTAGGAAAAGCTTTAAGTGCATACCTTACAAGATCGCGGTTTTCTACATGTTCATCTATGGAATGGAGACCGTTAATGATCTCTTTAAACCTACCATGAAGTTCACTTACATTCTCATTTTCCTTCATGGTGAGGTTCTGGAGTTGGTTGAGGAACAAGTCTCTCTTGGCAATTCGAGAGTCCCGAGTCCCTTCTTGAAGCTCAATGAGCTTTTTCCATAGATCTCTTGCACTAGTAAAAGGACCTACCTTGACTAGTTGGTCCTTGGCGATTCCACATTGCAAGGTGACCATGGCCTTGGCATCGGCTTGTGCTTTGCGGAGTTGTTCGGTAGACCACCTTGACGATTCGAGCTCCTTACCTTCCTCATCTCTTGGTGGTGTGTAGCCTTCCTTGACTGAGAACCACATGGCAATGTCCGTCTTTAGGTAATACTCCATGCGTCCCTTCCAGTACTGGAAATCTGCCCCTTCAAAGTAAGGTGGTCGATTTGTGCTAAAACCTTCCCTCATGGCCATCTCTTTGCTCTTAGGTTGTTAAGCCGGATGAAGAGCTCCAAGCTCTGATACCACTTGTTAGGATCTTGGATGGCTAGAGGGGGGTGAATAGCCTCTTCAAAAGCTAAAACTCAAAGATAAAACTCACACGAGTGGTTAGCGCAGCGGAAAACAAGTTAAGGACAGAATAAGAGAATACGAGAAGAAACAAAGCAAACCACAGTGACTCAAGTATTTACGAGGTTCGGGGATAACTTGCCCCTACTCCTCGGTGTCCGTAAGGTGGACAAGCCGATCTTCGGTAGATCAACCCCGGTGAACACCCGGCTATGAACTTTCTCCTTCTCGGTGGAGTGACCTCTCAACAAAATCTCAACGGGTATGTAGAATATAGCACAAGACTTACTGAGCTTGGTGACTTAGGAGAATGAAAATTAAGCTTACAGTCACGCGAAGGTCGGTGAAACAGAGGCAAGTCGAGACAGCCGCTTCTCAGCCCCGACGTCAAGCTTTTGACCGATCGACAGAGAGTTTTTCTTCACCCGCTCTTCAACCAGCCTTTTATGTCTCTGCCATCTCTGCCTTTCGCCCGCAACGGATCCCTGCCAAACTGCAGCAAATCTCTGCATCCAGCCATAGCATCGCCAATCACGCTTCTTTCTCATCTGATCATCTGAGCTCACACCAATGGAATTCTGGTCTTCACTGGTGTCTCTGAGCTCCACCCAATCACCATGAGTTGAGCTGATCGATGCCAGATCACCGCCAGATCGCAGCCACGATTTTGCTGCTTTAACAGGTTTACAGCAAAAGTCTCTCTGGTATCCTCTACTAATGAAGCTCAATTTGAAATCAACCAATTTCAAATTACCAGTAACCTGCACCTCAAAATCTTGCAGCAGATGGTTAGAAATATTTAGGCAAAAGCAACTTTGAATCAGAAAGAATCAGAGAAAGTGCATGCAAAACAGACTATAGTATGGATCGGTCTGCAGGCCGATCCATACGTTCAAATCTCTTTTTCGATCGTTTCTGATCGGTCTGCGGACCGATCAGGAACTAACCTGATCGGTCCTCAGACCGATCAGGTGTCGCGCGCACAAGCCTGATCGGTCTCCGGACCGATCAGGCATCAATCTGACCGGTCCCGAGACCGGTCAGTATCGATACAGTAGCATTCGCAGCATGCTACTGAGTTCTCACTGATCGGTCGGCGGACCGAGATATGCTCATCGAGTGTTCTTGATCGGTCGTGGGCCGATCAGATACACTTTGGATCGAGCCGATCACCCGTGCCACTTGTGCCACTGGATCGGTCATCGGACCGATCCAGGTGATTTAAGGCAAGCATCCAAGCTTGCTACCCTTAATCCTGTCAGGAGACCGAGCTACCGAGCTCTTCTCCGACTATACATGCCAAGTTTCCATACTTGGACTTCCCAACACCGGATGTCCGATCACCCTTGATCCATCTGGATTTTCCTGCCTGGCTTCACTCACCGGGACTTTCCAATTAGCTTCACTCACCAGGACTTCCAATTGCCTGGCTTCACTCACCAGGACTTTCCAATTGCCTGGCTTCACTCACCAGGACTTTCCAATTGCCTGGCTTCACTCACCAGGACTTTTCCAATTGCCTGACTTCACTCACCAGGACTTTCCAATTGCCTGGCTTCACTCACCAGGACTTTTCCAATTGCCTGGCTTCACTCACCAGGACTTCTCCCGTGCCAAGCTCCTTGCTCGGACTTTTCCCAATCAGATTAATCAGGTCAACCAAGTCAACCCTGATTTGTCTGAGTTAATTCAATATCTGATTGAAACTTAAATCAGTGTCAACATCAAAACAACATCCAGGTCAGACTGTATCAACAAAGGTGTGGTATCAATTTTAAGTTTTGTTGCCTTTTCAGGTTTTGTAATGTTAAGACATCACGCACACCTCCTCCACCTGATCCAAATGAACCTTCTAATGTTGCTGAAGCTATTGCTTCTTGGGGTTTGGACTATGTGGTACTTACTAGTGTTGATCGAGATGATTTGCCTGATCAAGGAAGTGGCCATTTTACCGAAACTGTGCAAAAATTGAAGGCATTGAAACCTAATATTCTGGTAGAAGCCTTAGGTATGGTTTATTATTATTATTATTTATTAACATTTTGGTAGCTCCCATGCATTACACTTAACTTAGTATGCTTTTTGCAACTAATATGTGCATCCAGTTCCTGATTTTCGAGGAGATCGAAATTGTGTGGAGAAAGTTTCTAAATCTGGTCTGGATGTTTTTGCTCACAACATTGAGACAGTTGAAGAGATGCAGAACACAGTCAGAGACCATCGTGCTAACTTCAAACAATCAATTGATGTCCTTAAAATGGCCAAAGAATATGCTCCTTCTGGCACACTAACAAAGACATCGATTATGTTAGGCTGTGGTGAAACACCCGACCAAATAATCAGCACAATGGAGAAAGTTAGAGCAGCTGGAGTGGATGTCATGACGTTTGGTCAATACATGAGACCCTCAAAAAGGCATATGCCGGTCTCTGAATATGTAACACCAGAAGCTTTTGAGAAGTATCGAGCTCTTGGTGTTGAAATGGTAGGATCTCACATTATAATTGTCTCCCTGATTGCTAATGGACATTATAAAAAAATACTTCCTAATCTTATTCTATTTATACTACATTTTCTTCTAACTCAATTTGGTACGTTGGCTTGGCAGGGATTTCGTTATGTTGCATCTGGCCCCATGGTCCGATCATCATATAAAGCAGGTGAATTCTATATCAAGTCAATGATTGAATCTGATCGAGCGAAGATATCTTCTGCATCAAATGATGGATCTTAACAATATTATACACTGGTCAATTATAGGACTGAGTTATTTTGTCAACAATAGTAAGTTTTTTGTCAAGTACTTTGACAGTATTGCTGCTTCATTTTTTATTGTTAAACTAATTGAAAGTTGTACACAGGTGATTGACACCTATGACTGCTGTATTTGTTGTACTCTGTTTGCAAATAATAGAGATGTTGTTCTTGCTGCATTGGCAGCAATGTGACCAATTCCTTATAGTTTGTCTATTATAATTATCTATGGCTTTGATACAATTAAGAATCGCATGCAAGTGGAATTATCCTAATTGTTTCGAGTGCATAAATGAGTTGGGTAAATTGATCCAGAAACAGCAAAAAGCTTCTGTGTGATTCCTCCAGGAGCCTAAAGGTCCTGCTTCCAGAAATGCGTGAAGGTCATGTCAAATTTTGTAGTGATGCAGGCCTTCCTCAACCCTTGTATTTTTGCAACTAACAAATCGCTACAAGCCTGGCTCATAAAGGTGAGTGAAATTTAGTTTCTCTTTTTGGTTTGAGTTGGTTTTGTTTGCAATTGAGAAGACCAAATTTTTAATTATAACTTCTCAATCTGAATTAAACATTGCTCAAACTTCTTTTCAATATCAGCTTGCCAAATTTACGGCAACAACTTGTCAATAATAGCTCACGGATCATACATGTAACACGTAACATGTAACAGGATTATTTTTTATTGTGCAGATTAGAGAACTCTGATACGTTCGCTCGAATGACATGTTAGAAGGCATCTAAGGGGCTTCTCTAGCCCGTTAATGGTTGAGGTTTATAGGTAAGTATGTTACTCCTGTTCTTAACTATAACTGTTGCCCATTATGCCACAAACTGAATCATTGGGTCGTTAAAACGACCAGACTATGCTGAAAAAATAGTTATCCTTCTGCTTAGATTGACCAGTTTTCCCAGAAATAATCAAACCGTTACAAAACTAGCTCAATTACCACAGGTTTATAAGCATAATTCACAAGGGGCATTACGAGTATGCATGTTGTGCATCAATTGATACTTTCAATTAAAAAGTATTCTTTTTCAAGCTTCAAGATGCATTATTGTATCTTAGTTGTTCCACGTTGGTAATATGAATAGATTATTATATTGTACTTTTACACTAAAATGAGCTTTTCCTAGATCATTCATCTATGTGAAACAATGTGTGTTAAGTTTTTGGATTATGGTACTTCAAACAGTTTATAAGAGTATTTTCTTAAAGACAAAACTTAGGTGAGATTGTCTTACCTTCAACTTATGACTACTTGTTTGACAGAGCTTCTGAAACTATCCCCTAGCTGAACTATGCCATTTTCACACTCTACTAGAGAATGATTTCTATTTGTATGCATGATTTTTTTTTTGAAATGATAATTTAATTTAGGTGAGATTTTCTTACCTTCCACTTATATCTACTTGTTTGGCAGAGCTTCTGAAACTATCCCCTAGCTCAACTATGCCATTTTCACATTCTACCAAAGTTTAGTTCCGCATCTCATGTATGTTTTAAACTTGTGCGGCCTAAGAAGCCAGGCAAAAAGAAACTTTCAGCTTTGCACAAGTTGAAATTAATTCTTCATTCCTATCTTTTTCTTCATTTCCTCAATAGAAGCTAAAAAAATTCTTGCAGAATGCAGCATAGTAGAATATTTAATGGTTTTTATGGGAATGTTTTATTGGATTAAGAAAAATATATAGTTACGACACGTAACTAAAATATTACTCATGTTTAGTTCTTGTATGTTAAACTCAAGTGTTATTTTTGTTAAATTATCTGCTGAAAGGTGAAGCATATATATGACATGTTGTCTCGATATTTTTAAATGAAATGTTGCCCATCTTTTTTCAATACTTCTTGCAAAACATACTTGTCTCGATATTGTCTCTCAGAGACATCCGAGTAAATTTGAATCTTGATGCTTGTCTCGATATTTCCGTCAACTGCTATTAATATCATATGAAATTACCTGCTGCATTTATTGTTCATTCACATAAAGGTGTTCACTTGTTGGCTGACAAAGAATTTGCTTAATAATTAAAAAAAAAAAATCTCTAACTGACGTGGGTAACACTACTGGATATTTGTTTTTATTGTTTATTAAGGTTGTGAATGACAAACAACATTTTGACACTCCTAGTAGGTGGCCTTAAGAATGGTGATCAAGAGTGATAGACGAAGTGTCGCACAAAAGAGTTGAGAATAAGCTAGCGAATTTAATTAGACAAATTAACACATGGAGGTACATATGCTAAAACACATCACAAATAAGGATGAAAAGTTTGAGCTTTTGTTGTAGCGCGAGCACAGCCCAAACACTAAATATCCTTAGGTCAATGAGGATTGAGTTGAGCTTAATTGTATTAAACTTGTTTACTTTCTTAACAAGTTTATTTAGAAGTATTCAATTAAGGTTTTATGAAGCTTAAGTTGTTTTTTTTTAATCAATCTTAATTAGAGAACATTGCTCTTGTAATTTAGTTGAAGGTATGGCATATGCCTTAAGTTCAGATCAAGGTTGGACTATATATCATTGCTTTTTTGTCGCACCAAGTTTCTTCTCCATTAAGATGCAAGACATGCACAGGCAAGTTCATGGCCACCTAACTTGGTCACATAGAAAATTTACTCACTGTTTGTCAATGTTGATAAATTATGAATATTAATAAATAACAAAACCACCCCTACTTTTAAGCTCCCACTGGTGCAGTGTTCTATTCGAAGTATTCAAAATATCGAATCAGTGGAAGATCGCTGATAAAAGTACAAACAATTTAATATTCAATGTTATTATAGATGAATGCTCAACTAGGCCTGACTCGCCCGACCGGAACTGGGTCAACTAGCCAGGTGCTTGTTGACTAGGTTCTGATTCAAAAATTGGAACGACCCGGAACCCGGCAGTGTGCCGAGCCGGTTCTGGGTTAGCTCCTCTAAATTCGTTCATCAGCGGTTAATCGTCAGTTCAAACCAGTAGTTCAATTTTTTATTTTTTTTTTATTTGGACCATTGGAATCGATGGTTCATGATCGTTGGAACCAGCAGTTCACGACCATTAGAATCGCCGGTTCTAGCCATTGGGATGAAAAAAAGGAGTTTTTTTTGTATTGTTTTTAATGATTGAGATCATTTGATCATTTTTTAATCAATGACTACGATTTAATATTCGTTACTCTACAAACTCTACAAATAGAGAGTTCATTTCATTATTTTCACACATATCTTCTCTACTCTCATGCTCAATTCCGCAATCTCTACACGATTTCGACTCGAATTCTCTACACTTTCGACTTCCTCTTTTGCGTTTCGACTTCAATGGAAGGAGATTGGGGGCGAGAAGGAGGCCAAGGGAGAGGAAGTTCATCATCTTGATCTCGGAGGGGTAAGAAAATAATGAATTTGAACATTCAATCTACCGATGAGATCGAGCAACTTCTGAATCCAACTTTGACACCTGAAATATAAAGAAGTATCGATGCAATTACTTCTAAGGTTCGAGAAATTCCTCCTTTAAATCTTCCATTTTTACTAAACATTTTGATAAAGTCATTCTTCCATGGAAGAATTGCATGCAAATGTAAGCATTTCAATACTTCGTGCAAATTTCAAGTCGGCGACAGCTATAGGTCGTTGAAACGACACGTAGAAGTGAAGCACCTGATGGAATTTGGAATTGACCGTGCTCAAGCACAATTATTTAGATTTTCTACTAGCGAAAGTAGTTATTCTGATTTATTTTTATATTGTGATAATAAATTAAGAAGATTATTAGCTAAATTTATTTTCGTAGAATATCTTTCATTTAGTTTTGGATCTAAATTTACTTTTGAACATTTTTGTAAAGAAACTTTTAATCCTTAAATGTGTTCCTAAAATTACACTTACAAAAATAATTTAAAAAGTAGTAAAATAGGGGGAAGAATAATTAAATTTTTTAGTAAATTAAATTATAAAGTTTCTTTATGTTATGATATTTGGAATGATTATTAGTAAACACATTCATATATGGATGTGATTTGTCATTAGATCGATAGCCCCTGGAATATTTATAAAAAAATTGTTAGCTTATAAAGTTTTTAATGAATCACATAATGCTCACAGCATCTCATAATTATTATGTTTAATTTTAAAAGAATATAAATTAACTCATAAAATATTTTCAATATCATTTGATGATACTAGTTTAATACCACTAGTATTGAAAAACTTAAATTTATATGTAACTTTTTATTAGTGATTTATTTTTTCATATTATTAGTGGTTTGTTTTTTTCATATTCATTGCATTTGTCATGTTTTAAATATATGGGTTCAAATAGATTAAGAATTTTAGCAAATCATATTGAACAAATTAGAAATGTTATTTTCTATTTATGATCGCAACTACTATAATGAAATAATGGTGTAAATTTTATAAAATTAATGGAATGAAATTTAAAATATTTGTGTGTGATGTACTAACACATTGGAATTTAATATATCAATTGTTACCAGATTCATTTCAATATAGAAAATTATTATGTTTATTTTTTTGCATAAAATATTAATAATGCTAATATATATTTATTTTAACAACAATAAAATATTTGTACTAGTATTTATAAAATTTTATAAGTATTCAATAATGTATTCGAACACCTTTCCTATTTTTATTATACTACTTATTTAGTTTTAGCAAATTTTTGCAATATAGTATTAGTTTTAAATAAAAATAGTAATAATGAAATTTTTATCTTTTTTTTTTATATTAGCAATGAAAACTAAATAGAAAAAGTATTTTTTTCATATTTCTAAAATTTATTTAGTCGCATTTGCTTTAGATATATAAATTAGAAGTTTTACCAAAAATATTAAATTTATATTATGACGTTTTAATTCCATTTAAAATTATTCTTTTTCACATTCAAATAATATTATATATAATATCATAAAGTATTTATATGATATTATATAAAGAATATAGTATAAAATATGAAATATAATTTAATATTTCTAGAACACAAAATACTAGTAGTAAGAATTTAAAATTTATAAAAGTATAAATTTCATTAAAAGAATGGATAAAATATCTACGAGGATTCTCAAGTTCCACATAAAAATTCAAAAATTATTTTATGATTTTTTTTTATTTTAACGAAGCGGATAGCGAAGAAGATTTCGATGTTTTAAAGTAATGGTTATAAAAGACTCAAAAATTTTCCGTCCTCTCTATGATCTCAAAGAAATTTTAACTTGTTCGGTGTTAACAATTGTTGTGGAACAAACATTCAATGTTAATGATAACATATTGAAAGAACGACGATTAACTTTATCTCCTGACTCGTTGGAAGTCCAAACATTACTTGATGATTGAACTAGAGCCGAAAAAAGAATCCATGGAACATAACTTTCAAATGAAGAAGTTGAAGAATTTGACATTGAAGAAAAAAATACTACTGAAACAGAAAATGGAAGTGAATAACAATATTATTTCACAAGGTAAAAGATATACGTAGTCAACTTATATTTCTTTTTTTAATGAATTTATATTTTATTTTTTTTAATATAATAATTGATCCTGTCGGGAATCTGAGAAGACGGGGTTGCCGGAATGACGTATCCGGAATGTTGACCGCATCTCCATGACCCGGATGGTGAGCTATCCTCTGTGTTGACCAAGTCGTCAGAGATCCTTTGGTCGGCAGTACCTGTAGCCAGCGACCGGGGTGCCTCGGTCCCTGGCACCCCCGATGCTCGAGGTAGGTCCCACGAATGTATAAGCGGTCGAATAACAGTAGAACAACAAAGTAAATACAAGATGAGTACAGTGACGTACTCTGGCCCCGAGGGGGGGGCGCCCTCGGATGAATCGGCAAGCTGGTCGTGATACTGATCAAGTCATCGCAGCCTCGAAGGATAGATGAATGTGAGTCAGCTGAGGAGTTGGATCTGGGGGCGACGACATGGCATCCGACGTAACATGTATCCAAAAGGCGGCACGTAGGCCGAAATATGTCCACGGCTCGCAGGCCAGAACACACACTAACGGCTCATAGGTCGGCTAGTAAAAGTGACTCATAGTCATACTAGTGATACCAAGGGCAGAACACGACGGCTCGATGGCCAGAAACATAACAGATGGCCGGAAACACAGCGATGAATCAGATATGCGCTGAAAACAGTGGAGGCAACGGTTGTAAAGCCGTCGTGGTCGGCTGTAGAGCCGCCGGGGCTGGCTGTAGGTGATGGAGAAAAAAGGGGTGGTTGGCGGAGGCAGCCCAAGACGCCCAAGTCCGTGCATCTTCCTCCCGACGGCGGAAACAACCCCCAACCCCTTGTGCTAGGCGGCCGACGTGAGGGCGAGTGCGGCGACGGCTAGAGTGAGGGCGAGAAGAGTCGGCGGCCAGCGTGAGGGCGAGAAGAGGCGACGACCAGCCTGAGGGAGAGTGAGGCGGCTGAGCCCTAAAAACCTCCTCTCCTTTCTCCCCTGCTCGCGGTGAAGAAGGCCCACACCCCCACCTTCTGCGAAATGAACAATGCTTCCCCACTTAAAGCCCTAACATGCTGAATGATGAAAATGCCCCTCTCTATCCCGTAATCTCCCTAATGCCATGTGATACATCCGCATCACAAGCCTCCCCTTCAAGTCTAGTCGAAGGAGGCGCAAGTCTGACTGACTAGATAGTCTGTCATGAAAGTTGAATCGCTCTCGATATTAGGGACAAATTACTGAACCCAACGTATAATGCCTCGTAAGCGGTCGCTATAGTAATGGTAGCAATGCCGAGTGAACCACGAGAAATAATATCGAGTCAATAACCAAACTGATGCAGAGCGAATGGAAAAACATCAAGTGAGCGACGAGTAAAATGATAGTAGACTGAGCGACATGCGGGACAATGAGTAGACCGAGCGGATGAGCGATGCCGAGTGCACGACCGCGAAGATGCTGACCAGGCAATCGGAAGAATGGAAATTGAGCCCCAAAAAATGTCGGTCTGATGACTATAAAATGTGATTGGGCGATCTCGAAATGTCGACATGGTGACTGTAAAATGCTGACCTGACGACCACCAGGATGTCGAGTGACAAAATCGTTATCCGAGCGAGCGCATCACCCGTGAGTTGAACGGAGGTGTACCTCGGGAATCGAAGCCGCACGGAAGCAAAAGTCGTGAGCTGAGCGGGCGTAGAGCTTATGAGGTATTCTGGCCCGAAACCAGTGGAGATACTCTTGTTTCCAACCATTGGAGATAGCTTGACCCCGAACGGGGGAGATAAGTTGCTCTGATATGCTCCGTGATCAATGAAAACCTCTCGACCCCGAATGTGGGAGATATGAAATCTGAGAAGCTGGTTGGAGATGAGTGAAGATCACTCGATCCCGAATGAGGGAGATAAGGAAATATGATATATTGGTCCGAGACCAATGAAGATCGCTTGACCCCGAACGGGGAAGATAGAATATCTGATATGTTGGTCCGTGACCAGTGAAGAACGCTCGACCCCGAATTGGGGAGATAGGAGATCCGATGGTGACGATCGCTCTACCCCGAACGGGGGAGATAGAAGATCCGATGTGACGATCACTCGATCTTGAATGGGGGAGATAGAAGATCTGATAAGACTAGTCTGTGACCAATGAAGACCACTCTACCCTGCATGGGGGAGATAGAAGATCCGATGTGACGATCGCTTGACCCCGAATGGGGGAGATAGAAGATCCGATGTGACGATCGCTCGACCCCTAACGAGGGAGATAGAAGATCCGATAAGATTGATCCGTGACCAATGAAGGCCGCTCGACCCCGAACAGGGGAGATAGAAGATCCGATGTGACGATCGCTCAACCCCAAATGGGAGAAATAGAAGATCCGATAAGACTGGTCCGTGACCAGTGAAGACCGCTCGACCTCGAACGGGGGAGATAGAAGATCCGATGTGACGATCGCTCAACCCCGAACGGGGGAGATAGAAGATCCGATAAGACTAGTCCGTGACCAGTGAAGACCACTCGACCCCGCACGGGGGAGATAGATGCTCTGATAAGCCGGTCGGTGAAGACACGAGTTTAAGGTCGCCACTCGACCGTCGGTGGAGACCTGGGTTTAACGTCATCGCTCGACGGTCTTCACAGGGGTTTATAGTCGTCGCTCGACTCTGGGGTTTATAATCGCCACTCGACTCTGGGGTTTATAGTAGTCGCTCGACTCTAGGGGTTACAGTCGCCTCTCGATTCTGAGGTTTATAGTCGCTGCTCGACTTCTAGAGCCTGTGGCTCTAATATAATATAATCTCGATCGATCGGCGCGAGAGTCTTCGCAAATATAATCCCGATCGATCGACGCAGGAGTCTTCGCAAATATAATCCCGGCCGATCGGCGCGGGAGTCTTCGCAAATATAATCCAGGTCGATCGGCGCAGGAGTCTTCGCAAATACAATCCCGGCCGATCGGCGCGGGAGTCTTTGCAAATATAATCCCAGTCGATCGACGCGGGAGTTTTCACAAATATAATCCCGACCGATCGGCGCGGGAGTCTTCGCAAATATAGTCTCGGCCGATCGGGATGGGACTCTTCACAAATGTAATCCCAGCCGATCGACGCGGGAGTCTTCACAAATATAATCCCGACCGATCGGCGCGGGAGTCTTCGCAAATATAGTCCCAGCCGATCGGCGCGGGTGTCCTCGCAAATGTAATCCCAGTCGATCGGCGTAAGAGTCTTCGCAAATATAATCCCGGTCGATCGGTGTGAAAGTTTTCGTAAATATAATCCCGGCCGATTGGCGCAGGAGTCTTCGCAAATGTAATCCCGGGTGATCGGCGCGGGAGTCTTCATAAATGTAATCCCGGTCGATCGGCACGGGAGTCTTCACAAATGTAATCCCGGTCGATCGGCACGGGAGTCTTCACAAATGTAATCCCGGTCGATTAGCGTGGGAGTCTTCGACAATGAGCCTGTGGCTCTAGTATGATAGAAACCCGGCTGATCGGCACGAGAGTCCTTGCTCGGAAAACTATGATATATTCTATGACCGAAAGAGAATATAATGGAAAAATTGACCTGCCGACCAGCAGAGGATCTGACTCAACTTCTTGACTCCCGAATACCCGTGGAGTGAGGAAAATATGATATACTCGTCGAAACCCATCAAGGTCATGAATATGGCAGCATTTTTCGGCGTCATCCATCTTCACGTTCCAAATCAGGTGCGTTCCCACAGATGATGTCAATTATGATCCTGTCGGGAATCTGAGAAGACGGGGCTACTGGAATGATGTGTCTGGAATGCTGATCGCATCTCCATGACCCGGATGGTGAGTTGTGTTGGGTGCTACTCGGAATTCCGTTCTGTTTCCCCTGTATAAAAATTTGTACAAGATAAAAAATTTTCTTAGCAACCCATGTGTTCTTAAACTTGGATTGGAAACAAAACTTAACATTTTTACTCCAAGTTCAAACCATGTATTCTTCATAAGTTAAACTTGGATTGGAAACAAAACTTAACATTTTTACTCCAAGTTCAACTCATGTGTTCTTCAGAACTTAAACCATATTACAGAAGTACGTTGATTAAATATTTATTTCAAGGATTGACTTCCAAGTCGTTGGCGAGGCACTCGACCTTCTTGGTTATGGGATTATCCACCACTTCCTAGACAAAACTTTTCAAAGAAATTGACTATTTAAACTCCTCACAGTAAACCCTAGGTTTAACTAAAGAGACGTCAATCGAAGCACAAGATCGAAATACAAAATTGAAGCACAAAATTGCTAGCCTCTTGTGTTGATATTTCAGGATCCATACAAAAAAAAAACTAAACTAGTTCGCAGCGGAATAAAGAACTAGTTGTACCTTTCCTTGTAGCTAAAGACCTCTTGATTTTCTATTGTATTCCTCTCCTCTTCTTGGACGTCGTATGGGTGACAATATACCAAGACGAAGACACCTGACCTTCTCCTTCTTTTCCAAGCTTTCGGCCACCAAAGAATACAAAGTGAAGAGACCTCCTTCTTTTTCTTCTTCTCCTCCAAGCAACCGGCCACCAAGGTAGGGTCTTCTGCAAAGGGGTGCCAGCCCTAATGAAGAAGAAAGGATGGATGCCGCTGACCTTTAGGGAAAGAAGACAATAGAAGAAGATAGAAGAAGGGCCGACCACACAAGAGAATAAAAGAGGAGTCTTAGGTTGTGTTATTAGAGAGCATCCCCTCCTCCTCTTTTATAATCTTTGCTAGCGGCTAATAAGGAAAGTTTTTAATAAAATTTTCTTTTATTTGCTATTGTAGATGGTTACAAAAAAGGAAAGATTTTAACAAAATTAAAATGTCTCTTTTAAACCATTGTAAATAGCTATAAAAGGAAAGATTATAACAAAATTTTGTTTTAAACAAAATATTCCTTTTATTCCTATAATGATTGGTTACAAAAAAGGAAAGATTTTAACAAAATTAAAATCTCTCTTTTAGTTATTGTAGATAACTACATAAAAGGAAGGATTTTAACAAAATTAAAAAACTCTCTTTTAATCCATTGTAGAAAGCAATAAAAGGAAAGATTTTAATAAAAATTTATTTTCAACAAAACTTCCTTTTCTCTTCTTGTATGGTCGACCCCATGCTTGGGCACCAAGCATGACTTGGCCGACCCACATTTTGGGCACCAAGAGGGCTTGGCCGACCCCTTGCTTGGGCACCAAGCAAGGATGTGGCCGACCCCTCATTTGGATAGGAAGCAAAATCAGAACGGGTGAATGCGAGGCTTTATAGAGGCTACAGTAGGGACTGAGAGGAGGAATTGGTTTTGACCTCCTGATAAGCTTGAGCTTCTTGTGTTCGTCCCGAACACCCAACTCAAGTTCATCAATAATAACTCATACCACTAAAGAGTTATTATTGGACTATTGCACCAATCCCATATTACATTATGAGCTCCTTCTTATCATGAGTGCATTAATCTTCCCGTGTTTAAGATATCGAATGTTCATTAATTAAATGAGTTACTGACAACTTAATTAATATCTAGCTCCAAGAGTAGTACCACTCAATTTCATTGTCATGTCGGACTAAGTACACCTATAGGGTTTACATGACAATCCTTATGAGCTCCTCAAGGGGACATCATCAACTTAGATAACTAGGACATAGTTTCCTTCTATAATCAACAACACACCATATAAATAATATTATTTATCAACTTATCGGATCTATTGATTTAACGAATAAATCCCACCTATTGATAAATTAAAGAAATAAATACTAAGTATATGTGCTTGTTATTATATTGGGATTAAGAGTACGCACATCCATAATAACAGAGGTTATGTTCTTTTATGTAGTCAATACAAATCAAATAACCTCAAACGGTCCCGCTCAATACACACATAGTGTACTAGTGTAATTTTATAATCAAGACAGACTAATACCAAATTACACCACAACTGTTCCAATGGTTTGTCCCAATCCATCTTGATTGTGAGCTACTATTTATAATTTATAAGGAACTGATAACATGATTTTCTGTATGACACCACACACCATGTTATCTACCATATAAATTAAATGGACAACTGCATTTTACAAAAATGCAGACATTTGACCAATGTGATTCTCATTTCAAAATAAATGTTCATACAAAAAGCTAGGCTTTTAGTATACATCTTAATAATCTCCCACTTATACTAAAAGACTATGCTGTCATATGTGTTGCCATACATCTGATTCTCATCCCCTCAACATGCCCATCAAAAGCTCTCGTCGGAAGGGCCTTAGTGAAAGGATCTGCCAGGTTATCTACTGATGCAATCTTGGTAACAACAACTTCTCCTCGCTTTACGATGTCTCGTATCAGGTGGTACTTGCGCTCAATGTGTTTACTTGCCTTATGGGCTCGTGGTTCCTTCGAGTTTGCTACTGCACCACTATTATCACAATAAATTGTGATAATTTTAGGCAAATTAGGAATCATATCTAAGTCCATCAAGAAGTTTCTGAGCCATATAACTTCTTTGGCTGCCTCAGAGGCTGCCACATACTCAGCTTTCATGATGAAGTCCGAAACACATTTCTACTTAACACTCCTCAATGTTATGGCTCCACCTTCCAAAGTAAGCACATACCCTGAGGTTGACTTACTACTGTCCTTATCTGATTGGAAGTCCGAATTCGTGTAACCCATAGGGAGAAAATCATCTACCTGGTAAATTAGCATATAATCTCTAGTCCTTCTCAGGTACTTTAATATATGCTTTACGGCAGTCTATATGTCCCGATCTTGGGTTACTTTGATATCTGCTAACCATGCCATGGCAAAATAGATATCCGGTCTTGTACATAGCATTGCATCTATTAGGCTTCCTACAGCCGAAGCATAAGGAACTGTCTTCATGTCCTCTATCTCCTTTGATGTTTTAGGACACATCTCTTTAGATAAAGATACTCCATGCCGAAAAAGTAGAAAACCTTTCTTGGAGTTTGCATACTAAAACGAGCTAGGATAATATCGATGTATGAAGTTTGGGATAAGTATCTTTTCTTGCGATCCCTTATTACTTTGATCCCAATAATATATCCACATTCTCCCAAATCCTTCATATCAAACTGTTTGGATAATCATACCTTTACGTCTGACAACACTTTGACATTGTTGTTAATGAGCAAAATATCATCTACGTATACTATAAGAAATACCACCACATTTTCGTCACTCTTCTTGTATACACAAGACTCATTCGGACACTGAATAATAAGATTAAACCGGATGTTCCAAGATCTCGAAACTTGCTTCAGTCCATAGATAGACCGATGTTGCATCTTTATCTTGGAGTGCTTCATCATATTAGAGCTGTCAGACGTGCCAATCCATGGCGGGGCGGGTCGGCCCGTAAAATTTCCAACCCAACCCATTCTAAGGCGGGTTGCGGGTTTGGCGGGCAAACCCGCGGGCCCATCAAAATTTTTTAAAAAAATTAAAAAATATTTCATATCTTTAACATTTTACTTCAAAAAAGTTTTCTACAATTAAATGTATACATAAACATGTATTTTAAATATAAATGAACACAAATGAGTACTTGTGTTGGATGAAAAGTACTATTTTTATTTCAAAATTATAACAAAGAAAGATAATAAATTGGCCTAAAACTTAACTTGCATGTGTTTTTCAACCCGCGGGCCAACCCAAGCCAGACCGGGCCGACCCGCACGGGTCGCGGGCCTAGGCGGGTCGGCCCACGACGGACTTGGGTTGATAAAATTCCAACCCAACCTGCTTAAATTGTTTGGTGGGACGGGCCAACTCGACGGGCTCAACCCAAATTGACGGCTCTACATCATATGTCCAGGGATTAGGTTCATGTTCACCAGGGAAGTCTGAAGATTCTCCTAAAAACATGAATCTATCAAGTTGCCTAACAACCCTCCCACTACGACGAGGCATTACTTGTAATTATGCATCATTTGTGACACGTGTTGCAGTTTCTTGTGGTATCTCATCTTGTACCGTTGGTACTAAGGTAGACGTGTCTTCTCTTATTTCTTCAAGAACAATTTTACTCATGGGCTTGTGGTTCATTACATAGTCCTTTTCTAAAAATTAGGCATTGATGCTAACAATGATCTTCTGATCTTTATGATTATAAAATAAACCACTTTTCGTTCCTTTAGGATAACCCGCAAACAAGCGAACTTCTGTACGTGATTCGAACTTATCAGTGTCTCCCTTCAGCACATATACCAGACTACCCCAAATCTGAATATGTTTCAGACTAGGCTTATGTCCATTCCACAATTCTGTGGGAGTAGAGGGTACTGACTTAGAAGGTACCAAGTTCAGAATGTACACTGCTGTTTCCAGAGCATATCTCCAAAATGAATTTGGTAATTCTAAAAAAGAAAGATTAAAATCTCTTTCTTTTAAATTTCCTATTGTTGTATCGTGAGAGTTATTGGATTTAGAGTATACAAATTGTCAACCAACGTACTAGAACAGATAATTACCCTATTTTTCTTGACAACTAGTTTGTCATCAAAAGAAATAGAATATCCATCCATAAATAATTTAGAAACTGAAATCAAGTTCTTTCTAAAACTTGGTACATAAAGACAATTACTCAAAATCAATGTTTTATTCCTATAAACATCTCTCACTACAACAGCCGTCACTTTTGTAACATTGCCCATGTTGACGGTAATCTCCCCTTCATGTAGTCGTCGAGTTTCCTGAAACCTCTACAATGAATTGCAGACATGATCAGTGGCTCCCGTATCTACACACCAAGTACTAGTAGATAACACCATTAAACATGTTTCAACCACTAGAGAATAAGATATACCTTTATTGTTCTCCTTTTTTCTAGGACAGTCCACTTTTCAATATCCAGACTGCTTGCATGTGAAGCACTTGCCCTTCGGCTTCTTCACACCTGCATACGGTCCAAGTCCCTAGAGATTGATTTGCTGAACCAACTTGTTTCTTGTTCTTCTTTCTCCCTTTCAGTTTAAAAGCATAAACGTTTTCAGCAATGTGAATTTGAGAACTTTGACAAAATAGCCCTTCTGCCGCTTGAAGTTCTGTCATAAATTCTGCCAACGAATAAACCCTTTTGTTCATGTTGTAGTTCAGGCAGAACTATTCAAAACTTTTAGGCAGCGTTTGGAGAATGATATTGACTTGGGTTTTCCCATCGATTTCTGCTCCAAGGACTTCCATCTCGTTCAAAAGAGCCATCATTTTGAGGATATGATCCCTTACGGGTGCCCCCTCAGTCATGGTGGTCGTCATCAAGTTTCTCATAGCCTCCTGCCTAGCAGCCCGATTCTAGTGTCCGAAGAGTTCCTTGAGATTGCGCATCATGTCATAAGCAGTAAGCATGGTCCGATGTTGATGTTGCAGCACATTTGACATAGAAGCCAAAATGTAACACCATGCCATCTCATCTTGCCTAACCCATTTCTTATAATTCTCAATCTCCTCTTCACTAGAATCGCTATTAGGCAAGCTTGGACAGATCTCAAAAAGTATGAACTTGTAGCCTTCAGCAGTTAAGACAATGCCCAAGTTTCGTTTCCAATCAATGTAATTGGGACCAGTAAGTTTGTTTTCTTTCAATATAACAACAAGAGGATTGAAAGTCATTTGAAATCCTAAGAATCACAAAATATTTAGTCAAAACTTTAGAATTTAAAATAATATTGATTACTCAAATAATATCATTTAAATTCACCAACACCTCAAAATACCGTGAATTTTGTATGCCACGATAGTATGGACGTATACAAATTCAAACATTTGTAAGAGGGGGTTTTACCCATTAATTTTATTATCTTGTCAACTTAACTCTATGACAAATAAAATTAATAGTTGATTTTTCTTTGGTCACACAAATAATAGCAGTGACTCCGATAGGGAGGATACTATTAAATGCGCCAAAGTGTATACCATTACTTGATACTTAGTCCATTAAATCGGATTTCCTATAATCATCCATAAAGGGAGTTTGATCTAGTGATCCGCAAACAAACTCATCCGATGTGGAGGAAGGCACTCAAAGCCAGCGCACAAGTTTAAATGCATCACTTACAAACCAGCAATGGAGACCGTGAAAATTAAATAATTCCTCTCCCACTTAATTATTTAAAACGAGGAATTTTAACATGCACACACACACAACACATATAAACAGCATAAAAGGCAATAAATATGAAAAATAATTTTCCAATTATTATGGCATCATCCATAGCTGTCCTCCGTGTGCTACCAACCCTAGTCGCCGCCAACGGGTCATGTCATCGCGTCTATCTTGCTTCCTTTTCCGCTGTGTCTCTGGTCCTCAAATAGCACCACGCCTCGCAAGGATACGATCCGCAACAAAAATAAAATTTTACATTTATCGATCCTATATTCCACAAGGGAATGTACATATAATCTAGATCGAATAGAATGTAAAATCCTAAAACTAATACAGCTCCTGCTGTATTTAATAATTACAATCATGCACACACATAAAATGCTCTCGACATGCCCGAGGTTCCAATCACATACAAACACAATAAAGTCATAATAGTTGGAATTAGGATGCCTGCAATCACAGAGTTAATCTATTTGCACATCCTATTATTATCCTACCTAAATTTATGTATGAAAATGTAACGCCCGAAAATTCTCAAAACTATTTTAGAATTATCCTATGACTTTTCTGGAATTTTTAGATATTTTTCCGGAATTTTCCGAGTATCGGAAGTAGCAAAAATAATTAGAACCGTAAAATAGCTTAGGCGGGAACCGAACCCGAGACCTATGGTTTACAGATAAGATTAGTAACCGGTGAACCCAGCAGGGCCGTGCTGAAAGAAAGGAGAACCAAATATATTTATATTAGAGTTGGGTTCATTAAACCACTTAATATAAATAATAAACTTAAGTTGGAGTTGGGTTATTTTTATTTTGGTTCGGCACCTTCTCCTCTCAAACCCTCACGCCGGCGCCCCTCTTCTTCTCCTCTTCCTCACGCACGGCACACCAAGCCCAAGGTCCATCGGTTCACCTTCCGGCGACGACTCCAACACGAAAGAGGTTCTTCTCCGGGAGAGGAACGCGAAGACGTGATCGGATCGTCGAGAGGATCACCTCCACCGGAACTCTAGCGAATAGAATCGTAAGAAATTACGATCAAGAGGTAAGAAACCCCTCACCTGCAGTATAATAGCTCCGTTTGGATTTTCTATGCATTAGCTTAGTAATATGCAGATTTTGTTGACATGTAGGGTGTTTTAACCCTCCTCTTAGATTTAGGGATTTTAGTTGAGCACCTTTAGATGGGCCGGACACGCTTACCCTCTTCAGTTGGGGTTGTAGACGTTGTCGGGTGCCTAAGGTGATCTCCTAATAAAGAGGAGAGTTGGGGCACACTAAGTGCTCGACAAAATAATTAGATCAATAAAAATGCAACTTAGGCATTTTAATAGTACGATTAAATGCATTAGAAGCGTTTAAAGCATAAATCAGTTTATTTTAGCTATATGGGACTACGGTCCAATGGGTGGGCTCCACAGATCGCCTCTAGGTTCGGATAACCTAGCTCTAGGTTCGAGATAAGCTAGAAAGCGACATGTTATATCGATTAGCTACGAGATATCGTATTTTATTTTGGGCATCTTGGATTAGATATCCATTGGGTTGGACTCCACAGTCGTCCCTAGGTTCAGATAGCCTAGACAACCCTGCTAAATTTGGGACTTGCAACCCGGGTCTAGTAGGGATCCGCGCACACTAGGTACTCAACAACATGTTTAGTATTTTCACCTATTATGTATTAGATTTCAAAACTCAAAATCAATTGTGCTAGTTGAGTTTGTTTCCAGTTACAGATTTAGTTTCAGTTAGTTTAGCCTGTACTCAGTTCAGTGTTTATTTGGTTGCTTTGCCATGATTCAGTGCTTATGCCATGCTTATATGTTATGCCTTATGATTTCAGTATGCCATATCTTAGCAAGTTCAGCGCATGTTTTCAAATAGCATGATTTAAAAGCATATTGCATCGAATGCATGATTTTGTGAGGTAGATGGTTTCTTACTAAGCTTTAAGCTTACAGATCCTACTTTTCTTATACTGCAGATAAAGGTAAAGGAAAAGTGGACTAGCAGAGGAAGCTGGAGGGCAATGCAGATCAAGATGTGTGTGTGTGGAACTGGAAATGAAAGATCTTAGGGATCTAACAAGCTTTAAATTACGCATTTGAACTCTTTAGTAATTTCAATTCAGCATATTAACTTTAGTATCTCCATGTTTGACATGAGTTAACGAACCATGCTTTAGATTATGCTTAAAATGTTAAATATATGATGTTAGGATGTTAGTATTTGCATGCTAGAGTGTTCTCATGTATCTAGAAGCTGGTGTATGCGATTTTTGCACGAATCGGTCTTGAAATCGAAACTCGATTCGTTTGAGACTTTCAGAACACGGATCGGTCAGACCGATCCGATTATCCTCTTCTGGATCGGTCGGTAGGCCGATCCAGATGATACAGAAACTCAGTATCTCCCGAGATCGATCGGTCACCGACCGATCCATCCGCAACAGAGTTCGGGACGAAATCTCGATCAGCGATCGGTCGGCCGGCCGATCGGTGAACCATGATCGGTCTCACCGGCCGATCGATGGCAGATCGATCGGCAGACCGATCCAGCCAGATGTTCGCGTGGGTGTCGATGGATCGGTCCGCCGACCGATCCGGAGACTTCTACCGTGCCAGTATCAAGCTGGATCGATCCCGTGATCGATCCGGCAGCCCAATCGATCTGTGGATCGATTGAAATGCCTGATTACAGCTAGCGGGTCATTCGGGAGGCATAGGTTGTCTCCCCTAGCAAGTGTACAACTCCTAGGTACACCGAGCATTATGTTTTGATCGGTTTAGTAGAAAAATTTTAATTAGCCCAGCCATGATAGTTTAGCATTATTGTGACGATTCGCCTTACAACCAGTACGAGAAGGTACAGAGTGATATCAGAGCGATGTTCCATACTTCCTACACACACATCATTGTACCTGCGGCTTCCAAGTAAGAACACCTCTACTTTATTTATGCTTCTTGTTTATTATTACGGTTCATGTTTATATACCTACCGCTTGTTAGTATGTGATAGTTTAAACATGATATCGATAGTTAGATAACCGTGATAGTGTTAGTCATACCTATGTTCTCTATGTCTTTAGAAATGGCACGAGGCGTCCAACTAGGAGGCACTAGCTCACGAGCCCAAAGAAGAGGCGGTTCGGTGCCTCCTCCGGACCTTGACACTAGTGGCTCGATTCTGACTGTTGAACAGAGATAGCCACCTTAAGGTTAATCGTGAGAATACCCCCAGTCACCCGGAACCGAATCGACGACTCGAAGTCTTAGAGGTTCCCCAGCTCAGCCTACAGCGCCAACACCGCACCAGCAGCCCCAGCAGGTGAGCCAAGAAAGGAAGCCTATCCGATCCAGTGGCGAGTCAAGCCAGAGAACTTCTCGGGCACTAGTGAACCATTGGATGCCCGGCATGGTTCAAAACTCTGGAGAGCACGATGGAGCTTCGAGTGGCCCGAACACGAGAAGGTGAAGTGTGCCTCATTCTGCCGACGCACGCGTGTGGTGGGAAAGAATCGAACGGCGCCCGGTGAATCGGATGACATGGCTGACTTTGAGAAGGAATTCTTTGAGGAGTTTTTCATATGCGGGTTACAAACCGCCACTATAACGAGTTCACTGAGTTTCGTCAGGGCAACCTCTCGATTGAGGAAGCCGTGAAGAAATTCAACAGTTGGCTCGTCTATGCCCGAGCTAGTCGACACGGAAAGGAGCGGATCGGGTTGATGCTCAAGATCTGAGGCCGAGATAGCGATGAGCGTGGCGGGTGGCATACATAGGCCACAAACCACGGAGGAGTTAGTGAGCGGTGCCTTGACCACCAGAACAGCATGAGGCAGCAGAAGCAAGTCTCCTCGAGTCCAAGGCCAAGGAAACTCTCACACTCAAAAGCAGCAAGGCCACAGCTCTAACGAACTCCAACAGAAAGCGCAAATCGGGAGTGACTCCAAAGGAGGACCATCTAGCAACGACCGGTTATCCAAAGTGTGCCACTTGTGGGAGATTCCACCGGGGTTTGTCGCAAGGGCACACGAGGATGCTTTGAATGTGGACAAGAAGGGCACATGGCCAGGGTGCCGAACAAGACCGGTCTTCCTCGGCCACAGCAGATCCAATATGCAGCCCAGCCAGCTCACATCAGATGCAGCCGCTCTAGAAGGTCCACTCATCGGCCGGGGCGATTAGAAGCCCTTCCGGCTATGGCGAATCGAGATCTACTCACTCACGAGAGGGCGTAGCAAATGCCTCGGCAGTCGTCACAGTCGATTAGCATTTTCGATTATAGTGCTCTGTTATTTGATCTTGGGGCAACCCATTCATATATAGCCGGGATGTTCTCAGAAATTAGGAATACCCCGAAGTACTCGGTGGTCGTTTACGGCACTACCTTCGGAGAGGTCATGGCATCGGCCTTGGCTCGAGGCGGTGTCGGTCATTATAGCAGCAAGAACTCTTTTGTCATCGATCCTGCTGGAAATGACTACGACGTCATCCTTGGAATGGACTTCCGATCGGATACGGTGCTTCCATAGAGTGCAGTAAACAGAAAGTCGTACAGAAGGGCAATTCGAGTACATCGGAGAACCAAAGAGAAAAGCCGAAAATTTCTCTGAAGGCACGAAGTTGATGGATTCGGGATGTACGGGTACCTAGCACATGTAGTCACTACCAGCCAGGGCGAAAGCTAGATGAGGTCCGAGTTGTATGTGACTACCCAGCTTCCCCGAAGAGTTACCAGGCCTAGCACGAGGAGATTGAATTTGAGATAGAGCTCTTCCGGCACCAATCCTATTTCCAAAGCGCCCTACCGCATGGCTCCAGCGGAACTGAAGGAGCAGCTACAGGAGCTACTTGACAAGGGCTTCATCGCCTAGTCACTCACCATGGGGAGCGCATGTGTTCGTGAAGAAGAAGGATGGAAGCATGCGGCTATGTATAGACTACGAGCTTGAATCGAGTCACGATCAAGCGGTATCCTCTTCCCGAATAGATGACACATTCGACCCGTTAAAGGGAGCGGCGGTGTTCTCAAAATTGACCTCGGATCGGGATATCACCAAGTCGAGTCAAGGAGGTGATATACACAAGACAGCATTCAGGACCAGATACGGACATTACGAGTTCGTAGTCATGCCTTTTGGCGTGACAAATGCTCCAGCTACATTCATGGACCTTATGAACAGGGTATTCAGGGAGTATTTAGATAAGTTTGTGATTGTGTTTATCGATGACATCCTTATCTACTCAGGAACTCAGGAAGAACACTCAGAGCACCTGAAACTAGTATTGCAGACCCTTCAGCAGAACCAGCTATACGCCAAGTTCACGAAATGTGAGTTTTGGCTAAATCAGGTGTCCTTCCTGGGTCACGTCATCTCAAAGGATGGTATTATGGTAGATCCCAACAAGATAGAAGCAGTAAGTAACTGGAGGAGACCTAAGAACGCCAGCGAGATCAGGAGCTTTCTGGGATTAGCAGGATATTACAGAAAGTTTGTAGAGGACTTCTCCAGGATAGCCTCCCCACTGACAGCTCTCACCAGGAAGAACAAGAAATTTCAGTGGACGGAGGACTGAGCTTCAGCGAACTCAAGAGGAGATTGACTAGTGCACCTATTCGACTCTGCAGAATACAGACAGCTTGATATATATAGTGGCGCCTCTAAATTGGGATTAGGAGCGGTCTGATGCAAGATGACAAGGTAATCGCCTATGCCTCCGGACAACTCAAGGATTATGAGAAGAACTACCCTACTCATGATCTTGAGCTTGCAGATAGTGTTTGCTCTCAAAATTTGGAGACATTACTTGTATGGAGCTCGGTGCAGAGTGTATAGATCATCAGAGTCAAGTACTTCTTCACTCGGAAGGATCTGAATATGCGACAGCAGTGGCTAGAGCTAGTCAAAGATTATGACATAGACATCCTCTACCACCGGGAAAGCCAATAGGGTAGCAGATGCACTTAGCGGAAAATCCAGCGCTACCTTATTATCTCTAGCGACCATGTCACCACCCCTACGAAAGGAGGTCGCGGATTTTGGTCTCGAACTCATTGTCGGACGACTCTCTACTATGACCTTAGAGTCTACCTTGCTTGGTGATATTCAGTCGGCTCGGATCGGGACCCCGAAATTGAGAAAATCAAGCAAGGGCTAGAAGAATCAGAAAGAGAATTGAGTGTCCGATGGCGGGGTGTTGTATTTTGGTGACAGACTCTGTGTTCCGGATCGGGAGGAGCTACGGAGGCAGATTTTAGATGAGGCTCACGGGACTCTATGCGATGCATCCAGGCTCCACCAAAATGTATCAAGACCAAGAAACGTTTTTGGTGGGCCGGGATGAAGCGAGACATCGCCAGATATGTTAGCATCTGCCTCACCTGTCAGAGGGTCAAGGCAGAACATCAGCGACCAGGAGGAGTTCTGCAGCCTATACAGATTCCAGAATGGAAGTGGGAGGATATCTCGATGGACTTCATAGTGGGGCTACCCAGAACCACGAATGGTTTTGATGCCATCTGGGTAATAGTCGACAGGTTGACTAAATCAGCCCACTTTTTAGCTATCAAGATATCCTACTCCATGGAGAAGCTAGCTCAGTTGTATCTCCAGGAGATCGTCAGACTACATGGAGTCCCACGAACCATCATTTCAGACAGAGATAGCAGATTCACATCACACTTCTGGGAGTGTGTACAGTCAGCATTGGGCACCAAGTTAAAGTTCAGCACAGCATTCCATCCTCAGACAGATGGTCAGACGGAGCGAGTAAATCAGGTACTCGAAGATATGCTCCGAGCGTGTGCCCTAGACTTCAAGGGAAGTTGGTGCAAATATCTGAGCCTAGCAGAATTTGCATACAACAACAGTTATCAGGCCACTATCGGCATGGCACCTTATGAGGCACTCTATGGGCGGAGGTGCAGATCACCAATCTGTTGGTATGAGAGTGGTGAACAGAAGGAACTAGAGCTTCAGACAGATCTAGTGGCAGATACCACAGCAGCCATCCAGCAGATCCGCCAGAGGATAGAGACAGCACAGAGCCGCCAGAAAAGCTATGCTGATACACGACGCAGACCCCTAGAGTTTTCAGTTGGGGATACAGTTTTCCTCAGAGTAGCTCCCATGAAGGGAGTCATGCGTTTTGGGAAGAAGGGCAAGCTAGCTCCCAGATATGTGGGACCATACCTTATCACGAAGAGAGTGGGCAAGGTAGCATATGAGCTAGAGCTACCTCAGGAGATGTCAGCCGTCCACAACGTATTTCATGTCTCCATGATGAAGAAGCATATCCCAGACGCTACCCAGGTGATTGAGCCCAAGTTGGAACAGGTCCGTGATGATCTCAGCTATGACAGTCGGCCTATTCAGATAATAGACCGAGCAGTAAAGAAATTACGGAACAAGGAAGTACCATTAGTCAAAGTCAGCTGGCAAAATCACACAGCAGCAGAGGCGACTTGGGAGACAGAGGCCAGCATGAGACAGAAGTACCCAGAATTGTTCTAAGTTCGAGGACGAACTTTTTATAATGTATGGGGGATTGTAACGTCCGAAAATTCTCAAAACTATTTTAGAATTATCCTATGACTTTTCTGGAATTTTTAGATATTTTTCCGAAATTTTCCGAGTATCGGAAGTAGCAAAAATAATTAGAACCGTAAAATAGCTTAGGCGGGAACCGAACCCGAGACCTATGGTTTACAGATAAGATTAGTAACCGGTGAACCCAGCAGGGCCGTGCTGAAAGAAAGGAGAACCAAATATATTTATATTAGAGTTGGGTTCATTAAACCACTTAATATAAATAATAGACTTAAGTTGGAGTTGGGTTATTTTTATTTTGGTTCGGCACCTTCTCCTCTCAAACCCTCACGCCGGCGCCCCTCTTCTTCTCCTCTTCCTCACGCACGGCACACCAAGCCCAAGGTCCATCGGTTCACCTTCCGGCGACGACTCCAACACGAAAGAGGTTCTTCTCCGGGAGAGGAACGCGAAGACGTGATCGGATCGTCGAGAGGATCACCTCCACCGGAACTCTAGCGAATAGAATCGTAAGAAATTACGATCAAGAGGTAAGAAACCCCTCACCTGCAGTATAATAGCTCCGTTTGGATTTTCTATGCATTAGCTTAGTAATATGCAGATTTTGTTGACATGTAGGGTGTTTTAACCCTCCTCTTAGATTTAGGGATTTTAGTTGAGCACCTTTAGATGGGCCGGACACGCTTACCCTCTTCAGTTGGGGTTGTAGACGTTGTCGGGTGCCTAAAGGTGATCTCCCTAATAAAGAGGAGAGTTGGGGCACACTAAGTGCTCGACAAAATAATTAGATCAGTAAAAATGCAACTTAGGCATTTTAATAGTACAGTTAAATGCATTAGAAGCGTTTAAAACAGTAAATCAGTTTATTTTAGCTATATGGGACTACGGTCCAATGGGTGGGCTCCCACAGTCGCCTCTAGGTTCAGATAACCTAGCTCTAGGTTCAGATAACCTAGAAAAGCAATATAAGATGACTTAGCTATATCAGTATTTTATTTTCTGTGGCACTGTACTGGATTAGATATCCATTGGGTTGGACTCCCACAGTCGTCCCTAGGTTCAGAGAGCCTAGACAACCCTGCTAAATTCGGGACTTGCAACCCCGGGTCTAGTAGGGATGCGCGCACAGCAAGTACAGTTGTCGGGCCCAACAACATGTTTAGTATTTTCACCTATTATGTATTAGATTTCAAAACTCAAAATCAATTGTGCTAGTTGAGTTTGTTTCCAGTTACAGATTTAGTTTCAGTTAGTTTAGCCTGTACTCAGTTCAGTGTTTATTTGGTTGCTTTGCCATGATTCAGTGCTTATGCCATGCTTATATGTTATGCCTTATGATTTCAGTATGCCATATCTTAGCAAGTTCAGCGCATGTTTTCAAATAGCATGATTTAAAAGCATATTGCATCGAATGCATGATTTTGTGAGGTAGATGGTTTCTTACTAAGCTTTAAGCTTACAGATCCTACTTTTCTTATACTGCAGATAAAGGTAAAGGAAAAGTGGACTAGCAGAGGAAGCTGGAGGGCAATGCAGATCAAGATGTGTGTGTGTGGAACTGGAAATGAAAGATCTTAGGGATCTAACAAGCTTTAAATTACGCATTTGAACTCTTTAGTAATTTCAATTCAGCATATTAACTTTAGTATCTCCATGTTTGACATGAGTTAACGAACCATGCTTTAGATTATGCTTAAAATGTTAAATATATGATGTTAGGATGTTAGTATTTGCATGCTAGAGTGTTCTCATGTATCTAGAACTGGTGTATGCGATTTTTGGCACGAATCAGTGCTGGAAATCAGAAACTCTGATTTCGTTTCAGACTTTCAGAACCTGGATCGGTCAGCAGACCGATCCAGTGCCATTCCTCTTCCTGGATCGGTCAGCCGACCGATCCAGATGGATACAGTAGCTACTGTATCTCCTAGGATCGGTCAGCCGACCGATCCATCCGCGAACAGAGAGTTCGGGACGAAATCTGCAGTCACTGATCGGTCGGCCGACCGATCAGTGAGCCACTGATCGGTCTCACCGACCGATCAGTGAGCCACTGATCGGTCTCACCGACCGATCAGTGAGCAGCTGGATCGGTCGGCAGACCAATCCAGCCAGTGTTCGCGTGGGTGTCAGTAGATCGGTCCACCGACCGATCCAGAGACTTCTACCGTGCCAGTATCAAGCTGGATCGATCCCGTGATCGATCCGGCAGCCCAATCGATCTGTGGATCGATTGAAATGCCTGAGTACAGCTAGCAGGTCATTCGGGAGGCATAGGTTGTCTCCCCTAGCAAGTGTACAACTCCTAGGTACACCCAGAGCATTATGTTTTGATCAGTTTAGTAGAAAAATTTTTAATTAGCCCAGCCTTCCGCACAGCATAGTTTAGCATTATTGTGACGATTCGCCTTACAGCCTAGCAGTAGAAGGCGGGTCGTTACAGAAAAGTGCATAATTTAACTGAAAACCAAACACACAGAGGCAGAAACTTAGCTCTGATACCAATTGATGGGTGCTACTCGGAATTCCGTTCTGTTTCCCCTGTATAAAAATTTGTACAAGCACAGAACTTTTCCTAGCAACCCATGTGTTCTTAAACTTGGATTGGAAACCAAACTTAATATTTTTACTCCAAGTTCAAACCATGTGTTCTTCATAATTTAAACTTGGATTGGAAACGAAACTTAACATTTTTACTCCAAGTTCAACTCATGTAATCTTCAGAAGTTAAATCATATTACAGAAGTTGATTAAATATCTATTTCAGGGATTGACTTCCAGATCGTTGGTGAGGCACTCGACCTTCTTGGTTATGAGATCATCCACCACTTCCTAGACAAAGCCTTTCAAAGAAATTGAATATTTAAACTCCTCACAGTAAACCCTAGGTTTAACTAAAGACACTACAAAAAAATAGTTATTTAGGGATGAAAATTTGTAACAAATATTTTCGTCACAAATTTATCACGAATTTAGCAACAAATGACTAAATTGTTGCTAATTAACAACGAAAATAGCAACGAAAACATAATTGTGGCAAATTTTAGGGACGAATTTAGCAACTTCACAGTTCGTCCCAGATTAGGGACGAATTTCATAGTTCGCCCCAAATTTTAGTTTTATTCTAAATCAGAAAAAATGTGACAAAAATATGGATGCATGAGCTAAAGACCTAGGAATCACACGAAACGAGTTCCTATGCGTTAGTATCGATCTTCTGATCATAATGATGACACGAAATAATTTTTTCACCTAATATTTTTAGATTTTTAATTTTTTGAAAATTAAAATTTTAATTGTGATATAAAAAAATTTATGAACCTCAAAATATTGAGTGAAAAAAATGTTTGAGGTCATCATTACGATCAAGAGATCGATACGAACGCATAGGAACTCATTTCGTGTCATTCCGAGGTGTTTAGGTCGTGCACCCGTATTTTTATCACTCTATTCCATAATTTAAAAAAAAATAGAGATCTTGGACGAACTTTGAAGTTCGTCCTAGATCTGGGACGAACTAATTGGTTCGCCCCAAAGTATAAATCTTAAAAAATTTGAAATAAAATCTTTCAAAAAATAAAAACTAGACCTATAGAGCTCGGAATGACGTGAAACAAATTTCTATTCGCTCATATCGATCTCATAACCACATTAGTGAACTCAAAGACCCAATAGAACCTATGAATTAGTAAAAATAAGAGTTGATTTGAAAAAGTTAAAGTCATCATGATATTCGAAAATTACGGATCTAATTTTGTTAAGAGAGAAAAATATTTGAGGCCACTAATGTGGTCATGAGATCGATACGAGCACATGGAAATTTATTCCATGTCATTTCGAGTTCTCTAGGGCTAGTTTTTAATATTTGAAAGAATTTATTTTGAATTTTTAAGGAAATTAAATTTTGAGACGAACTTGAATGTTCATCCCAGATTAGGGACGAATTTTATAGTTTATCCCAAATTTTAGTTTTATTCAAAATCAGAAAAAATGTGACAAAAATATGGATGCATGAGCTAAAGACTACCTCAGAATCACATGAAACGAGTTCCTATGCATTAGTATCGATCTTCTGATTATAATGATGACACGAAATAATTTTTTCACCTAATATTATTAGGTTTTAAATTTTTCGGAAATGAAAATTTTAATTGTGATATAAAAAAATTTATGAATCTCAAACTATTGAGTGAAAAAAATGTTTAAGGTCATCATTGCGATAAGGAGATCGATACGAACGCATAGGAACTCGTTTCGTGTCATTCCGAGGTGTTTAGGTCGTGCATCCGAATTTTTATTGCTCTATTCCGCAACTAAAAAAAAATAGAGATCTAGGACGAACTTTGGAGTTCGTCCCAGATCTGGGATGAACTAAAAGGTTCGTCCCAAAGTATAAATCTTAAAAAATTCGAAATAAAATCTTTCAAAAAATAAAAACTAGACCTATAGAGCTCGGAATGACGTGAAACAAATTTCTATGCGCTCGTATCGATCTCATGACCACATTAGTGAACTCAAAGACCCAATATAGTTTGCGATAATTAAATTGAAAATATCAAATAAATAGAACCTATGACTTAGTAAAAATAAGAGTTGATTTGAAAAACAAGTCATCATGATATTCGAAAATTACTGATCTAATTTTGTTAAGAGGGAAAAATGTTTGAGGCCACTAATGTGGTCATGAGATCAATATGAGCATATGGAAATTTGTTCCATGTCATTTCAAGTGCTCTAGGGCTAGTTTTTAATTTTCGAAAGAATTTATTTTGAATTTTTAAGGAAATTAAATTTTAGGACGAACTTGAATGTTCACCCCAGATCTAGGACGAACTTCACAGTTCGTCCTAGATTAGGGACGAATTTTATAGTTCGTCCCAAATTGTAGTTTTATTCTAAATCAGAAAAAATGTGACAAAAATATGCATGCATGAGCTAAAGACCTCGGAATCACACGAAACGAGTTCTTATGCATTAGTATCGATCTTCTGATTATAATGATGACACGAAATAATTTTTTCACCTAATATTATTAGGTTTTTAATTTTTTGGAAATTAAAATTTTAATTGTGATATAAAAAAATTTATGAACCTCAAAATAGTGAGTGAAAAAAATTGTTTGAGGCCATCATTGCGATCAGAAGATCGATACGAACACATAGGAACTAGTTTCGTGTCATTCCGAGGTGTTTAGGTCGTGCATCCGTATTTTTATCACTCTATTCCGCAATTAAAAAAATAGAGATCTGGGACAAACTAAAAGGTTCGTCCCAAAGTATAAATCTTAAAAAAATCAAAATAAAATCTTTCAAAAAATAAAAACTAGACCTATAGAGCTCGGAATGACGTGAAACAAATTTTTATGCGCTCATATCGATCTCATGACCACATTAGTGAACTCAAAGACCCAATATAGTTTGCGATAATTAAATTGAAAATATCAAATTGATAGAACCTATGACTTAGTAAAAATAAGAATTGATTTGAAAAAGTTAAAGTCGTCATGATATTCGAAAATTATGGATCTAATTTTGTTAAGAGGGAAAAATGTTTGACGCCACTAATGTTGTCATGAGATCGATACGAGCACATGAAAATTTGTTCCATGTCATTTCGAGTTCTCTAGGGCTAATTTTTAATTTCTGAAAGAATTTATTTTGAATTTTTAAGGAAATTAAATTTTGGGACGAACTTGAATGTTCATCCCAGATCTGGGACGAACTTCACAGTTCGTCCCAGATTAGAGACGAATTTCATAGTTCGTCCCAAATTTTAGTTTTATTCTAAATCATAAAAAATGTGTCAAAAATATGGATGCATGAGCTAAAGACCTCGGAATCACACGAAATGAGTTCGTATGCGTTAGTATCGATCTTCTGATCATAATGATGACACGAAATAATTTTTTCACCTAATATTATTAGGTTTTTAATTTTTTAGAAATTAAAATTTTAATTGTGATGTAAAAAAATTTATGAACCTCAAAATAGTGAGTGAAAAAAATGTTTAAGGTCATCATTGCGATCAGGAGGTTGATACGAACGTATAGGAACCCATTTCGTGTCATTCCGAGGTGTTTAAGTCATGCATCCGTATTTTTATCACTCTATTCCGCAATTAAAAAAAAAATAGAGATCTGGGACGAACTAATAGGTTCGTCCCAAAGTATAAATCTTAAAAAATTCGAAATAAAATCTTTCAAAAAATAAAAACTAGACCTATAGAGCTTGGAATGATGTGAAACAAATTCTATGTGCTCGTATCGATCTCATGACCACATTAGTGAACTCAAAGACCCAATATAGTTTGCGATAATTAAATTGAAAATATCAAATTGATAGAACCTATGACTTAGTAAAAATAAGAGTTGATTTGAAAAAGTTAAAGTCATCATGATATTCGAAAATTACGGATCTAATTTTGTTAAGAGGGAAAAATATTTAAGGCCACTAATGTGGTCATGAGATCGATACGAGCACATGAAAATTTGTTCCATGTCATTTCGTGTTCTCTAGGGCTAGTTTTTAATTTTCGAAAGAATTTATTTTGAATTTTTAAGGAAATTAAATTTTGGGATGAACTTGAATGTTCGTCCCAGATTAGGGATGAATTTCATAGTTCGTCCCAAATTGTAGTTTTATTCTAAATCAGAAAAAATGTGGATGCATGAGCTAAAGACCTTGGAATCACACAAAACGAGTTCCTATGCGTTAGTATCGATCTTCTGATCATAATAATGACACAAAATAAGTTTTTTTACCTAATATTATTAGGTTTTTAATTTTTTGGAAATTAAAATTTTAATTGTGATATAAAAAAATTTATGAACCTCAAAATAGTGAGTGAAAAAAATGTTTGAGGCCATCATTGCGATCAGGAGATCGATACGAATGCATAGGAACCCGTTTCGTGTCATTCCGAGGTGTTCAGGTAGTGCATCCGTATTTTTATTGCTCTATTCCACGATTAAAAAAAATAGAGATCTGGGACGAACTTTGGAGTTCATCCCAAAATTTAAATCTTTAAAAATTCTAAATAAAATCTTTCGAAAAATAAAAACTAGACCTGTAAAGCTCGGAATGAGATGAAACAAATTTCTATGCGTTCGTATCGATCTTCTAATGACAATGATGACACGAAATAATTTTTTTACCTTAAATTTTGAGGTTTTTAATTTTTCAGAAATGAAAATATTAATTGTTGATAAAAAAATTTATGAACGTCAAAATATTGAGTGAAAAAAATGTTTCAGGTTATCATTGCGATCAGGAGATTGATACGAACGCATAAGAACTTGTTTTGTGTTATTCCGAGGTGTTTAGATCGTGCATCCGTATTTGTCACGCCCCAGAGGAGTCTCTGTCCGAAGAAATTTCGGCAACATCTCCCCTGTACGGCGGACAATCTGAAACTTTTCTACAAGCACTATATACCTCAGCCACATGCGGCTGGAATAATAACAATAAAAGAAAACAAACACCACGCAGTTAATATCAAATTCAGCCTCTGGCTGACACAACCACGCAGTAAAAAAATAAAGCAGCCCACTCGGCTGTACCAAAACTAAAACACAAAACTGCTAGCCGGCTAGGCTTACACAACCAATAACAAATACAAAACACCACATAACAACATCAACTCTCCAAAAATAAAACCAGAGTATCGAGCTAAACAAACTGATACATAAAAACAAGCAAAACATACGTGAAACCGATAAGTCCTCTGATGTGACGTGGGGACCAGCAGACAGGATGCTCCAAGCTACACCATAAATAACCTGGTACCTGAAAAATATAGAGTCCACGGGTGAGTTCAACAACTCAGTGAATACCAATAGACATGCCTAGTAAGATATATCTAACAATAATAAACATGGAATACGACTTCCTAATCATATATAGGAATACAAAACCGAAAGGTAACTGAGGAAGCTGTACTCACCAGGAACTCCTATCCAGACAAAAGGGTCGTCAAACCGAAAGTGTCAATAATCCTGTATGCAGGTCAAAAGTATGTATCCAACCAAAATGCAGCAACCAAATGCAGCAAACACAATCATAAAAATATAAATGCATCAATGCATATGATGCTAATGATGCGTCCTGGTCACCCCTGACGCCAGTCAGTCATCTCACACACAAATGGTGAGACCGAGTGGGTAGGGCTGTGACAACCGTGCACTCTGTCGTCACTACTCCTGATGAGTGACCGAGTGGACGGGATGCTGTCGGAGTACACACATACTCCTACCCCAAATCATAAATGGGGAGCTCAATGCTCTCATCTCCCGGTACAAGATGACGGGAGGACATCTCTGCCGGCTACCACGCAGAGTCACCTGACCAACGCTGCTACACTAAATGCCAGCGGAGCCAAATAGAGCGGAACTGACTGCCGGCTACCACGCTGAGTCATATGACCAACGGAGCCAAACAGCAGAACCGCCACACACCTGCCTGATATACCACTAAACCATGAGTGGGGGTGTGTGCAGTACATGTAACTGGCGATGGGCTCAACCATAGTGGAGCCGACAATCGCACAGCATGCAATCATGATGCATGTCACTATGCATAGCAAAAACTGATCAACATAACCATATCCATATATACAAAATGGGTACTGTAAAAGTGATGGTCACATACCAAAATCTAAAGTACACAGGTCAGATAGAATATCAAAAACCTATGTCCTGAACATAATAAGTATGGAATATCCTGATCAGCATAGAAAAATCCATATATACATAATATGGGTACCACAGTATCAGTAAGCCAAATCCACGGATCTAGGGTATACAAATCCTCTAAGGTATAACAACCTAGACCCAAATCATATCCCTCTTCCATAGCATATGTACCAACAATATACACAGATCAAAGAATCAGGGTCTAAACACCCGAATCATATATGATATACAAATAGAGGTACACAAACCTGATATGGCACAAAAACCTAAGTATCAAATAATCTAGATATATAGGCCAGAAACAACAATCCAAATCCTAGTCCTAACCTCAGTAAGCATGGTATGTCACTCTAGAAACAAAGATACTCATGGTAACAAGATAATCATGGCAACAAATCACGAGATATAAGCACGGATACATCACAGGTGACAAACCTAACATGCTAAGGATATCAAACAGTGACATACCAACGGCAAACATGTTCATTGCATGTAGTTATAAAATACTATGCATATCCAAAGACATTATCATAAAAGATAAGTCAAGAGGTACCCGCCTCCAATAGAAAGGGTCGTATCCAATCCAAATCCAACGTCGAGTTGCTCATCTCGCGTCACAGTCCTGTAATACATAGTATACAGATTTAGCTAATTAAATACCAATTAATTAGCTAAATCAAATCCTCGAGAAACTAACATAAATCCAAATCCAATTATAAACCCTAATTGGATCATTTAACTCCTCAATCAATTCTAATTAATTCATTCGAATTAGGGCTTGCAATAAAATAACCAATCATAATATCTTACTTGATTTAGCCCTAATTCAATACATACCTAATTCATCAACAACATGAATCAATTTCCCTACTTCTTACCTTAATCCACAGCCCAACAAATCCATAGCAAAGACAACTTGCTGTCGGAACAGAGGTAGCTATTGGAAATCAAGAAACGCCCTGCAATGCACTGTCTGGATCAAAATGAAGCTTAAGAAATCGACATCCAAACAACAACCAAATTCTCAGAACAACCTGAGCACCTTACCTCTTCCTCTAATCGCCTGCGATGACCAAGAACCCGACGAAGCTGCTGCTGGAAACCTTAATACCAGAGACTCAGGTCGATAACAAGTTGGCGGCTGGCACTGGACGGCTGGCAGGGCGTGGAGAGGCTGGAACAGCCCGATCCGGCGGTCGGCAGTGGTACACAAGGACAGATCTAGGGCACGGCTCATAGCACTGCTCGGGTCAAGAGTTGGCAGCGGCGCAGGGCGGCGGTCGTCTGCCGGTGCTAGGGCATAGGGAGCCGCGGGATGATCACCTGGCTGCAGGGGCTGGGCGGCGTCGGCGCACAGATCCGAGAAGGGGAAAGGGCGGCGCTTAAGTGTCGGCGAGAAGAAACGTCTGCGGCACAGGAAGAGACAAAATCGGGCGGCACAGCTCGGAAGAGAGGGGAAGAAGAAGCTTGGCCGGCGTTCAATCGGAGGAGAAGAGATAACCGCCGGCGCTAGGAGGTTAGGGCACGGGTGAATTCGGCGGAGGAGAAGAGAAATGGCACGCACGGGGGGGGGGGGGAGAGGTTTCGGTGAAAACAGGGAAAGAAAAAGAAAAAGAAATAAATAAATAATTTCAACTTTTCCTCACTTAAATTGGGTAGCCTAAACAGGCTTTCCCGGGCCCCATTTATATCCCCGTTAACTCGTCCATACGAGCTCCGAAAAATTCCCGAAAAATTTCAAAAAATTTCGAAAAATTCTCTTATCAATATTCGCCATTTTCGGTATTTTACATTCTATTTCGAAAAATTCTCTTATCAATATTCGCCATTTTCGGTATTTTACAGTATTTTTATCACTTTATTGCGCAATTAAAAAAAATAGAGATCTGGGACGAACTTTGAAGTTTGTCCCAGATCTGGGACGAACTTTGAAGTTTGTCCCAGATCTGGGACAAACTTTGAATTTTGTCCTAGATCTGGGACGAAATTTGGAACGAATTTTAATTGTCCCTAAATTTGCCCTAAAAACATCGAACATCCATCATTTCTTTCATCTTCTTTCTTTTCACGATGGCGACTGTGGATGTTGATCTTCGGCCACGAATCCACGATCTCCGGTAGGTAAGCTTTGGGTTTTTTTTCCTCTCTCATCTCTCTCATCTCTGCTGTGTATCGTCGCGTCTCCCCTTGCACGGCAACAGCCCGCCTTGTCATGCGATTGCTCGTGCACGGCAGCCGCCTCGCCTTGCTGTGAGGCTGACCTTGCACGGTAGCTACGGTGCCTCCTCGTCGAGGCTACCCTTGCATGCCAGCCGCGAGCCGCTGGATCCAGGCCTTGCTCACCGCTGGCAACTGCTGGGAGCCACCAGATCATGCCCTTGCTGGCCACTGGTAGTCGCCGGCCGCCGGATCCGGCTCTTCCTGGCCGCTCGCTGCCGCGAACCGCCAGATCCAAACCGTACTGGCCGCTGGCAACCGCGCGTCGCCGGATCTGGACCTTACTGGCCGCTAGCAGCCGCGCGCCGTCGAATCTTGACCTTCACCTGGCTGCTAACAGTCGCAGCTCGGGCCGATTGCTGGCAGCCGCGGGCCGATTGCTATTGCAGACCCCAGCAGCCGCTGCTGGCCCCTACGGCTACTGCCAGCCCATAGTGTAGTAATATTTGTGGGCGTCCAATAGTATATTTGTGTGTGTACTCTTATATATGATTGTAAACTTTGTATTATTGTTTATGCAGGTGAATTTGCATTGGCGTGGCTTGGAGAGATGCTCATCTTTATTCTCCGTTGTTAGGTATATGTATCTAGATATGTTATTTTAATCATGAAAGCATTAGTGTAAGGATGAAATAAATGTGCCTATTATACTATATGATGTTATTGTTTTCTTTGTTATATTTTATTTCATTTGTATGTGCACTAAGTACATATTCATCATTAATATATTATCATTAGTAATATAGTTTATTGGAACTAGACAAAATGTAGAATAAAAGAAGTTGGATGTATAACAAGAACCTGTCCGATTGTCGCGTTTTAATTGATGAGTTTATCACTGGCTTGAGACAATTTTTGAATTTTGCATCTAGTCAAGTTGATTATATGGATGACAATAAGATAAGATGTCCTTGTAAAAAGTGTCACAATGGCAAACTTTTACTCTGTGATAAAGTTGAAGAACATCTTTGTAGATTTGGATTTATTCCGAAGTACTATAATTGGGCATCTCATGTTGAATCGTTCATATCTGATGATGATTATGCACGAAACATACAAGTCTCAGTTAGTGGTGAGCAGAGTTATTATGATCAATTAAATTCATATCAAAGGATGGTTATTGATGCAGCAGGTCAGAATTTCAATCCCACCATGCATAGTACAAGTTCTAGTTATCCTCCACCAGTTGAATAAATGTTTACTACTTATACATCACCTTTGGAGGAGGCAGAAGTACTTGGTGTTAATGAAACATATACTAAATTTCAAGAAGTGTTGAGTGCTGCTGATGAACCATTATGGGCTGGTTGTAACACTCACACAAATTATCTCTCATTGCAAGACTGTTGAATGTCAAGGCTGAGTGTAATGTGTCGGAATATTGTTTTAATAAGTTTGTTCAAACTTTTGAAGAGGCATTGCCGCGTGATAATATATTGCCCAATGATTTTTACACTATGAAAAAACTTATTAAAGAATTAAGTCTTCCAGTGGAAAGAATTGATGTATGCAGAGATGGTTGTATGCTATATTGGGGAGACGATGCAGATACAGATGTTTGTAAATTCTGTAATCAAGATAGATACAAGACCATCAGAAGAAGTCAACAACGACGTAAATCATACAGTCAGTTGTTTTATTTGCCTTTAACTCCTAAGTTACAAAGACTTTATGCATAAAAGACAACTGCTGAACATATGACGTGGCATGCAAATCATCAAACAGAAGATGGACTAATGTGTGATCCATCAGATGCAGACGCGTGGAAAAATTTTGATAGGACATATCCGGAATTTGCAAAGGAGACTCGAAATATTAGATTAGGTCTCTGTGCTAATGGATTTGCTCCGTTTGGCAAATCAGGGAAAAATTATTCATGTTGGCCAATTATTTTAACTCCGTATAATCTTCCACCTGGAATGTGCATGAAAACACCTTATATGTTTTTAACATTGGTTGTACCTGGGCCACAAAATCCGAAGAAGTTAATAGATGTTTATTTGCAACCTTTGATTGCAGAATTGAAACAATTATGGGATGAAAGTTTTCCTACATACAATGTGCATACTAATCGGATGTTTATAATGAAAGCTGCTCTTCTTTGGACCATAAATGACTTTCCAGCTTATGTATGGAGAGATCAAAATCAATCAGATTGAAACATGGGAAGAAGCCGAGTTATTTTGATTGTCATAGACAAATTTTACCACTAAATCATAAGTTCAGAAGGAATAAAGATGAATTCACTAGGAATAGAATTGAAAGAACACATCCTCCATTAAGATTGACATGTCAAGATATTTGGCACAGAGTGTTATACTTTTCATCTGTTATTGAAGACCCACATGGTACAACATATGATTATGGAAGTACACATAAATGGACAAAACGGAGTATTTTTTGGGATTTGCCATATTGGTATAGTCATTTAATACATCATAATCTTGATGTAATGCATATTGAGAAGAATGGTTTTGATAATCTGATAAATATAGTGATAGATATCAATGGAAAAACCAAAGACAATCTCAATGCTAGAAAAGATATGCGACTCCTTTGTAAAAGACTCACCCTTGATGTCGATGGAAATAGTAGGGGACCAAAGTTAAAAGCAGTTTATACATTGAATAAAGATCAGAGACGTGTTGTTTGTGAATGGTTGAAATTTTTAAAATTTCCAGACGGTTTCATTTCTAATATTGGAAGATGTGTCGATATGACATAATACAAATTGATTGGTATGAAAAGTAATGACTATCATATATTTATGCAAAGGCTTGTTCCTATTGCTTTTAAGGAACTATTACCAAATTTTGTATGGGGTACAATTACAGAGTTAAGTATTTTTCTACACGATATCTACTCAACTGTTTTGAGACACTCACATATGGATACATTAGAGAGAGGCATTCCAATTATTTTGTGTAATTTGGAAAGGATATTTCCACCCTCATTTTTTGATTCCATGGAACATCATTTGGTTCACTTGTCATACAAGGCTAAAGTTGGAGGACCTGTCCATTTCCGATGGATGTATCCATTTGAAAGGTAAAATTTTAATCTGTTATATTTTGACAAATTGAATGCATAAAAATATACTCATTTTATTATATAATGAATCTAATATAATTTGTATTATTGCAATCAGATTCTTATATCATTTGAAGAAAAAAATAAAAAATAAGGCACATGTTGAAGCATCTATTGTTAATGCATATATTGTGGAGGAGGTAACAACTTTTGCTTCATATTATTTTGAGCCTCATGTTCAAAGCAAACGACAGAGACTAGGAAAAAACGATGAAGGTCCAATTGATCCCAATATAAACTCATTCTCAATTTTTAACTACCTTGGTCGACCAAGTTGAACATGTAAGGAGAGATACTTAACTGGTCAAGAATGGCGGACGACTCATACATATATTTTACTGAATTGTCTAGAAGTATCGTCATATTATGAGTTAGTATATATTTTTAATTTTTTATTTTTCTTATGTTGTAACTTTTAGTGTTATAATTTAGCTTTTTTATCATAAGACTTTTGACAAATTATATTCTGGCTTATCACCACAAGAGTTTGATCGCTTATGCGAAGAAGAATTTGCACCATGGTTCAAAACATTTGTAAGTAGTCAATTTAAATTTGAATTTCAAATATGAATGTTGTAATAATTGCCAAATTTGAATTTAGGTTCATGATAATCAAACTCAGATTGAGCAAGAATTGCTTATCCATCTAGCATGGGGTCCGAAAGCAATGGTACGCACATGGCCAGTGTATTTCATAAATGAATATAATTTTTATATTCAAGAATATGGAATGGGAAAGAATACGATGAATAGTAGAGTTTGTGTTAAGTCATCCAATGATGGAGATGCAAGAAATGATTTTTATGGCTTATTGGATGAAATTATAGAGGTAGCATACCCTGGCCCATAAATGGGAGTTATTCTATTCAAGTGTCGCTGGTTTGACCTTATCAAAAGGATGAAGGTGCATCCACAATATAATTTGGTTGAAATAAATCATAAAAGATTTTATAAAAAATATGAACCATTTGTGTTGGCACAACAAACAATTCAAGTATTCTATGCTTCATATCCTAGTTTGAAATGTAACAAAATTGATTGGTGAGTTGTTTGTAAAATGAAGGCACGACAAAAAAATTGAGGAACATCGGGAGGGCATTGCTTATCAACAAGAGAAAGTTACTAATATATTTCATATAGAAGAACATATTATTCCAACGTTACAAGATCCCACTGGAATAGTGATAAACGTGGATACAACTGAAATTGATGATGATGAGGAGGAGGAGGAGGAGGATGAAGACTTTGAGTTTTTATAATGAGTAAGTTTTTATATTTTATTTTCATATATTATATTGCTTTATTAAGAATAAATTTATTTTCAATTTGCAATTCCCAAAACTCATAGCTCAATTAGTTTATTTGTCTCAATTATATACAAAATTGTTTCATTTTTAAAGTTATATATCTTATATGTTAATACTCTGTATTTTTTATAGATAATTACAAGTTATATCTTATCGTCTTCTCGGGGTTCGTGGATTCACTCTTTTCTTAGGAAATATGGTAAGTTTTTTGGTTTCATTTATTATTTATTATGAAACAAATTTGTATTAAATTTATCATATGTTTGAATTTTCAGAATCTCTTTCGACGAGGTGGTCGCAGACGGAGCGCTCAGCATATAACACCTACAAACAATGTATCTACGCCCCCACCTAATTAGGCAGACACTGCAGGACCGTCGCATACACCTTCAACAATATCATCCTGTGCACCATCGCCTTCCCCTTCCCCTTCGGCTGTATCTTCGCCAATCGAGTCCCCAGTAGCCTCTTCCATTCCTTCCCGACATTCGATTGCTGAGAGGCTAGACATTCGAGAGTCTATACCCCCTTGTGGAGATTCGTAAGTAAAATTAAAATATTTTTTTTTTTCAACTTCCATAATTATTTAACATGTTTTTTTTGTAAATTATAATAGGTTCGATAATTATGTCCATGTTATTCACGAGATTAATATAATCGTGAATAACCATTGGAGAGGGGACTCGATGAGTTATACTAGCACTCCAGCACCGACTAGAGAGTTATGATGGAGTGAATTTAAGGTATATCTCATTTGTTTTATATCTTAAATGAAAGTAAATATACACTACAAGAAAAAAGCTATAAACAACGCTTTAAAAGCGTTGTCTATGTAGCTGAAAAAGCGTTGTTAAAAGCACTGTTGTTAAAAGTCTGCTCAAAGACAACGCTTTAAAAGTGTTGTTGTTTGTAGCAAAAACAACGCTTTTGCAACGCTTTAAAAGCGTTGTCATTTTTAGAAAGACAACACATAAAAAACGTTGTCTTTGTTAAAGACAATATATAAAAAAACGTTGTCTTTGTTAAAGACAATACATAAAAAACGTTGCCTTTATTAAAGACAACACATAAAAAGCGTTGTCTTTGTTAAAGACAGCGCATAAAAAGCGTTGTCTTTTTTACCAAAGACAACAGTTTCACAATGCATAAAAAAATATTATTTTTTTAGTAAAATATAAGAAGTTTTAAACTATTGTCTTTTAATACGAAAGACAAATAAAAGATAAATGAAAATAAATCTATTTCAATCAACAACATATTATTAAATAAACAACTAAGATCAATATAGAAATTATCATCCTTACACATCTATAACAAACATAATTACTTGCATACAAAGAAATTTTAATTAGGAAACACTCAAAACTACTCCTATTGACTACATCTTATTGCATGAATTTAAAGAATCTTGATGGATGCTACTTATCCTCTTGACTTGAATGTTCTTTACTCATTGGCTTTAACCATCTTCTTGTTTAAATCCCAAAGTCTTCTTAATAGTTCTTCGTCGAAGTACTTTCCAATCACACCCTTGAAATTTGGATGCAGTGCCACATAGCATGTAGTTGCTGCTCCTATAATCATCCATATCCGAGCTATTTAGTTGGAGTTTCTGAATATCTCCATTTACCATTCAAAATATCTGAAAAGACACTGCATGTAAAATTTCCAAAATCTCAATATTTAATGAAAGTCAACAAGAACAATTTATACATTACAGTTACAGAAAGTACATATACAATAACAGGTTATAACCACAACAATTTGTATGGATAACAATTTAAGAACTCACATCATTCTTAAAAAAAAAACTACTTATGCATCAACAAATGGTATCTTACTCTTGACAGTTAAATAACTAGTTTTTCACAGTAAACGGGGACTTAACACATATTAAACATATATAGAACAACAACAAATAGAAAAAGAAAGAAAAATGGAATTATCCCCACGCTTCACAGAAAATTCAGATTTAAAATTTAAATCCTAAATGGAAGCACCTAGAACCACAATAACAATTATAATATAAAACAAAACAATCACAGCATGATACCAACACAACAAAACTTGTGAATTAGATTCGTTGAGGCATGCACTACTTCCACAATCTAAAGAAAACAATAGAACCAACTTAACTAGCATACAAACAATTCTCAGATTTAAATTGTCTCAAAACAATTAATGATGACTTTGCAAATTTTAAATAGTTTATTTCAAATAATTTGAAATAAGCAAGATAATATTACTATTGATTGTAGTGAATCTCTCTCAATAATTTCAACTTCTTCAATAATCTGTCTCATAAATTGCATCACATAATAACTGGTGAGAAAGATCAAATTATTTATAACTGGTTATGAAGACTTACGTGATTGAAAATTCTGTTGAAGTTGCCAGATTCCTTGAAGAGTTGTTCAAAGTGAGGCTTACAATACAAAACACCTTCCATTAAAGAAACAAAAGATGAAGAGTAGAAAAACTCTTCTAATGTTAAATCATTATTTATGCAATTACCAACCGCTTTCTACAAAAATGATTGAAATTTTTCATAACGTGATTTAACTTATTCAACTGATAGTGGTTAATTATCATACCTAGCAATATTCCATCAGAATTAAGAAAGTTGAAATCCAATAGAGCCAAAATATTATAGCCTCCCATCATCATCATCACCTCAACGTTGAAGTGGTTGCAGATGATCCTATCGAGCTACAATTTCTTATTAGTAGCATAAACTAGAAATAGGTTATGAGGAACAACACTTCTTTTGTCATTGGAGTTCTAAATTAAGCAAGGATACATAACTTGCATTGATTCATATTGCCATCATTTTGAGAATCCTGATGTAAAAAATGTAAAGCCCAGGCACTACAATCTGCTCTCACTTGAATAGTAATCTTGCTCACTATATGTTATCAAGCAATGAATCATTCTAGATTTACTCAATCTTGATATATATTTTTCTGAGGATACTACCTAAAGCAATTTAGTCCTACTAAGTTTCCAACACAAAGAAAGACTATAGACAAAATTGCATTTTTTTTAGCAACAAATTTACAAAGGAGTCAACTATTGGATTGCATAACACGAGTAACAAGATACGGAGACAAAATTTCTACTTTTATCATGATCTAAAAATAGAATATTTAGTTACTCTATAGAACTAGCTCGAATATCAAATCTACAACATCGATCATTTACTAGAAATCTCAGCATTCCAAGTTATTTGGAATGCATCAGACGAACACATCTTACTCAAACTCGCTACTTCCAATGAAAAGAGATTATTACAAAGTAAAGTTCAAATAACAACATAAAATTCCAAAAGGGAGAACACAGACAGAGGCGAACGACGATACCGTGAGGGTTCCTTTGTAGTTATTGCACTTGAAGCAGGACTTATGGAAAACGATTTCGTCGGCAGTGAGTTGATCCATGAAGTTATCCATGAAATAGATAACTCCATTTTACCAACACAAGTTATTTGCCTCGCATAACTCAATGTGATGGAGTGACCAAAAATTCAAATAGAAAAGAAAAGAAATTGACATATCCAAATGAATTATCTTTCCAGCAACAAAATTGGGCAGCTATGTTCCAATGTTTAAGTTGGCATCAAAAAGAGGAAGATCACCTCAGATTTTTAAGCCGCGGAGGCTAGGTCGTAGGCATCGTGGAGGAGTAGCAGAGGAAGTTAGGTCGTTGGCGGCACGAAGGAGTGGCGGAGGAGGCAAGGTCCCGGCCGGTGTGGAGATGTGGTGGAGGAGGCTAGGTGCGAGCGATGGGTTTTGGAGGCTAGGTTTTTCATGGAGATGAGTTTTGGCGGAGATGAGTTTTCATGGAGATGAGTTTGGGGAGGAGCTAGGGTTTCGGCGGTGGGTTAGGCAGAGGAGGGCTTCGCGTGGGTTTGAGGGAGGAGGGTTTTGTGGGCACTTGTAAAAAATCACGCATTGGTCTACATATGTATACTAAAAAAAATTATGTAATAGACAACACTTAAACACAACGCTTTTTAAAAAACGTTATCTTTGATATAAAAATAATACCAATAGACAACACATATTTAAAAAAGCGTTGTCTTTAATAAGAAATAAAAAATAAAGACAACAGTTTTTACTAAAAGCGTTGTAAAAAGAAAAAAGACAATATTTTTTTAAAAAAACGTTGTCTTTTAAGTATTGTGTAATCCCAATTTTCTTGTAGTGATATCAATAATTATCATTTTTTCTATTACAACGATCATTGACTTGGGACATGAGTGATGAGATGGAAATAAGAAGGATTTTCATAAAAAAATGTAGCGATCACATTCGTCATGTATTCAATCATGCGAAGTCAAAGGGGAAAAAACCACCATTCATTACTGAGGAAAACTAGATAAGGATTACTAATTATTGGGAAACTGAGGAATTTAAAACAAGAAGTCACCGAAATAAAACAAATCAATCTTTTAATTCTGGAGGCATCTCTGCTACATATGCGGGAGGATCTATCAATATTGATGAACATAGACGCAGATTGATAATTTTCTAACACTCCAATTATTTTCTTAATCTATTTGACACTATTTAATTATCTTTAATCATCTTTTTTTAGTCCAAAGAACTAGAAAAGGAGCCTACATTTATAGAAACTTTTACCCGCACCTTTCAGAAAAAAGATAAGACTTGGAGCGGGGATAGAGCTAGAGCAATCAAGGTTTTAATAAATTTTTGATCTAAATTTATACATTAGATTCTATTATTAATGTACCCATTATAATAACTTAATGTTATTATAATTATAATTTATTTTTTGTTACAATACAGGAAAAATACGATGAACTAGAGACAGCAAAGAGATGTTCTGGTTCTGCTAGTGCAGATATAGAGGGGTCTGAGTCATCTGTTGGTATTGATTTAAATTTATGGCTACAGGCGAGTGGAGGGTCAAAAAAGGAGGAAAGATATTTGGAATGAGTTCTTTGAGCAGAACATATAGAGTTGGCCGTATTTCTTCTTCCTCCTCACTGACCCAGCAGATGAACCACTTGACTGAAGAGGTTTCACAATTGAAGGATATTTTAAATGAAAGGGATGAAGAAATGAGACAAATGCGCCTAAATCAGGAATTGATTTTGCGACATTTTCAGTTAATTTCTGCTCCAAGTCAAAATCCTCCCGGTGACGGTAACGGTGATGATGGTGCTCATGATGATGGCGAAGGTGATGAATCTTAGTTAATTTATGGTAAGTTTTATATTAGATTTTTTTGCATTTATTCGTAAAGAAGTAGAAGAATTAAGAACATCTATATTGGTACATTTAGTTAATGCAAACAATAATTAGTTAAGAAGGAAGAAAGAAATAACCAGCAGGTCTTAATTTTCTTTGCTGTTAATTAGTTGATCATGATGTCTGGAAACGCCTAAATGTTGATAAAGCTTTAGAATTTCATATACCAAAGAGTAAAATCAAGTTTTATGCTTGGAGTTGCCGTGTAAAAATGTAGCCTTCATGTTTTATACAATCAGTGGTAAATTAAAAAGATGGTTGTGAACATGAGATGCATAAAATGACTGGACTTATTTCATCCAAGCTTTTGTGATGAGTGAAAGTAGCTCCATAGAATCAGCTAAATCTTGAGGTGATTTTTATTTTATTTTATTAACATTTCTTTTATGTTGAATCTGCTTTAGCTTCAATAAGCTTCCTTTTAAAATAAAATTTGAGCTTCGTGGAGAAAAACCATGCATTTCTTGTTGTACAATCCTTTCACTTTGGGCTGGGGTTTTCAAATGTCGTACGATCATTATTGTGGTTCTTTACTTTTGCCATCAGCAAATCAAGAAGCTTCAAGGGAGAACATGTTTGCAACCTAGAGATTCTCAAGGCTCATGTTCAACTCAACCAATATTACGTTTTATTCAGAACTCATGAGTTTTATTGAGACTAGTATTTCTGGAGAGGATACAAAAATTATGGATATTTAGCTGAATGAGTTAGTTTACCTCGCAGACAAGTCAAGAAAGGATCATTACATTCCTTGTATGAGCTGAATTTAAGTATGTGTGTGTTATTTTTAACTCTGTTAGGGGGGATACAACATTAACTGGTTGCTTTTGTGGATGTTGCACACGTTAACAGTAAACATAGTAAAGTATCTTAAGCTATTATTTCTAAATTCTCTAATGAGTTTTGGTTTTCTGGAAGATTATGAGAATGAGGTTATACTTTTTAGTTGTTTTCTTGAGGATAATTGCTTCCTGTAATTTGCTTTCATACATATAGTTGGGGATGCGCATTGGTTATGTTGTTGAATTACAATAGTTTTCCATATTAAACATCAGTTTCTAGCAAATACTTGGCTGCCAATTCCAGAGAATCAGTGGTGAATTAAAAAGACGGTTGTGAACATGAGATGCATAAAATGACTGGATGGATAAGTTGATGCCATTGTACATTTACATATTTTATGTAAATCCTAAAATGGCTCACGCTCATCATCACCGGGCTTTTTTAACTATAAAAAATGTAACTTGGTTTTATCTAGGATACTCCGTGGGGCTTTAAGGTTGCATTTTCTTTTGGAGGAATGATTGTCATAAACAATCAAAGTAGAGAAAAAGCTGACTTGCAAGAAATTAATCAACAGAAATACAAGAAATGCAACCTCAGCAGCATACCATATTTATCAGGAATAGATAAAGTACTACTTAGATGTTCCAATTGAATGCAATTGTATCTCCACTTGATACCATATGCTGTTCAATGGCGTTGACTGGTTGCATCTGAAACAATATTGCAAGGCACGGGCATTGCTATTGAAACCAAACCAGATTATGGACTAAAGCATAGGACAATAAAATGAGATATGATGGCAAAGATAAAAGCAAGGGAACATGACATTGAAAGTTGAACAAGTTTTATATGTCTTATTTCAATTTTATATTATTAATATGTTTTAGATATATTTTTTTGGTATAAATATTAGTTATTATTCATTTATAATTTGATGCATGAAAAGGAGAATGAAGAATGGAAGAAGGTGCACGAAGCTCCCGAAGCATGACGATTAGTATTTTCTTTTATGCTTTAGATGCTTTGATGTATTTGTTATTTGGATTATGAGTTGTTGAATCAAATTAGTTCTTGTTTTCATGTGTAAATATGATGTGTGTTGAATTGACATATTTGAATGTTAGATATGAGATGTGTAGTTTTGTTTATTTTGATGTGTATAAATATGATGTGTGTTGAATTTTGGTTAATATATTTTAAATTTTAATATGGGAATGATAAGTGATTTATAGATTAGCTTATGTAATGATGTATTTAATATGTAAAATAGGATAAAGAAAATAAAAATGTAGAGATTTGATTTTTTTATATTTTGGGATAAAATTTGGGATGAATTTGGATTCGTCCCAAATTTGGGACGAACTTGGATTCATCCCTAATTTGGGACGAACTTGCGACAAATTTGGGTTCATCCCAAAATCTGAGTTACTTTGAGTTCCCAAAGTTCATCCCAAATTAGGGACGAATTTTGGATTCGTCCCAAAATCTGTGTTGCCTTCATTTCTCAAATTTGGGATGAATTTTGGCTCGTCCCGAATTTGGGATGAACCAGATTTCGTCCCAAATTCGGGACAAACCAGAATTTGTCCCTAATTTGGGACGAAAATCTAATTTCGTCCCAAATTCAAAGACACTATACTGTAAAATTTGGGACGAATTATTTTTTTTCGTTGCAAAATTTAGCAATGACATATTTGCGACGAATATATTTTTGTCACAAAATTTGTCACAAATAATTTTGCGACGAAAATTTTTAAAAAATTCATCCCTAAAATCGTCCCTAAAATCCTGTTTTTTTGTAGTGAGAGACCTCAATCGAAGCACAAGATCGAAGCACAAAATCAAAACACAAAATTGCTAGCCTCTTGTGTTGGTGTTTCAGGATCCATACAAAGAAAAACTAAACTAGTTCACAGTGGAATAAAGAACTAGTTGTAACTTTCCTTGTAGTTAAAGACCTTTTGATCTTTTGCTGTATTCCTCTCATCTTCTTGGACATCGTGTGGGCAACAATCTACCAAGATGAAGACACCTGACCTTCTCCTTCTTTTCCAAGCTTTAGGCCACCAAAGAATACAAAGTGAAGAGGTCTCCTCCTTCTTCTTCTTCTCCTCCAAGCAACCGGCCACCAAGATAGAGTCTTCTCCAAAGGAGCGCCGGCCCTAATGAAGAAGAAAGGCGGGATGTCGTCGGCCTTTAGGGAAAGAAGACAATAGAATAAGATAGAAGAAGGGTCGGTCACACAAGAGAATAAAAGAAGAGCCTTTGGTTGTGTTATTAGAGAGCATCCCCTCCTTCTCTTTTATAATCTTTGCTAGCGGCTAATTGTTGGTTGCTACTCGGAAAACCTATAGGTTCCACTGTACAAAAATTTTGTACAAAGGTCTGAACCTTTTCCTAGCTACCATGTGTTCTTTTAAATTAAATTTTGGATCGCCTGCGGAACTTAACACGTTTGATCCAAAACTTAATCTATTTGTTCTTTTAGGTTTTGACTTGGATCTCCTGCGGAACTTAACACGTTCAACCCAAGTCTCCTTAAGTTATTAATTCCATTAAATATTAATTTCCATAAAAGGTTCCCAGTACTGACGTGGCGAGGCACATGGCCTTCTTGGATATGGGAGCAACCACCACCGACTAAACAAAACCTTTAATAGAAAGCTAATATTTAATTTCCTAAAATAACTTTAGGTTAACCAAAGAGAACAATCAAATCACAAGGAAAAGAAAGAAACAAAGAACACAACTTCGAAAAACATATTCGAAATTCTAGAACGTAAACCTCTTGTATTTGGTATTATTTCCATAAATAACTAGCATGATGCGGAAATAAAATTTACTAGTTATACCTTGTAGAAAACCTCTTGATCTTCTACCGTATTCCTCTTCTAACCTCGGACGTTGTGTGGGCAACGATCTTGAGACGAGAAACCACCAATCACCTTCTTCTCCTCCTAGCTAGGTTCGGCCACAAAGGAAGCTTCACCAAGGAAGAAAAACAAAATACTAACCAAGCTCCAAGAGATGCTAGCTTTCTCTCCTTCTTCTTCTTCTTCTCCGAGTAGTATCCGGCCATCACAAGAGCTCCAATAGAGAGGGAGAGGTTCGGCCACCACAAGAGGAAGAGAGGGAGAGGTTGGCCGACCACACCAAGGAACAAAAGAGGGAGAGGAATAATAGATGTTGTATCTTGTGAAGGCACCCTCACCCCTTCTTTTATATTCCTTGGCCTAGGCAAATTAGGAAATTTAATTACAATAAAATTTCCTTAATTTCCTTGACATGATTTAATTGAGAAAAATTAAATAAAATTTCCCAATTTAATCTCTAATGGCCGGCCACTTCTAGAGGAAATAAATTAGACAAGTTTTAATCAACAAATTAAAACTTCCTAATTTGTTTCTTGAAATTTTAAAAATAAAATTTCTCTTTAAAAATCTCTTCATGGTTGATAAAGGAAATTTCTATAATTTTAATTTTATCAACATGTGGATAATTTTTAAAGAGAAAATAAAATAACTCATCAATCTACAAATAAGGAAAGAGATCTAATCTCTTTCTTTAATCTTTTGTAGATCTTTTACAAGAGAGATATTTTAATTTTAATTCTCTTTAAAAATTATTTCTTCCACATAATAAAAACTAAAATTAAAATCTATTTTTAATTTAATTTGGCGGCCCCACTAGCTTGGGTTCAAGCTAGGGCCACCCAATATACCTAGGCCGGCCCTAGCTTGGTTCCCAAGCTAGCTTGGCCGGCCCCTTATTAGTGGGTATAGAAGGTGGGTATAGGTGAGTATTAAACTTCTACAAATAAGAGGCTACGATAGGGACCGAGAGGAGGAATTGGTTTTGGTCTCCGATAAAATTAAGCATCCCGTGTTCGCCCTGAACACACAACTTAATTTTATCAATGATAATTCATTCCACTAGAGAATTATCATTGAACTACCGCACCAATCCCAAATTACATTTTGGGCTCCTTCTTATTATGAGTGTGTTAGTCTCCTGTGTTTAAGATATCAAATGTCCACTAATTAAGTGAGTTCTTGACAACTCATTTAATTAATATCTAAGTCCAAGAGTAGTACCACTCAACCTTATTATCATGTGGACTAAGTCCACTTGGAGGGTTTAACATGACAATCTTTATGAGCTCCTCTTGAGGACATTATCAACCTAGTATCTCTAGGACACAGTTTCCTTCTATAATCAACAACACACACTATAAGTGATACCATTTCCCAACTTATCGGGTTTATTGATTCAACGAACTAAATCTCACCCATTGATAAATTAAAGAAATAAATATCAAATATATGTGCTTGTTATTACATTAGGATTAAGAGCACACACTTCCATAATAACCGAGGTCTTTGTTTCTTTATAAAGTCAGTATAAAAGAAACGACCTCAAATGGTCCTACTCAATACACTCTGAGTGTACTAGTGTAATTATATAGTCAAGATAAACTAATATCTAATTACACTACGACCTTCCAATGGTTTGTTCCTTTCCATCATGGTCGTGAGCTACTATTTATAATTTATAAGCTACTGATAACATGATCTCTGTGTGACACCACACACCATGTCATCTACAATATAAATTAATTGAACAACTACATTTATCATAAATGTAGACATTCGACCAATGTGATTCTTATTTCTAGATAAATGTTTATACCAAAAGCTAGGCTTTTAGTATACACTCCAACAATCTCCCACTTATACTAAAAGACTAAGCTGCTATATCTGCTGCCATAGATCTGATTCCTAACCCTTCAACATGCCCATCAAAAGCTCTTGCCTTAAGGACCTCAGTGGAAGGATCAATAGGTCATCACCGATGCAATCTAGGCGGCAACAACTTCTCCTCGTTTATACGATTTCTCGTATTGGGTGGTACTGCGCTCATTGTGTTTACTTGCCTTATAGACTTATGGTTTCTTGATTTTGCTATTGCACCAACATTATTACAATAAATTGTAATAATCTTTGACAAACCAAATCATATCTAAGTCTATCTTGAGGTTATTGAGTCATCTGACTTTTAATGGCTACCTCGGAGGCTTGTCATATACTAAGCTTCTATGGTGGAGTCCAGAAAAACACCTATGCTTATCACTCTTCCATAGTTATGACTTTACCTCCTAAAATAAACACAAAAACCCTGAGGTTGACTTATTATTGTACCTATCCGATTGGAGGTCAAAATCCATACAACCCATAGGAACCAAATTAACTGCCTTGTAAGCTAGCATATAATCTTTAGTGCCTCTAAGGTACTTTAATATATGCTTTACTGCAGTCCAATGTCCTTGTCTAGGGTTACTTTGATATCTGCTAACTATGCCCTTGGCAAAACAGATTTCTGTTCTCGTGCATAGCATACATTAGGTTGTCTAACTGCCGAAGCATAAAGAACTGCCTACATGTCCTCAATCTCCTTTGATGTCATCGGAGACATCTCTTTAGATAAAGACACTTCATGCTTAAAAGGTAAGAAACCTTTCTAGGAATTTTGCATGCTTAAAACGAGCAAGGATTTTTCCGATGTATCAAGCTTGGGATAAATATATTTTTTCTTGCGATCCCTTATTACTTTGATCTCAAAAATATATACATTCTCCCAAGTCCTTTTTATTTGGACAACCATATCCTTACTTCTGACAACATTTTGATATTGTTTCCAACTACCAAAAATGTTATCTCTGTATAGTACAAGAAATACCACCACGTTTCCATCATATCTTTTGTATACACAAGACTTTATCCGTTTACTCAATAAATCCATAGGTCTGGATTACTTTGATAAACTGGATGTTCCAAGACCTTAAAGCTTTGTATCAGTCCATAGACTGATTGAGCTTGCACACAAGAGGCTCTTAGCACTTTGCAATAAACCCTTCGTTGCTTTATATGGATGCTTTCTTCAAGACTTCTATTAAGGAATGCTGTCTTGACATCCACTTGCCAAATAGATAAAAGAATCCGGATAGACTTAAGCATGGCTACCAGTGAAAAAGGTTTCCTTTTTCATCAAGCCTTGCTTTGAAGGTTTCTACCTTCCTGTCTATCCCTCTTTTTCTATTATAGACCTTTTACACCCAAAGGCTTTTACACCACTTGGTGGTTCTACAAGCTTCCAGATTTTATACATATATTCTAATTCTATTATTCATTACTCTATGCCAAGATGCTTCATATTTATCTTGGAGTGCTTCGTCATATGTCCGGAGATCAGGTTCATGTCCTTCAGGGATCGAGTTCAAAAACTCTCCCAAAACATGAATCTTTTAAGGTTGCTTAACAACCCTCCCACTACGACAAGGCATTTTCTGTAATTGTGTATCATTTGTGATACGTGTTGCAGTTTTCTTGTGGTATCTCATCTTGTACAGTTGGTACTAGATTAGACATGTCTTTTATTATTTTCTTAAGAACAAATTTACTTATGAGCACGTGGTTCATTATATAGTCATTTTCTAAAAATCAGTCATTGATGTTATCAATGACCTTCTGATTTTTAAGACTATAAACCTACTTTTGTTTATCTAGGATAACTTACAAACAAGTGAACTCTTATCCAACTTATCATTATCTCTTTTTAACATATATGTTGGATTACCTGAATCCGAATATGCTTCAAAATAGGCTTACGCCTATTCAACAATTCTATATGAGTAGAGAGTTATGACTTGGAAGACACTATGCTCACTTTCATTTTCAGAGTTTATCCTTAAAACAAATTTGGTAATTTTCTGAATAACTCATCATCTATCTAATTATTCCATAAGAGTTCTTTACCTTCTTTCTACTACACCATTCTGTTGGGGTGTACCAGATGCAGTTAGTTGGGATTGAAATCAACTTCTGATAAGTGACTCCTAAAATCTCTCAAGAGGTACTTGCCACTACGATCTTCCATAGTGACTTTTTTACTTTATTCCTCCACATCAACCTTGTACTCTTTGAACTAATCAAAGTACTTAGTCTTGTGGTACATTAAGTAAATTTATTTGTATCTTGAATAGTTGTCTATAAATTAGACAAAATATTCAATACTACCTCTTGTCTGGATAGTCATAGGATCACACAAATCAGAATGAACTGATTTCAACATATCTTTGACTCCATACCCCTTGGACTTAAAAGCTTCTTGGTTATTTTTCTTCCAAGTAAGACTCGTAGGTTGGAAAGATTTCCACTACCAATGAACCCAAAAGTTCATCAGCTACCAATGAATCCTACTCAAGTATAACCTAGCTTTATATGCCAAAGATATAATTGGTTCATTTCGGAAGGTTGCTTTCTCTTAAAATTAGAAGATGTGTTACTAATTTCCATTTGTTGCATCGTGGGAGTTATTGGATTATAAATTGTCAACCATCATACCAGAATAGATAACTTTCCTATTTTTCTTGATAACAACTTTGTTATCAAAATAGACACAATATCTATAATAGTTTAGAAACTGAAATCAGGTTCTTTCTAAACTTGGTACGTAAAGACAATTACTTAAAATCCATATTTTATTCTTATCAAAGGATAAACATCTCCCACTACAACAGCTGCCACTGTGGACGGTGATTTACCTTTCATTTAGTTGTCGGATTTCCTGGAACCCTGCAATGAATTGCAGACATGATTAATGGCATCTTGTATCTACACTCCAGGTTCTAGTAGATAATACCACTGGACATGTTTCAACTAATGAATTAAATACATCTAAATTGTTCTTAGTTCTAAGAAGACAGTCTACCTTAATGTCCAAGTCCTATTTCCAATCATTACAATTGGGACTAATAAGTCTTTTTCTATAGTATGACTACTAGGGATTGACAAACATCCTAAGAATCACAAAAATATTTGGTCAAGATCAACTCCTTAAAATCTCCATGAATTTTGTGTATACAAAATCGAAGAAGAGATTTTATTCATTAATTTTATTATCTCGTCAACTTTACTTTATGATGAATAAAATTAATAGTTGATCTGTCTTTGATCAAATATTTGGTCAAAACTCTTTGAATTTAAAATAAAATATTGATTCCTCAAACAATATTATTTAAATTCACCAACACCTCAAACACTGTGAATTTTGCATGCCACGTTAGTGTGGACGTATACAAATTCAACATTTGTAAAAGGAGGGTTTTACCCATTAACTATCTTGTCAACGTATCTTTATGACAAATAAAATTATCTCAAACACCGTTAATTTTGTATGCCACGTTAGTGTGGACGTATACAAAATCAATCATTTGTAAGAGGAGTTTTAACCCTTTAATTTTATTATCTTGTCAACCTAGTTTCATGACAAATTAATAGTTGGTTTCATTTGGTGACACAAATAATAGCAGTGACTCCGATGGGAGGATACTATTAGATGTGTCTAAGTGTATACCATTACTTGACACTAAGTCCATTAATAAGATTATGCCCCTTCCGTTGGGGAAGATCACACGCTCTTAATTAACTTCCTATAGTCATCCAAAAATGGAAGTCTGTTCTAGTGATCCACAAACAAGCTCATCCGTTATGGAGGAAGGCACTCAAAGCCAACGCGCAAGCTTGTTTGCATCACTTACAAACCAGTAATGGAGACCATGGGATTTATTTAAAAATCCCTCTCCCACTTAGTTATTTATAAACGAGGAATTTTAACTATGCTAGCCTACTAGTCATGTATACTAACATGCACACAATATAAAAGCAATAAATAGAAAATCTAATTTTCAACTATTATGGCTTTTATCTCTAGTTGTCCTCCGTGTGTTGTCATCCCAAGCTGCTGCCATATCTTGTTGGCCACCGTGTGTTGTCATCCCAACTTGCTACTATATTTCGCCTCTGGTCCTTAGAAGGTTCCACGCTTTGCAAGATTCGATCCGCAACATACATAGAATTTTACATTTTGATCCTATATTCCATAAAAGGAATATACATGTATCTAGATCAAAAATAAAATCCTAATAAAACTAAATCGACTCCTGTTGTATTTTAATACAATCATGCACGAGATAAATGCCCTTGACATGTCGAGGGTCCAATCACACACATAATAACTAAAAGCCATAATAGTTGGATCATGCATCCCAAAGTTAGCACATCCTACTATTAACTCGCCTAAATTATGTATGACATGTGTATAATTAAACTAATACCAAATACACGAGGCAAAACCCTAGCTCGATACCAATTGTTGGTTGCTACTTGGAAAACCTATAGGTTCCTTTGTACAAAATTTTGTACAAAGGTCGAACCTTTCCTAGCTACCATGTGTTCTTTTAAATTAAATTTTGGATCGCTTTATGGAACTTAAAACGTTTGATCCAAAACTTAATCTATTTGTTCTTTTAGGTTTTGACTTGGATCTCCTGCGGAACTTAACACGTTCAACCCAAGTCTCCTTAAGTTATTAATTCCATTAAATATTAATTTCCATAAAAGGTTCCCAGTACTGACGTGGCGAGGCACATGACCTTCTTGGATATGGGAGCAACCACCACCGACTAGACAAAACCTTTAATAGAAAGCTAATATTTAATTTCCTAAAATAACTTTAGGTTAACCAAAGAGTACAATCAAATCACAAGGAAAAGAAAGAAACAAAAGAACACAACTTCGAAAAAACATATTCGAAATTCTAGAACGTAAACCTCTTGTATTTGGTATTATTTCCATAAATAACTAGCATGATGCGGAAATAGAAATTACTAGTTATACCTTGTAGAAAAACCTCTTGATCTTCTACCGTATTCCTCTTCTAACCTCGGACGTTGTGTGGGCAACGATCTTCCGAGACGAGAAACCACCAATCACCTTCTTCTCCTCCTAGCTAGGTTCGGCCAACAAAGAGGAAGCTTCACCAAGGAAGAAAAACAAAATACTAACCAAGCTCCAAGAGATGCTAGCTTTCTCTCCTTCTTCTTCTTCTTCTCCGAGTAGTATCCAGCCATCACAAGAGCTCCAATAGAAGGGCAGGGTTCGGCCACCACAAGAGGAAGAGAGGGAGAGGTTGGCCGGCCACACCAAGGAACAAAAGAGGGAGAGGAATAATAGATGTTGTGTCTTGTGAAGGCACCCTCACCCCTTCTTTTATATTCCTTGGCCTAAGCAAATTAGGAAATTTAATTACAATAAAATTTCCTTAATTTCCTTGACATGATTTAATTGAGAAAAATTAAATAAAATTTTCCAATTTAATCTCTAATGGCTGGCCACTTCTAGAGGAAATAAATTAGACAAGTTTTAATCAACAAATTAAAACTTCCTAATTTGTTTCCGGAAATTTTAAAAATAAAATTTCTCTTTAAAAATCTCTTCATGGTTGATAAAGGAAATTTCTATAATTTTAATTTTATCAACATGTGGATAATTTTTAAAGAGAAAATAAAATAACTCATCAATCTACAAATAAGGAAAGAGATCTAATCTCTTTCTTTAATCTTTTATAGATCTTTTACAAGAGAGATATTTTAATTTTAATTCTCTTTAAAAAATTATTTCTTCCACATAATAAAAACTAAAATTAAAATCCCTTTTTAATTTAATTTGGCCGGCCCCACTAGCTTGGGTTCAAGCTAGGGCCGGCCACCCAAACCTAGGCCGGCCCTAGCTTGGTTCCCAAGCTAGCTTGGCCGGCCCCTTATTAGTGGGTATAGAAGGTGGGTATAGGTGAGTATTAAACTTCTACAAATAAGAGGCTACGATAGGGACCGAGAGGAGGAATTGGTTTTGGTCTCCCGATAAAATTAAGCATCCCGTGTTCGCCCCGAACACACAACTTAATTTTATCAATGATAATTCATTCCACTAGAGAATTATCATTGAACTACGCACCAATCCCAAATTACATTTTGGGCTCCTTCTTATTATGAGTGTGTTAGTCTCCCTGTGTTTAAGATATCAAATGTCCACTAATTAAGTGAGTTACTGACAACTCATTTAATTAATATCTAAGTCCAAGAGTAGTACCACTCAACCTTATTATCATGTCGGACTAAGTCCACTTGCAGGGTTTAACATGACAATTTTTATGAGCTCCTCTTGAGGACATTATCAACCTAGTATCTCTAGGACACAGTTTCCTTTTATAATCAACAACACACACTATAAGTGATACCATTTCCCAACTTATCGGGTTTATTGATTCAACGAACTAAATCTCACCCATTGATAAATTAAAGAAATAAATATCAAATATATGTGCTTGTTATTACATTAGGATTAAGAGCACACACTTCCATAATAACCGAGGTCTTTGTTTCTTTATAAAGTCAGTATAAAAGAAACGACCTCAAATGGTCCTACTCAATACACTCTGAGTGTACTAGTGTAATTATATAGTCAAGATAAACTAATACCTAATTACACTACGACCTTCCAATGGTTTGTTCCTTTCCATCATGGTCGTGAGCTACTGTTTATAATTTATAAGCTACTGATAACATGATCTTCTGTGTGTAACACCACACACCATGTCATCTACAATATAAATTAATTGAACAACTACATTTATCATAAATGTAGACATTCGACCAATGTGATTCTTATTTCTAGATAAATGTTTATACCAAAAGCTAGGCTTTTAGTATACACTCCAACACTAATAAGGAAAGTTTTAAATAAAATTTTCTTTTATTTGCTATTGTAGATGGTTACAAAAAAGAAAGATTTTAACAAAATTAAAATCTCTCTTTTAAACCATTGTAAATAGCTATAAAAAGAAAGATTATAACAAAATTTTATTTTAAACAAAATCTTCCTTTTATTCTTATAATGGTTGGTTACAAAAAAAGGAAAGATTTTAACAAAATTAAAATCTCTCTTTTAACCATTGTAGATAACTACAAAAAAAAAATTAAGAAAATTAAAATCTCTCTTCTAATCCATTGTAGAAAGCTATAAAAGGAAAGATTTTAACAAAATTTTGTTTTCAACAAAACTTCCTTTTCTCTTCTTGTATGGTCGGCCCCATGCTTGGGCACCAAGCATGACTTGACCGGCCCACATCTTGGGCACCAAGAGGACTTGGCCGACCCCTTGCTTGGGCACCAAGCAAGGATGTGGCCTACCCCTCACTTGGATAAGAAGCAAAATCAAAACGGGTGAACGCGAGGTTTTATAGAGGCTACAGCAGGGACCGAGAGGAGGAATTGGTTTTGGCCTCCTGATGAGCTTGAGCTTCCTGTGTTCGCCCCGAACACCCAACTCAAGTTCATCAATAATAATTCATACCACTAAAAAGTTATTATTGAACTATTGCACCTGTTGGTGCAACCTTAGCTCAAGGTTGACCTGGTTGACCTGACTCGAGTTGATCTGACTCGAGTTGTATTTTGATGTTTGACGAGAATAGAAAAGTTCTATTCTGATGTTTGACGAGAATAGAGAAGTTCTATTCTGATGTTTGACGAGAATAGAAAAGTTGTATTCTGATGTTTGACAGAATACAAACTTGGGAGATTGTGGGTGCAATCTTTGGTCAAGGTTGACCTGGTTGACCCGAGGTGAGTCGACCTGATTCGGGAAATCCTGGTAAGTGAAGTCAGGTGAAAGTCCTGGTGAGTGAAGCCAGGCAAGGGAAAGTCCTGGTGAGTGAAGTCAGGCAGTTGGAAAGTCCTGGTGAGTGAAGCCAGGCAAGGGAAATCCAGATAGGTCAAGGTTGACCATACATCTGGTGAAAAGTCCAAGCAGGGTGCTTGGCACGAGAAAAGTCCAAGTATGGAGACTTGGCACGAGAAAAGTCCAAGTATGGAGACTTGGCACGGAAAAGTCCAAGCAGGGAGCTTGGCACGGGAAAAGTCCAAGTATGGAGACTTGGCACGAAAAAGTTCAAGTATGGAAACTTGGCATGGGAAGTCGGAGAGGGCTTGGGAGCTCGTTCTCCGAACTGTGGTCGGAGAGGGCTCGGTAGCTCGTTCTCTGGACCGGATGAAGTCGGAGAGGGCTCGGTAGCTCGTTCTCCGGACTAGGTCAGAGAGGGCTCGGTAGCTCGTTCTCAGGACCAGGTAGGGTTTAGGGCTGGGAGCTCTAAACCTTGATCGGTCTGGTGACCGATCCAGTGATACGCTGGTTGACTGATCGGTCTGGTGACCGATCAGTAACCAAACAGTGTGTTTCTGTAAATTAACTGATCGGTCTGGTGACCAATCAGTAATCATACAGAAGCGAAGAAGATCGGAGAAGAAAGAGGGGGATCGGTCTGTGGACCGATCCACCTGAGTCCTGATCGGTCCACAGACCGATCAGCACCATCCCAGACTAATCAGGATGTGTCCTGATCGGTCCAGAGAGCCATGGATCGGTCTGCTAACCAATCCACAGCGATGTCATTTGTATTCTGCTGTCTTTCTGCATCTTCTGATTTCTCTGAACTAATGATCTGCTGTGAGCTTTTTGAGTTACAGGTTGCAGGTATCATGGCGATACTTGAATTCAAATTAAGGTCTATCAGAGGAATAAGACAAAATGGTTTTTCTACTGAGTTTGGCTGCAAATGGTGCATTTGAAGCATCAACGGATACTGGCGATCTGGGTATGCTCTGGCTGCAATCAGCTTGACTCCTTGGCATTGGTTCGAGCTCAGAAGACACCAGTGAAGACCATGGATGGTATTGGTGTGAGTTCAGAGGACCAGATGAGGAGGAGGAGAGATTGGTGACGCCTGAGTTGATTGCAGTGATTAGATACAGATTGCAACGATTCTATGCAGCTTGCAGTGATTCGATGCAGGAAAACGCAGTGAAGAAAGCAGAGAAATAAGAAGGAGGAAGAAGAGAGGTTTGAGTAATTTTTTTTATTGCAAACTCTCTGTCGTCGATTAAGCAAGAGTGTCGTGTGGAGCTCTTCGCTGAGGATCCGCTTCTTTAAGCTCTGTTTTCATTGTGGCTGCAAGTTAATTGTGCATTCATAGTAGCCACCAAACTCTGTAAGTCTTGTGCTTCATTTAAATCCTTTTGAGACTTTGTGGAGAGGTTTCTCCACCGAGAAGGAGAAATACTTAGCCGGAATCTGTCCGGGGGTTGATCTACCGAAAGATCAAGGGATCGTCCACCTTACGGACACGCCGAGGAGTAGGGGCAAGTTATCCCCGAAACTCGTACATCATTGTGTTAGTGGTGTTTTGTTTTCTTCCTTGTATTAGTTTGTTTTTGCTTATTTTCGCTGTGCTAACAAAGTTCTGGAAGAAAATTTGTGTAAGTTTGCGAAGAGGCTATTCACACCCCCCCTCTCTAGCCATCCGAAGGTCCTAACAAGTGGTATCAGAGCTTGGCGCTCTTCATCCGGACTAGCTCCCTAAAGAGCAAGAAGATGGCTATGAAGGAAGGCTTTAGCACCAATCGTCCACCCTACTTCGACGGAGCGGACTTCCAATATTGGAAGAGCCGCATGGAGTATTACCTCAAGACCGACATCTCCATGTGGTTCTCGGTCAAGGAAGGGTTCACACCTCCAAAGGACGAAGAAGGTAAGGAACTAGAGTCGTCAAGGTGGTCCGCCGAGCAAACTCTCAAAGGACAAGCCGATGCCAAGGCGGTGGTAACTCTACAATGTGGGATAGCCAAAGATCAACTCGTCAAGGTAGGTCCAATTACGAGTGCAAGAGATTTATGGAACAAGCTCATCGAGCTCCAAGAAGGAACCCGAGACTCTCGGATCGCCAAGAGAGACTTGTTCCTAAACCAACTACAAAACATCACCATGAAGGAGAACGAAACGGTAAGTGAACTACACGGAAGGTTCAAAGAGATCCTCAATGGTCTTCATTCCGTAGATGAACGCGTAGAGAATCGCGATCTCGTAAGGTATGCACTCAAAGCCTTTCCAAGGAATGCCTTGTGGTCATCTATGGTAGATGCCTACAAGGTTTCGAAGGACCTTTCAATTGTTAAGTTAGATGAATTTTTCTGTGAAATGGAACTTCATGAACTTGCTAACCAAGGTCAACTAGAGAAAGGTATTACCTTAGTTGCAGGAGAAAAGAGCTAGGATGGAAGAAGAAAGAAAGAAAAGAAGAAGGAGAAAGAGATCCCTACATCCTCATCCTCCTCCGAGTCCGATGATGAAGGAGGATCATCATCAAGCGAGATGGCGAATTTTGTAAGGAGGATCATGAGAAGGAGCCGAAGATACAAAAGGAAAGGTAAACCTACTGATCAAAATATTGATAAAACTAATGTTATGAGTGTAGCAAGAAAGGACACTATCGGAACGATTGTCCAAAACTCAAGAAGAAGGAAGAAAGGGCCAAGAAGAAGAAAGCTCTCAAAGCTACTTGGGATGAATCCTCCTCAAGCTCATCGGAGGAAGAAAAGAAGGAGAAGAGCACACATCAACTAACGCTCATGGCAAGGGAGGAACCGGATTCCGGAAGTGATGGTGACACAAGTGACACGTCAGTCGCGGCTTCATCATCTTCGGATGATGAAGAGGTAACTTCGCCTCATTTAGAAAAGTGTTATAGAACTATTACTCATTTATCTACTTTTCTCAAGAAATCAAAAACAGAAATTAAATCACTAAAAGATGAAGTAGAAAAATTGAAGGCTCTTAGGGAAGAAGAGGTCGATGACCTACATCAAGAGCTTCTTGAGGATGAAAACAAAGCTTTAAAGAGTGAAGTTGACAAACTCAAGAAAATGCTTGAGAAATTCTCAACTAGCTCTAAGACCTTAGACATGATTCTAAATGCCCAAAGGGCGGTCTACAACAAAGCCGGGTTAGGATATCAACCCAAAGAGTCTAGCTTCATTTCACTAGTGTCTAGAACCCAATTTCATAGATCATATGCTTCTAGGGTTCATGAGACTAGGAAGGGTGTGACCAAGGCATGAGTTCCTAGTGTTAGGATCCTTTGTACGGCTAGAGAGGGGGGTGTGAATAGCCGACTCCAATCTTTCGCGTTTCTTCCTACGATTAGGTTAGTGCAGCGAAAATACAACGTAGAAAGAAAACAGGAGAAGAAAGACAAACCATATAACGAGGTTCGGAGATGAACTCCTACTCCTCGGCGTGTCCGTAAGGTGGACGAAGCCTACCAATCCGTCGGTGGATGAGTCCCCGGAAACCCGGCTAATAGATACTCCTTGTGGGTGGAGAAACCTCACCACAATCTTTGCAACAGCAATAGGAGTACAAATAGGAACAAGAAAACAAGAACAGAAATGTAAACAACACTTGCTTGCCTTCTTGAAGTCAGCAGGAACCCTGGTGAAGCAGCAGCTTCTCGGATCCAAGCCTAGCTAGAAAACCAGCAACAGGAAGAAGCTCACGCGAAGCTTTAGCACCCAGCGAGCTCAACAAAGCTCAGCAGGAAGAAGAAGCAGAAGCTTCGAAGAGAACTTCGAAGGAAGAAGAAGTAGAAGGAGAGCTTCACCAAGTCCTGTAGCCCTCTTTATACAGGAAGAAGAAGCGGAGAACTGGCCGTTGCGTAGCAACGTTAGAACTGGACCGATCGAGCTTGATCGATGTTTTCGATCGGTCGCGGGACCGATCAGGCCCTACGCTGATCGGTCCCCAGATCGAGGAACTCCAGAGTTGCCCAACTCTGTGGAATCTGATCGGTCCTCGGACCGATCCCAGCGTCCCTGATAGGTCAGTCGACCGATCTTGTTCGATCCAGAGCCTCGGAGGAGATTACCAGCGTATCTTGGATCGGTCTGCAGACCGATCCGAGCTTGATTTTGCCCAAACCAAGTCTCAAACTTTCCAAACCAATATCGGTCAACCTTGACCTATTGGTACTTCATCCCTAGCATCTGGTCACTCCCTTGACTGCTAGAAATCCTCGCCAAGTGTCAATCCCTTTGACCTACTTGGACTATTCCACACGATGTCCGATCATCCCCGATCCATCTGGATTTTCCTGCCTAGCTTCACTCACCCGACTCTCACCTGCCTACTTCACTCACCGGAACTGGCTTCACTCACCGGACTTTCCAATTGCCTAACATCCAGTTAGGACCACTGCCCGGCTTCACTCACGGGACTTTCCACACCGCCTAACATTCCAGTTAGGACTTTCTCCTTGCTTCACTCACTAGGAGTTTCCACCTAACATCCAGTTAGGACTTTCTCCTGGCTTCACTCACGGGACTTTCCACCGCCTAACATCCAGTTAGGACTTTCTCACTGCCTGGCTTCACTCTAGGACTTTCCAACCGCCTAACATCCAGTTAGGACTTTTCGCCAAGTCTCCATACTTGGACTTTTCGATGCAAGTCTCCATACTTGGACTTTTCCGTGCCAAGTCTTCATACTTGGACTTTTCGCGTAAGCTCCTGCTTGGACTTTTTCCCGAATCAGGTCACCAGGTCAACCTTGACCTACGGTTGCACCCAATCTCCCAAACACCTATTCTTGTCAAACATCAAGAATAGAACTATCTCACGAGTGTCAAACATCAACATGCAACTCAACTAGATCAACCTTGACCTAAGGTTGCGACAATCTTTCCAAGTCAAACATCAAAATACAACTCGAGTCACGTCACCTCGAGTCGGGTCAACCAGGTCAACCTTGACCTAGGTTGCACCAACAATCTCCCCTTTTGATGTTTGACAAAACTCATAATCAAGTTAGGTTAACCCGATAACCTAACTTAGGTTTTCAAATGTTCTTCCTTGAACATTCTCTGGACATTCTCCATTCTCCTTAAACCTAACTCTACTTGGGTTCTCCAATAATTCTCCCCCTTTTTGACACACATCAAAAAGAATTCCAATGTTCTTCCTTGAACATTCCTTGACATTCTTCCCCTAGCTTAGGTTAACCCGATAACCTAACTTGGGTTCTCCAATAATTCTCCCCCTTTTTGACACACATCAAAAAGAAAAAGGAGGGTATCAAGGTCAAGAGTTTCTTCCTAATGAAAGTCTCATACCTTTCATTGAAACTCTTAATTTCCCCCTTTATACTAAACTCAACAATCAACTTAGTGATAATCTCATATCACTAATCCTCAAAAGTCTTAAGGAGTAAAAACTCCCCCTAAAAGTCAACTCCCCCTTGACAATTAGGTAAAACTCCCCCTAAAGGTCAACTCCCCCTTTGACCATTGCACCAACAATGTCTTTGAGAGTTCCAAACCTTTAGAAATCCAAAAACATCACTTCCATAATTGAAATTTCAGACAACAGCTGAAAAATCAGAAATTAGCATGCACTGATCGGTCCCTGGACCGATCAGAAACCCCCTAGATCGGTCCCCAGACCGATCCACGTTTTCTGGATCGTCACTGATCGGTCACCAGACCGATCAGGACTTCCCTGGATCGGTCCGGTGACCGATCCATACTCTGAACTCAGAGATTTCTGATTTCCCTTCTCCGGAAATTCAGAAACTCCTAATAAATTCCAGAAAATTCCAAAAATCGTAAAATTTTGAGGATACATTCCTCATAACAGATACTATCATGGAAAAATAGTTTTCTATGAAGATAACTTCCATTTTTCAATCTTGATACAAAGTTCAAAAACTTTGAAATAGTTCAAGTTTAACTCAACTTTGTATCACAATGTTCAATGATGAATGCTATCACTAGGAAAGCTTCATCAAGGTTTTTCAAATCAATTTTAAAATGCTTTTAAAACCATTTGAATTTAGGACCATAATCTTAGGGCTAAATGTACATGACTTGTACACAAGCTTTCCCTATGATCCTCCATTTCTTGAATTAGGCTCATCTAGGTACAAGAACTATGCACCTTGATCCTAATTCATGATCCTAATATCTCACACACATCTAAGGTGTATCAAACCACATTCAAGTCAATTTGATGTGAGATATGAATTAAGGTCAACTTAGGCTAAGTTCTCATGCATTTTCTAAACACCAATTTGATCTCAATATCAAATTATATGTTTGTCCTTAAATCAATTTCATTGATTATAATGCAAGAGATGATGACATGGCATATAATGATATCATAAATGAAAACATGTGCCAATGTCATGATGTCATGGCATAAAGTTTGAAACTTAAATAAACATGACATAAAAACTAGCCTAAGCATTATCATGACATTTCAAATGATAATAAAATAAATATGATGTCATGGCATGGCATATGGCAACCAATCATGGTAAGTTAGCACAAATAAAATACCTAAATTCCCTATCTAAGTATCCTTAGCCTTTGCTAACTTAAAATCTAACCCTAGATTGCCCATATATCCCTAAGAGAAAACCAAAATCCCAATTATGGTATTTCTCTAGGTTTTCTTAAATTGTGCCAAATAAGATTAAAAATGAAATTTCCAATCTTTAGGCACATTTAACTCTTCAAAGGAGTAAATGATAATTCCATTTCATTTTCAAAAGTTCTCAAAACCTTGAAAATACTCCTTGAGTGTCAATTTCCTCAAAGTTGGGTTAACTACCCTTCTTATTGGAGTTGACACTCTCTAACCCATTTATGGGGTAGAGAAGATGCTCCTAGGAACCCAATACCTATTTGAGCTCATTGGGTTCACTAAATATTCACTAGGGATGACTTCCCTAGCAACTCTCCTAATGACCCTCTTAGGCTTTGAAGCCTTGGTCATTTGGGTCTCGTCAAGGTCAACTATAGGGGTGACTCCCCTTGTAACCTTGGTAATGGTCTTCCTAGCCCTAGGTTTTGTTCCATAATCGAATGGAACATTGTGGTAAGTGAGCTTGACCATTTGGGACTTAGGTTTGTGACCCAAACCTTTCTTGTCCTTGGACTTGAGTTTTTGACTCTTAAACCCTAGAGATGACTTCTCCATGTTTTTAAGAGCCTTTTCTAAATTATCAAGTCTTGACCTCAAGACTTGATTTTCTCTCTCTAATACCTCAAGTTTTAATTTGTCATTTTCTCTTGAGATATTCCTAGGCATGCGTCTAGTCTTCTTGGAATTTCTTCCTAGGTTTTCCTTAACTTTAGAAGCGTTAATCCTAGGGTTGGTATTTCTAGTGTTATCCTTACCTAGGCTAACATGTTTAGCTCCTAAGCACATGTATTGGTTCCTAAAGTTAACATGTTTATCATTATTAACAATTGCAACAAAACTACTAGCATGAGTTTTATTAGAATTGCAATAATGAACCTTAGAGGTTACCTTAGGGTTTGCCTTAGCTCCCCCTATCGTTGTGCCCGGTCTCTTGCCCTTGTGAGGTTGCCTCCCCCTCGGACAATGGCTCCTATAGTGTCCCCTTTGCTTGCATTGGAAGCACACGATGTGCTCCTTGCCCTTGCGTTTCAGGACTCCGGCTTCCTTGACCTTTGGCGCCGGTGGAGTCTTTCTTACCCTCTTTGGACACTTACTCTTGTAATGTCCATGTTCCCTACACTCAAAGCACATAATGTGTAATTTAATTGAACTTAAATTGCTTGAGTTACCTAGGGTTGAGGGTGGAGATGAGCTTTCTTCTTCAACCCTTCCGGAGGTGGAAACTTCTTCTTCTTGCTCCGAACTTGAACAAGAGGAACTCTCCTCCTCTTCTTCCTTGGATGTTGAGTAGCCCTCAACTCTCAATTCGCTCCCTCCATGATGTGAGCTACTTGGCTCACTAGGCTCCTCTTTATGGCTTGAAGTGGAGCTCTCCTCATGAAACTTGGCCAAGTTGTTCCACAATTCCTTGGCGTTATTGTACCTATCTATCTTGCACAAAACATTATTAGGTAACGCAAATTCAATAATTTTTGTTACCTCGTCATTGATTTCGGATTGTCGGATTTGCTCTTTCGTCCACTCCTTCTTCTTGATAGGTTTTCCTTCCTCATCCATCGGAGGGGAAAACCCTTCTTGTACACAAAACCAATTTAACATATTAGTCCTAAGAAAATACATCATCCTTACCCTCCAATACGTGAGACTCGTAGAAGGGTTGAATCGTGATATCTTCTCCATAGAGATCCATCTCTAGCCCGTGCTCCCCCGGGTGTTGATCCGTCGAAGAGCGGCCTCGCTCTGATACCACTTGTTAGGATCCTTCGTACGGCTAGAGAGGGGGGTGTGAATAGCCGACTCCAATCTTTCGCGTTTCTTCCTACGATTAGGTTAGTGCAGCGGAAATACAATGTAGAAAGAAAACAGGAGAAGAAAGGCAAACCATATAACGAGGTTCGGAGATGAACTCCTACTCCTCGGCGTGTCCGTAAGGTGGACGAAGCCTACCAATCCGTCGGTGGATGAGTCCCCGGAAACCCGGCTAATAGATACTCCTTGTGGGTGGAGAAACCTCACCACAATCTTTGCAACAGCAATAGGAGTACAAATAGGAACAAGAAAACAAGAACAGAAATGTAAACAACACTTGCTTGCCTTCTTGAAGTCAGCAGGAACCCTGGTGAAGCAGCAGCTTCTCGGATCCAAGCCTAGCTAGAAAACCAGTAACATGAAGAAGCTCACGCGAAGCTTTAGCACCCAACGAGCTCAACAAAGCTCAGCAGGAAGAAGAAGCAAAAGCTTCAGGCAGGAGAGAACTTCCAGAAGGAAGAAGAAGTAGGAGAGCTTCACCAAGTCCTGTAGCCCTCTTTTATACTGCGAAGAAGAAGAAGAGAACTAGCCGTTGCGTAGCAAGCTAGAACTAGACCGATCGAGCTTGACTGATCGATGCAAACTACGATCGCGGGGACCGATCGGGCCTGTCGTCGGTCCCGCCGATCGAAGCTTCACGAGAGTTGCCCAACTCTGCAGAATCGATCGGTCCTCGGACCGATCCAGCGTCTGATCGGTCCCGGGGACCGATCGAGCTCCATCGATCGGTCCCGGACCGATCGGTAAACCAGCGTATCCTGGATCGATGCAGACCGATCCGAGCTTAATTTTGCCCAAACCAAGTCTCAAACTTTCCAACCAATATCCGGTCAACCTTGACCTATTGGTACTTCATCCCTAGCATCGGTCACTCCCTTGACTGCTAGAAATCCTCCCCAGTGTCCGGTCAATCCTTTGACCTACTTGGACTATTCCACACCGGATGTCCGATCATCGATCCATCTAGATTTTCCTTGCACGACTTCACTCACGGACTCTCACGGCTTCACTCACGATTTCCACCTGCGGCTTCACTCACGGGACTTTCCAATTGCCTAACATCCAGTTAGGACTCTCCCAGCTTCACTCACCGGGACTTTCACACCGCCTAACATCCCAGTTAGGACTTTCTCACTGCTTCACTCACCAGGACTTTCCACCCGCCTAACATCCAGTTAGGACTTTCTCCTGCTTCACTCACCAGGACTTTCCAACTGCCTAACATCCCAGTTAGGACTTTTCCGTGCCAAGTCTCCATACTTGGACTTTTCCAGTGCCAAGTCTCCATACTTGGATTTTTCCCGTGCCAAGTCTTCATACTTGGACTTTTCGCGTGCCAAGCTCCCTGCTTGGACTTTTTCCCGAATCAGGTCAACCAGGTCAACCTTGACCTACGGTTGCACCTACAATCTCCCAAACACCTATTCTTGTCAAACATCAAGAATAGAACTCTCTCACGATTGTCAAACATCAACATGCAACTCAACTAGGTCAACCTTGACCTAAGGTTGCACCGACAATCTTTCCAAGTCAAACATCAAAATACAACTCGAGTCACGTCACCTCGAGTCGGGTCAACCAGGTCAACCTTGACCTAAGGTTGCACCAACACCTAGGTCTTACATTGTAGATGCATTAGGTCCCAAGATTTGGGTACCTAAAACATCTATCTTTCGTGTCTTGTAGGCATTTGTCGAGGGGGAGCATCTATCAACTTGGTTTGTTGATAGTAGATGCTCCAAGCACATGACCGGGGACAAGCCACTCTTTACTACCCTTCAAAACAAAAATAGAGGTAATGTGTCTTTTGGTAATAATGGTAGCCTTAAGGTTATAGGAGTTGGAGATATTCATATATCTGAATGTCTCCAAATCAGAAATGTCCTTCTAGTCAAGGGGATGACTTTTAATCTCCTGAGTGTCAGCCAATTGTGTGATACGGGTTACACAATTGAGTTTCACTCAAGTCAATGTCTGGTCAAACACATTGACGCACTTGACACGGTACTAGTAGGCACAAGAGTAGATAACATTTATCAAGTATCGTTTAAAAGTGCTACTAATGCCTCTGCTAAGTGTTTCATGTCAAAAGAAGAAGAATCTTGGCTTTGGCATAGGAGGTTGGCCCACGTAAACATGAAGAACATTCGAAAGCTGGTCAACAAAGGATTAGTGCGAGGTCTACCAAGCATCAAGTACCAAAAGTCAAAACTATGTGATGCATGTCAAAAGGGTAAGCAAACAAAAGCGCCTCATAAAGGTAAGAGCATTGTAAGTACATCTACTGCCTTAGATTTATTGCATATGGACTTTTTTGATTGCAGTAATGTTATTTCATTGAACGGAAGTAGATATTGCTTAGTAATCATTGATGATTTTACTAGATTTACATGGACTTTCTTTTTGAAAAATAAGGACCAAACCATAGATATTTTTATTTCCTTTTGTAGAAGAACTGAAAAATGAAAAATCAACAACAATTAAAACAATTAGAAGTGATCATGGTGGAGAATTTCAAAACCATAGATTTTTGGAATTTTGTCAAGAAAAAGGATATAGGCATGAGTTCTCTACTCCAGGGACCCCACAACAAAATGGGGTTGTGGATAGAAAGAACCGAGTCTTACAAGAGGCTGCACGAAGCATGCTCAATGAGTACTCTCTACCAAGCTACCTATGGGCTGAAGTTGTAAATATAGCTTGCTATGTGCAGAATCGAGTCTTGATACATAGGTTTTTAGGAAAGACTCCCCATGAACTTTGGTTTGGGAAACCCCCTACAATTAAACATCTTAGGGTGTTTGGTTATAAGGTGTTTATCTTGAACACCAAGGATCATCTTGGAAAGTTCACGGCTAAGGCTGATGAAGGGATACTGGTCGGGTACTCTCTCATCAGCAAAGCCTATCGAGTCTACAACAATAGGACTAAGTTGATTGAAGAGTCCTCGGATGTAGCGTTTGAAGAAATCCCTAAATCAAATGATCAATCAAGGGATGTAGGAGAAATTCAATTTGAACTTAGAAATCTAAGTTTAAATGATCAAAACATAGAAAGAGTCCAAATTGACTCCGATAATGATGAGCAAAGGCAAGAGAGGGCTCAGCCTGATTCCTTGCCTGATATTGAGCCCTTGCCTGTGTCTAGTGAGACCACTCATGAGACACCGTCAACACCAAGACAATCTAGGATAGCCTCTAGTCATCCCCAAGACCAGATTGTGGGAGACATCCAACAAGGGGTTAGGACTAGATCATTCTTTAGAAATGAGTCTAATAAGGTCGCCTTGATCTCAGAAATCGAACCAAAATTAGTTGATGAGGCATTGCACGATCCTGACTGGGTCATAGCTATGCAAGATGAGTTAGGTCAATTTGAAAGGAGCCAAGTGTGAGACTTAGTTCCTAGACCTAAGAAGACCACCATTATTGGAACCAAATGGGTCTTCAAAAATAAGTTAAACCAAAAGGGAGAAGTCGTAAGAAACAAGGCAAGACTTGTAGCCAAGGGCTATAGTCAAGTCGAAGGTCTCGATTATGATGAGACTTATGCTCCCGTGGCCCGATTAGAGTCCATTCGTTTAATGCTAGTTTTTGCTGCACATAGAGGTTTCAAGCTCTATCAAATGGACGTTAAATCGGCCTTCTTAAATGGTTTCATTAAAGAAGAGGTTTATGTTGAACAACCACCGGGGTTTGTGAATACCGAAGCTCCAAACCACGTGTACAAGATCAAGAAAGCTCTGTATGGGCTTAAACAAGCACCTCGAGCTTGGTACGAAAGGTTGTCAACGTACTTACTAGAAAAAGGTTTTGTGAGAGGTCAAATAGACCCAACACTATTTCTGCGTAGAGATGGTGAAAACATATTTGTAGCCCAGGTGTATGTCGATGACATAATTTGTGGCTCAAATAACAAGGGCTATTTAAATGAATTTATCACTCACATGGAAAGTGAGTTTGAGATGAGTCTGGTGGGAGAATTGACATTCTTCCTTGGACTTGAAATTAAACAAACTCGAGATGACATTTATGTCCATCAGACAAAATACACTCAAGAGATGCTCAAGAAATTCAAAATGAGTGACTCTAAGGAAGTATCCACTCCAATGGCGACAAACACTCGCCTTGACAATGATGAGAATGGAAAACCAGTTGATCTGATGCAATATAGAAGCATGATCGGTAGTCTTCTATATCTCACAGCTAGTCGACCTGACATACTTTTTGCTGTGGGCATGTGCGCTAGATATCAGGTCTGTGCCAAGGAATCTCACTTAATTGCTGTTAAGAGAATTTTGAGATACCTTAAGGGCACAATTAGAGTAGGTCTTTGGTACCCACGTACTGAGTCTTTTGATTTGATAGGTTATACCGACTCCGATTATGCTGGGTGCAAGTTGGATCGGAAAAGCACTAGTGGGGGTTGTCAATCTTTAGGTTCATCTTTGGTTAGTTGGTCAAGTCGGAAGCAACATTGCGTTGCTCTCTCCACGACCGAGGCTGAATACATTGCCATGGGAGAGAGTGTATCACAATTGTTGTGGATGATCCACACCCTAGAAGATTATGGACTTTCGTATAAGGGAGTGCAAGTGTTATGTGACAACATTAGCACAATAAACCTAACGAAAAATCCTGTCCATCATTCAAGAACCAAACATATTGAAGTGCGTCATCACTTCATTAGAGATCATGTAGCTAGGGGAGACATTGCGCTCACATATGTTGAGTCAAAGTCAAACCTAGCCGATATTTTCACCAAACCTCTTCCAGAAAATGAATTTAGTCATTTGAGGAGAGAATTGGGAATGTGTTTGGCTCAATAGACCATTCGGACATCATCATGATCAATGAGGACAGTTAAAACAACAAGAGAAATTGGGAAATTAATTTGGGCAACTTGGGGACATCTCACACAAACTATAAGGCTTAACAAATTATTTTTGTTTGCTAGAAATGGGGTGAGATGCTAGGATCAGCAGAATTATTCAAAATGTATCATACATCTCTTGAATAATTAGGTTGAAGAGACATCAATTGAGTATGAGGAAGACCATTACATAATTCATGTGTATTTGGTTCCTAGATCTTACTCATATATTCCAACCAAGGAAACTTGGTTGGACCTTTTCCTATAAATCATGTAACCTTGATTGTTGGACTGTTTGATACCTTTGATCGATACCTTTCGTGATTTTGTTTGAAACTAGGATAAGTCATTGAAATTATGATAGAAATTTGGATATATTTTGACAAACTTGAAACTGAATCTTTAGGACTATAGACAATTTAAGACCATAGGACCTCATCGCTGGGAAATAGTTATGCATATAGACTCTTCAGGGTCTAGATACTAAACTTGGAAGATTTACTGGAGAAACTTCTACGAATTATCTATGAATTTCAGTTACTGAAATTTCAGTATCAGACACTGATCGATCTACAGACCGACCAGGAGAGGGTGGATCGGTCTGTCGACCGATCTAAAACCTCTCCAGACCTTTCTGTTTGATATCTGATCGGTCCAGCGACCGATCAGGTTTTTTTCGTACACCAGGAAGCCTACTGATTGTCTTCTGATCGGTGTACAGACCGATCAGGAAGTTCCCTGATCGGTCCAGGGAGGTCTGGATCGGTCACTGGACCGATCCAGAGAAGTGTGGATCAGTCTGGTGACCGATCCAATGAGGTTCTGATCGGTCTGGTAACCGATCAGAGCGTGCCAAAATGCTGATTTTCGATTGTTGTCTGAAATTTCAGCTTTGGAAGTTGGTGTTGTTGATTTCTAAAGGGTTGAAACTCTCCAAGACATTGTTGGTGCAATGGTCAAGGGGGAGTTGACCTTTAGGGAGAGTTTTACCTATTAGTCAAGGGGGAGTTGACTTTTAGGGGGAGTTTTTACTCTAAAGACTTGAGTGATATGGGATTATCACTAAGTTGATTGTCGACTTTAGTATCAAGGGGGAAATTAAGGGTTTCAATGAAAGGTATGAGACTTTCATTAGGAAGAAACTCTTGACCTTGAATCACTCTTTTTGATGTGTGTCAAAAAGGGGGAGAATGGGAGAATGTCCAAAGAATGTTCAAGGAAGAACATTGGAAAACCTAAGTTAGGTTATCGGGTTAACCTAACTTGATTATGATTTTTGTCAAAAATCAAAAAGGGGGAGATTGTTGGTGCAACCTTAGGTCAAGGTTGACCTGGTTGACCTGACTCGAGTTGACCTGACTCGAGTTGTATTTTGATGTTTGACGAGAATAGAAAAGTTCTATTATGATGTTTGACGAGAATAGAGAAGTTCTATTCTGATGTTTGACGAGAATAGAAAAGTTGTATTCTGATGTTTGACAGAATACAAACTTAGGAGATTGTGGGTGCAATCTTTGGTCAAGGTTGACCTGGTTGACCCGAGGTGAGTCGACCTGATTCGGGAAATCCTGGTAAGTGAAGTCAGGTGAAAGTCCTGGTGAGTGAAGCCAGGCAGTTGGAAAGTCCTGGTGAGTGAAGTCAGGCAAGGGAAATCCAGATAGGTCAAGGTTGACCAGACATCTGGTGAAAAGTCCAAGCAGGGTGCTTGGCACGAGAAAAGTCCAAGTATGGAGACTTGGCACGAGAAAAGTCCAAGTATGGAGACTTGGCACGGAAAAGTCCAAGCAGGGAGCTTGGCACGGGAAAAGTCCAAGTATGGAGACTTGGCACGGAAAAGTTCAAGTATGGAAACTTGGCATGGGAAGTCGGAGAGGGCTTGGGAGCTCGTTCTCTGGACCGGATGAAGTCGGAGAGGGCTCGGTAGCTCGTTCTCCGGACTAGGTCAGAGAGGGCTCGGTAGCTCGTTCTCAGGACCGGAGGTAGTCGGAGAGCTCTAAACCTGGATCGGTCTGGTGACCGATCCAGTGATACGCTGGTTGACTGATCGGTCTGGTGACCGATCAGTAACCAAACAGTGTGTTTCTGTGAATTAACTGATCGGTCTGGTGACCGATCAGTAATCATACAGAAGCGAAGAAGATCGGAGAAGAAAGAGGAGAATCGGTCTGTGGACCGATCCACCTGAGTCCTGATCGGTCCACAGACCGATTAGGATGTGTCCTGATCGGTCCAGAGAGCCATGGATCGGTCTGCTAACCGATCCACAGCGATGTCGTTTGTATTCTGCTGTCTTTCTGCAACTTCTGATTTCTCTTAATTAACGATCTGCTGTGAGCTTTTTGAGTTACAGGTTGCAGGTATCATGGCGATGCTTGAATTCAAATTAAGGTCTATCAGAGGAATAAGACAAAATGGTTTTTCTACTGAGTTTGGTTGCAAATGGTGTATTTGAAGCATCAACGGATACTGGCAATCTGGGTATGCTCTGGCTGCAATCAGCTTGACTCCTTGGCATTGGTTCGAGCTCAGAAGACACCAGTGAAGACCATGGATGGTATTGGTGTGAGTTCATAGGATCAGATGAGGAGGAGGAGTGATTGGCGATGCCTGAGTTGATTGCAGTGATTCGATACAGATTGCAGCGATTCTATGCAGCTTGCAGTGATTCGATGCAGGAAAACGCAATGAAGAAAGCAGAGAAATAAGGAGGAAGAAGAGAGGTTTGAGTAATTTTTTTGTATTGTAAACTCTCTGTCGTCGATTAAGGAAGAGTGTCGTGTGGAGCTCTTCGCTGAGGATCCGCTTCTTTAAGCTCTGTTTTCATTGTGGCTGCAAGTTAATTGTGCATTCATAGTAGCCACCAAACTCTGTAAGTCTTGTGCTTCATTTAAATCCTTTTGAGACTTTGTGGAGAGGTTTCTCCACCGAGAAGGAGAAATACTTAGCCGGAATCTGTCCAGGGGTTGATCTACCGAAAGATCAAGGGATCGTCCACCTTACGGACACGCCGAGGAGTAGGGGCAAGTTATCCCCGAACCTCGTACATCATTGTGTTAGTGGTGTTTTGTTTTCTTCCTTGTATTAGTTTGTTTTTGCTTATTTCCGCTGTGCTAACAAAGTTCTGGAAGAAAATTTGTGTAAGTTTGCGAAGAGGCTATTCACACCCCCCTCTCTAGCCATCCGAAGGTCCTAACAGCACCAATCCTATATTACATTATGGGATCCTTCTTATCATGAGTGCATTAATCTCCATATGTTTAAGATATTGAATGTCCATTAATTAAATGAGTTATTGACAACTCACTTAATTAATATCTAGCTCCAAGAGTAATACCACTCAACTTCATTATCATGTCGGTCTAAGTCCACCTGCAGGGTTTACATGACAATCCTTATGAGCTCCTCAAGGGGGCATCATCAACCTAGATTACTAGAACACAGTTTCCTTCTTTAATTAACAACACACCATAAAAATAATATTATTTCTCAACTTATTGGGCCTATTGATTTAACGAATAAATCTCACTCATTGATAAATTAAAAAATAAATACTAAGTATATGTGCTTGTTATTATATCGGGATTAAGAGTACACACATCCATAATAACATAGGTTATGTTCTTGTATGCAGTCAATATAAAAGGAACAACCTCAAATGGTCCTGCTCAATACATACAGTGTACTATTGTAATTTTATAGTCAAGATAAACTAGTACCAAATTACACTATAACTATTCCAATGATTTTCCCCAATCCATCTTGGTTGTGAGCTACTATTTATAATTTATAAGGAACTGATAACATGATCTTCTGTGTGACACCACACATCATGTTATCTGCAATATAAATTAAATGGGCAACTGCATTTTACTAAATATAGACATTTGACCAATGTGATTCTCATTTCAAAATAAATGTTCATACAAAAAGCTAGGCTTTTAGTATACATCCTAACAATTGTCCTCTGTGTTGACCAAGTTGTCAGTCCTCTGGTCGGCAGTACCTGTAGCCAGCGACCGGGGTGCCCCGGTCCCTGGTACCCCGATGCTCGAGGCAGGTCCCACGAATGTATAAGCGGTCGAATAGCAGTAGAACAACAAAGTAAATACAAGATGAGTACAGTGACATACCCTGACCCCGGGGGGCGCCCTCGGATGAATCAGTGAGCTAGTCGCGATGCTGATCAAGTCGTCGTAGCCTCGAAGGGTAGATGAATGTGAGTTAGCTGAGGAGCCGGATCTGGGAGCGACGACATGACATCCGGCGTAACATTTATCCAAATGGCAACACGTAGGTTGAAATATGTCCACAGCTCGCAGGCCAGAACACACACTAACGGCTCATAGGCAGGCTAGTAAAAGTGACTCACAGTCATACTAGTGATACCAAGGGCAGAACACGACGGCTCGATGCCCGGAAACATAACAGATGGCCGGAAACACAACGATGAATCAGATATGCGTCGAAAACAATGGAGACAGCGACTGTAAAGCTGCCGTGGTCGGTCGTAGAGCCGCCGGAGCTGGCTCTAGGTGATGGAGAAAAAAGGTGTGGCTGGCAGAGGTAGCCCTCGCTGGTAGTATCTGGCTCCGGACGAAGGCGGTGAGAGGGGCTCTAATTTGGCCGTTGTCGGAGGCCGTGAAGGCGACTAAGTCTGTGCATCTTCCTCCCAGTGGCGGAAACAACCCCCAACCCCTTGTGCTAAGCGCCCGGCGTGAGGGTGAGTGCGGCGGTGGCTAGCGTGAGGGCGAGAAGAGGCGGCGGCCAGCATGAGGGCGAGATGAGGCGGCATCCAACTTGAGGGAGAGTGTGGCGGCTGAGCCCTAAAAACCTCTTGTCCTTTCTCCCCTGCTCGCAGCGGAGAAGACCCACACCCCCACATTCTGCGAAATAAACAGTGCTTCCCCACTTAAAGCCCTAACATGCCAAATGAATAGAATGCCCCTCTCCATCCCTGTAATCTTCCTAATGCCATGTGACACATCTGCATCATTAATCTTGAAATGAATCATGGTGAACCATGCAAGAACCATGAACCGTAGCTAACAGTAAACCGGTAGTACCGAACCATGAACTATAACCGTCTTAAACAACTAAGGTTAATGATTGACCTCCCAGGAACCGTCGAATTGACGATTCCAACCGTTGAACCATCGATTCTGAACTGTCAAACTCTCAAACTGTCAAGTCGTTAAATCATCAAACCATCGATTCTGAACTAAATCGAATCTATACTCAACCCTGCACCATCCCTCTCCCATTAGTAGGCCACCACACAATACAATATAATACAATACTGATCCAACTTAGGCTGACTGGATGCCGTCCTCTTTATTCAGCATCAATCATTTTTCTTTTTTTTTTTATTGATGAATGAAACTGATACCTCCATATAAATTCTTGCCCCTCCGCCCTTTGCTCGCTAGCTCATCCTCCATTCCTACTATTCTTCATTCAATTCTCCTATTTGCCTCAGTAGCATGCAATGCATTTGGCCCTGCTTATAATCCTTCTACTTCTCGCCGCCGCCGCCGTCCTAACTATTTCTTTAGCTACGGTCGCGTACGTCAAGATGTTTCGAAGGTGCAAACCATTCAGCGGTTGCTGCTTTGGGGGCTCGGACGACTTCGAGATGGGTCCCGCCCGGGCCCGCGTCGCCGATGGTCCGGGAACTGAACCGGAGAAGGGGATTCCGGCTCCGAAGCAGGAGGCGGTTCCGAGGCGGATGGGGTGGGCCGAGGTGGAGTCGGCAACCGGGAAGTTCTCCCCCTCCGCGGTGGTCGGCGAAGGCGGATCCAGCACCGTCTACCTTGCACGCTTGCCGGATTCCTCCCTTGCCGCCCTCAAACTGCACCGCCCCTGCGAGCGCCTCCACCATGCCTTCCGCCTGGAGCTCGACCTCCTCCTCCGCCTCTGCCACCCCCACATCGTCCGGCTCCTCGGCTACTGCGACGACCGCGGTCCTTTATCTGCCCTAAATCGCCGTTTCCTATCGCTGATCTTTGGGCATCTTTCCTAATTCGAGGTTAATTTTGGATCCGCGTTGCAGAGGCAGAAGGGGCTTTGTTGTTCGAGTACGTACCGAACGGGAGCCTTCACGAGAAGCTCCATGGTGGCGGCGGGGAGGTGCTGCCGTGGGCGCGGCGGGTGGCGGTGGCGCACCAGGTGGCGCAGGCGCTGGACTACCTTCACGAGGGCTGCGACCCTCAGGTGGTGCACGGAGACGTGAAGGCCGCGAACGTGCTCCTCGACGGCCGGATGGAGGCGAAGCTGTGCGACTTCGGATCTGCGCGCGTCGGCTTCTCGGCGGCGGTGGCGCCGCCGCGACCCGGGCGGACCATGGTGGTGGGCTCGCCAGGGTACGTCGACCCGCACTACCTGCGGTCCGGGATGATCTCCAAGAAGAGCGACGTGTACAGCTTTGGGGTGCTGCTGCTGGAGCTGGTCACCGGCGGGGAGGCGTTCGACTCGGAGAGGGAGAGGCGGCTGACGGCGGACATGGCCCCCGTGCTGCGGGACGTGGAGAGACGGGCGGCGGAGGTGGTGGACCCCGGATTGGCCGGGGAGTATGATGCCGGAGAGGCGGCGGAGGTATTGGGGATGGCGGCGATGTGCCTGGGGTATAACCCTAGTCTCCGCCCTCCGATGTCGCACGTGGTGAGAATGCTGCGGGAGAAGAACGCGGCATCCATCGGGGCCGTCGGAGTAACAAAAACCAGTTGTAGTACTTAACTCGTCAGTTGGTTAGTAAGAATTTCTATAAAAAGTCTTTAACTCCGTTAGATTAGTAGGAGGGTAAGTGAGGAACCAAAAATATATTTTTATCTAAAATTGTATAAAAGTGGGTTTTGTTTAGAGATTAGTTATATCTAGTGTTGGATCATCGAAGTTTAGGGTTAGTCAAATTAGATTTAAATAATAATAATAATAATAAACTTGGGTTAGTGATGGGTTGCCATCAATGTGACTCCATCGAAAGCTTACATGAGCTCAGTGTTGCCGTCCAAACTGTTGAATACAGGACCAATTGATGGATAAACGCAAGGTATTTGGTTTTACTGTGTGTCCTTCTCTCCTTTCATTATTAAAATACTTAAACAGACTGATGAAACATTGGCACGGGATTCTCAATTTCTCATGCGTCTCTTTCCAAAAACTTAATTCGAGTAAAAAAAAAATCTAAATTTAAGCATCATAATTTCTTCGCTAAAAGCCATCCTTCTCGAAGGTACACTGACACTTTTTATCTGTTAGGCTATCTTTTTTATCATCCTTCTTACAAAGGCTAAAGGTCGATACATTGTATGGTGCATGGTTGTTTAATTTCTTCACAGATTTCTCTTAGTTCATAAATTCCTGTTCATGACGTTAATCTGAGCCTTTATTTTACGTCCTGAGAGCAACAACGGACTGTGATGGATCACCTCACTAATCATGGAGCATGGAATATATATATATATATATAGAAATAATATGCTGCGGATAAAATCGAATGGATCGTTGCGGACATGTCTTCCTGATCGATCGTCAGACTGATCAAAAAATGATCGGTTCCCTGATCGGTCTGATGATCGATCAGGAAAGTATGTCCGTAACAATCTACTCGGTTTTATCTGCAGTATATTATTTCTATATATATATATATATATATATATATATATATATATATATATATATGCCCTTTAAAATTTAAACGGTTGACCATGTCATGACATACATATTCTGTGAAGACTCTGTTGCCGTAACATTAAATTCTGTGTTTGTCCTTTCTAAAGTAACATTAAATTTCGACAACTACCGAGGCCACAATTTACAAGATCCCCTAGTATATATTGTACGAAAGCTGAGACCTTGCAATTTAATTCATTGCAGTGACAATTGATTGTCTTAAGTCTCTGACAGCATGTATGACTTGTGGAGAAAGTATACGGGGACAGCTTGCTCCATATCTTAAGGGCTGACTCCATTGACCTTGTCAAGTATCCTTATCCCTTAGTGTTGACAGTTGAGCGCATGGCCTTTCTACGTTTTAATTTCCCATCTGTTATTCTTCTGGTTATGGCAATGCTTTGTCAGCTTTGAGTGTAAAGGACTGGCTTGCTATAACGATGAATGAACGATACATGGCATGTGGGCTGTGACCTGTGACCTGATCCGTGCATGCTTAATGAATGCTAGGGAGCTCTCAATTATGTGTGTGACACAGGCCTGAGCCATTCACTGACCTCTTGGGGAGCTGCATGCCATGGGGCATCGGCAAACAGTCACATGCTCACTTCCCGGCTGAGCATGGCATTTCAATTAATCACATGAAAATGTCTGACAATGATAGTTTAACGGGTGCCATAGTTTAGTTATCTTTAAACTTGCAATATAAAATTTAAATTACGTAAGCTACGGAGAAGAAAGAATAAAATAATGGGCAAAAATTAAAGAGCCTACCCTTTTTATTGGAAGCAATGCATGAAAGGACATCTTCTTTATTTTTTATTATCAAACGGACACTTCATCCCAACCAAACTGTCTCAACCATTCTTAAGCGACATAATAATTTCTTAATATCTTTATTTTTTAAAAAAAAGATAAATATTAAAAATATTATTAGAAATATTTAATTTTATTAATAAAATTAAAAAAGGCAATTCTATATTGATAAAAAATTATTTTCAAACTATATCTCACTTTTTTATTAGTAAAATTTTTAAAATAAAAAATGTATGTTAAATGTTTTAACATAATTTATTAAAATATAATATATATTATCTAATAAATATTTTTAATTAAATAAAGTATATTTTACCAATAAAATATTAAAATTGCTAACTAATTTGGTAATGAGTAATAAATTATTACAATATTGTTAATATGAATTTTAATTACTATTTTTTAAAAAATTATCAATCGATTTTAACTTCGATAAAGGAAATCTTGACACAATGGTAAAATTATTATTATGTGACTAAGAGGTAACTATAAGTGCTCCGAGTTAGTTTTGATATGGTCAACCAAGTTAAGTTAGATCTTATATGTGCTTGATACCTTGTGTCTAAGTGTACAGGAACTTAGAAGCACAGGAAGTCAAGTAAAAAACGTAGCTAGTGAGAAGCATGACACAAGAGAGAGTTAACAGGTTCTGTGCATCCGAGGGACGAGGTGCCGCCGAAGAGTACACTGGTAGACGAGAAAGAAGCGCGCAACATTTTCGGGGGACGAGAAGCTGGAGCGGAAGCTTACTCAAGGAGAAGGACGGAAAATGGGTTCGAGTGAGCCCTATTCCAGATGGACGAAATCATGCAAGTGAACGGAGCCAGAATGAAGGAAAAATCGGACGGTCAACTTCAAGTTGACTATCCGAGCCCCCGAATCCCCTGGGGCAACCCAGGGGCGCCTCCCTTAACGAGCTTTGAATGGGCTAGTCAACACAGCCCAAGCGCTTGGACCAGATGAGCTTGATCCGTTGCAAACTGTTGCAATGTGGATAAAGTTTTTTCCACACCTAGGCATCCGGAGTCATTCCAGGCGCCCGGAGCTGCCACATCAACAAACATTCAAATTCAACCAGCAGTCTATAAATAAAACTCTGATCTCAGTAGTTCAGATCATCACTTGTATACTGTAGGATCGCAAGGAATTTAGATATCTCCACAATGGCATGATATTGTCCACTTTGGGCCTAGACCCTCATGGTTTTGCTTTTGGGCTCTCCCTAAAAGGCCTCATGCCAATGGAGATATCTTTGCTCTTATAAACCTATGATCTTTTCCATGTGTTTTCAATGTGAGACTATGTTTACAACTTTGCAACCCCAACAATCCTCCCCTCAAACAAAGAACCACAGGTTTCCCATCCACCCGACCTACTAGGACTTCCTTGCCTAGTGGTGTCGGCCTTTTTGCATGTCACAAGGCGCTCCAAATTAATAAAGATTGGAACCCATTTAAGCTAAAGAAAATGCGTGTAGTAAGGAGTCCCAAGTCGTATTTTTCCGATGACTAACTAGTAAAAGTGTGTAAATTCTAGAGTTGGTTCCAATCAAAGTATTACATCACAAGATCAAAGAATAAGATCAAATAAGGTTCATTCTCATCTAAACATGATCCATTTCCTTCTCATCAAATAAGCATCAATTAAATTCAGATTTAAATGCACCATTGAATCAATTAATGCAATTCCCTCATCTTCAATCAACAATCAATTCATAATCGCATTCAAATTCAACACTTAACTCATCCACCAAGTCTTCACTTCTCACTAACAATCAACCACATTCTACAAAGGTGAACAATGAAAAGTTTAAGTGATTCATTCATCAATCAAGCTCATTAACAGCCACCTCAACATTCAATGAGTCAAACAAGTATTTCCTAAATTCATGAATTGACTAATCCTAACTTATAGAAACCGAAGCAAAGAATTTCAAGTAAAATAAAATTGCAAACCAAGTTAGTAGCTAACATTACTGTAATTGCAGAAATCTTAAGGAATTAGAATTCGAATCAGAAATAAGAACTGGGTTTTTGCAACAAAGAAAATCAAAACAGAATTGCATAAGAAAAACTCAAACAAATTAAAATAGCAAAGTAATGGATCAGATCTGAGGATCTGAACAGGAACATCAACAATTCAAAGACAAAATAAATAAATCTAAACCCTAAGCATTCCTCAACCAAATCCCGAACTCAACTTCTCCAATCTGCTGTGAAACGACAGAAATGCTCTCGGGACCCCTATAAGCATTCAACAACAATCAAACAAACTTCCTTCTATTACCAGGGAATGTTCATGGCTCCGGGAAACCTCCTCTCAGCTCACACCCGCCTGGTAATCTCATCAACCGAGAATCAGAGCAAAAATTCTGTGGATTGCAAAACTAAGTCGATTGATCAGATCTACTTAGCTTCGCTTCGGAATGGAGATCGGAACAAGATCAGAAGCTCTCAGGAGACCTCCCTCGAAGCTCTGGTGGATGCGAAATTCGCTGAACGGGAAACCTCCCCTCAGGAACGCGGCGGCGGACAGAATTCAAGTCGCCATCGGGAAACCTCCTTCAATGCTCTCTGGTCATCGGAATATGAACGCCGGCAGCTGATGATCATCGTCGTCGAAGAAATCTAGCTCACGGATCTGGATCGAGGAATGGGAGGCTGCGGCGTTGCGGCGGAGGAGAAGCTGCTACAGTGGAAGAAATCGCGAACGCCGAGCTCAGCTACTGTAGCTTCTCACGCAGGTTTTTAAACCTCCTCAGTTCAGATCCAACGGCTGATATTCATTTGGGCTAGATCAACGGTGGAAAGTCATCCAAAATCCGATCTGAATGTACTGATGTTGATCTAGGGTCTGGATCTACTCTCCTGTAGGTCGGATCGATCAGATCATCACTGGATGGTCCAGATCAGCCAAGTCTTCAATGAACGGTCCAGATTAATCCGGCTGGATCAATGGCTGGATGAACTCAGATCTGGATCAAAACTTCTGGATCTTCATAAATGGCTCCGATCTGCTCCCCTTTAAGTTGGATCGGCCAGATCTTCAACGGATGGCTCAGATCTACTCAATCTTGGATGAACGGCCTATAATGCTCCGAGGCTTGATCTTCTTGTTTAGCCCTTGATTTGAGCCCAAATGCAGCCTGATCTGATCGGGTCCATGACCCTTTTGATGCCTACAAAATAATAAGCAAATATTAGCATCAAATACCATGAAAATAGACTAATTTGCAATTAGGTCCAAAATTGATACAAAGTATAAAAATGTAGTGTAAATGTGGATTCTATATATGAAAACTACATCAAACCATGATTGTGTGAATGAGAATAGTATAGTAAAATCATGGTTATCAAATTCCCCCACACTTACTCTTGAACGTCCCGTGAAAGTAAAGAAAACTAAAAATCATCTCCATAGAAAATTCCTAGCAATACCTAAAAGATAGTAAAAAGAATTTAACTAAGACCATATTAAAGATCACAACAATCATGAATACAATCCAAACAATATTCAGTAGGTATGGTAGTTTCAATCCAATTGAAAAATTAAGCAAGTTGCAATCTCACAAGGGATTTACCTAATCTATCTCTCACACTCAAGCATGTGTATAAGTGGAGCTCACTCAATGCAACTCACAACATTTCACTACCATAAGCTTGCTTATATTCTACTTCTCCACCACTATAAAACATAGCATACATGAATCAAAAGGATAATATCATGAAGAATTGAAATTGAAGCAAAAAGAACAATTGAAATGGATGAAATAGGCAAAAGAAAATGTATTAATGAAGAAAATGAGAAGATGAGAGTATTGGAGGAGTATACTTGATGAGTTGACCATTTTGATGTAAAAAGAGTTGTATACCATTTGTTTTAACCAATTCAAAGTATCAAGCTACCCTCCCATTCAATTTGAATGCCAACATAGAATCTTGATACATTGTCTCCCTTTTGATACTCTCTTGAATGTGTCAATTTTCAAAAAAAATTCTTTCACTATTTTTCCACTTCAATTTCAGCAATTTGGAAGCTCAAAAATAATCTCAAATCATGAAGAATAATTCCCTTCCCCCACACTTAAACTTGGCCGTCTCGGGCAATAAAACACATCATGCATTCGCTTAATTGATACTAATCTTGCCACTGTTTTTTTTTTCTTCCTTCATTCTACAGAATTTCTTTACTTAACGAACAGTAGTCCTGCCGTGTCATTTCTGAATCAAAACTGAAGTGTAGCTGGAAAATTCCAGATTCTGCATCTATCAACACTAATTCTGCATCCTGATAATTCCAGATTCAGCATCATTTCAGCAAATCAACTTCAGAATTGGCAGATCAGATTCCATAATTTGGTACACAACTGGTATAACTACTGATTTCAGTGTTTCTTCAATGCTGGACTATCATGTTCAGCCACACCATTCTCTAAACACTGCAGGCCTTCATCTTATACACTTACACCATCTTTTCTTTGAACATCTACAGAATCAAGTATTACAGAAATCTACAGATTTCACAAGCTGCAGCCACCAGCTATTCTATTCTCTGGTTTCGGAAATGTGATTCCAAACCACATTAACAGATTTAAATATCAAACTTGCAATATAGAGCTTCAATGTTTGTTGCAGATTTACAGATAAAGAACAGAAATAAACACCTTTTAGCACTGCACTAATAGAAATTGAATGCACCTTATTCCTGACCAGAAAATAGGCAGATTACAGCATATTTTCTTCATCAGCCTATCACAGATTTGAAGCTTTCAGATTTTGGATTCACTGAAGATACAAGCTATAGTGCTGTTTTCAGAATTCAGATTCTTGATTATGGTAACAAGGAGCTTGAAAAGAACAACATCCATCAACAGAAAGAAAAGATATTGCTTCCTGATTCAAAATTCAGGTTTTGACAGACAGTATCAGCTTGTAACATGGAGAATTCAGTTAGTATAGAATGAATAAGAAGTACAATTTCATTTATTGCTGATCCAAAATCCACCTAAAATTGGCACTAAACATATCCCAGCAGTCACACCAACTTAGAGTTTCAGAAAACTGCAGAGTAGTTTAGCACACAGAAATTCATCATTAAAGCTTAACTGCTGTAGACAACATAATACTAATCAAACAAGTATTCAAACTTCAGAAATACTATCTCGCTTTTCCAAATCCTTCTCACTGCTTTGCAGCTATCTGCAGAAATTTTCAGAGAATCATTGGCACAGCTATTAGCTCTTTGGAACTCAGTTTCAGAACTCAAATCAGTGAAGTTTAATCATTGTCCAGATTGTATCAGTTCAGCATTTTGAGACAAACATTGCCACATAATGCTGACTTGTTTACTCCTTTCTAAATACTAAACAACAATCTAATTCTAATCAGCTTCAACTTTCTCTTACTGAACTTTTCAATAGCTACAATTTCTGCATCAAAATTTCTGCTGGATTCTGGAATTCAGTAGGAATAGGCTCAGAATCATCACTCCTGCTTGATCACTGAGTTCAACGCTATATTCTGATTGCAGAACTGCCAGGTTTGGAACTTTAAGAGTAGCTTCTTTTAGCTCAATTAATTGATTCTTCACATTCAGAATTCTCTTTTAATTCATATCACAAACAATTGATTTACAAGAACTTCCATAGAATTTTACACTCATTTAATCCAAACATAGCTTGATTTCCATCTTGTTTCACTTACAGCAGCAACAAACTTCAGTAATTAGCATAACAGATTCTGAACTCGGGGGTAAACAACCATCTTCAGAGCAGATTCTGATCTGGCCAGCTAATCAACTCAGTAACTTCATAACTTAAAATCCTTCACTGTTTGCCTTCATTTCCACTTCTATATCTAACATCAACCTTCATTTGTTGTCAATAGCCACTCACTGTCCCGAATTTGATCCTACAGATTGCACAGAATAAACTTGATATTAGTTTCATTTTGTTTCTGATCAAGGTCAGCAATGAGCATAGGCACATTTCAATTTCTATTTCTCTGTTAATGCTATTTCAGAATTTCAGAGTTAAAATCCAATTCATGATATAGATAAAACAAGTGTCACTAACAGAGTGATTCACTGTTCTGTATCATTCAGAGTTGAATAATTTCATTATAGCCTCCAAATGAACCTTGCTTAGCTCCCAAGATCCAATAGACCACTGCCTTGAGCAATTTAAGCACTTGACTAAGTCCCAGCAGCATATAAACAAGGATCTACATCAGATTCTACATCACTTCACATCTTGACATCCACCACTGATTCCCTTCATTTCTGCTTCTTCATCCAACATCTCAGTTTCAGAAATCTATATTTCCAGGATTTTTTTTTTTTTTTTTTTTTGAATCATGAAGATTTGAACTTTGTAGAGGGGTTCATTTAACACTGAATTGTTTGGAACTTCAATCCAGATTGACGACATTCACAAAACTCTATAAAGGTTTGGCACAAAACCTGTACAGTGAGAAGTTCCCATTTTCTGTCAGCTTTTACTTTGTGTTTCCCTCTTTGTAATTTGAACTCATCCTTTGATTAGCTGGAAGATAACATTGTTTCATTTTGTTGTATTAAAGCAACCCTCCAAAACTATTGTTTTCAACCATTAAAAGCAAACAGAAACTTTCAACAGAATTCATTTTTAGCAAATTGAGTATTTCAGAAATCATAAATCAATTCTATCCACTTGTAGAAGACATGGAAATAGATGAACTCCGTTTGCTGCTAAAAAATATACAATATGCACTAAGTTTCTCACTGATTACAGGATTGCTGATAAAATTTTGGTACATTCTTGATAAAAATTCCAGCAACAGATTGCAGATATCATCTCTGCCCATTATAGATTCCAATTCAATTACTGGTTTCTGTGAATGAGTCTCAAATTCCAGATTCTGCATCCTTCTCTTTTTCCTTATTCTCTGCACAAGCTTCTAACTCTGGATTCATAACTGTCTTGTTAAAAAGTTTTGCTAGACCTTCACTTCCAATTATGTAACTCATATTTCAGCAACAAAATCTAAAAGAATTTAAACAGCCGGCTCATCAAATGAAGAAATAAATCATCCACAGATTGCTATTTCAGCTGGTCAATTTTCAGGAATTCTGCAGAATTTGTTCTTCTTTCTTTTTCTGTTTCTGTGTCACTCTGATTTGGCAATTTCAAAAATCCAATGCAAGCTTCCAATTTCAGAACTTCAGTACTAAACAACTCCCCAATTCAATATAAAATTCATTGCTAAAATCTGAAATCTGTAACTCAATTTCAGAACCAAGAATTCAAAGAGATCCTAAATGGATACATGAAGATTTAAACTTGGAAACAACATCATTCAGCACTTAACTAATAGGAATTAAACTCTCCTTGTATCTGATCAGCAACTGGTTTGAAATCGAATTTTTGACAATTCAAAATTCAGATTTGCAAGAGCAAAAACCTATCTTAACAGCAAGCAATTTCTCTGTTCGAACTCCAATTCTGAAGCAAAATTACTCAATTTTGAGGTCTGGAATACTTAAAGCTTCTCTTTAGATCATTCGGAGAAAGAAAGCATTATCAGTTGGCACATGGCAATAGCTCACTTGGCCTTTTGGAATCCGCATTATCAGTTGGCACATTATCAGCTCCTAAGAGATGCAAGATTTTCATTTATCAATTCTCTACAGCAGTCTTGTTCACAGAAGATCAGATTTCCTTCACTACATAGCATCTAACATTGAACTCCAATGCATTCAAACTTATCTTTGAACATTCAATATTCCGGCCATCCAATTCCCATGAACTTTGATCATGTGTACTATCATCATACTTAAAATATTCAACCATCATTAAACAATCTAACTCATCAATATAATCAACCAAAACTCTCAATAAGAGAACGATAAGCAAAGATTACCTAAGGTTTAAAATGCTAGATGAGAATATTTCAAGAAAATTGTGAGGAACGGAATTGGAAAGTATATCGGGGAACAAAATTGACAAAATCCTCAATTTCCATGCACACAAATGCTATTGTGGCTTTGAAAAGAAATTAAGCAAATTCTAGAGTTCAATTGTTGTAAGTGCATGTCACACAAAAGAAAATAATGTATAGGCTTAAAGTGGACCTCACTAGGTGATATTCATGCAACAAGCTCAATTAATCAAAATGGAATTCACCACCAATTTAACCAATATCATGTAAGTAAAGCATCCAATCATGTTAAATGACCTAAAATTGATGGTCAAATTTAAGAAGCTTTTACCATCTTAAAGATATTACTTAGAAAATTCCCATGGAGACTTTTATTCAAAATGAAAATGCTATGTAGTAACAAAATGCAAATTATGAAAGCAAAGTATAAAAGTAAAATGCAGAATGCAAAGTATGTAACTAAAGAAACGTATGAAGCAAGAATTTATTAACAAAGCATGAATTAAAATGCAAAATAAAGCTAAATTAGAACCAACTCCCCTTTCATTCCGGTGGTCGAAGAAGATTTAGCAACAAAATTCACACCGGAAATGGAGTAATCGTGGTTGCAATCAATTTCTTTTTATTCTTCATTTTTCCCTTCAAAACTTTTTCTGGAGGTCGGAGGCGGTTCAGTTCAAGCATCCACTTCGGGAGCTTGTATTCTCCTACAACATCAATAAAAAGAAACCCCTTCCACACACATGTGGGGTAAAAAGAAAATAGGAGAATATTAGTGTGAGTAAAATATGTATCAAGAAATGAATCACATCTAATAAAGTCAACAATTGGTACCTCAATGAAATTTTCTGATAAATCATAAGAAAAACTCACCTTTTCATGTTGAAAGGTACCTGGAGTGGTAATTGTTACCTCCTTTTCATCATGATATGGCTCAAGCTCTTGTTCTGGTGAATGTACATCCTCATGTAGTGATTCTTGGGTGCTTGGCTCCATAGCACAAGTCCCTACACTTACATCTTCAATTCTTGGTGGTTCTTGAGGTAATGCTTCCAGTAAGCATTCCCCTACACTTAAATAATCTTCAACAACATATTCAGAACCTGATTCACTAACAACATCTTCAACAACAATATCAGTAGGATCAGAAATTTGCATAATCACATAATCATCACAAAAAGTATTAGAAAAATCATGTGAATTAATGGAAGTAGGGTCAGGCCTGACAGAATCGCTACTTTCCATCTCTCCACTGGAGTTTTGTGCTTGCGACTGATTAATAGATGATGTAATTTGATCTAATTGAATCTGTATGTTCTGCATCCTTGAAAATTGTTGCTCTTGATGTTCGATCATTTGTTGCATCATCTCTCTGAGTTTCCATGTTGATTCATCCATCTGAGGTTCGTTTTGTTGAAAAGGTTGTGGGATAAAATTTGTTGAAACTTCTTGAAATCCATATGAACTCTGGTAGGTAGGATATGGCTCAACAAATGGTCCTTGTGCACTTTCATACCTGAAACATAAATTATCCACCCAATTAGCATTAAAACCATTAGAAAATGATTCATACCTATTTTGTTGATCCATGTTTGGGTAAAACTGATACTCAGGTTGAAAACACTGATAATTCTCCATTCCACCTCCAAGATTCTGAAAATACGGATCCATGCTAAAGAAATCTCCTGTTCTTTCTAAACAACACTACAAATCAATGTTAGAAGATTCTAGAGCATAAAGTTTCAATCTCATGAAAACATGAACAGTAAAAGCAATTAATAATTCAAGAACAACCCAACATGAAAATACAAAAGAGAAATAAGCAATCAATTCAATCAACATGCTAACAAATAAAATCAATCAATACACAATCTAAAATAAACACACACTACTAGTTAGTTGCTCCCCGGCAACGGCGCCAAAATTTGGTGTCGGCCTTTTTGCATGTCACAAGGCGCTCCAAATTAATAAAGATTGGAACCCATTTAAGCTAAAGAAAATGCGTGTAGTAAGGAGTCCCAAGTCGTATTTTTCCGATGACTAACTAGTAAAAGTGTGTAAATTCTAGAGTTGGTTCCAATCAAAGTATTACATCACAAGATCAAAGAATAAGATCAAATAAGGTTCATTCTCATCTAAACATGATCCATTTCCTTCTCATCAAATAAGCATCAATTAAATTCAGATTTAAATGCACCATTGAATCAATTAATGCAATTCCCTCATCTTCAATCAACAATCAATTCATAATCGCATTCAAATTCAACACTTAACTCATCCACCAAGTCTTCACTTCTCACTAACAATCAACCACATTCTACAAAGGTGAACAATGAAAAGTTTAAGTGATTCATTCATCAATCAAGCTCATTAACAGCCACCTCAACATTCAATGAGTCAAACAAGTATTTCCTAAATTCATGAATTGACTAATCCTAACTTATAGAAACCGAAGCAAAGAATTTCAAGTAAAATAAAATTGCAAACCAAGTTAGTAGCTAACATTACTGTAATTGCAGAAATCTTAAGGAATTAGAATTCGAATCAGAAATAAGAACTGGGTTTTTGCAACAAAGAAAATCAAAACAGAATTGCATAAGAAAAACTCAAACAAATTAAAATAGCAAAGTAATGGATCAGATCTGAGGATCTGAACAGGAACATCAACAATTCAAAGACAAAACAAATAAATCTAAACCCTAAGCATTCCTCAACCAAATCCCGAACTCAACTTCTCCAATCTGTTGTGAAACGACAGAAATGCTCTCGGGACCCCTATAAGCATTCAACAACAATCAAACAAACTTCCTTCTATTACCAGGGAATGTTCATAGCTCCGGGAAACCTCCTCTCAGCTCACACCCACCTGGTAATCTCATCAACCGAGAATCAGAGCAAGAATTCTATGGATTGCAAAACTAAGTCGATTGATCAGATCTACTTAGCTTCGCTTCGGAATGGAGATCGGAACAAGATCAGAAGCTCTCAGGAGACCTCCCTCGAAGCTCTGGTGGATGCGAAATTCGCTGAACGGGAAACCTCCCCTCAGGAACGCGGCGGCGGACAGAATTCAAGTCGCCATCGGGAAACCTCCTTCAATGCTCTCTGGTCATCGGAATATGAACGCCGGCAGCTGATGATCATCGTCGTCGAAGAAATCTAGCTCACGGATCTGGATCGAGGAATGGGAGGCTGCGGCGTTGCGGCGGAGGAGAAGCTGCTACAGTGGAAGAAATCGCGAACGCCGAGCTCAGCTACTGTAGCTTCTCACGCAGGTTTTTAAACCTCCTCAGTTCAGATCCAACGGCTGATATTCATTTGGGCTAGATCAACGATGGAAAGTCATCCAAAATCCGATCTGAATGTACTGATGTTGATCTAGGGTCTGGATCTACTCTCCTGTAGGTCGGATCGATCAGATCATCACTGGATGGTCCAGATCAGCCAAGTCTTCAATGAACGGTCCAGATTAATCCGGCTGGATCAATGGCTGGATGAACTCAGATCTGGATCAAAACTTCTGGATCTTCATAAATGGCTCCGATCTGCTCCCCTTTAAGTTGGATCGGCCAGATCTTCAACGGATGGCTCAGATCTACTCAATCTTGGATGAACGGCCTATAATGCTCCGAGGCTTGATCTTCTTGTTTAGCCCTTGATTTGAGCCCAAATGCAGCCTGATCTGATCGGGTCCATGACCCTTTTGATGCCTACAAAATAATAAGCAAATATTAGCATCAAATACCATGAAAATAGACTAATTTGCAATTAGGTCCAAAATTGATACAAAGTATAAAAATGTAGTGTAAATGTGGATTCTATATATGAAAACTACATCAAACCATGATTGTGTGAATGAGAATAGTATAGTAAAATCATGGTTATCACCTAGCCGCAACTAGGACTTCCTGCCTGGTGTCTAGTCCTCTTGATCCGAACATAGGAGCCTCCACTTTCTTTGTTCGAGGTCAATATTGTACCCACATTGCTCAATCAGACCATAGCTCTTGTGCACAGTTGGCGGTTAAACCTTCTGGCAGTCCGGGCTCTGATACCAATTGTAGGTCCGTAAGGAATTTAGATATCTCCACAATGGCATGATATTGTCCACTTTGGGCCTAGACCCTCATGGTTTTGCTCTTGGCTCTCCCCAAAAGGCCTCATGCCAATGGAGATATATTTCTCTTATAAACCTATGATCTTTTTCATATGTTTTCAATGTGGGACTATATTTGCAACCTTGCAACCCTAACATATACGAATTCATTTTCTTTTCTGTTCTACTACTTTTTGTGAGCTATTAACGTTGTAAGAAGTTACGTCGCCCAAAGGAGAATTCTAGTGAGCTTTTCATAGTATTGGATTAGTAATTCTTTGATTACAAACCAAGTAAATTTTGTGCCTCTTTCTTTTATCAATTAGTTTATTATTTTTTTTATACAAGTGTTTGTCTAACTTAGTTCAAAAGCTCGAGAATTTATATTTTCAAGGCAATTCACCCCCTTTTGTCGCCCACACCAAAAGGGACCTACAAATGGTGTTAGAGCAAGGCTCGCTTCACAAGAATTAACCGCTATCTGAAGCAAAAGAAATGACTGATCTAGCATTTATCCGCAAAATTTGAGGGAGACTTCGCAACGTGGAAAAAGTGCATGGAGGTATTCTTCAAAACCGATTTTAAAATCTTGTTAATTATAAAATATGATTTTGTAGCACTTAAGGATCAACAAGGAGTCAACAAAGAAGAGTACATGTGAACGAATAAGGAACAAGCCGACTTTGTGGCTAATGGAAAAGCAGAGTTCTATATGCTTAATGTTCTTTCGCTCCAGGAGGTCAGCCGGATCGGAAGCTACGACTCCACCAAAGATCTCTGGGAAAAATTCCTAGAGCTTCACAAGGGTACTTCGGAAGCCAAATTAGTAAAGCGGGACATTCTTTGAAGTCAACTGACGAACCCCTTGATGAACAAGGGAGAAAAGGTAGCCCAACTCCATGTGAGGATGAAAAATCTGATCACCCAGCTCAACAACCTTGGACAAAAGGTAACAAGTCATGACTCTTTAAGGTACACACTTAACTCTTTTTCGAGAACTCAAGAGTGGTCAGTTTTAGTAGATGTTTACTACATCTCTAAGGACCTCGAGGTAAGTATGCTTGAAAGTTTATTTCTACTTTTGAACTTCACAAGTCTCGTTGTGTAGATACTCAGGACTTAGAAAAATCAAACAACATTGTCCTAAAAGCTAAGAAGGAAGAATCATACGCTGACACTTCCCTCGACGATAACGAAACGATATTTATGGTAAAAAAATTTAAGAAATTTTTTAGATCTAATAAATTTAATCAAGTGTAGGCCAAAAAAAGAAGAGCAAGGAAGATAAAATGCTATAACTATAATGAAGAGGGGCACATCAAGGATAACTGCCCAAAATTGAAGAAGAAGGACAACAAGAAAGGATCAAGCACAATAAAACACAAAACCTTAAAGGCGACTTGGGACAAGTTGTCATCAGAATCTGATTTGGAGGAGTAGGCAGAACTTGCACTGATGGCAAGTCACCAGGAGGAGAGCATAGATGAAGGGGGAGGCTCCTCAGAAACAAGTTGCAGCGAGGAGGAAGAAACAAACTTCAGAGCGGATCTGGTAAGTGAGGTATGTTTACTACCTCATCACCAATTATATTCAGATATTAAATCCATTACTAGATCATTATATAATATTAAGTTTAAAAATAATAATTTGAAAAAGGAAATTTTAGAATTGAAAATAATTTTGGCAAATACATGTCCTTTAGAAATGTATGATAAATTAAAGGATGAAAATAAAAAATTGAAGGACCAAATTGAAAATTCAGAATTTTTTATATGTGTTGATCGTAATACTTTAAGAAATTATAGAAACCTAAATTGGTACCTTAAATATCATAAGAGTTAAATTAGAAAAGTATCACAAAAATATGTTCCAAAGGAATTTTTATCAATTAGGTAAAAATTTATTTTAGATCTCAAAATCTTGCTTAGTGTAAATAATGATTATGCATGATTTATGTTTAGGAATATTAATTTTATTTACAAAATTAAGTTCGTATGGTTACTGTTAACATTTATTACTGAAATGTTTTCCTCTATTACTAGAACAAATAATCTCTTAGTATTATTTTTTTATTTTTTAATTAAAAAAATATAAATTTTTTATTGAAAAATCATAATTTAAAATTTAAACTTTTTTTTGATGTGTATTTTGAAAAACATTATTTTTTTTTGAAGAATTACCATTATATTTTGAATAAATAGAAAAAATCAACCTAATTTTTACGTTAACAAAACTATTTTTAAATATTCATTTTTTAAAAGAATCACATCTTTTAAAATATTTTTTTGTATACTTTTTATTTTCAAAATTCTTATCCAAATTTTGTATAATGATAGAGCTGTCGAATTTCTATTTGGAAATATTTTTTGATAAATTTTTTGATAAATAATAAATTTTATATGGATTATTTACCAAAAACTTTATTCTTAAAACTAAATAGTCTCAAAAACTTATTTTTAAAAATTTTAATTTTCCATTAATTTTTTATTCTGTTCTCAATAATTAGAAAATTTTGAGAGATTTGTTTCAATATAAATCAATTTTTATAATTTAACTTGTAAAAACTATGTTTCTATGTAAAATAATTTATTTATGCTAAAATATTTTTAAAAACTGATGAAATTTTTATAAATATTAATATATTACTGTTGAACTTTAATAAAAAATTTTAAAATTTTTTAAAGTGTCAAACCTATTTTTAAATTAAATTTGTAAGTATAATTATTAAATATTGGAAATCCATATTTTTTAGATAAATATTTTATAATTTCTTTTTTAAGAATTATGTTTCTTTATCCCTTAGAAAAAGTTTCAAATTTTTATCTAACTTTTTTTCCTCGACTTTATTTTTTGATGTCTCGACTTTATTTTTTGATGTAATCAAAGGGAAAAATGAGAGATGAGAGCTTAAGTCCAAGGGGTTATATTTGTAATTTTGTACTTTACAAAATTCTAATTTTAATTGTTATTTTATTAATTCTATGATTTTATCCTAATTCTAACTTGGGTTGATGTACATCAAAAAGGGGAAGATTGTAGGTACCTCGAGGTAGTTTTGATGTTGCCAACCTAGTTAAGTTAGGTCCTATGTGTATTTGATACCTTGTGTCTAAGTGTGCAAGAATTTAGAAATGCAGAAAGTTAAGCGAAAAATGTAGCTAGCAAGAAGAATGGCAAGGGAGAGAGTCGACGAGCTCGGTGCGTCTAAGGGACGAGGTACTATGGAAGAGTACGTTGACGAATGAGAAGGAAGCACACAACATTTCTGAGGGATGAGAAGCCAGAGCGTAAGTTTGCTCGAGAAGAAGGATGAAAAATGGGTTCAGGTGAGTCCTATTCTGGATGGACCAAATCACCCAAGCGAAGGGAGCTGAAACAGAGGAGAAATCGAACGGTCAACTTCAAGTTGATTGTCCAAGCGCATGGACCAAGACTAGGCGCCTGGACCCCCTGGGGCAACCTAAGGTTGCCTCCCTTGACAAGCTTCAAACGAGCTAGTCAGCATAGTTCGGACACCCGGAGCTGCTCCAGGCACTCAGATCAAATAAGCTTAATCTGTTATGAACCGTTGTGATGTGGATAAAGTTTTATCTATGCCTAGTGTAACGACCCAACCCTTTGGCCTCTTGGGCGACCCTTGTGGCGGTCCAACTGGCGGCCCTTATGTCGTCGGCCCATTTGGCGACCTCTCATGTCGTCGACCGACGACCCTTTGGCCGTGTCGTTACTCACTAGGACATTCCACCCCTGGCAGTGGATTTTTGCCTTCCCCAGGATTCGAACTCTAGACCTTCAGGCTAAGTAGTAGAGTTTATGAATCCTGGTAGCCAAGTGAGCGCCTATTATAACGACCCGACCTCTCGGTCGCCAAATGGGCCGACGACATAAGGGCCGCCACAAGGGCCGCCCAAGAGGCCAAAGGGTCGGGTCGTTACAATAAAAAAAGGCGTCTTTTTATTGTAACGACCCGGCCCTTTGGCCTCTTGGACGGCCCTTGCGGCGGTTCATTAGTGGCCCCTTATGTCGTCGGTCCATTTGGCGACCTCTAATGTCGTCGACGACCCTTTGGCCGTGCCGTTACTCACTAGGACTTTCCACCCCTGACAGTGGATTTTTACCTTCTACAGGATTCGAACACTAGACCTCCAAGCTAAGTAGTAGGGTTTATGAATCCTGGTAGCCAAGTGAGCGCCTTTTATTGTAACGACCCGGACCTTTGGCCTCTTGGGCGGCCCTTATGTCATCAGCCCATTTGGCGACCTCTCATGTCGTCGACTGACAACCCTTTGGCCGTGCCGTTACTCACTAGGACTTTCCACCCCTAGCAGTGGATTTTTACCTTCCCCAGGATTCGAACTCTAGACTTCCAGGCTTAAGTACTAGAGTTTATGAATCCTGGTAGCCAAGTGAGCGCCGCTCACTTGGCAACCAGGATTCATAAACCCTACTACTTAAGATTGGAGGTCTAGAGTTCGAATCCTGGGGAAGGCAAAAATCCACTGCCAGGGTGGAAAGTCCTAGTGAGTAACGGCACGGCCAAGGGTCGTCGGTCGACGACATTAAAGGTCGCCAAATGGGCCGACGACATAAGGGGCCGCCAGTGAGCCGCCGCAAGGGCCGCCCAAGAGGCCAAAGGGTCGAGTCGTTACAATAAAAAATGCTCACTTGGCTACTAGGATTCATAAACTCTACTACTTAGCCTGGAGGTCTAGAGTTCGAATCCTGTGGAAGACAAAAATCCACTGTCAGGGGTGGAAAGTCCGAGTGAGTTTTATTGTAATGACCCGGCCCTTTGGCCTCTTGGGCGGCCCTTGTGGCAGCCCAACTGACGACCCTTATGTCGTCGGCCCATTTGGCAACCTCTCATGTCGTCGACCGACGACCCTTTGGTCGTGTCGTTACTCACTAGGACTTTCCACCCCTGGCAGTGGATTTTTGCCTCCCCCAGAATTCGAACTCTAGACCTCCACGCTTAAGTACTAGAGTTTATGAATCCTGGTAGCCAAGTGGCGCTCACTTGGCTACCAGGATTCATAAACTCTAGTACTTAAGCCTGGAGGTCTAGAGTTCGAATCCTGGGGGAGACAAAAATCTACTGTCAGGGGTGGAAAGTTCTAGTGAGTAACGACACGACCAAAGGGTCATCGGTCGACGATATGAGAGGTCGCCAAATGAGCCGACGACATAAGGGCCGCCCAAGAGGCCAAAGGGCCGGGTCGTTATAATAAAAGCGTCGCTCACTTGGCTACCAGGATTCATAAACTCTAGTACTTAAGCATGGAGGTCTAGAGTTCGAATCTTGGGGGAGGCAAAAATCCACTGGTCAGGGGTGGAAAGTCCTAGTGAGTAACGACACGACCAAGGGTCGTCAGTTGACGACATTAGAGGTCGCCAAATAGGCCGACGACATAAGGGCCGCCACAAGGGCCGCCCAAGAGGCCAAAGGGCCGGGTCGTTACAATAAAAAGGCGCCTTTTATGGTAACGACCCGACCCTTTGGCCTCTTGGGCGGCTGTCACGTTCGGCAAGTGTACGGAAATGTCGCAAGTAATATAAAAGATTATCGTATCCACAGGGACTGGAATAAGTACTAGAAATATCTCAAGGAGAATTAGCTAAACAACTAATCAATTGGTTTCAAATGCTAAGGATGAAAAATAAATCTAAAATGAAAGATTAACAAACAAGAGTTTGGGGGTTGAGTTATGATAAAGGGAAGTTCTAGGAGTTTTGGTTTCTTTGTAAGATCTCTTGAATGTATATGGTTTACCAATTCTTATTTCTCAATTGTCTAATATTTGTAGAAGGTTGTCGGTTCTCTCTTGCAATAGATAACCGGCTTAGGACTGAAACATGTACCTAAATGTGATCAATTAGATATGAACCTACGTTGTCCTTACACAGGATTGCACCTATTACTATGCTTCCCTCGGATATCAACATAGAAGTTCATAGCTTCTTAACCCATAAACATACACGGATTGAATCATAAAATCTGCCTACCCTCTTGAATATTCTCATTTCCCCTTCAAGATTATCCCTCAAACGTCCTTACACGGGCTTGCACCTGTCACGTGGATCCCTCGGAAAATCGAGTGAGAGTTAATCTCTACAAAGTCAATAAGATATCCAAACAATCAATCAAGAATGAGAATTAAGCCCTAATCACAATTAATCATTCAAGATCCAATCAATACAAACTAGGCAACATCATAGAAACAAAGAAATGGCAAATCCACAAGAGTTTACATCAATTTATCTCACAAATACTCCCTCCATCCTAGAACAACAAGATCTACTCCATAAAACGAAGAAAGAAAACCAAGATAAGAAGATTACAAGCATTTCTTCAATCCCAATCCAAGAAGAGGAGAGAAAAAAAACTTATCTACAATATAGCTCTATCTTCGGATCCAATCCTCGCTCCCGGAGTCGAATTCTCCAAGATCTCCCCTTAGATAGCCCAAAAATCCTCCCAAGAATGGGAGGAATCCACCAAATCTTGCTTTCTCCCAAAGGGGAGAAGATCCCCTTTCAAATCTTCAAAGAGGCTTTAAATAGAGGGGGCTTTCGAGCGCCACACGGCCCCGAGGCATGGCCGTGTGAGGTTCACACGGCCAGAGCCTTTCCCCTCTCTGCTTTCCAACGGCCGTGTGGTGTACACGACCGTGGACAACTCCCATCAAGACCTCCAAGCACGACCGTGTAGATCCACACGGTCTGGACTGCCTCAGCTTCTGGAAACTTGGCACGGCCGTGTGGTGCACACGGCCAGAACACTTTTAAGCGCTGGGAACCCTGCACAACCGTGCGATGCACATGGCCAGGGCCTTCTTGGTCTCTGGAAACCTTACACGACCGTGTAAATCCACACGGCCATGTAAGGATTAAACTCTGATTTACTTCAAGACTTGGCACGGCCGTGTGAGGTTCACACGGCCAAGCCAAGTTCCTTGTCTGTTTGTCCTAGTTGACCACACGGCCAGAGCTCTCCACCCAGGCAGGGCCGTGTGTGGCACACGGCCAAGTGCTTACTCCAATGCTTAGCTCATAAGTTTGTCCAAGAATATAAAATCTTCACCAAATTCGACTCCTGTGTACAGAAAATGCACAAAAGCAGATCTTCGAACAAAAAGAGTAAATATGCTAAAAGGAAAGCTTGAAGTATAAAAATGCATAGATTAAGCAAGCTCAAAGTATGTAAATGTGCGTCAAAACATGCATAAAAGTATATAAAATCTACGCACATCACACCCCCAGACTTAAACCTTTGCTTGTCCTCTAGCAAAATGCTGCAATCTAAATTCATATGTTCTACAACACATTCATAAACCCTAATGTACTTTCCTAACTCTATCAAAGAGTTCCAATAACAAGCATAATCATGGAAACAAATCAAGTATGGCTCAAGCTTAAGTATCCTGTGCACAGTGAAAAAGTAACTCAAAAACCCTTCAAGTTTCAATCTATGTCCTAGTCAAGTCGTCATCAAATTTGAATTCCTAATGTTTCCAATGAGAGACAAGTAACCAGTGATAGGCACTTACTTGCCATTCACTTGGTTCATATTTCTCAACCAACCCAAGGTCTCAAAGGTGTGCTCAATCTCAAGAGAAGCTAAGCAGTCATTTCCCCAGTAACCTAACTCGGTCTCAAAGGGGTGACTTGCTAGATTTCACTCACGACAACTGTTTTTTATATCCCTTATTTTTTTCATTGCTTTTCTTTTTCAAATTTTTTTCATAAGTATTTGCATTGGGTAAATCTTATTTCACAAGTGTACTTTTAGCACAAATGTTGGGATATTTTGATTTTTCCAAATGAGCTTGCATGAGTTGAGCCTCATCCAGTAACCAAAATGAAGTTTGAAAAATCACCATGGAAACCAAGTACTAAGCAAACAAGATAAATCATGACTATTTCAATGATATCAACCATTCAAGCATCAAGTCAAAGTGTAGTGAAAGTAAGATTCTTAAGGTCAAGCCAAGACTAAAACACATCTCCATATGATTCTTAGCTTGTTTCATGCTACCCAAGATAGAGAAAAGAAGTACATAAAGCTTACTACTAGCATCATTTACAACATCATGAATCTAGATAATGAACGTGCTAACATTTTATCTTGAAGACAAGAAAGCATAAAAGTGAAGATTGATGTTCTCAAGATGTTTGCCAAAATTATTTCAAAAGATAATCAAATGACTATCAAAACAAACACTCAAGCAAGACAATCAAAATAGAATGCAAAACAACAACTACACATGCAGAAAACAAGAAAACAATCAAAAACTGAAACAAAAAGAAATCAAGTTTGACACCCCCCAGACTTAAACTTTTCATCGTCCCGATGAAATCAATATGGTGGAGGTGGAGGTAGATCAGGAAATTCAGACAGAATAAAAGGGAAATAATCCATAAACCACCTTACTTCATTTCTAACAAACATATGATACTCGAAAAGTTTGTCAACATCATCTTGGAAAAACCTCATATACAAAAACAATTCTAGGGTAGGTAGGGTATTTCATATTCATTAAACCATTCCAACTTATTCTTTCAAATAACCAATTCAAATCATCCCTAAACCCTAGAGTTTCCAAAGTTACTTCATCAATAAACTTAGTGCTCACAAGAGGACGTTTACATAAAGAAGTATATCTAAGTTGTTGCTCTTCACTAGAGAAAATGATATCAAAGTTATTAGAGATACCTTTAAAACAAGAGTTCCTCCCTTTTATTGCAACCATCTTCTCTTTTCCTTTTCCCGTGGATGAAGTCTCCTTAATCACATTTGCCATGAAGAAACGATTCAATCTTCTCAGGAAGAATGAGAAAGAAAAGTTAGAAGAAGTAGTTTGAAACCTTAGAAATAGAAAAATGAGAAAAAGAAGGCAAAGAAGAGGATGTGTGGTGGTACACGGTCGTATACCGCCCACACCCTTTGCCCTAACCCTTTTAGAGGGTATAGACTGGGCCATGTTTCATTACACGACCTTATTCACGCCCCATCACACGGCGGTGTCTAGGACACGACCATACCCATCTCCTTTTCTGGAATTCTTCACACGGCCATGTCTGGGACACGACCACAACTTCCTTCTTCTTGGCTTTCCTCACACGGCCGTGTTTGGGACACGGACTTCTGAGTTCTCTTCTCTGGATTTGGCATATGGCCGTGTCTGGAACACGGCCGATGCAAGCTTTTGCTCTGATTTCTCCAAACGGCCGTGTCTGGAATACGGCCGAAGAACTCTCCTTCTCTGGATTCTTTGCACGGCCGTGTCTGGTACACAGCCATGCTCCCTTCCTTCTCTGCAGACTCCACACGGCCGTGTCTGGTAGACACGACCAGATCCTTTTCCTTCACTGCTTCATTTGCTTGGCCGTGTACAACACACGACCATGCCCTATTTTATCCTTTTTGATGATTCTTCTCCTTCCCTACTTCTCCAATACCTCCATGCCCATGAGGAAATCATGGCCAGCTCATGGAAATAGATTTTAACCTGAAAACAAAATAGAAACATAGTGAAAACAAAATAAAGATGAAAATACAAAATACAACTAACTAAAAGAACCCTTGGGTTGCCTCCCAAAAAGCGGTTGTTTAGGGTCTTTATGTAACGACCCGCCTTCTACTAACTAGGCTGTAAAGCTGATCGTCACATTATGCTGTGCTAACGCTATTCCATGACCATTATTAAATCTAGATGTGGAAGTTGTACTAATTAAAAATTTTCTAAGCTGCTAACATTTCTTGGTTCTATACATACTAAGGGATGTAAACTAACTATTCATAACATGTTTCACTTCCCCCATGGCCAAGGAACTGAACTTAGACATTTTCCCGCTGATATTAGACCTCCCAATCAATCCATTGATCGATTGGAACGTCGGATCGATCCAGGGATCGATTCAGCCGGCTACTGTATGCGGGACATATGTTGGATCGATCCAGTGATCGATCCAGCACGCTACTGTGCTCGGGACGATATTCTGGATCGATCGGCTGATTGATCCAGACTGACCAATCGATCCAGTGATCGATCCCAGAACCTGCTATTCGCGACAGAAATTACTGGATCGATCGGCTGATCGATCCAGAAACCTACTGTTCGCGGAGCAATTTGCCCAATCGATCAGCTGATCGATTGGGACCCCCCAATCGATCCACCGATCGATTGGGGTTTCTGATTTTGCAGTTAAGCTCTGATTTCAGCACTGTTTCGTGCCTCAATCCTATTACAAGTTCTAAAATGACTAGAAATCACTCTACCACTAACAAATAACATTCTAACATCATAAAAGAAGTGTTCTAAGCATGATCAGGTGCATGGTTAACTAATTCATGGCAATTAACATACTGAAGTGCAAAATACTAAAACACTGAAAAGTTCTAATGTTTAAACAACTTGCTAGAGTTTCCTAAGATCTTCTTTCCAAGTTCCTGCCCACACACATCTTCGTAGCATTGCCCTCCAGCCTCTGCTAGTCCATCTTTCCTTTACCTTTATCTGCAGTATAAGGAAAAAGTATCTGTAAGCTTTCGCTTAGTAAGAAACCATCTACCTCACAAAACATGCAATCGATGCAAATCATGCTTTGAAAACATGTTATTTAAAACATGTACTGATTAGGCTGAAACATGGCATGCTATCATACATAGAAATCAAAGCTAGTCATGGCATACTATCATCTAACATGTGTAACAAAACTGAACATGAACACCAAAGCATGACATACAAAGCTAACCATAAACTAGCATATGTATCAATAATAAGAAAAACTGAACTGAACATAAACTGAGCTAGACTGGAGCTGAATTCAAACTCAACTAACATAACTAATTTTTGTGAGTTTTGAAAAACTAATAATATAATAGATTAAAGTACATAATCATACTGCTAACGGGCCCGGCAACTGTACATGCTATGCACGCATCCTTAACTAGACTCGGGGTTGCAAATCCCGAATTTAGTAAGGTTTACTAGGTTATCTAAACCTAGGGACCGACTATGGGAGCCCAGCCCAATGGATATCTAATCTTGTACAGTGCCCCTACTGGAAGTAAAATACTGGATCATAGCTAATAAATTTACCTTGCTTTTACTAGGTTATCTGAACCTAGAGGCGACTGTGGGTGCCCACCCATTGGACCGTAGTCCCATATATGCTGTGGCAAGGCTAACTAAACTATTTAAATGCTTCTATTGCATTTACTGAGCTATTAAAATGCCTAAGTTACATTTTTCTGTGCTAAATAATTTAATCGAACACTTAGTATGCACTAATTTACATCCTTGTGCCGAAAGTCTACATATTACTAAACTAAAACATGGAATTCACACGGAAGCTACTTATACTGCAGGTGAGGGGTACCTCGTGCTCGAAGTTTCTTACGATTCTAATCGCTAGATTTCCGAAGGAGACGATCCTTTCGACGATCTTCTCGCGTCTATGCGTTCTTCTCGCGGAGAGGAACGTACTCGTGTTGGAGATGTCGCCGGAAGGTGTCCTTGAAGCCCTAGGAAAGGAACCCTAGGCTTCTTCTTGTGGTTGGCGCCGAGAGAAGGAGAGGAGAAGGGAAGTCGGCGGTGAGGGTTTGAGGAGAGAAAAGCTACGATCCAAAATAATTTTTCACTTAATTCCTCCCTATTTATATTAAAGGATTAATTCGCCCAACTCTAATATAAATTTAATTGCCTCTCTTTCCTTTCAGCACGGCCCTGCTGGGTTCAACTGGTTACTAAAAATTATCCGTAAACCATAGGTCTCGGGTTCAATTCCCACTTAGGCCGTTTTCGTTTTCTATTTATTTTTGCTATCTCCACTACTCTAAAAATTCTGTAAAAATATCCTAAAATTCCAGAAAAATCATAGAATATTTCTAAAATAGTTTTGAGAATTTTTGGGCGTTACAACCCCCCATACCTTATAAAAAGTTCGTCCTCGAACTTAGAATAACTCTGGGTACTTCTGTCTCATGCTGGCTTCTGTCTCCCATGTTGCCTCTTCTGCTGTGTGACTGTGCCAAATAACTTTGACTAACGGTACTTCCTTGTTCCGTAATTTCTTAACTGCTCGGTCTATTATCTGAATAGGCCGACTGTCATAGCTGAGGTCTTCGCGGATCTGTACCAACTGGGGCTCAATCACCTGGGTGGCATCTGGGGTATGCTTCTTGCATAGAGACATGAAATACATTGTGGACAGCTGACATTTCTTGAGGTAGCTCTAGCTCATATGCTACCTTACCCACTCTTCTGCTGTTAAGGTATGGTCCCACATATCTGGGACTTAGTTTGCCCTTCTTCCCAAAACGCATTACTCCCTTCATGGGAGCTACTCTGAGGAACACTGAATCCCCAACTGCAAACTCTAAGGGTTTGCGCCGTGTATCAGCATAGCTTTTCTGGCGGCTCTGAGCTGTCTCTATCCTCTGGAGGATCTGCTGTATAGCTGCTGTGGTATCTGCCACTAGATCTGTCTGAAGTTCTAGTTCTTTCTGCTCACCACTCTCATACCAGCAGACTGGAGATCTACACCTCCGCCCATAGAGAGCCTCGTAAGGTGACATGCCGATAGTGGCCTGATAGCTGTTGTTGTATGCAAATTCTGCTAGGCTCAGATATTTGCACCAACTTCCCTTGAAATTTAGGGCACATGCTCGGAGCATATCTTCGAGTACCTGATTTACCCGCTCCGTCTGTCCATCTATCTGAGGATGGAAAGCTGTGCTAAACTTTAACTTCGTGCCCAAAGCTGACTGTACACACTCCCAGAAGTGTGATGTGAATCTGCTATCTCTGTCTGAAATAATGGTTCGTGGGACTCCATGTAGTCTAACAATCTTCTTGAGATACAACTGAGCTAGCTGTTCTATGGAGTAGGATATCCTGATAGCTAAGAAGTGGGCTGATTTAGTTAACTTGTCAACTACTACCCAGATGGTATCAAAACCGTTCGTAGTTCGAGGTAGTCCCACTATGAAATCCATAGAAATGTCTTCCCACTTCCATTCTGGGATCTGAATGGGCTGCAAAACTCCTCCTGGTCTCTGATGTTCTGCCTTGACCCTCTGACAGGTTAGGCAGGTGCTGACATATCGAGCGATGTCTCTCTTCATCCCAGGCCACCAAAAACGCTTCCTCAAGTCCTGGTACATTTTGGTGGAACCTGGATGCATCGCATAGGGAGTCTTGTGAGCCTCATCTAAAATCTTCCTTTTGAGTTCCTCCTGAGCTGGAACACATAATCTGTCGCCAAAATAAAGCACCCCGCTAGCTGACACTCTGAACTCTCCGCTTTCTGTTCCTGCTAATCCTTGCTTGATTTTCTGAATTTCAGGATCCTGTTCCTGAGCTGTCTGGATGTCACCTAGCAAGGTCGACTCTAAGGTCATAGTAGAGAGCTGTCCGCCTATGAGTTCGAGACCGAAATCTGTGATCTCTTTCTGTAGGGGGGGGTGACATGGCTGCTAGAGATAATAAGGTAGCACTGGACTTCCTGCTAAGGGCGTCTTCTACCCTATTTGCTTTTCCTGGGTGGTAGAGGATGTCTATATCGTAGTCCTTGACCAGCTCTAGCCATCTGCGCTGTCGCATATTCAGATCCTTCTGAGTGAAGAAGTACTTCAGACTCTGATGATCTGTATACACTCTGCACTGAGCTCCATACAAGTAATGTCTCCAAATTTTGAGAGTGAACACCACTGCTGCAAGCTCAAGGTCATGAGTAGGATAATTCTTCTCATATTCCTTGAGTTGTCTGGAGGCATAGGCGATCACCTTGCCATTTTGCATCAGCACTGCTCCTAGTCCCAACTTTGAGACATCACTATATATATCAAAGCTGTCTGTATTTTCTGGTAGAGTCAGAATAGGTGCACTGGTCAATCTCCTCTTCAGCTCACTGAAACTGTTCTCACAGTCCTCTGTCCACTGAAACTTTCTGTTCTTTCTGGTAAGAGCTGTCAGTGGGGAGGCTATCCTGGAGAAGTCCTCTACGAATTTTCTGTAATAACCCGCTAATCCTAGAAAGCTTCTGATCTCACTGGCATTCTTAGGTCTTTTCCAGTTACTCACAGCTTCTATCTTACTGGGGTCTACCATGATACCATCCTTTGAGATGATATGACCCAGGAAGGACACCTGATCTAACCAAAATTCACATTTTGTGAACTTGGCATATAACTGGTTCTGCTGAAGGGTCTGCAATACTGTTCTCAGATGCTCTGCGTGTTCTTCCTGAGTTCCTGAATAGATAAGAATATCATCGATGAACACGATGACAAACTTATCTAAATATTCCCTGAATACTCTGTTTATGAGGTCCATGAAAGTAGCTGGAACATTGGTCACACCGAAGGGCATGACTACGAACTCGTAATGTCCGTATCTAGTCCTGAATGCTGTCTTAGGTATATCCCCTTCTTTGACCTTCACCTGATGATAACCCGATCTGAGGTCTATCTTAGAGAACACTGCTGCTCCCTTTAGCTGATCAAACAGGTCATCAATTCTGGGAAGAGGATACCTGTTCTTGATGGTGACTTGGTTCAGCGCTCAGTAGTCTATACACAGGCGCATGCTCCCATCCTTCTTCTTCACGAACAATACAGGCGCTCCCCATGGTGAGTGACTAGGGCGTATGAAGCCTTTGTCAAGCAGCTCCTGTAGTTGTTCATGAAGTTCCTTCAGTTCTGTTGGAGCCATGCGGTAAGGCGCTTTGGAGATAGGATTTGTACCGGGAATGAGCTCTATCTCAAATTCGATCTCCCTGTCTGGTGCTAAGCCTGGTAACTCTTCAGGGAAAACGGCTGGGTAGTCACATACGACTCGGACCTCTGCTAGCTGTTGGTCCTTGTCCTGACTGGTATTGACTACATGTGCTAAAAATCCCGTACATCCTGAATCCATTAACCTCTGTGCCTTCATAGCTGAGAGAAACTTCTTGGCCTTTCTCTTGGGTTCTCCGATGAACTCGAACTGTGCTTCTGCTTAGGGTTGGAATGTGACTTTCTGCTTACGGCACTCGATGGAGGCACCGTATTTGATCAAGAAATCCATCCCGAAGATGACATCGTAGTCAGTCATATCTAGCACTATCAGATCACAAAAGAGTTCTCTGTATGCTATAATGACTGGCACTACTCTGAGCCAGTGCGTGGATGCCATAATTTCTCCTGAAGGTAGCGTCGTCAGAAACTGACTACTGAGTACCTCTGGAGGTACTGCTAACTTCTCAGTTAATGCCCTGGATATGTATGAATGGGTTGCCCCAGTATCAAATAAGATAGTTGTACTTTGCTGTAAAATACTAATCTGACCTGTAACAACTGTCGAGGCATTTGCTACGTCCTCTCTGGTCAGTGAGTAGATCCTCGCATTAGTCGTAGCTGGAGGAGCTTCTAATCTGCCCTGGCTGATGTGGGGACCATCTAAAACAGCCTGCATCTGATGTAACTGTGCTGGCTTAGCCTCGTACTGGATCGGCTGTGGTGGAGGAAAGCTGGCCTTGTTCGGACACTGCTTGGCCATATGCCCTTCCTGTCCGCATTCAAAGCATCCTCGTGTGCCCTTACGACAAACTCCTGGATGGAATTTCCCACAAGTAGCACACTTTGGATAACTAGGCTGCTTGCTGGTTGGTCCTCCTTTTGGATAACTCCCTGGTTTGCGCTTGTTACTGGAGTTCCCTTTCCAGTTAGAGCCGTGGGAGCTGTGGCCCTGCTATTTCTGAGTGCCTGAGCCTCCTTGACCTTTGGATTCTGAGAAAACTTGCTTTTGTTGCTTGATACTATTCTGGTAGTGCTCAGTGGTCAGAGCACTGCTGACTAGTTATTCAGTGGTTTGCGGCCTATGAACGCCGCCAGCCACGTTCATTGCTATTTCCGGCCTCAGCATCTTGAGCATCAACCGAACTCTTTCTTTTTCTGTGTTGACTAGTTCAAGGCATAAACGAGCCAACCTGTAGAATTTCTTCACGGCTTCCTCAACTGATAGGTTGCCCTGACGGAATTCAGTGAACTCGTCGTAGTGACGGTTCGTGACCCGCATGTGAAAGAACTCCTCAAAGAATTCTTTCTCGAAGTCAGCCCATGTCATCTGGCTTACTGGGCGCTTCGCTCTAATTCTCTCCCACCATATGCGTGCATCTCCTGTCAGACAGAAGGAGGCGCACTTCACCTTCTCATGTCCTGGCCAGTCCAGAAGCTCCATCGTACTCTCCAGCGTTTTGAACCAGGCTTGGGCATCCCATGGTTCACTAGTGCCTGAGAAGTTCTCAGGCTTGACTCTCTGCCACTGGATCAGATAGGCTTCTCTCTTTGCCTCTACTGCTTGTGGGGCTACTGGTGCTGTAGGCTGGACTGGTGGAACCTCTAAGACTACTGGTGTTACTAAGTTAGGCTCTAGAGTGACTGTGGGGGTATTCTGCTGACTAGCCTTTAGGGTGGCTATCTCCTGTTACTGTTCAGCTAGCTGCTGCTGTAACTGAGCCACCAATGCTGTCAGGTCTGGGGGAGGCACTGAACTGCCTGCCTCATGCTGGGGCACAGTGGCTGGTGCCCTTCTAGCTGGGCGTCCTCATGCCATTCTAGAGACATAGAGGACATACATAACTAATACAATCATAAGGGAGTAACTATTGTTATCATGTCAACTACTATCATGAATAAGCATGCTTTAGTTATATCTAAAGATGAAACAAGAAACATAAAGAGAGTGAGAGATGTTCTTACTTGGAAGCTGCAGGTTCAATGCTGATGTGTGTGTAGGAAGTATGGAAACTGCTCTGATACCACTCTGTAATGACCCGCCTTCTACTAACTAGGCTGTAAGGCTGATCGTCACATTATGCTGTGCTAACGCTATTCCATGACCATTATTAAATCTAGATGCGGAAGCTGTACTAATTAAAAATTTTCTAAGCAGCTAACATTTCTTGGTTCTATACATACTAAGGGATGTAAACTAACTATTCATAACATGTTTCACTTCCCCCATGGCCAAGGAACTGAACTTAAACATTTTCCCGCTGATATTAGACCTCCCAATCGATCCATTGATCGATTGGAACATCGGATCGATCCAGGGATCGATTCAGCCGGCTACTATATGCGGGACATAGGTTGGATCGATCCAGCATGCTACTGTGCTCGGGACGATATTTTGGATCGATCGGCTGATCGATCCAGACTGACCAATCGATCCAGTGATCGATCCCAGAACCTGCTGTTCGCGACAGAAATTGCTGGATCGATCGGCTGATCGATCCAGAAACCTACTGTTCGCGGAGCAATTTGCCCAATCGATCAGCTGATCGATCCACCGATCGATTGGGGTTTCTGATTTTGCAGTTAAGCTCTGATTTCAGCACTGTTTCGTGCCTCAATCCTATTACAAGTTCTAAAATGACTAGAAATCACTCTACCACTAACAAATTGTTGGTGCGGGTAGCACTAACGGTCTAACCTAGGTTTTGATGAATGACAAATAGGTTAAGTTAGTTTTGTTGTTGTCTGACACTTTGATCGAGTGTGCAGGAGAAGTCCAGACAGGTCGACGGGCTGACCGGATGTCTGGCACGAAGTCCAGCTAGGTCGACGGGCTGATCGGATAGCTGGCGAGAAGTCCAAGATGGTCGACGGGCTGACCGGAAGCTTGGCGAGAAGTCCAAGCGGGTCGACGGGCTGACCGGACGCTTGGCGAGAAGTCCAGACGGGTCGACGGGCTGACCGGACGTCTGGCAGGTAAGTGAGGTAAGTCACTGGAGGGGAGTGACTGCGAGGACGCGTTCCCGGGAAGGGAACATTAGGCGTCGATCCGGCTTAGATCCATTTCGGATATCTAAGCCGAGATCGTGACTAGATTCCGGTCTCGGAAAGACGGAATCTAAGTCATACTATTTGTGCTAATTCATACTATTATAAAATGTGCTAACAATCTATCTTGCAGGATATATATTGCCTCGGACTAACTTTGTTTTGCAGGAAAAGGGAGTTTTCTGGAACAAGGTGGTCCGGGCGCCCGGAAGGGATCCGGGCGCCCGAAAAGCAAATTATATCCAGCCAAGTCGTCTCCACGTGGAGCATCTCGGTTTGAGCAGCTACGTCACATTCCAGGCGCCCGGAAGGAATCCAGGCGCCCGGAGCAACATATAAAAGAAGCCCCAGGCAGGAGCTTCAGACAATCAATCATCAATCTGAGAACTCTTCTACTGCTGGTCCTGCTGCTCTACGTTCCTGCGACGCCGACAAAGCTCCGACGAAGTGCTCCTTCGGTTTTTAGTTAATTTCTTTGTCGGTATTACTTTGTTTCATTAGCATTTCCTGTATTCATTTTGTAATTATATTCGAATTGCTAGTGATTGCCCAACGAAAATGGTCAAGGACCACGGGCCTTCGAGTAGGAGTCGTCACAGGCTCCGAACGAAGTAAAAAACAACTGTGTTCATTTACTTTTCCGCTGCGTATTTTTACTCGACTTTTCGAATCGATATTCACCCCCCCCCTCTATCGAACGATCACGGTCCTACAAGTGGTATCAGAGCAGGTACCGCTTTGATTTGGTGCAACCACCAATCAGACTGGGGGTGAAATTTTTTTCTTCTTTTTTTGTTTTCAGTTCGACGCTTAATTCTAAAACTGGTGTATCATTACTTTAATATATTTTTAGTTAATCTAAATTGGTGCAACACGAATCTAGATTTTTTTTTCTACTACTTATCTCTCTCTTCCCGCACTACTAATCCAAGACCAAGTCTTGGGATTTTTTTGTTTCTTTTATTTCGTCTGTGCGCAGGACTAAAATGTCTTAGACAGAAGGATTCAGCACAGTACGACCTCCACTCTTCAACGGGGACGATTTTCTGTACTGGAAAAAGCGGATGGAGGTCTACCTCAAAACAGACTTCGATCAGTGGATGAGCATTACGAGACCCTACAAAATTCCAGTGGACAACTCCGGGAATCTACTGGATCCTGAAGACTGGACAGCAGACTTGAAGAAAAAGGCATCAACAGAAAATAAAGCGATCAACACTCTACAGTGCGGATTCACAAGAGAAGAACTGAACAGAGTCTGTCCACACAAAAATGCTAAAGAGCTATGGGACAAATTAATCGAACTGCACGAAGGAACGAGCGACGTCAAGGTAACAAAACGAGACCTGCTTTTAAATAAAATTTTTAATATAAAAATGCAGGAAGGTGAAACGGCGAATCAGCTCCACGCAAGAATCAAGGACATCCTTAACGGGCTTCATGCGATAGGCCACCAGATTGAAAACAGAGACTTAATAAGGTACGCATTAAATGCTTTTCCACGTAATAGTTTGTGGGCATCAATCGTAGATGCCTACAAAATTTCTAAAAATCTTTCTAAATTAAAATTAGATGAGCTTTTCTGTGAATTAGAATTACATGAACAAACTAATGCTGGAGCCGAAAAAGGTATAGCTTTGTTTGCAGGCTCCTCCAAAGAAAAGAAGAGCAAGCCTGAGTATGAAGAAAATTCCGACCAAGACTCTGAAGATGAAGAACACCTGGTGAAACTGGTAAGAAAAATGTTCACCAGGAGAAAAAGGAGTTTCAGCACAAAGGACCTTCAGAAGATCAGTTCTCCCTCAGATCAAAAGAACGTGACTTGCTTCGGCTGCAACAAAAAGGGACATTACAAGAACGAATGCCCAAAACTGAAGTTCGATAAACCGAAGCCAACCAAAAAGAAGGCCCTCAAAGCAACGTGGGACGACTCCTCGGACGAATCAGAGGAAGAAGAGCAGAAACATCAGAGCCACCTCGCACTGATAGCCCGCGAAGCTGAAACAGAAGACGAGTCGGAAGATGAAGACGGGTCTGAACCCGAAACAAGCCACGAGTCCGTACTCGTTTCCGAAGGCCCGAATGAGGTATATTTTAATTTAAACAATTTTTTTTTTAGAATTATTTCCTGTTTAAATAGTAAATTAATTAAAATAGAAAATGAAAACAAATCACTTCTTGAGGAAAATCAAAACCTCAAAGAACAAATCAAAAATTCAAATCCAACTCAAAATTCAACACTTGAGGAGGAGAATCTATCATTAAAAAATGATATTAACAATTTAAAAAAAATGCTAGAAAAATTTACATCAAGATCAAAAAAATCTTGACTTAATCCTGAACAATCAAAAAGCATGTTATAATAAAACCGGACTCGGATACAAGTCAAACTCAAATAAAACTTTTAAGTCATTAATAACTCAATACAAATCAACTAATCAAGCTTGGGTTCCAAAAGCGTGTCTGACCATGCAAGTAGGACTTAATCAATATTATATACCTAAAGAAAAAATACATTATATAAAATCGAATAAACCAAATCAAAATCCAAAATACAAACCTAAATCAAATTCAAAGTCTAAACACTTTAAAACCCAACAAAACTATCACCAAGTTGATTATAACTATAAAAGAAACAGACACAAACCTAAAAAGAAAATTTAAAGGTCAATAATTCAGGGGGAGGCTCCAGAATAGCTGGCACCTCCAAAACTAACTTACCCGACAGGGTAATCTAAAACAAACTAACCCGGCAGGGTAATTAGGATTAGAGACCAAGTTTAACTTGAATAATGATACTGGTGAAGTTTTTGGATGATAGTACGTTAGAAAAACTTGGGCATCGCATGTCTAGAAAGATATGGTTTCGATCTGGTGCATTTGGCCAAGTGGAACTGACCGAAGCTACCCTTAAATGGATCCTAATCAGTTAGACCAAGGTTGAGTACTAAGCTCCGTGGATAGGACTATTCGGAAAACCTCGAAAGGTTGGTTACTTCTAATGACGCCCATGTGACTCACCAAGCTTAGAAGTTTATCCGAAGAATGCCTGTTTGTAGAGACCAAAACTAAACCTGAATCTAATGCTAGTTAAACCAAACTCTGTAACCAAACCAATTTCATCTCACAAAATCATAGGATTCCCTGATTGATAATATAGATCGGGTGAGATGAATAAGGCTTAAAAATTTTAATTTTAAACTTAAAAAATTAATTTCAAAATTCTAATTTTAATTAATTTCAAAATTTTAATTTTAAACTTAAAAATTAATTTCAAAATTTCAATTTTAAACTTAAAAATGAATTTTAAAATTTTAATTTTTTAAACTTAAAAATTAATTTCAAAATTTTAATTTTAAACTTAATTTCAAATTTTAATTTTAAACTTAAAAATTAATTTCAAAACTTTAATTCTAAACTTAAAAATGAATTTTAAAATTTTAATTTTTTTAAACTTAAAAATTAATTTCAAAATTCTAATTTTAAACTTAAAAAATTAATTTCAAAATTTTAATTTTAAACTTAAAAAATTAATTTCAAAATTTTAATTTTAAACTTAATTTTAAACTTAAAAATTAATTTCAAAATTTTAATTTTAAACTTAAAAACTATTTCAAAATTTTAATTTTAAACTTAATTTTAAACTTAAAAATTAATTTCAAAATTTTAATTTTAAACTTAAAAATTAATTTCAAAATTTTAATTTTAAACTTAAAAACTATTTCAAAATTTTAATTTTAAACTTAAAAATTAATTTCAAAATTTTAATTTCAAAAATTATAAAACTTAACTTCAAACCTAATCTCTA